>NC_062998.1:25135415-25760415 GCF_023078275.1 Leguminivora glycinivorella
CGACTTACTCAGCTTTCAGACAAAAAAAACTAAATCCAAATCGGTTCATCCGTTTGGGAGCTACAATGCCACAGACAGACACACACACAGACATACAGACAGACAGACACACACACACAGACAGACACGTCAAACTTATAACACCCCGTCGTTTTTGCGTCGGGGGTTAAAAATGATGCTATTTTGCAAAAATATATTCACGCGGAGTTCGGCAGAGAATATCCATTCGTCTTGGACGCCAAAACAAAGTAGAGCAGTATGGAAGACATGCTACGCCGATTCCTAAAGCTGAAAGATTGCATCAGTATAGCTTTGATAGATGTTAAAAGCGAAATATTTTTTGGCCTAGACGAGTGGAAGACTACAAGAGCTTGATGAAATACTTGATATCATAATAGTTATTTGTTTTACAAGGGGGCAAAGTTGTATTTTTTAACACACGAGAAGTAAATACATTTGCACCCGAGTGTAACACAAAACTTTTCCCCTCACTATAGCGAGAAAAGTACAACGCAAAAAACGCGTTTATCACTGCTTCCAATAGTTCCACAGGTGGTAAATCATCTTTATTAGTAGATTCACCTACTTTTATCAATTTTAAAGCAGTTAATTTGACTATTTTAGGTCAAATTACTTTACCCACTAGTGGATAAAATGCGTTTTTACCCGCTGGTATTAAAGGACAAAACACGTGTTTCCGAGCTAGTGAGGGGAAAAAACTATAATGTGGAGTGTTTGACTCGGCGTGATGCTACTTTGTTAACTGCTGATATTGCAATAAAGTATGCAAAAAGAAAAATGTAGACTATGAATAATGAATACAAATGAAAAGTTGATCAAACACAGTGAACGTCGTTTAATTGAAGCGTCCACAATGTATTATCTCACAAATATTTAGGTACTAACCAGTACTTTGAACCCTTTGAGGAGTTTGAGGACGTCTTAAATGAACACATTTTAACACCAAGGCTGAAACGATGTTTGTAGAAACATTTTCAAATTAGTTATGTGAGCTACCGAGGAACCTGAAACCATCAATGTTGTTCAACTTCAATACTTATTCTCAATCTGAAGAAAGGATCGGCAATGGCGGAAATGAACCAAAACCTGTACCGGAAATAAGTAAAGCAGAATGTAGTTAGTATATCTATCTATGTATAAGACTAGCAACATTAATATTCATGGTGTCCATGGTTACATATGTAATATTTCCCTTTAGGACCTTTGGTAGCCAAAATTTCGTAACCGGCTACAAACCGGGAATATTGATTCCCATTTTGTAGCCGGTTACGTATTGGACCAGCGTGGTACCGTTTGGTAACTAAGTTTTGTAACTGGCTACAAAATGGGAATCCAAAATTACCTGTTTGTAGCCGGTTACGTATTGGGCCAGCGTGGTACCGTTTGGTAACTAAGTTTTGCAACTGGCTACATAACGGGAATACAAAATTCCCTGTTTGTAGCCGGTTACGTATTGGGCCAGAGTTACTGATTTGAGTTTTTCTACCAAATCGAAGCTATTTTAGGACGATGTTCATACCGGGTGTCCCTAGCCTAAAACCATCGCCAAAATGAAAATCTGTCATGGTTTTCGAGATATTGGCACTTTCTTACTTTTTTTCTTTACGTTTTATTAACCACGAATTTTATTAAACAGCCAATATCTCATAAACCTTTCCATTAAGGTCAAATTTGCTTAATATGATAGCTAATGAGATGTTCTATCACCCCTTTTCATTTTGGCGTTGGTTTTAGGGACACCTAGCAATGCACGGACGAGAAGTTTCCAAAGTTGCAGAACTTTCCTCATGAGAATTTTCGGTAACTTCTGAGAATGCTCTCGAGAACGAGAATTTATCAGAATACTTAGTAACTTCGTAGTAGTGCGCTGGCTTCGTATGCCGATGTTCTCAGGTTCGATCCTGACAGCGATCTTTTTTTTTATTTATATTTTGACATGACCAAATCAAGATCAATCAATCAATCAAGAAATAATAGTTCAGTACCTAATTTAAAAAAGTCAGGACTAAAACTATGAAGTCTGAAAGTCGAAATGTTCCCTGAAGTATAGTGAGAATTTAAGCAACTTATTGGTAACTTATCACTTATCAACAAAATAGCTAACTGTAATAGACAATATTATATGTATAATAACATATAGTTTTATATTATGCCCATTTAAACTTTATTTCAAGTATATTCTCTCGTTCTGCGAACATTCTCAAGAATGTTTCCGCTTTTTGGGAATGATCTGCAATTTCTAAATTACTAGGGACACCCAGTATACGAAAGCAAATCAGACTTATTGTCATTGCTTACGTTTATTTTAGGTTTTAAAGATAATTTCTCGCTGACAGTAAAAAAATATCAAAAAATTGTGAATGACAACTGTCACCACTTAAAAAGTTCAACCACCTAAAACTCACTTGAAGATGGTTTCCCAAAACCATTTTCGAGTGACAGCAAGCTGTCTTTTCTGCCCCATCTCAACTTTCCATACTGTATACAACTTAATAAGCTACCTTGTATGACTTCGACTAGTACGTTATTTTTTTTTCAACGTCTGTATAAAACATTTTAATCTCAAAACTATTTAATTTAAAATACGAAGACACTAATGTGACATTTTCAAGTGGTACACTTAGATCTTATCTTGTGATGGCAATGTAACATTCTATCAGGATATAAGTATTTTTGATTCAGTTCTCGACAGATTAGGTTATTTCGTGCAATATACATTGAAAACAAGCATGCATTATTCCTCGGAATATTGCGAAATCGCTACAAATAGTTCAATCAACTTGAATCAAATAAAGCTGAGCGACTTCAAGATAAAAAATGAAGCACAGACCAAACTACGAAAACAATTTTTTTTAACAGGACGTGAAAAGCCAAATGAATGCTGGAAAGAAAAATAGCATAAAACGGAATGGTGTTCGAAAACAAAAAAGATTCCTTCAGGATAATTTGAAGAATTTGTACAATAAATATTGTAAAAAGATGATGATTGTCAAAAAGTTGATTATTATTATATTATATTGTAAAACAGGTATTTACTCGTTTTATTTTAAGCCTCCATCTTTGAAAATATGATTTCTATCCCATTCATTTTCATTTCCTTTTTTACGTGGTTCATTACCTTCCCATTTTATTTCCATCTACGTCTTCATTACAATCCTTATTTTTTCTTAGAAAGTAAAACTAGTATAAAGGTGCCTTTCACTAAAACATAGTTACTATGTAAATAGAAATCATTTATTCGTGACAAGTGACAACAGAAATTATTTACACATTACACATAAAGATAGGTACATATACATAATAATTGCCACGAAATGGTCCAGACTCAGCATGGTGTTAGCCTGGGAGGCTAACACCATGCTGACATGATGCTAGGCTGTGTGTAGGTACAATATACATTTGCAATATCAAAGTAACGACCATACCTTAAAAAAAAAGTTATCAGAAAAACGCCAATTCGGCACGAAAAGATAAAACAACCCAGGTAGTATGACTGAAAACTTCAAACCATGGGGCTGGGTATCACGCTGCTGTGATCGCAATGTTCAAAATCGGCATTTTAAATGAAAAAAACCGGCCAAGTGCGAGTCGGACTCGCGCACCGAGGGTTCCGTACAAACCTGCATTTGATATGAATTTCAACTTGATAGCTCTACGCGTTCATGAGGAAAAAAGTAATAAGTTTATATTTATTAAAAAATATATATTTTGTAATGTAACTAAAAATTTAAGGTTTTCGGAATTTTTCCTTTATGTGTGCTATAAAACGTTGCTTCATGCCAAATTTCAAGATTCTAGGTCGACTGGAAGTACCCTTTAGGTTTTGATTCCCTTGCGAGTACTTGCGAGTTTCAAAATATGCAGCTTAAATTGCTGTTTCTTTTGATTGCGTTGACATAGAAGTTTGATTTTGTTACAGCTTAAAAAGGTATTATAGACTATAGACCTGAGTATTTGGTATGAATTTCAATTTAATACCTCTACGCGTTTATGAGGAAATGGGTAGTAAGGTTAAAATTATTAAAAAAAAATATATTATGTGATGTAACTAAAAATTTATGGTTTTCGTAATTTTTCCTTTATCTATGCTATAAGACGTTGCTTCGTACCAAATTTCAAGATTCTGAGTTCACGGGAAGCACCCTGTAGGTTTTGATTCCCTTGCAAGTGTCGAAAATTTGCGGCATAAACGGCTGTATCTTTTGATTGCGTTGGCTTAGAAGTTTGATTTTTTCATAGCTTCAAGGGACAGTAGACCTGAGTAATTGATATAAATTTCAGCTTCATACCTCCACGCGTTCCTGAGAAAAAGGGTCTTGACAGACGGACGGACGGACGGACAGACGGACAACAAAGTGATCCTATAAGGGTTCCGTTTTTTCCTTTTGAGGTACGGAACCCTAAAAAGAGTGGAAGGGTCAGTTGGAAGTGGAAGACCTAGGCGAACTTTTCTTGTTCAAATCGGGGAAATATTGCAAAAAGGCCAGGTCAGAAGTACTCGAAACCGACGAGCGTGTATGAGAAACGTTATGAAAGTGTGTGAAGCGAAAGTGATTTGTCAGGATCGTAGTAAATGGAAATCCGTGATCTTTGCCTACCCCTCTGGGAAACAGGCGTGATTGTATGTATGTATGTATGTATTTTCAAGTTTTTAGTTTTGTTAGTTGGTACTTTCTATTCTACTTTTTATTTCTAGTGAGCTCTATTGTAATTCTCTAAACAAGCCCTTTCATTTCTTATCCATATTGAGATACAGATACACCCATATTGAATTGAGTACACATAAATAATATCAAGAACAACTTCGCTGTTAAGAACCATGCGTTACACAGAAAGACTGAACAGGGTTTACGCTTGGTAGTTCCTAAAGATGCTAGATGGCAAATTTGCAGAGCTAATCATGATGATTTGGGGCCCCTTGGGTACGCTAAAACGTTAAAACGCATCCAAAGCCGTTATTGGTTCCCTAAACTAAGACGGGTTGTAAAGAAATACGTTGCAGCATGTATTGACTGCGCTTATAATAAAGATACTTAATGCTGGTAGAACCAGTACCTATCTTCGTTGTTGTTTAGGGTATTAAAGTCTTCAAAACCCGAGTACCTTTTAGAGAAACTCATTTGGCAAGAGTTAAGAAATTATGGCCTTAGATCGATCAGCAACAAATTAGCAGCTTCACATCACTCCGCGAACGAATAATATTCCTCCTGCATTACAGACATTGAACCATCTTAATACTTTTAAAATTCGACTATAAAGACACCTTTTTCAAAGTCAAATTAACCTACCTCTTGGCATTAGAGTAATACCTTCCTATCTCTGATAATAGCCCAGCCAAAGTATACCTATAGCATAATTCATATTGCAATTGCATAGAACAGTTGCCTTTTTTTCTCTTTAAACGTTAAATATGTAACATACTATAGGGCTTACAATTCTACAAAATTGACAACAATTAACGTGATTGGGACAAGCGGCTGGGTCAAGTACAATATTAATAACACTGTCAATGCTACAACAAAGAAGAGTCCAACTGAATTTCTGTTTGGAGTTGAATCGAATCTTATCGATAATAAGCTGTCAACGGACAATGATACTGCGGCAAATTATGAACCAGCAACGTTAGATATAACTGTCAGAGATGTTGAGCTTGATGAAGTGATTCGTACTAGGTATTGTCCCGGATTTATAAGTTCACATTTTTGACAGATTTGTTTTGAAGTATGTTGCGATGTGGCTAAGACGTATCGTTTGCCAACTCTAACGATTAATTTCGAATTGGTTGAATCGATTAGGCCCTATGTACAAGGAGGCGCTTAAACAAATATACGATTTCTATCAACTTACTGAAATGTCATTTGAATCGAAATGACAGACTTCCACAGCACTAGTTTAAAAATAAAGATGATTGATAAATGACAGAATAAGTAAATCCTGCGTGATAAATTAATATCGTAAAATACTAACGAAGATCCGCAAAAATGTAACATGTGGTAGATTATGTTTAAAGTAAGCGAAATATTTTTTTTAAGTACTTAATTTTTTTTAAATATTATTACAGGATTTTATTTAAAATTTCATTAGGTTGCGCGAGTTTACGTTTTGTGGACGCTGTCATGTGTCAAAAAGAGGTTCTTACACGTTAGTACATAGTAATTCAATGGTTCTTACAGCTCTGGGACTAATAGTGACCCCGTTTTAAATGACGTCACAGATACAGGAATAATTTTGTTTCCCTCCTCGTTAACAGATATTAATAAACGGGTTGATGAGATTCGGCAGGAAGCTTCAGAAAACATAAAACAAAGTCAAAAACATCACAATATATAACTCAAAGAGAATTTCAGCGGTTTCGTACTCTGTCGGGGATTTCGTAAAGCTTACTAAAACCAACTTCAATAATAATGGAAAGAGTAAGTTCATTGGCCCGTATAAGGTAACTGATTGTTTAGGTAATGACCGCTACAGAGTTTCTAATGTACCAGGGTTTAATACAAAGAAATACGATAGTGTTATAGCGTCTGATCGAATGCGTCCTTGGATCAGTGTGCAGGCATTGCAGGTAAACAGGTCACCTGGTTCCGAATCATCGGACTCCGATGACTCAAATACAGAATAATAAAATTATTAAATCTTAATAGAATATTTCTAAGTTAAAATTAAATATCTTTGTATTCATATGTTATATTATAAGAATTCCAATTGTTTTTAAGTTAATGAATAATAGACATGTGTTGTGTTGTGATTTAAGGTGCTCCGGAGATAGCACGTAGTCGTAGTCGGATGACCGAGTGTTGTGATTTGTTTAGAATAAATAGTTATATTTATTTTTTATTTAAGATTGTTATTTTTATACTTATTTTTGTTGACGATTCTTATTGAGAGATATTATTTTTACATTGAAATTTAATAATGACATTATATTTTCATCTTTTATCTTTGTGTGTGACATTCCTTTAATAATAGATTTGTATTTTGATTTGTAAGTATTTACATAATGTTAATTTTTAATTTGAATTTAATTTGTATTATTATTAATTTATTTTTATTGTTAAATTTTGGAAAATGACGATCCTTATTGGGGGACACAATATGATGATTTATTAATATTATTCCTGTTATCCCTAAGTTTTTAATTTTATGACGATCATGACGGGAATTCTTATATTTTTGTACAGAAACACAAACTTACATTGTAATTTTTTTCGTGAAATAAATCATCTAGTTTAATACTACGATTATTTCATTCTTGCCGTCATCACAATTGTAGTGTTCAGCGGCTGTAAAGCGAACAGCTAAAAAAAAAAGTTAGGAAGAAAAATTGGCGGGAAGACGTAGACGTGAGGCCGTGAACGGCTGTTCTTATTGACGGAACAGCGAAATACGTTTTTGAGCAAGAAAAATAATTATAATGGTTAATATTCATAACTTAAGCAGATTTTAATATAACTGTTTAACTGGAAGAGTTGAGGAGTTTCATTAATATAAAACAAATATGGTCGACGCTACTAAACTTCTTGTAAATAAGCGTTTCATTACGTAAACAAAGTTTTCTAGCATATTTTTCAAAAGAAAAAAGGTAAGGGCAAGATAAACATCTTGCATTTTTAATTAAAATCATTCCTAAGTATTTTATATTAAACCGGACAAGGAGGCAACAAGAAATAATTTAAATGATAAAATCAAAACACTAGGTAAGTATTCTGGGAAAGAGCGCTGCGTTAAAAGTAACTCACATTACTATTGTGTGCTCTTATAAACATTTATGTGCTAGGTTGGCCTTATATTAGAAGTTTTTCACATTAACATGTTCTACGAGTGTAAGTACATTTCAGCTAAATAAAAGTGAGATAAAGAGCATCATTTCTGTCAATCATGCTGCGGTAGCTAGTACCTACAGTAATGATTGGATAGCGGTCTTACAAGCTTTAACGAACTAGCTTTCTGTACTTGACTCGTTCCATATGACGTCTGCTGCTTGACGATGATGTGTCTGTCAAATGTGGTTGATGCAACAGGCCCTAAGAAAAATACTAAGTAGTATAAAAATAACGATAGTACAAATATTGCCAAGAAAGCAAAATAAAACAAGCGGAAACGTCGTCGTTAAATTATAGTACCTACATTACGATACAAGTGCGTAAAAAAGGAAGCTCGAAACGAGTGGCGATAAATTAAAACACGACCGAAGGGGGTGTTTTAAATCGACACGAGTTACGGATTTCCTTTTCGCACGCGTATCGTACGACGTTTTTCAGTACAGATGACCCTCCGAAGTTTCGACCTGACATATAATGAACGTCTTAAAACGTCGTAAAAGTCTTTTCAGTACAGATGGTGTTTTTTTTACGCACTAGTGCGAGAAGTGGTTGGTTATATGCAGGCATCGGACAAAAAGTGCCTATGACGTCAAACCACTTATAGGATGATTTTAAATAGTAGGTATAGATACCTAAAAATTTTCATAAACAATTATCACTTATCTGTTTATCAACCTCGTTATTAAACGATATCGCCACTTGAAATGAGTAAGTACGTTTTTGACTGACACATTGTCAATCAGTTGAAGAATAATTTGACATTAGACTTATATTGACCGGGATATAGACCGTGATTACCTTTTTGATTTTTGTCGAGCTCCCGATATTTCGACGCAGTTGCATGCATCATGATCACGGAAAACAATATAAGTCTAATGAAAATAACCGTGAATCATTCAAAACTCTTAATTTGACATTATTCTTATGTTTCACGATTATATTCAGTTAAAATTATATTTACTAATGTATAAAAAACTGCTGTAAAATGTCATCTTTACTCGAATATTGTAGCAATTTTCCGTTTTTGGAGGTACATGACAAACACGTATACTGCTCTTGCTGTAATCAAGATATACCAACGAAGGTAAGCAATGTTAAAAGACATCTGGAGACAACCAAACATGTCGGAAACGTAGGAAAAAAAGGGCAAAGTGAATTTAATATGAACCTTACAAATTTTATGATAGCAGCAAACATACCCTGGGTACAACTACAAAATGAAAACTTTCGAAATTTCATAAAAAAATGCATTGATGGTGAATATGCAAAAACAGTTGCCATACCAACCGAATCAAACCTAAGACTACGCTATTTGCCAAAAATGTTCAAAAATGCCTTTTCTTCTATACGAAAAGATATCGGGCAATCGTATATTTATCATGAGACAAAAGACCGTTTGCAACAAAATGTTGCCAATGTCCTCGTTGGTGCTCTTAGAGAGCAAAATGCAAGCAGACCACATATAATTGCTTCTAAAGTTCTCGGCTGTACAAACAACGTCACCATAAAAGATTTAGTTATCAACTCATTGAACAATTTGTTTGAAAACGAGAACTATCATGACAGAGTGGTATTATTTTTGACTGATGGGGCTCCCTACATGTTAAAAGCCGGCCAAACGCTAAAAAACTTATTTGGAAACATGATCCACGTGACATGTTTGGCTCATGGGCTAAACCGAGTCGCAGAGACAGTTCGAGGGTTATACGACGATGTCAATGATGTAATCGCAAGCGTTAAGTCAGTGTTTTTAAAATCACCATCAAGAATTAGAGTTTTGAAACAGCTATACCCTAATATACCGCAGCCCCTTCGGCGATTATAACCAGATGGAACACTTGGCTTGAGGCTTGCAAATACTACGCGACATACTTGGACGAGATCACAGTTGTGTTGAATGCTTTAAATGATCAAAATGCCGCTAAAGTTAGATGTGCAAAAAAAGCAGTAAGCAGACCTCAGCTAAAACGCAACTTGTGTTTTATAAATGAACATTGCAGCATTTTGGTGGAGTCCACTAAACGTTTACAAAGCTCTACACTGACGTTAAGTGACTCGATACAAGTCGTCAAAACAGTCACAGCAAAATTGTCTAAAATTAGTTTGCATGCAAAAGGGAAATATATATATATCAAAAGCAGAAAACAGTTTTACAGAAAAATAAGGATCTACGAACAATGCAAAAACTTGCTGACTTAAATGACAAAAAAGAAATTTGTGTGGATAGAAATGTAGGAAACATAGAAAAAATTTACTTGTGGCCATTTTTCAAATACGCCCCGATCACATCAGTAGAGGTCGAAAGGTCCTTTTCGATTTTGAAATGGATTTTTACAAGTACACGTTCTAGACTGACGCCACAAAATTTAGAACAGATATTAATAATTAATTATGAAAGCAAGTACTCACACTTGTACAGTACGAAATATGTTCGAACCGAATAGCGAGGATATTAAAATATCCTGGAAAAAAACCTTATGAAAAAAAAAACTGTGTGAAGCTGAAGCGGGCTTGAGTATAATGAACAAATGAATGATTTTAAATATAAGATAAATGAATAAGATCGTCAAATGCGTCAAATTTTTATTTTTATAGCGTATGAATTTCGAAACCTTTATTTACTCTATTTCACTTTTAAATGGACTGGCCTAAAATAAACGAAATGTAAAGACAATAGAAGTGACGCTTGACATAAGAAGAAAACAAATGTCTGTGTAGTTTTTGGGCCTATGTCGCTACGTGTTTGGTAAATCACGAAAATATAATTTTAACAGAGAAAGAAGAAATATCCTATTCCAGATCTTATTTCCATTACAATGACATCTAAAAGTACGTATAACTGATAGTTGCGTTTGTAAGATACAATTTGCGTATTTAAATTCTAACCAATGTTTTTTATATTGCAGGAAAATGTGTGGATATGGAAAGCCAATCGATTTTATGTGCGTGTGAAAATGAATACACATCCGACGATGAAATCGATATGCCCTGCACTCAAGAGTATTTTGTAAAGCTACCGGAGGGTCAAAGTGAACTCAGGAGTAGCGATAGTACACCTGATATTTTAATAGCCGTAGGAACGTAGACTACAGGACAAGGCAAAGATTCTCTACACAAACTGAACAATCAAGTACTGCGATTGTTATGGATACCGCGAAATTGTTGGCTAATTTTTTTCCCCCAGTCAATCAATTGAGGAAAAAAAATTCATTTTAGCATATTTAAGTCTGTGACAACAATAATAGACTTGTTGGAAAAATAGTCATGAAACTATGCATTATTTTATTAAATAATAAGTATATTAACATCAAATTATCATTTTTTATTTTTACTAATCTTACCTACTGTTCCCACCTTTGAGTTTTAAACCTATTTATCTGAGGTTCCCACAGATTTATTCAGTCCTAATTGAAGGGATGTTTACAAAAACAACATAACTGACTACACTGGTTGACACCTGTCACGATCAAAAATGTTGTTCTAAAAGTGTCAACCGATCTAAGCAGTTATGTTGTTTTTGTAAATATCCCTTCAATTAATTTCAAATAATCGTACTTTATGTTAACAAATCTCGTGAATACATATTTTATTCACTAACATCATCCTACCTGTATTATGAATTCCATAGATTTATTTACGATTATTTTGTTACTTCATTAATACTACTTTGTTACTACATGTCACACGGAAGTTTAAATACCAACATCCTGTGTAGAAGATTACCTACGTCATTTTTACGTCATCCGCACTTTTTGTCCGATGCCTGGTTATATGTCAGGTCCAAAGTTTGGAGGGCCATCTGTACTGAAAAACGTCGTTAGATACACGTGCGAAAAAGAGATTCGTAACTCGTGTCGAATTTATCGCCACTCGTTTCGAACTTCCTTTTTTACGCACTTGTATCGTAAATTCGTAATGTACTATTATATTAAAGGAAAAAAATTGAAAAATGTACGCTTGCGGCGGGGCGGGACTCGAGCCCGCATCAGCCGCAGTCTAGGCGGCCTTTAATATAAAAACATTAAGAAAATTGTAGTAAAATATTATGTTAGAAATACCGTTTGATACGAGGGCTGCTACTTATGTTTCCGGAATGGACCACTTACAGGAACAATATTGAATAATTGAATATGTTTATATAACAAATAAAAATAGAACTCTTTGCAAGTAGAATTGTAACACATTGTAACATCATTTTTTAAAATGTTTGTTTCATCTTCAGCGGATTTACTAGTGAAATTTTTCGTGTGATGTTTTTTTTACGATCTTCGGCTTGGGTTTACTCAAAAATATCGCATGGATCGGATTTTTTCAACTTAAGGGGAGGAAGTCCCATCAAAGATCAATATGTATCGACGGTTTAATGAGTTTGATCGTGGTCATCGTATGTTTACGGATGAATTTAAAAAAAACCGGCCAAGTCCGAGTCGGACTCGCCCACCGAGGGTTCCGTACAAACTTTCTTTCAAACTACCTAGTAAAAATAATCTCATATTTTCATATAACTCTAATGACTTGACTAGAAGACAAAAGTATAGGCACTAATGAGTATTATTGTGTATAGCGCCATCTCCCGGTCAATTTGCTAACTAATTTTCGCGACCTGGTTTTTCAGGGATAATTCTTTATAATGTTAACCGATTTAAACAGTTTTTACTTTATTGGACAGAAGATGGTTTACGTAACATCTCGTATTAATTTGAAGTACGATATACATCCGCAAGGGTGGGTAAATTGAAAGTAAAAATCTGAAAAGTTTTTTGTGAATTAAAAAAAAAGTATTCAAAATACAAACACGATTATATTTTTCCTGTAATATTTAGCATAAAACCAATGTTTACTAAAATTTTCATTATTTTTCGTTGGTAAACTTCGGAGATAAGGGGGGGGGGAACGGTATTTTTTTTTACATTTTCCTTCAAAATTCTTTTTTTTTCCACAACAAAAAAATTGTAAAAAATAGCTTATTTACGTTCAATTTGAGCTCTTTCCAACGATACCCCACTTGACATAGTAACTTAAAATTTACAGTTTGCCCCCCTTTCATTTTGGCCATTTTCTACAATTAAAATTAATATATTTAAAAAAATTACACTTTCTATTTGTAGAGGTTTACAATGTTCACAACTATTCCAAATTTCAAGTTGATAGCATTAGTAGTTCTCGAGATATTTAGGAATGTGACAGACGGACAGACAGACGGACAGAGTCGCACCATAAGGGTTCCTGTTGTACCTTTTTGGTACGGAACCCTAAAAAGGCTCAAAATCAGCTATTATCCCACAAAATGTTAATGCTGCGCGCGTCCTCATAATGCAAGATCGTCATAGTATATATCATAACTATCATAAGATAGAGGCGTCTCTTGGAAACAGTATGACGCGCATTTGTAAGATATTACATGAAAATTTGACTGTGAAACAAAGATAAGTTCGCAAAATAGCCGTTTTTACGTATAAAATGCACGATGCACGTTTTGTATACAACAATCAGAATGGAAAAGTGCTATGAAAAGTGCAACAATAAGAATGTCTCGTCTCGTCTAACAAATATGAAGGCAATAAAAGCATGTATCTACAACTATAGACATTTCTTAGTTTTTTGTTTTCCGAATACAAAAGTAGAGTCGATTAAACATTTTTGCTATCAAATTATTGTAAATGTTAAGTAAATTTTAATAGCCTGGCTACACATGTCATTGAGGATCCGGTGTAGCTTAATGTTTTATTTAAATACTTACTAGTGTAACTTGCATTTTTAGTCTGTAGTTGCAATTCATATTATGGCGCCGCTCTATCCGTCTCGTGCGTCTGTCTGTCCGTTTGTCACATTACTAAATATCTCGACATCTACTTATGCTATCGATATGAGATTTGGAGTAGTTATATTATAAACATAGTTAATCTCTACACATCACTTTAATTAATTAATATGAATTATAGGAAAAGGCCAAAATGAAAGGGGGGCAAACTGTAAATATCAAGTTACTAGGTCAAGTGGGGTATCGTTAGAAAGAGCTCAAATTATACATAATCAAACGATTTTTTTTTGTAGTGGACAAAAAAAGAATTATGAAGGAAAAATGTAAAAAAAAATACCAATCAATCAATCTTTCGTACTATCGTAATATCGTACTTTAAGAGGGCTTTCGTGTTAAAAATAGTGAAATCGCAACCGAGCACTCGATCATACCGTGTGTGGTATCAAATTAAAGGGCTTTGCGAGTAGTTTATAAATATATATCACATTATAGGACTTTTTCTACTTGGTCTAACAAAATATGAGAAAATGTCCAAAAGTGGTAATAATTGTACCGGTGAAGGCTCGTTTTCAAAAAATTGACAAAAATCAATAATAGCAATGTATAATCACTAAGGCATAACAGAAATTTAAGTAAACGTTGCAGATTAATTTAGTACAAAACTTACTTCGATGTGATGTAGATTTTCAAAGAAATTGTCACTTAATTTTAGGTAATTTCTGAAATAAATTGAATTCGCCTTAGGCTAGTTTACTCTTTTTCAAAAACTTAAAATAAAAATCTAGTCTGAAATGATTGTGGTACAGGATATACGAATTATAAATTTACCCGTTTTAATATTCAAAATTGTCTAAATTTTACAAATAAGATCGACTGATTCAGCTCTATACGTGCGTTTTTCTAAACGTGCATTAGAGAAAAATTCATAATTAATTTAGTGAGTTAGTTTTCAAAAATCCAGTCTTATAAAAATCAAGATAATAAGATGCTCTAACTGGAACTTGAATTAAATAAATCTATTGGATAACGGAAAGTGTAGTATTTCACCGACTAAAACTATCAATTTTACATTATTTTGACGTTTTTTTTGAAAGCAGCCTTAAATAACTACAAGAGTTTACTTCAAAAATCTCTTTCAAATAAAGTAATAACTGTCGAAATCCGTTTACATCATAAAGAGATCCCTGACATCGCGTAAATTAGTTAGCGGATTCACCGAGAGATGGCGCTATTACCTATACTTCTAGTCAAGTCTTTAAAGTTACAGATACGTAACCCTCGATGGGCGAGTCCGACTCGCATTGGGCCTGTTTTTTTTTTGCTTTAAGAAGTGAAATTGGAGATAAAATATTACCCAGTTTCAGTAGGTGACTATGAAGTAGCAATAATGAATGCCGTGATAAGCATTTTGACAGATGCAAAGATATTCGGTTGGCATTTCCATTACCAAAAATCTGCCCGATCCAAAGCACAGGACACCAGACTACGATTCTAAAGAAGGAAAAAAGGATGCGATTTAGCTCTAGTAACAAACATAGAACAACCAACATTGTTGAAAGCTGGCACATGAGATTCAAATCCTAAATTCCGAAAGAGCATATTTCTATTTAATTTTATTAAGAAGAAAATAAATAGCTATATACCACGAGTACACAATAAAATATTATGTGGGTGTTTACAGGTACCTATATATAAATAAGGCTACAATTTACAAATGTATACATTTACAGAAAAGACACAAAGTAAAATAATATATTAATATACAAGGAAACCAAAAATGAAAAACACAATTAGTGTTAATCTCTGAAGTTTCTGTTGATATATCACTCGTTGCTAAGGCAACGGTGGTGGATGTTCGCGCAGGCGCGCGGTCAAGCATAGTCTGGCTGGACATCAAACAGTCGCACAAAACAACAATATCCATTCCTTTTTAGGGTACCGTACCAAAAAGCTACAAAAGAACCCTTATGGTGCGGACTCTGTCCGTCTGTCACATTACATAGGTTTGTACGTTCCTTTTGTATCTTTTTGGTGCGGAACCCTAAAAAGTAATAATGTTGTTAGGCTTTTCATAAAATCGCCTACAAAAAATAATATCCTGCAAAATATATCAATGATGAATTTCAACTTCTTTCGTCATCATCAACTTTTTTCTTTTCAGAATATGAATTTTAAGACTGTCCGATGTCTAATGCCGGCTTAACTCCCTTGGGAACTAGATAGTTCTTTATTCTTCAGTACACGTAGATGCAATGAGTCCTTTTAACAGCAAATGTGATGAAAATATCATATATAACAGATGATGAAGATCATAACACCCTCAGGAAATTATTACAAAAAAACTGACCGTGATGATAAAGTCCCAAAGCCAGTCCATAATAAAAAAAGTTGCATTGCGTCTTGCGTCCTAATCCTACGAATGATAAAGAGTTTATTTTGTGTAATGACAAAGATTGTAGGGTAAAGGCACCAGTAGTCAGCCTCAAATCGAAAATTCTATTTTCAAAGCCGTCTAAGTTGATCTCCAATAGACCGATTTGAATGATTAATATTTTCATAGTTCAAGAATTTAATTAAGATTAATTTTTGAAAATAATGAACCTTAACTTATTGTTTGTTTTAGAAATATTTCGTTAAATATAATAAAAGGGCGTTTTTGCCAGTACTCAGCCCCCTGAGCACCAATATACAGCCTACTAAGTATCCAGTTCCCAGCCCTCGGCTGACTAGTGGGTTCTGTGTTCCGTAACCTGAGTACCCAGTGGTCAACCATGGGCTGACTACTGGATATTTTATGTATGTCAAGCAAATATAGTTATAAGTGCATAAATATTTAAGGGTCATTGATTTATAGACTTACGTACCTTTTAAAAACAAAAAGAAGCCTTAAATCCGATAGTCAGCCGGGGAGGCTGACTTCTGGAATTATGTCATATTTCCTTAAACCCAGTGGTCAGCCGCAGGTGGCTGACTATTAGATTTTGTGTAAAAAAGTAGTTTCCAATAACCAGTCCCCCTAAAAATCTGGGTTTCACATACTTTTTTATTATTTTTTTACTTTATTCAGATAGTTTAAGAATTAATTAAGCGAAAAAGTTCTTCTTCTTTAACCAATAAATCATAATTTGGCTGCTAACATCTTCGCAAAATACCATGTGAGATTCTAAAAAAAATGGCGACGCACATAATGCTTCATGTCAGAAGACTGCACCTCTTTGAAATTTTTTTGTGCTTAATTCGTGAAATCAATTGTAAATATTGAGATATTTTACAATTACCATTTAATCAATCTATGATTTTATCTAATTTTGACACGAATTGGACAACAACTTTGATAATTACAACCCGAAATGTACAAAAAAGGCTGACCACTGGTGCACGGCTGGGCACTGGTGCTTTTACCCTATTTATTTTTTCAACACATTTGCTCGTAACTAGGATATTATTGATGATAATTTGGCTGAGTTGAGAAGGTGACAATTATTAAAGAGTAAACTCGTCACTTCTACTGTTTTGGAATAAAATACAGAAAACTAGAATTAGGAAGATAAAATAGGGGGTAAGACGGGGGAAAAGCTTTCTTCCGGATGGGGCCGTAAACATTTTTTTTTAGGACGTGGACCCCTACTACTTGTAAGTTTTTGATATCTACTCTATCAACGAAGATAGTTAGATTTATTTATTTATTTAGGTAATTACAAAAAAACAAATGAACAAATGCTTGAGGCAGATCCTGCGTATCTTTTGGCCTAACTGGATCACAAACGCTCACTTATGGAGAATAGCTGGACAAGCACCCGTACAAGAAGAAATCGAGATGCGGAAATGGCATTGGATTGGACACATCCTCAGAAAACCTGATACCCACCTATCCAAAATGGCCCTCACCTGGAATATACCCGGAAAGCGCAAACCATGCAGCCCTAAATCGACCTGGCGTCGCTCGGTTCAGCAGGAGCTCAGGGTGCTAGACATGGGGTGGGAGGAGGTTACCCAAACTGCCCAAGACCGGAGTAAATGGAAAAATATGATTCGAGCCCTACACCCCAGCAGAGGGTATCAGGATGTAAAGAAGAAGAGAATTACAAAAAAAAAACAATCTAAAACTAATTACAACAGTATCGTTAAACCAATAAGGTTTGTCTCGATACCTATTCCATTCCGCGGTAGATGTTATACAACATCATATTATGTAGGTAGGTATTATAATGATTACATAAATCAAAACAAATCGCACTGAGCGTCAATAACATTTAGGCAAGTACAGCACATAATTATCATTTTATTTGTTGTTGCTAGCCGCCCGCTTTGGCCGGACCGGTTTGGCGGCTCCAATTATGTACGCAAAATATTTTATTGGGCACGTAATTTAAAAATAGGAGGGGGATAAAAATAAATAAATAAATAAAGGAATATACACGGGAATCAATTATAAACTCAATTCGTCAACGGGAAAACCTTTTAAATACGTCAACTAGTTCGACAGACCGAGCTCGTCTCCTTGCGACTGCGGAGTGGGAGTCGGGTCTGTGGCTACAGGCTCTACCTTCACCAAGTATTGGGACTCTGCTTGACAACACCACCTTTCGCCTAGCAGCTTGCTTGCGTTTGGGGGCATCAACAAACCAGCCTCATCGCTGTCAATGCGGTACCATGGTGGACACATTGGGTCACCATGGCCTCTCATGCGCCCGAAGCGCTGGAAGGATCCCGCGCCACGCCAGTATCATCGATGTTATCCGTCGGGCCCTTGTCAGCGCGAAAGTGCCAGCAGTCCTGGAGCCCAGCGGCCTGGCTAGGGACGATGGCAAGAGACCTGACGGTATGACACTGGTGCCTTGGAGCATGGGTCGGCCGCTAGTTTGGGACGCTACTTGCGTTGATACACTGGCGCCGTCCCATGTTCCGGTCACCAGCGTTGCTGCTGGCGCTGCGGCATCCTCAGCCGAAAGCCTCAAACGCCGCAAATATGCCGCCCTAGGAACCAGCTACATATTTGCGGCGTTTGGCGTTGAGACCTTGGGGCCATGGGGGCCAAGTGCACGCTATTTGTATAAAGATTTAGCGGCTCGCTTTATAGAGACCTCAGGCGACCAGAGGGCTGGCCAGTATTTCGCGCAACGAATTAGTATCGCCATACAGCGTGGAAATGCTGCCAGCCTTCTGGGCACCTTGCCCATTGACGGCGATTTGGGACACATTTTCTATTTATAAGTAGGTAGGTTAGGTATTTAGTTTTAAGTAGTTTTATTATGTTATTATTTTTTCTTTATAATTTTGAATAAATTCGTCAACGTCAACGTCAACAAATCAATTCGAAATAAATCACGTCCCTGTTTCCGAATACTAAAAAAGGAGGTGCTACTATCTTTTTCACAAGGCAATATAGAAAAAGGGAAGACAATTTAATTTGACGAAAACCAAAGATAGACGAATACCCCAATTGCATTTGCTGCCTATGGACAGACATAATACAATGACAGAATACAAGAAGGGTGGTACCTTAGATGAATTCAAAATGGATAAATATTTGGAATATTTTAAGAAATTTTGGTTCAAAAATGAAAACTTTAAAAGAGAGAGCAAAAATATATCTTGCGTGATTATGTAGGTAATACAAAATGCTCAAATTCAATTAGTCACAGGCGAAATCACAGTAGGTAGGTCATTTTTTAGAGATGCTAAGGTGAATACCTCCTTGAACTGGGTTCTGGTGAAAGGTACTTGCGAATGTTGGGTTATGTAGAAATGTGTAGATATTTTTTAAAACTGCTTTTAATGTACTTAAATCTTTGATTATTTGATGGAAACACAAATTAAAGTAAATTTCTATGTAATTGTTTGAATAAAATGTTATGTTAATAAATTAAATTTATCAATTAATGATGTCTCATCACCATGTTGATTGAAAATTGTGTGTTTTGTGTCAGACTGATACAGCAGAAATGCTTATCGCAGCATGTAGCCAAGGTACCGGATACGATTTAATTACTTATAACTTGTTTGAGTTTCACAAACTTCATTCATTGCCTATAAGTCTGAAGTCAAGCTTGGTAGCTAGTATTGATCAGTTAAAGCCAGTGCTTATCAAATATGCAGCTTGTTGGCATAGAAGCTGTTATTTAAAAATAAATCATATGAAATTAGATCGAGCGCGTCTGAAAGTAAAAAAGTCGGAGGAAAAATCTAACTTATCACTAACTTCATGACTCGCAGCTCAGTAGCTACCTACTGCCTATGACAAAAATACATATTTTGTGGGCTCCAAAATAGCCGAAGAAACTTATTATGCTCAGTGACGACGAAATGTTGCAGTGATAATATTATTGCATGTGCCACAGAATTAAAGGATTATGAACTCTTAGTAAAAGTATCGGAAACCTGTGATCTGATTTCTCTTGGAGCAAAATATCATTTAGATGTTACGTCAACTATAAAAGCAGATTAAGGTGGCTCGCCTAGGTTACCCGAAGCTCAGGCTGCGTTAGATGGCGTTAATCTGCAAATTACCGGTCTTATTTTTTTTGTGGAGTCGTACAGGCATTTATATACTTTCAATTATGCTTTGCGAACATTTAATATTAAAATTGACGTATTACAACATACATTCAACTTCTCATTGTAACGTTAATCCCCTTAATGTAGATAAATTTACTATTTTACACTATTTTTAAGTACCACTCACACATACAAACAGTGTTTTTGTATCCCTTCTAGTCGATAATTTCACGCGGCGACAGCTTGTTTAAAATAGCCTTGCGGTAAATACGTGCCATCGCATGATTTGCATGGAAGTACTGGGTTCGAATCCAGGACTTTTTCTCTTTTTTTTTTAAATACTACGTCGGTGGCAAGCAAGCATACGGTCCGCCTGATGGAAAGCGGTCACCGTAACCTATGGACCCCTGCAACTCAAAGAGTGTCGCATGCGCATTGCCGCCCCGTTAGAAACTTGTACACTCCCCTTTGCTGTGTGTGCACAGCAAAAAGGAGTGTACAAGTTCAAAGGAGGGTTTGGGTTGCCGACGACTCAAAGGACAATAGACGGAACAAATTAGTTCCGTAAGTCCTCCCGTCGTCAGCACCCCGCACCCTCGTTGAGCTCTGGCAGCCTTACTCACCGGCAGGAACACAACACTATGAGACACTATTTTTTGTTTTATTATTTATACATAAATGTATATGTACTCGTACAGTAGTTACTGAGCGTTTTCCACAAAAAAGATTAAAAACCTATTCTCTTACATGGTAATAATTTTTGGGTTCGTCGAACTCAGAATTTCTAACATAATTATTATCCTAATCTGATATTTTAAAAAATTCCAAAAAGTATAGATAAATTTTAGTTTCTAAATTCAAATCGCTTTTGAAATCTTAAATTAGTAAATGAAAATGCAATAGTTAACTGAGTAACGTAATGCTTTAAAAACTCAAGTGGACTTTTTTTTATCTAAGGAATAATTTCGAGAAAATATTATATTTAGCGACGGTATTGAAAAGTTGTGTTTTATATCTCAACTTAATAAATAGAAAATGAAAATGATAATAAAAAAATCAATATGTTCTCTAAGATAAAATTGATACCTTCGGCTCTCTATTCTTGCTCGGTCAATAAAAAATACGAAACTTATATCCAAAAAAATACAAAAAGTTTATAGAATCCTGGGATTCGAACGCAGTTTCACGGCGTGACAGGCGATTGTTCACCAACGACGCCATTACATAACACGCTGTTACCGACGAAATTGGGCTATACATATATAATTATTTAAATATAAATAATAATGTCAAATCCATACTAATATTACAAATGGAAAAGGGTATGTGTCTGTTTGTTTGTCCGTCTTTCACAGCAAAACTGGAGCGACGAATTGACGTGATTATTTAAGGGGATTTAGTTGAAGGGATGGAGAGTGACATAGGCTACTTTTGTCTCTTTCTAACGCAAGCGAAGCCGCGGGCAAAAGCTAGTACAGATCGGGTAGCATGGTCGCGCGATAGACGATAAAATATCAGGCCGTCCCTGTCGCACTATTAGTAAGTGCGATTATAGGGACGGCCAGATGTTTTATCATTTATCGCGCGACTATAAATATTAATCGCCTGCCTGGACCAGATTATGTTGATGATAATTTGATGATAATTATTATTTGTAACCATTTAGTTAATATTGTCTTCAGTTACCGCGATAGTTACTCATGAAATAAAAACTATGAAAACGGATTAAATCGCGTATAATGAGTTTTCTCAAACATGGTATGAAATATTGATGTTATGTGCCTTATAATTGGCAGCGAAGTATGACGTTGCAGGTACGGCTAGGACGATTGATAGATAATGGAATTTCATACAAACCTTGCAGGCCAAGGCCGGCAAAGTCTTCTTTTTAACCGACTTCAAAAAAGGAGGAAGTTCTCAATTCGACTGAATGTTTTTTTTTTTTTTTATTTTTTTTTTGTATTTTTAATATCTCCGAGAATTCCAAACACAGATAATTGTGACATAGCATCCAGGTATTTAGCCAATTAAAAAAAAACTATAAGGGTCTTTATAGACGTGCTGACTGCAACTGGTACGGGCCCTAGACAATATTTGATTTTGGGTGCGTTTTTATACAAAAAAAATTTTTTTCGTTTTTTTTTAATTTTTTGTTTTTTATAGGCGTATACGGGGTATTAAAGGGGAACGAAAATTCGATTATTTTTGCGCTACGACGCACCGTTTAGGAGATACAGCCATCCAAAGTTACTATTTTCAGTAGACTTTATTTATTTCATACCATGTTTGAGAAAAGCACTATACATACCTCGGCGGGAAATGGGGTTGCCCGCCTCAGACCTATCCGGCCTCGCTTCGCTCGGCCGTCTATATGTCTTCGGCCGGCAACCCCCTTTGTCCCGGCCTCTGTAGTAATGTACTATTAAAATTCATCCCGACGTTTCGAACACTTTACAGCGTTCGTGGTCAACGGGTGACTGAGGAAAAATTACAATGTGCTAAAGCTACCCATATTCTTGCTATTATATTCTTGTATATAACCATTTAGTTGTTGAAGAAAAACATTCACACAACAACAACATAGGTCAACCAGCTCAGTAAATGCAAGGAGTACAGCACATTACTAATACCATGCCCACACTATGACCTATGTATAATGTATTATACCAGACGTGTAATATTTTATTTTATCAACAAAGGCATAATAAAGGATTGTATTGTATTTTTGTATGAAAATAAAAAATAGGAAAGCAATATAGTAATAGTCAAATATTCCATTAAAAAAATAAAAAATCCTTAATAAATCCATAAAAGTTCAAATGATTAAAAAAAACTTCGGAATCGAACCCACGATCTTCTGCATCATAGTCGGTCGTTTGACCGAGACGCCATTTCTATTTACATTAGCAGTGTCGAAATACACGATATGTATTTTTGTTGACAAAATGCGTCATTATTTCTGAGTCTGCTTGAGTTAACTAAACCAATATCTTTAAATAATTACTTGTCAAGAGCCAAATGTCACTGATGACAATGTCAACTAAAAATGCGCGAAATATGACGGCTCTGTGTCTGTACACAAAATTTGGCACGCACATTTACGTAAAATTAATAAAAAATTCACATGAATTTGTCCATGATTTCTGTATCAAACAATGTATTTCATTCACTACCGCGATGTATGCACATATTTTTATTTAGTTGTAGTGTGCGGTGACTAAATAAATGGTAGATGTTTTTTGTATGGAAAGCGAGCCACCTTAAAAAAACCTACTCAAAATGACGTCAAATATGAAACCAACTTAAAACGTCAAGTCCACGTCATCACATTTTCGGAAATCGTTACGTACATGAAGGACTTAAGAGAAAATGAAGATGAAATTCCAGTTTTTAATTTAGTTGAGCTTACACTAAAGCAAACACAGACAATGAGAGAATTAGGGGTGGAGCATGAAGTACAATCTTACATACTGAAAATTGCTAGAAGAGTTTCCAGATCTCGTTGATATAACTAGACCAGGTTTTCCAAATCTAGTCATTTTTAAGGAAAAATCAAGTAATTCAGAAAGAGGCCGCTTTTTCCGAAGTGGCTAAAATTGTTTGAAGAGAGAGAGGTTTATGTGATTTGAAAACAAAGACTCCAAAGCGTCTTTATCGCTCAAGGCTTTGATAAAAATGCTTTTATTTGGAATAAATACGACACTCGATTACGATGTTCCATGTCACAATATTGCTGATCTTATTGTGTATCACGCAATCCAAAACCGTAAAAGAGGTGTTAAGCGAAGACATAATAAAATTCAAAAGACATCAGGCCCCTATTTCACCAAGTTGACAATTGTCAGCGACATATGTCAGCCGACATTTCGACATATGTCGCTGACTATTGTCAAGCGACAGGTGACAACTGACAATTTCGTATTTTTTTTTGTATAGAAATGCTTAAAAAGGACAAGCATTTTGTTACAATTATCCTCATATTAATCAAATGACAATTATGTTATGAAACAATAATAATTTTTATAACTTGACATATTTGTTGATTTGTCGGTAAATTTTGACATGAGGTCGAGGCTGTGTCAGGTTAGCATTACAATTGTAGTATTTTTGTTATTAGTTACAAAATGGCTCTTCTCGCAAGCAGTAGTAGTGACAATGATAGCGATTTAGGTGAGTTCGGATATAGGAGAATATATAAAGAACGAATAAATTTCTCCTTTGACATTACTGACTTTGCGTTCAAGGAAAAATCTCGAATAAGTAAAACAAGTGTCGAATATTTAATAAATGAAATCGGTGCAGTTATAGATCATCCAACTACAAAAAATAAAGCTTTAACTCCGTGTCAACAAAATTTATTATAAAAAAACCTGACACGTTAGTGGTTCGTTTTGTATTTTACAAATTCCCATTTCACTTTTACTAAACTATACACATATAATAGCGGTCTAAATCTTATGTTTTTCATCAAAATTCGGCTTTTCAAAAGTGTGTGGATTGAGTGAGCATAAGAAACTATTTGTAAAAAATTAAATACGTCACTAGGTGATCTAATATTTATAGAGGTAGGTTGGCCTATTTTTTACTAAATGTTAGTATATAAATATTATATGTTAAATGAATATATTCACTGTTTTCGTTGGTAGTTTGTGAGAACTGAGTGAGCACATGTTAATGGCTGTATCTTTTGATTTATCTTTTTACAAATTCAGAGATTCGTTTTACAATTGTTTTAGAACTTTTACTAAATGATCAGCATATTTTTTTTTATTTTCGGAAGGTGCTCACTCAATCCACACACACACGAAGAAATTTAGTCGCATTGGTTTTAAATGAAACTCAAAACCGTGAATCGAGTTGTAAGTAATTAAATTAGATTATTTTTTATGCATTTAACTTTGTCAATGGCTTGTTTTATAATAATGTTTTCTAAGAAGTAACAGTGTTGTTTTGTTTTAGTGTCACCACTGCCTCTAGAAACTGAAGGTTTTCGAGGCGAAATTTCATTATTAGAATAAATGGACTTAGATCATATAGAACAGGGAGTATTGAGTACTGAAAGTACACTTTTCAAAGATATAGCATCAGATCAAAGCTGTATATCGCAAAACTCGCCAAGACTTGGAATTGAGTTGGAACCTCTAGTGCCAGTGGAGTTTTCTGAAAGTGTACTTTTCGATGATTTTTCAGTGGAGCGCAGCTGTTCCTCACCTAAATGTAGTGGAATATGAAAAATTATTGGTAGTTGCAGATGTACATGAACAAAAATCGATCAAGCCAAGACTTGAGTCGGAAAAACGATATGTTCAAAAAGAAAAGTCGCCAGTAATAAATTTTATGTCAACGTGGTACTATTCCAACTCAATATCATGATTTTTACAACAGTTTAATTACCTACATAGATTAAAAACAAACATGTGGGAAAACGAAAGTGATTGGTAATTTACCTACTATCGAGTGCCATAATTATTGTTTTATAATACTCAAATAAGACTGATTAAATTCTTAGGGTACGTACCTTTAAGTTATAGTACCTTTAAGTTAGATGTATTGTTTAAAACAATTAACAAAGATTTATGTTTTCAATCCTTTCAATAGGGTAGACCGAGGCTAATCGGATCACCGGGTATATCGGATCAAGGTCCAAAATCTCTTAGTGTTTTGAAAATCTCTTCAAATTAATCGCACTTCAGTTGAGCCACACTATCCCTCTTTGTCTTCGATCGATTACTTTTAAAAAATTTGCAATATACTAAGAGATTTCGGACCTTGATCCGATTTGCCCGCTCATCCGAATAGCCTCGGTCTACCCTATAGGTACCCAAGTATACTAAGGTACCTATATTATAGAAAAAACGTGATCTCTTTTGAGATTCCTAAATTAAACCATTAAAACAGTTCCTATATTCTTATTTATAAGAAAATATATCTTTATTAAATGTAGGCAAAACTGTTGTTTAGTTTCGAAGTAACGATATATTTTTTTGTTGATTTATATGTATACAGTCCAAAAGTGAATTGCGTTGTATTTTTTAGTAGCTACCTACCGCTGACTGACTAAAATAAGAAATCCAGTTCTTAAGAAAACAATATGTAGGTAGTATCTGATTAAATATATTTTTTTGTTATAAAACATAAATGCAACCATACGAATGATGTATGAAGTATGTGATTAATGTGTTGATTTTCTTACATAATAAAAAATGATTTTGATTCTATATAATTTCGTGTTTTAACATTTACTTATTAAAAAAAACATATTATAGAAACAGATTCAATATACATATCTGTATATACACACCCATATATATAAATATAATAAAAATAACATAATACCCACAAGTTACTGTTTCACATTACAGATAAATCTTTATAGATATAACACATCAACGGAAAACGAGTACTTACCTACTATACATACAAGTATATTACCTACTATACAAGTATATATATCAAACAAAGTACCTTGTCATATATTTTATGTAAAAAAAGTATTTTATTTTACAAATATATTGATTATCCTCTATTATTATGCCACGACGTATATTGGAGCAAGTGGTACTTGATCCAGTATACCAAGAATGACAGCAAGTCGATTACACGTAAACTGGAGTATCTACAGTTATCTCAAAAACTATTATTTATAGCTATATTCTATGAATGCAGATAAGACTAGGATATATTCATATAAAATACTTATAAGTTTGATAAAGATATCTTTACGCATACTTTAGTTACAACACATTATACCTTTGAATGCCTCTCCTGTAAAATTGTGATTTTGCAGTTAGCTCAGTATACTTAGGAGGTATCGAAATACTGTGTACGCTACATTGGATGGGTTCGGGATCTCAATATCATGTTAGTGGCGATAACCATGGCGTTTCGAAGGCAACAATCCATCGTTGTGTTAAGCGGGGTACCACTGCAATAGTCAATCGAATATTTGGTAACGAAGTACGTTGGCCCGACAACACGGGCTCTATCTCACAATTATTTATGGAAAATGGTAACATTCCAAGAATTGGTGGCATTCTTGATGGATCGTTAATACCTATCGATTCACCTCGGCAGAATGAATACATGTATTTGTATGTGGACCGTAAAGGTGACCATTCAATAAATACCATGGTTGTTTGTGGGCCAAATTTGGAGTTCTTTTATGCAAGTGCACGATGACCGGGCTCTGTTCATGACTGAAGAGTATTGCGTTGGTTTTCTTTAGCACAGCAGTGGGAAAATGGTTGGAGGCCATTTCCAAATGCCCTACTTTTAGGAGACAGCGGATATGGTATGAAGAAGTGGCTAATAACATCGAACATCCCTATAGACATACCAAGGACGGAAGCAGTAATGCGATTATTGAGAGAATTTAAACATATTAGAAGAATGGTTGAAAATTCTTTGGGTATATTTAAGGTGAAGTTTCCCTGTCTCTATTATCTCCGTTTACAACCACTGTCTGCGTGCAAAGTGTTCTTAGCGTGTGTTACCCTTGACAATGTAGAGAAACGTCTTGGATCGGAACATTAACATACCTTACGAATATGCAAATGATGAATATATCTAATATATCTATAATATATATAATATATATTATCTACCATATAATGGTGATAATAATCGAGATAACATTGAAGAGGACAACAACGAAGCAATTGACCCTGAAGCAATCGAAGTACTATGGGAATTGATACAAAACTTTAATTGAAACACTGTTGTATTCCTAATTTATTTTTTATTTTTTCTGTTTTATTGCAATCAGTTTGTTAACATTATAAAGTTAAGCTTAGAGTTCAATGAAAATTTCATAAGAGAAATTATTTAAATATTAACTATTAAGTAACTAGTTATATTGCAGTTATAACATTTTAATTTTAGTCGTAACATTCTAAACACATACATATGTAATAATTAAAGAAAGTAATAGTTGTATTATTTTGTGATCCTTGATTTGGAAAGAAATAGCGGGTTATTAGTTACAAATTAAATAGAACTTACTCTTGAGAGTTGAGCATTTTCTTGAAATTCAATGTTTTCTGATAAATTAACTAAATTAATTTCAATAATATTTTGATTATAATAAGGTTCAGTGAAACTAGAAATTTTTCGTATGTTTAAACTGTTTAAAGCCTTTTCTAATTTAAATAACTCTAGATCTAGTTTGTACTTTTCCCGTTTTGCTATTTCTATTTTCTCCTTAGTAAGCAATATATCGGCCTCGAGCTTTTCCTTTTTTAATCGATAAATAGGTTTACACTGTGTCCTTATTACGTTTGTGTCATATATATTTTGCGAATTTTGAGGTGTATTTTCACAACGTGAATCTTGCAGTGTAGGCTCATCATTAGGCTTGGGACTTTTGGATGCTCGCTATGGTTCTGGCATCCACAGAATCGCCATTATGTTAAAAAATTTTTTTCGAAGTCAAAGTCAAAGCCTGGAAATAAAACATGTTAGATGTCATGATCTATACGTATACCTATAACAATATGCAATTAATTTTATCACAAATCTATTACACACACGTGTCGAAGTTCACAGTTGACGCGATATGCATAATATATACTATAGGTATACGTACCTACGATTTACTTTACTATGCATCCTCTTTGATACTTGTGTTTTGTTTGACAGACTACTGACATCTATTTCAAATAACAATAAAAACACTTGAGTAATAAGTTGTCAGTTCAGATGAAATATCGTTTACGCAATTTGTAACAAAATTTTAAAATGAATAATTTTACGACTTGCGAAATTAAATCCTGGTTAGAGCCGTATCAGGAATTAAAATATGATGAAGAAAAGTCTAGTATATTTTGCTCTTTATGTGATGTTCATTTCAAAGCCGGAAAAAAAGTATTTATTGCTAACTGTTGCCGACAAGTACCGATCGCCGCTCGGGGTGAGGGCGCGCGGGGCGGGATGACCCCACCAAACAGAGATCCGATTGCGAGTCATGCCGACCGGACGTTAATTTGCTTACTTAATTATCTTTTTCGCTAATTTCCTATATATGTACTCTGTATTGTGCTGTATACGTGAAATAAACAGTATAGTGCATAATTTGGCCATTTTCATTAAAAAGAACCACTTTAAACTATAACAAAGTGGTCTTCGAAGCCGGATTCTATGATTCGTACACCAAAGATGGTCAACACACGTAGTACTACAAGACGTGAAAGGGAAAGAAAAGAAGAAGAATTGAAGCAAGCTACAGTGCAGCAGCCGCAAACACCTGTAAAAGATGAAGATTCGAAGAAATTGGTAGATAAGACTATTATTTTAGAAACGGGTAGTCAGATAAAACCAGAACATTCCGGACAAACAAAGGACGCGAAACCGTTAAGTCATTGTTCGCGTAAAACTAGCTACCACGGTTCGAAAAAGTCATCTTCGTCGTCTATTGTGGCACAAAGGAAGAAGCTGGAACTGGAAGCTGCTGAAGCAAAGGCTCGCATACAAATGGACTTGATAGAAAAAAAGCTACAAGTAGATCTCGCCAACCTTGAAGAAGAATACAGTCCATCTGAAGAATCTGTACCGTCAGAACAAGACCAACAGTCAGTTAAAAGTGATGTCGCCAGGTGGGTTGAGCGCAGCCAGCTGGAACTGGAGTCACAGCACGTCCCCAAGACTGGAAATAACCCGGACGCGTTGTGTTCGTCGGCAGCAGTGGTCGCCGGCACCGAGTTGCCAGTTCAGCAGTTAGCCAGCGCACTAAAGGAATTGGCCACCGTATCTGCATCCAACAATACCCAAAACGCCAGGCTGCTGAGCCGCATCAGCACCCCGAAGGAACTGCCCTTGTTCTACGGTGAACCAATGGAGTGGTTGCAATTCAAACAAGCTTTCGAAGAATCGACCAGAGTGTGTAATTTCAGCGATATTGAAAATATGTGGCGTTTAAGAAAGTGCCTACGTGGGCCCGCTAAGGAATCCGTAAACGCGCTGCTTATTAGTGGTACGTCGACTGAAACCGTTATGTCAACACTTGAGTTACAATTCGGAAATCCGGAATTAATAATATCGCGCATGTTGATGGAGATTAAAAAACTACACACTGCCACCGGAGTACCACAAAGAAATAGTTACGTTTTCCGTGAAGATTAAAAATTACGTCACAGCTGTTCGCGCCCTAGGTCGTGGAGAGTACCTGCAAGAAATTAGCATCGTCGGCGCTATTTTATCGAAGTTACCTACGGTGTTGCTACCCAAGTGGAATGACTACAGTTACGCGCTGATTAAAGAAGGAAATAAATCTAAACTCGATATTCTCTCCGAATTTCTCCACGAAGAAGCTATGAAAGTGTCAACCTGCAGTGCTTCTCTTATGCAAGTGCGATCAGACTTTAAACGTAAAAACTATAGTGAAAATAGTGACTATAAACCGCAGACTATTTTAGTTCAAAGTGCGCACACGAACAGTACCGATAATAAGTGCCGCCTTTGTCGCGTAGGTAAACACGATTTACCGGACTGCAAAAAGTTTAAAAAATCACTACGCAAGGATCGTTGGCAGTACGTAAAACGATTCGGTTTGTGTTATAAGTGTTTATTATCGCACCATGATAGACAATCGTGCACGGCCGCCGCGTGTGACGTGGAGGGGTGTGGGCAGGCCCATCACCGGCTCCTGCATTACGTACCGGGTCAAAGTTCGCGCTCGAACCATTATAACGTTGTGGAAGTGTCGGACACTAGTGCTCAGACTGAAACTGTGACGCATATAGACGTTGACCAGCGCGAATCGTTATTAAAAGTTGTGCCGATATACCTACATGGACCTAACGGTAAAATAAAAACGACTTGTATGCTTGACGATGGCAGTGGTGTGTCGTTCATAAGTACGGAACTCGCGGAGCGCGCGGGACTGCGCGGGCGCAAACAGTGCGTTAATGTGCGCGGCGCATGGCTCAATTCAGAACAACAGTGCGAAACACAGCTGATCGACTGCTCGATATCTAATAGTGACGGGACAAAGTTCAATTTAACCGCGCGTATTGCACCCCACCTGGACTTACCTGTGCAAAACCCCGGACTTGTTAAGTGCGGTAAATATAAGTACCTAGACCGTATAATGAACTATGTGTGTGCTGAAAATCAGAAACCTGAAATTCTCATCGGACAAGATAACTATCATTTGCATGTACCACGCGAGATCATAGAGGGCAGCGAAAATGAGCCCTACGCGACGCGTACTCCGCTGGGCTGGTGCGTGCACGGCCCGTGCCAACGTGCAGCTGTAATGAAACAACGGAAGATACACACTTCATTACATCTCAGTTATACCTATGAGCAAGATATGGCAATTGAAAACAATGAAATACTACGTGAACTGCAAGAAGATATGCGTCGATCTTTCTCCATCGATTCTATGGGCGTATCTGCTAAACCTCGGCAGAACTCGGAGGACGTACTGGCCCAGGAGCACCTGGAACAAACCTCTGAACTTATCGATGGCCAGTGGCAAGTCGGCTTACCTTGGAAGGATCCTCACTGTGTCACCGTCGACTCGTATCCAAATGCACTGTCACGACTGAAAGGAGTTGAGCTGAAAATGAAAAGGAGTGAAGAGTATGCACGAAGGTATAAAGAACGCATACAACATTTGTTAGGAAATAAATATGCTGAGAAGTTAGAAAATCAAGTCACATCTGCTAGAACATGGTACTTACCTACTCATGGCGTCGATAATCCAAATAAGAAGAGCCTTCGTCTGGTTTTCGATGGGTCAGCTAAAACAAAAGGGTTCAGTTTAAATAGCTACCTATATAAAGGCCCCGACCTACTGGTACCGTTAATAGGAATCATGTGGCGATTCCGCGAAAACAAAGTTGCGATCTCTGGCGATATCAAAGACATGTTTCTCAGAGTTAAAATAAAACCCGAGGATCAGCAAGCCCTACGCTTTCTATACCGAGATAACCCCGAAGAACCTATAGATACCTACCTGATGACGTCACTCATATTTGGAGCGAATTGCGCGCCGTTCATAGCGCAATTCATAAAAAATAAAAATGTGAGACGTTTCGAGTCTACATATCCAGAGGCGGCTAACGCTATATACACGCAACACTACGTCGACGACTACATTGACAGCTTACCTGATGACCAATCTGCAATTAAGCTGGTTCGTGACGTCACATATGTTCATGCGCAAGGCGATTTTCATATACGCAATTGGAATAGCAACAGTCAAGCCGTCATCAACAGCATTCCAAAAGAGACTTTGGGAAGCAGCGCTGTAAGGTTCAAAGTCGGACAACAGTACGCGGGCGAGCGAACACTTGGTCTGCTGTGGAATCCAAGTGAAGACACGCTGGGGTTCGATGTATCGCTAAAAAAGTTATCTGAAAATATTATCAACGGAAAAGAAAGGCCTACGAAAAGAGATATTCTGCGAGTTGTAATGTCAATTTTTGACGTGTATGGATATTTGTCGCCTTTCACTATAAATGGAAGATTAATTGTTCAGTTAACGTGGCAATTGGCTGTAACTTGGGATGAACAAATACCTGATGTTATCTTCGAAAAATGGCTAAAATGGATTAATCAATTAGAATTGATGAGAGAGATACGTCTACCTAGACACTACCGTCGTCATGCTGCTACGAGTGAGAGCGAGACAGTCACAACGTCTACGAGCGCAAGCGAGATAGACACCGCGCCTACAAGTGTGAGCGACACAGCCACGGATACCGCGAGTGCAAGCGAGACGCGGCTAGTACCTGTTATCAGTGCGGCGGTCGGCGGTGATGCGCCCGCACAACAACAAGGCTCAGTAACTGTAAACAACTATAATGATCTACAACTTCACGTGTTTTGCGACTCATCAGTGCAAGTTATGTGCGCGGTGGCATATTGGCGTTGGCAAGAAAACAACGTAGTCCGCACGGCGTTCATATCTAGTAAATGTCGTGTTGCAGGACTGAAGAAAACGAGTGTTCCACGCTTAGAATTGAATTCGGCAGTTATGGCAGCTCGATTAGCTGACACGATAATTAAGGAACACAGAATAAAACCAAATAGTCGAATATTTTGGTGTGACGCCACAGTGGTCCTGTATTGGGTACGAAACAACGCGCGTACCTACAAACCTTATATCGCGAACCGGCTCGGTGAAATAGATGAGCTAACAAATGCGAGCGAGTGGAGATATGTACCTACGCACCTAAACGTCGCCGATATACCTACCAGGGAGTCATTCGACCGTTGTGTGTTACCTACCGAATGGATTCAAGGACCTGCATTTCTACAAAAAAGTGAGAACGAGTGGCCACAGAATATTTTGGACGCCGACGTAAACAATGACGATTTAGAATGTGTTGTGATGATGACGTCATGCAATAGGGTAAATGTGCCTATACCTGAACCGACAAAGTTTTCATCGTGGTTGCGATTACTCAGGGCCACTTTTATAATGCTAACGTTTATAAATAAATGTAGACACATAAATGAAGACGACGGCGCCGTAATGCAGAAAGCTGAAAACTTACTTATGAAATATTCTCAAGCACAGACGTTCTCTGAAGACATACTGAAACTGAAAAATGGATCATACTTACCTAAAACAAGTAGATTACTTACCTTATCGCCGTACCTCGACGAACACGGAGTCCTACGCCTCGGAGGCCGCATCGACGCCGCTGCTGAAGTTGGACCTGAAACAAAACGACCTTCGATCTTGGACGGACGAGACTACATAGCACGGCTGCTAGTGAAGCATCATCACGTTCGCGCAGCCCACGGGAACCAGGAAACTGTCGTGAATAACCTGAAACAAAGATATTGGATATTAGGATTACGACCGACGGTTAAAAATGTTGCAAAAAAGTGCATGCTATGTAGAATAAGAAAATGTAAACAAGAAATCCCAAGAATGGGAGACTTACCGCCTGCCCGCGTAGCTCATCATCAGCGCGCCTTTACCTACACTGGCGTTGACCTCTTCGGCCCTCTAGAAGTAACTGTGGGAAGAGGAAGACAGAAAAGGTACGGAGTGTTGTTTACATGTATGACAGTGAGGGCAGTGCACATAGAGGTAGTTAACTCACTTACCTCCGACTCTTTGATTATGGCTCTCAGACGAATGGGGGCACGACGCGGCTGGCCGCAGTATCTATATTCTGACAACGGTACTAACCTTCGAGGAGCGGATGCAGAGCTGCGAAAGTCAATCCAGGAGTTGGACCAGGAGTATCTAAAGCGTGAATCGTTAAACTATGGGACTAAATGGACATTTATCCCACCTGGAAGTCCACATTGGGCTGGAGCTTGGGAGAGGCAAATAAGGACCGTAAAAGACTGCATGAAAGTCGTGCTGAAAGAGAGAGCCCCCCGCGAGGAGACTTTGTGTACATTTTTGGCAGAGGTCGAGAGCATAGTGAACAGCCGGCCGCTCACGCACGTCTCCGTCGAACCTGGAAGCATAGAAACGTTAACTCCAAATCACTTTCTTCTTGGTTCCTCTTCCGTCTTACCTCACCTTGGCGCTTATAATGACTCCGAATATTTTTTGAAAAAGCAGTGGAGAATAGCCCAACGACTGGCTGACCTATATTGGCGAAGATGGGTTAAGGAAATCCTCCCAGACCTGCTACCACGTAAAAAATCTAACCATATTAAAAGTGTATCCCATCAAAAAAACTGTGGTAAATATAGCTTGTTGTTAGATTGGATAGAGCCTTACAATGAACTAGCAGTAAGTGAAGACAAGTCCCACATTTATGTGACCCGCGTGTGACACAAAGTCGACAATTATGAAGCACGTTAACTGCCTAAATCACAAAAAGGAATGGAAATATGAATGACTTTTATTTGGATCTATGTTTATTTCTCGTAAATTGCAACATTGCGTGGAACAAGGTTAACTTTGCCTCAAAGCCGGAAAAAAAGTATTTTTTGCTAACCATATTAAAAGTGTATCCCATCAAAAAAACTGTGGTAAATATAGCTTGTTGTTAGATTGGATAGAGCCTTACAATGAACTAGCAGTAAGTGAAGACAAGTCCCACATTTATGTGACCCGCGTGTGACACAAAGTCGACAATTATGAATAGCGATGAAAAAAGCCGGAAAATTCCCGGTTTTTTTCCATTTCACTTGTTTTTTTTCAGAAATTTATAGAAAGAAACCGCGAAACTTTCGGCTCGTATTTTTCGGAAAAAAACGATTTAAACCGAAAAAAACGAATTGAAAAAAACCGAATGCAGTTTTCAATTTAAAAATTTCAGTTAAAAAGTATTTACTTGACTTTTTAAAGGTTTTGAAACCTTTACACATTGCTTTTTTTACTACTGACGGGTATTTGATGGCTGAATTCGCCGAGTATGCAGAGAGCAAAAGAAGGCTTTTGGGCAAATGAAGTTATTTGGCGGCCTGTTATGAACATAACCCCACTGAGTTGGTGGAAAGGGTTATGTTCTACCAAACTACTGTCAAATATTGCGGTTAGATTGCTCAGTATTCCTCCATCGTCCGCCGCAGCTGAGAGAAATTGGTCATTGTTTGGACGGACACCAGAGACAGAAATCGGCTATTGCCAAAGCGTCTTAATCTAGACAAGCGGTAGCGTGTCAAGCCAAGTTCAAGTAACAGAACTGGCGAGCAGCACCGTGTGTTATATTACACGAACCATTTGGAGCCACTTTTGACCCCCTCATAACTCAAAAACTATTTTACATAAACGTGTCAAATTTGGCTCATATATTGAGACATGCGAGATAGACATATTAATTAATAAGCGTTCTCTAGTGGTTGTTCACTTCGACGAAAAAGTCGTCGAAGTGAACAACCAAGGCATTTATCATATTATTGAACTTGGCTCTCATTTCACATTTACGTTTTTGATGGGATAAATTAATCTTTATTCGGGCGAATTTGCACCTACAAACGGACTACACCGACCACATGGAAGAAGAAATAACTGAAGTATATGATGAGAGTGACAGTGATTTGAGTGACTAAATAAATACTTATTTTAATAATGTGCTCGTTTTTTTCCTAAAAAACCCGAAAAAAACCGAAAAAAACGAAAATTTCATAAACTCCTGAAAAAAACATTTGTTTTTTTCCGGTTTTTTCAACGCTAATTATGAAGCACGTTAACTGCCTAAATCACAAAAAAAGGACTGGAAATATGAATGACTTTTATTTGGATCTATGTTTATTTCTCGTAAATTGCAACATTGCGTGGAACAAAGTTAACCACCCAGAATTTAAAAAGTTCTTCAATAAATATATTTGTTGTGCTTGCGGAAATAGAAAGTTACCTGAGCAAAGTGTCATAAAAAAAGTTTATTTGCAAAAGGCGTATGTGAGAACTATCACTAAGATAAGAAACGTTTTTTTAGATAGTTATATATGGCTTTCAATGGACGAAACTTTGGACAGCATCGGAAACAGTATAGTAAATATAGTGGCAAAGCCTTTGAATGATTATTCACGAAGACCATATTTGTTAATGTGTCGAGTGGTTGAAAAGGTAAATAGCGAAATTATGTCAAGTTTGGTGGAACAGAGCTTACGATTTTTATGGCAGGACGATTACCTTAATAAAATTAACAATTTTTCTGTGTTTTGTACGGATGCAGCTGGTTACAATGATCGCCGCTGGAAAACTTTTAAAGAAAAGGCATACCAATTTAAAGCATATAACTTATCTAGCTCATGCCTTTCATAGAGTTTCAGAACAAATTAGGTCAGAGCATACACTTGTAAATACTTTGATTACAAATGTAAAGAAAATATTTTTAAAATCACCGCATCGAGTGAGACTTTTCAAACAAATGGCTCCGAACGTACCCTTGCCACCTGAACCTGTAATTACCAGATGGGGCACATGGCTAACTGCAGCTTTTTATTTATAGTACGTATTTTGAGGACATAAAAAATATTGTTGCAAATTTAAGGTCGAATAAAGATGCCAAATCTATTAAAAAAGCTAAAAATGTTTTATTAAACAACAATTTGAGAAGTGAACTTGATTTTATAGAAAATGTCTACGAAATAATACCGAAAACTATAACTCAATTAGAATGTACTAATATTTATCATATTGACTCTTTACAAGTTTTTGACGAAGCTCGTATTGTTCTACAATGGTGTGCTACAGATACTGTGCTAGATAAATTAGAAAAAGTGTTAGACCAGAATCCCGACTACGATACTATACGGAATTTTACCACAACGCACCACAACGATGATGAATCGGCAAAAATTCTAGAAAATACAACTTCAACATCAGTGGACGTAGAAAGGTCTTTTTCAACTCACAAAAGAGTATTTGATAAGTCCAGAACCCGTTTAACCCCGCAAAATATGGAAAAAATAATAATGATCCATTCCTACTACCATTTTAAATGATGATTATGACGCATTGATTCCTAAAGCCAGTACCTCATCGGCATGGCATGGCATGGCGACTCCGCGGATGCCAGAACCATAGCGAGCATCCAAAAGTCCCAAGCCTACTCATCATTTAATATTTGAACGGTTTGCTGTGTTCCAGAAGATTCAGGAACGTCTAATCCTTCTAAAACCGGAGTGTTTTTCCCTATTATATCGAGGATCATATTAGCAGCACCGTCAAATTTCCATTTTTTTCCTCCCGCAAATCCCGTTTGGCGTCGGTTATCCCTTTTTTCCTAAAACAAAATTTATAAAATAAATTAATAATAACTTAGACATACTTATAATTATTTTTATACAATAGAGATCCTGATAATTAACAGAAATCAATAAAAACACGGTGTATAATTACATGTAATTTTTTTCTTTCACCCGCACCAATATTTTGTATCTAATTAGCCCTATGGTTGACTGGTAGAGAATGCCTAATGGCATTAAGTAGGCCATTTGTACATTATTTTGTATTGTGCAAGTAAGTTTAACTAAATAAATTACGATTATTCCAAAAATTAAAGGAATTATTAGTAGATGATAGATGAGATAATTATTTAGTAGACGACATGTCGTTGTATGAGTGACCTCAACGTTGTTGTCGATACCAACAGAGTATTGTCGCAAACATCAATTTTATTAATACGTCAAATATAAAAGCGTTCGAAACATACATCGATCGTAGTGAAATGTGACTAGGTGAAATACTATAAGGAAAACACACATACAACAAATGCACGGAAAGACTACAGGTTAAAAAGTACTAACTACAAATACAATTACTAGAGGCTATTAAAAATAGGAACTCAGTAGGTACTTACTATTGTCCTCTTTCTCCAATTTTGCCACGTGGTATTTCTTAAGTACTTCCAATCTTATACTTTATTGCACATAAGTACAAATAGTGGAAAAAAAAACTTAAACTATAACTTATATAAAAAATAAATAAACCTAAAAACTACCCTCCAGGCCCTGGCCCCTCGGCAGGGTGAGGGTGCCCATCACGCAAGCAGCATTCCCGCGCTGTATTGCAATAGCAATTCTTTGCGCGAGAAAGCTGCCGGCGCGAGGGTCACCTGTTGCCTCCCTTAACCGTTTCCCCAAATCCCTTACAAGCCCACGGGCTCCCTTACCCCACAGTCCGAGTGTCTCGACGCCAAACGCTATGAACAGCTGTATTTGTTGGCCTTAAACCGCTTCCGGGCGTCAGCTGCCGCCCCACCCTTTTTGCTGGTCACTTGGATGTAGGACGCTGCCAACGTGTCAGCGCAGGTAGCGTCCCACACCAGCGCGCGGCCCTTTCGCCAAGGGATTAACGACATCCCGTCCGGGCGCTTGCCATCGTCCCGTGCGATCTGGGGCTCCAGAGCTGCGGGGACGTTGGCGCTGACGAGAGCCCTTCTGAGGGGGTCCATATTGGCTCATATAAAATTATTTGTTATAAAATTATTGTTTATACCGATTTGTGCTCCGAATGATCATTTCTCATAATTTTACTTATCATAATTTTGTTTCATTATTATTAATAGTACTACTATCACTGTTCATAATAATAATTTGGCCGAAATTTTTAATCATAACTTCTATACAAATATTTAATAATATTCATAATTTTTAAAATAAATATTTATAACTATTTACATATATACAGATTATATATAAAACAAACATAAAACATTTTAATAAAAGGTAACTTAAAATAAATATTTACAAATAAACTAACTATTAAACCCCGCTCCTTATCGTTTCTGGCGCAAAAGTACCCATAATACTTATGGCGTTACCCCTTTGGATGATTATGGATAACTTTTGCACCAAAAACGATTCAGAGCGGGGGCCCTCTCCTTTTTGCCGTAATCTACGGCCTATGTCGCGCACAAACTCTTTTGCGTCGGCACCCCAGCAGCCCGCCGTCTCCACTGCAAACCGTACGAATATGTACCCGCCCAAAGGAGCATACTTCTGGCGCTTTAGCGCCGCTTGAGCCTCTGCTGCCGCTCCACCCGCGCGTACCGTGCGACTGATATGGGAGGCCGCGTAGGTACTTACGCACGTGGCGTCCCATATCAAGTAACGACCTCTCTCCCAGGGCACTAATGTTAATCCATCGGGTCGTTTGCCGTCCGTGCGATTTAGGCCTGGGGGCTCAAGCACGGACGGAACGCCCGCTGATCTAAGTGTCCTCTGGATCAGGTCATTGAGAGCATGGTGGCGTGGATGCCGTCCGACGCACCGACGGCAACTCAACGCGTGATGTCCGTCAGCACCCACCATGGAACCGCAGATGCATATGTGAGGTTGACACACATCGCAGCCCAGGCGGAGAGCGACGGACACCCGCAGTGAATCGCCGTCGAGGAAAGTGCCGAGTTGGGGGGAGGGTAAGGCTTGCAGCCAGGCACCTGATTCTGGCCGCGACACAGCCTTGCGCGGTCCACAGCCGAGGCGTTCTCGATCAGGCCGGTTAAGGTGGCTTTACACCCAACTTCATCCCACGCGCGTTGGAGTTTGGGGTTAACCGGGACGGACTCACTCGGGTTCATTGCCAACCACTGCCTTATAGCGTCATCCACATAAGGTATAGTTACTCGGTCGCCATTTAAAGATAAAATCTTAGCCACCAAGTCAACAACACCATGGGCCGATGCTAAGAAGGCCGGCAGGCATACATCCCTGACACGTCGCACCCCAATGCCCCCATGACGGATTGGTAAACCGGCTTGAGCCCACTGGATATTATTGAGGGACACATTGACCAGCGATTCAATCGTCGACCTAATACTCAAATCAAAGGTCTCAATGTCCCCAGGGAATAACCAGACAGGGGCTGTGCGTAGCATGTAAGTGATCTTCGGGACCGCGAAACACTTTTGCATTAAAACTAGCGCTACGTGTGGACTCAGGCCCTTAAGACGTTCACCGGCAAGGAGAAGAAGGTTCTTGCGAATTTTGAGAGCCTCGGGAACTGCGGAAGGAAAGATCGGAGCTCCAAGTAGACCAAAAGAGTCAGTGTTCAGTTCTTTGAGGCCAGGAAGTAAACCCGAGAAACGAGAAAAAAAAGAAGAAGATTGCGGTCCACAGGGGAAAAACTCACACTTGGAGGTATTCACTTCCAAACCCATATCCTTCAGTCGAGGCAACAAGGCAAGCAAGTCTTGTTCCACCTCCTCTGGTTTGCCGCCAATGGTGCCATCATCTAAGTACCAAATATTAAGAGGAGACTTTGGCTCGGTAATAACCTTCTGGATTGCGAGGCTGAAAGTGAGAGGGCCAAGTGGATCCCCTTGTTGTGCCCCAACTTGTGACAGAATAATGTCTGCCCCATAAAAGAGGTTGGAGGGTGAATGATAGACCTGGTGAAGAAAAGGAAAGAGCGTAGGAAATTTCTCTTTAATCTCAGTCAGCAGTACATCCCTCTCCACTGTGTTAAAGGCGTTTTTAAGGTCGAGTTTTATAATGACACTGCCAGCATTCTCCGGTTCCAAAGCAAAAGTGCGCACAGCATGTATTGCTGCTTCGCATCCCAATTGCGTTCCAAAACCCACTTGGTGTGGTTGAAGATATAAGGCCATCTCCTCTCTTACCGCCCAACAACCAAGTTTGGCCACAAGCCGACGGAAAGTGCTTCCCACTGCTATCGGTCGAAGTCCCCCTCCTTCTTCTTTAGTGCACAAAGATTGGCCCCGTATAAATAAGGGCATACCTGGGGATTCAACTTCCCACTAAGCAAAAAATTGCAAAGGTTAGTCAGGGCTTCCATTAAACGCATTCCACTGTCACCCGCCGTGCCAGACGTCAGCTCTTTCAAGTGGTCTGGTCGGATTCCATCCAAGCCGGCTGCTGACCCACTGTGAAAAGAACTAACTGCCGCAGACACGTCGTCCACTTTGACTGACAAGGCAGGGCAGTCGACGTTGGACCCTGGTGGGAAATTAAGGGGCCGGGACGGGTACGGATGTTTTGACTGCAGAGCTGTGAAAGTGTCCGCTCCTGCCGGAGCGATTGTATCCTCACTCATTAACAGCCGCACCGCTCCTCTCAAATCCCCCTCGTGGACCTTGGCCTCAATCGTTCTAGTAATAGAGATTGACCGGGGTGCCTCGCCGCAAGCATCTGGCGAAAGATAAGAGAAGGTATCTATGTTTGCTTTAACTTTCGTAGTCAAAGATCCCTTACCGCCCGTCTCTGGAGTCCTTAGGGCTCTAAAAGAAAAGGATAGGAGAGTGAACCACTCGTCTACCGCATTAGTAGCAATGCAATTTTCTATAATGTCGCACAATTTTTTAGCTGCTGCTAGGAGCTAGGAGTAGCTCCTTTCGGAATGTGACGAAGAACCCGAATCGACTTTTTTAAAGAAGCGAGATGATCCATATTGCAAGTGTGTCCCTGTGTGCTTGTTGCTGGTTGTGCAGCATCAGAGTGCACAGCGACACTGCCGCCGGGCTGCGACGCAAAAGTATGGCCAACATCTTTGCGCATTCACGCGCTACTTCTTGCCAAACTATCTTCCTATGGGTTTTCAGGCTGCTTCCATGATATCATTGCGTCGTTCCTGAGTGACCGTAAACAGAGCACCTACGTCCTCGGTTCCAAATCTGATCTTGATCCAATAGGAAGCTGTGCAGTCCCTCAAGGCTCCATAATGGGAAATAACCTTTTTCTCCTTCTGGTGAATGATATTTCAACGGCCTGTGATATCCCGTAGTACGTAATGTTTGCCGACGACACTTGTCTTATAGTAAACGCAGAAGATGTAGATTCTCTAAAACTAAAGTTATGTCAAGTGATGTACCAAATGGCTTCGTGGTTCTCATCCAACGGTATGCTGCTCAACGTGAACAAAACAAATATTATACACTTTGGGTTGCGAAAAAAATACCTACCACTTAATATAGTAGCAGATAACGTTCCTGTACCCCAAACGGACTCCTCTAAATACTTGGGATTCGTGATCGACTCCGGGCTGACGTGGACATCGCACATTGACCACGCGTGTGACAGGCTGTCATCGGCGTGCTATGCTCTCTCAAGATTGGCACCAACCTTAACGAGTGAGAACGTCAGAAAAGCCTATTTTGGCTATTTCCACTCTATTCTAATACAAGGTGTTGATCTTTGGGCGACATCTGCCAGCCGAGACAAGATGTTCAAAATGCAAAAAAGGGCTTTACGTATTATTGACCGAAAACCTACTGATCACCCAGCGCAGGAGTTATTTAAAAAGCACCGTATTTTAACTCTGCCCTGTGTTTACATATTAACGGCATGCAAATTCGTCCGTTCGAACCTAAACAATTATAAAACCTACGGCGAAATAAACCATCGACCGACGCGCAGACGTGACCTACTAGTGCCCCCTCGCCGTCGGCTAGCGAAGGCCCGTGCGATGCTGGACGTTGTCGGCCCTAATCTATACAACTGTGTACCTACTGACATAAAAGAATCACCTTCCGATGCTATATTTACAAGCAAACTCAAAAAATTGTTATTAGAGTCTGCTTATTATAACATCAATGAATTCCTCAAAAGGAGTCGTTGTCCCGAAAATCAATAATACCTATGTACCTACTTATATATGTTATTCTGGTTGTAACACTGTAACTAAGGGTATTGAAATTGTTTGTATTATGAATTGTATTACACATTGTAATGTACTAATTTTTGTTGACCTGTAAATTTTGTTATAAATTTACCAATAAAGAAATCTAAATCTAAATCATTCGTGTTATATGAGACTTGAGGCCACGCGATGAAAAAACACGTAAAGAGTTTGGACAGTAAGGACATGTCGAATCTGGCAGGGAATTCATCGTACACAATATTTTTTTAAACAAACAGCGTAATAATAGTAATAGCACTAACCAAATTCTTATGGTACTTATGTACTTGAAAGGTATAATAAACTACTTACAATTAAATTATAATATCTAAAGTCTTAAAAGGATATAAATATAAAAACAAAACGTAGCGATTCCCTGTCGCGGGCCCAGGCTCAGCGCGCGAGGAAGAGGGCCTGGGCCCCCGCTGTGTGCTGCGCTGCTGCTGCAGGGGCTCTTTAAGACAAGAGAACCGCTTGTGAAGTTTGGTGGATCCCGTGGAACGTTATGCAATTTCAGGACACTTGCAAAATATTATATCAGCACACCGGTTGAATACTAAATGCACTTTATACACAAGAGATATATAATATTTCTCAATAAGTATTATTTTATTTGTTGTTGTTTTCTTTCTTTGACGTCTGTCATTTCAAACGGAGCGGGTTGCGTCTTCGTTGCGACGGTAATTTCTATATTTATCCTGCAATTATGATTCATACACCTTCTCGTTGTACATCTTTGCATGCATTTGCTATTATAAAAATGATAGGAGAAAAATAAGCAAAATATTTTTTACTGGATCGTTTTCACAGCTTGACAGTTGACATTTTCATAATTTTGTGTTCAAGAAAATCATTCATCATATAGTTATTAAAAAAGTTTTGGGGAAGTTCTATTAAAAACTTGTACCATTTATAGAAGCGCGCTTGGAGTTTTTACAGTGACATGTACAATTTACATTAAAAAGTCGTTCACGGTCGACCTAACACGCTCCTCCTCGCTACGCTCGTCGTCGCACCTAACTTCAGATTCAGATTCAGATTCAATAGTTTATTCATGGTAAACACATAAATTATTTACATAAGTAATTCATAATTACAAAAAAAAAATAAGATAAGAAACTAAAATATGTCATGTTTACCACGAAATGGTCCCGCCTCAGCGTACATGCTGACCCCTAGGGGTCAGCGCAGATCTTCCGGCGAGACCAGTTTGTGGGCCACAAACGCAGCTATGCGGCCTGCCCTTCCGACATATCTGTTCTGATTGTTGATTTCTGTTCTGTTAACAATAACATAACGATAAATTATATTACTCGCAATCGTTATGATCAATAAGTATATAAATATTAACATTAGTATAAAATGTATTTATGATGAATGACATTATGAACATAAGTCATCAAAGTTACGATAGTTATTAACATTAAATTGTTATAAATAATGATCATTATAATGTAAAATTGTATGAGAAACATTTTCGGACTACCAATAATCTATGTACCAATTTTATATGAACTTTGGCGCACCCCTTCTGAGGATGTCGTTGAGGGCGGCATGGCGAGAAAGGCGGCCCGCGCCCGAGGAGCAGGAGAGGCCGTGGTGGCCCAGCCGGTCTACTGGGGCTCCACAAGAAGCACACGAGTGGTCTGTGCATATTGCTACTCCAAGCCGGAGACCGACGGCTATGCGCAAGGTACTTGCGTCTATCAAAGTACCGGTGTTGGGCGAGGGATAGGCGTGGAGCCATTGTCCGGATTCCGGTTTGGATACAGCTAAGAGCCTCGAGAGGTCTTTGCTTGATGAAGAGGCCACGAGTGTGTTCAGGGTAGCAACAGATGATAGGGAGTCCCATGCCCTTTGTTGTTTGGGTCTGGATGGTAAGTTTGGGCTTGGTCCGGTTAGCCAAGCATTCGTGGCCCCATCCAGGAACGTAACCTCGCAGTTTGTAGCTGTGGGAGCTTTCAAGATTTTACCTGCGAGATCAGACGTGCTGTGAATGGAGGACAGGAATGCTGGCAAAGTGACACTCGCAACGTTTCGAGTACCCAAACCGCCAAACCTTACCGGTAAACAGGCTTGGGTCCAAGCTTGCTCACTAAAATGCTAGCACATTCTGCCCTGTTATTACGTAAAATAACAATGATCATGAATTTGGAACCTAGTCTCATATGAAATTACGCGACAACAAGCACTAGACGGTCTTCCCGTACTCATCGCGGGGGACGGTCAACCGGCCGAGCCTTAAAAAATGTGATTTTCATCACTTAAAACTACCTTATTTCACCAAAATATTATATTAACTTTGTAAAATATAATATTTGTTAGCCCATATGACCATGCGGATTACGCCAGACCAGACTACATTAATTATCTAGATTTATCCACTCAAACTTTATGTCAAATAAACTATGCCGGTCTTGCCCGCACTGACCTTACGGAAAAGTGACCACATGTGCGAACCATTCGAAGTGGAAAATAAATTGTTCGCCAAATTTCAAGAATGCAAAAAGGAGGTGTCGGAAAAATATTCATCGGCACAAAATTTTTTTAAGAACATTTGAGTTGTCCGGATTCCGAATATTTCAACAAGCTACCATCGTTTGAGTCAAAAAAACGATCACTCTACAGAGCCAGAAAACGTGCAATGAACGGTAATTCGACGTTCACACGAATACAAGATGTTCGGATCCCTAATATATTAAAAGATAAGTTTTTTGGTGTGTGAGGATGGTAGTAAAAACAAAATTCTTATTTTTTCAACACCTACATCACAATAGTACATTACGATACAAGTGCGTAAAAAAGGAAGTTCGAAACGAGTGGCGATAAACTAAAACACGACCGAAGGGAGTGTTTTAAATCGACACGAGTTACGAATTTCCTTTTCGCACGTGTATCGTACGACGTTTTTCAGTACAGATGAGCCTCCGAAGTTTCGACCTGGCATATAATGAACCAATTCTCGCACTAGTGCGTAAAAATGTGTTAAAGTCTATATCAAAAAATACTGTTTTCTTTGGTGACGGAGCTTTCCGAAATGCACCGAAACCATTCTATCAGCTATACACATACACAATTTCAGTTGATATGAAAAGCATGATTGACACGACAAGAATAGTGCCTATCATATACGCATTTTTGCCGGATAATACCACCAAAACTTACGTTCGGCTGTTCAGTCTAATAAAAGAAAGATTTGGAGTAGAAATAAACAAATTCAAGTGTGACTTCGAAAAAGCCCAAATAAAAGGGTTTAAAACCAATTTTCCAGACGCCGAAGTTTCAGGTTGCTTTTACCATTACTGCAAAGCTATATGGAAGAAAGCTGGAGATCTTAATCTAGATCTTAATAAAGGAACTGAAGAAATCTGTCGAATGTGCTCTTATTTGCCGCTTTTGCCTAAAGAGCACATTTTCGAGGCTTGGAATGCTCTTGAAAAAAAAAATGCCCGAGGATGATTCAATGAAGCTTTTCGCAAAATATTTCAGAGAAGAGTGGCTGAGGAGCAAAACTCTAGTCTACCTTAGTTGCGCAGGTCAGAGGCATCGCACAAACAATGCTCTCGAAGGGTGGCATGCTCGCTTAAACAAAAGAATGAAAAACTTTTTAACAAAAAATAAAACCGCCTTCAAAAATAAGCGCGTTACAAAACACGGAGAAACTAAAAAGCCAAAAATAATAAACCTTTCAATTCAGATTTCTTATCGTATTGCAATAATCTAAACATCCAAATTATAAACAAATCAATTATTTTTGTAGTCGGTACCAGACCTATTCGTCGCCTTGCTATTTTCTGTTTGCCCCACCCAACCATACACAGGCTGGTACCGACTCCAAAAATAATTGATTTGTTTATAATTTGGATGTTTAGATTATTGCAATACGATAAGAAATCTGAATTGAAAGGTTTATTATTTTTGGCTTTTTAGTTTCTCCGTGTTTTGTAACGCGCTTATTTTTGAAGGCGGTTTTATTTTTTGTTAAAAAGTTTATTTATTTGTTGATTTTTAGTGGTTCCTAGTGATATTATATGTATCAGTCCGAATACATGTACAGTAGTGAAAGAATTATCCTTTAACTCCTAACCATTGAGGAGTTGACCTTCCATCATCAGCTCAGCCACATAAAATTATTACCATCAGACGTAAATACTGTTGTACCTTTGAAAAATAGACTAAAAACATTACATGTGCCTATAACATTTGAAGAGTTCCCTCGATTTCTCCAGGATCCCATCATCAGACCCTGACTTGGTGCCAATGGGACCATCTCGGGGTTATACCGGTTCGATCAAAAAAAAAATTTTGAAAATCGGTCCACGATTCTCGGAGATATCGAGTAACATACATACAAAAAAAAAAAAAAAAAAAAAAAAAAAATTCAGTCGAATTGAGAACCTCCTCCTTTTTTGAAGTCGGTTAAAAATAAGCCGTATCTGTTCTTGTTCCTAAACAAGCTACGCAAAGAAGCTACATTTCAGGCGAAAATACTTTGCGACTGCTACTTCGAACAACGACGCCGAAGAAAGAAGCAAGACGTTTTGTTCGATAAAAGATACGCAGAACAGTTGTTATAATTTTTAAGAAAAAAAAAACTGCCGCTGTTGGGGTTCTGGTGAAAGCTACTTGCGAATGTTGGATTATGTAGAAATGTGTAGGTATTTTTTAAAACTGATTTTAATACTTTAATTATTTGATGGCAACACAATTATAAGAAATCGAAGCTTGACAAAATTTGACTTGAAAACTAAGTAAATATTCTTAACAAACATAACTAAATAAATGTCACTGTTCTGAAATTCAATGCATGCTATTCTTATAAAAATACCAAAGTCAAGATAAGTGTGCCGTTCCGATCTGATCTTCATCAGCAGTTCCACTGCACCAAATGTCACTGTTCTGGACGTAAGTGCATGCTGTTCTTATAAAAATAGCAAAGTCACTATAAGTGTGCCGTTCAGATTTGAGGAGTTCGATTCTGACCATCATCAGCAGTTTCACTGCACCAAATGTCACTGTTCTGGATGTAAGTGCATGCTGTTCTTATAAAAATACCAAAGTCACTACAAGCGTGCCGTTCAGATTTGAGGAGTTCCGTTCTGACCATCATCAGCAGTTCCACTGCACTAAATGTCACTGTTCCGTACGTAAGTGCATGCTGTTCCTTAAAAAACACAAAAATCACCATATGTGTGCCTTTCAGATTTGAGGAGTTCCCTCGATTTCTCCAGGATCCCATCATCAGAACTGAGTTCTGAGAAAAATGGGACCAATCTGTATGCATATACGTTCAATCAAAAAAATTTTTTCAAAATCGGTCCAGTAACGACGGAGATATCGTGGAACAAACATTAAAAAAAAACATACAGAAGACTTGAAAACCACCTTCCTTGAGAGATTTGAGGCGGCGGTTAAAAACTACAAGACGAAGATATCACTGCTCTGGAATCTCTGGAATCCGTGATTAAATTGAAAAATAGCTTGTTCAGAAAGTAGACTTGATATAAATTAAATGGAAGGCTTTCTAGTGCGTTGGTCACTGAGATTATCCGCGGACGGACGGACGGACAGACAGACACGGCGAAACGCGAAACTATAAGGGTTCCTAGTTGACTACGGGAAAAAAGGAATTACTCAAATCGGATCACGGGTGCCTGAGTACTCACTGATTACATTTTTGACTGACTGATTTTATTTTTTATTAAAAAATCCCGGAACCCTAAAATGCGTCCCAATGTTTTTTTCCCATTCCGTTACCATTTTTTCATACATTTTGTATGGAAGTAACGGAATGGAAGGTTTGAAAAATGTATGGAATTCTTGAGACATTTTCTTTCTCCTGTTATAAACTATTTTTAAGTAATATTGTCTTCGGTTACCGCGATAGTTACTCGTGAAATAAAACTATGGATGACGATATAATCCGTTTCCATAGTTTTATTTCATATTTTTAAGTACTTATGTATATAGGCCGATATTGTCATTATACTAGCGTAAGTATATAATACCTAAGAAACTGTTTAACCCTTTAGTGGGTAACGGCAAGATATTTGCCGTCATACCACTCAGATATTTTTTTTTTCTCAATGAATGTGTTGTTAGTTAATATAAATTTTGATTCGCGTAAGAGAATATACTCGTACCAATATACGAAAAAAGATAAAGCAGATAATAGTACATTACGATACAAGTGCGTAAAAAAGGAAATTCGAAACGAGTGGCGATAAATTAAAACACGACCGAAGGGAGTGTTTTAAATCGACACGATAATTTTAAAAAATCAAGACGGCAATATATTTGCCACTATCCGTTAAGTGTTTGGTGTTTATTAAAAAAAAGGGTAGGTTGGGCTACTATTGTTATTGATTTATCTATGAAGTAATATCTTAATTCAATACTTCATTTTAGTACATGCTAGCAACCTATCCACAGTTTTGCTGGGTTTAGAATACTTACTTGGAAATAATATACAATACCTACATATATAATAGAATATATTAAAATATTATAAATAAACAAATCTTTGGAGGCAATCAGAATAAGGTCTAATGTTTTTTGGATCTATCGCGTAGGTACTGACAGACAAACATGTAGTTTTAGGTTGCAGAAAAATAGTGCATAGGTACTTCGTTTTTCCGCTTCATTGAGGCTCCGTAGCCGTACTCTTGTACATAGCTTCGCTAAGCCATTTTTTTTTGCTCAATTATAGCCGTGTTAGAAATGAAAACGGAAAAAAACATTCAAAAAAGTGTTGATCGTTCGTACGTACAAGCTTATAATAATCTTACAATATAACATATTGTTGTTGCGTAACTCGCGGGTTAGGTATTTTTAATATTATAAAAAGGTTTGTTATAACTTTATACCTTCACTTCAGGCATATTCACTTTCAGTGTCAAATAAAAAAAAATACATTTTCCTTTTGTTTCATAATTCACGTCATCCGTCGGTTTCTTACTTAAAGGAAGTCATAAATATAATATTTAAAAAACTGGTCAAGTGCGAGTCGGACTCGCTCACCGAGGGTTCCCTACAAACTTTCAATAGTTGAATCATCAAAATGTTATTCATAGAACTCTACAGATTTGACTAAATCCCTCAAGACTCAATTTCCCACATAACAAGTAATATTTTAATATACAATTTTATTGTTAGACAACGTTCAAATAACATCAAGACTATTCGACTTCAATAGTTTACGACTTACAACATGTCGCAAGGACGCTCCTGAACCGACCTCATTATATCAGGAAAAACGCGATGTAGGAAATGAGCGTTCAACGTACAGCGACATCCATCGGCAAATTGAGTAAACTAATGTGCGCGAGCTAGTATGAAAGATGATTTTTACGGAATAATTGATTATTGCGTGAACCGATTTTAACCATTTTACCTGTATTTATTTGAAAGCAGGTAAATTGTTATTTTGTTAAAAAAATACAGGTACAATAAACACCCGCAAGGGCGTTGAAATTGAAAATGTAAATCTGAAATATTTTTTTATAAATTAAAAAAAAAGTTTTCAAGATACGTGTACGATTTTATTTTTCCTGCAATATTCATTATAATAGCCATGTTTGGTGAAAATTTCATAAATTTATGTTGGTTAACTTCGGAGATAAAGGGGGGGGGGGGCGGTATTTTTTTTACATTTTCCTTCATAATTCTGTTTTTTCCACAACAAAAAAAATATAAACAATAGTTTTAATATGTACAATTTGAGCTCTTTCTAAGTTGATAGCATAAGTAGTTCTCGAGATATTTAGAAATGTGACAGACGGACAGACGGACAGAGTCGCACCATAAGGGTTCCTTTTGTACCTTTTTGGTACGGAACCCTAAAAAATGAATTTTAAGATGATGGCCATTCAGAAAAAAAATGGTAAAAGTCCGAGACGGCTTTATCAACTGAGTTTGATTAAAGTCATGAAAATAATAGAACCAAATATAAATGAAATTCTTAAAAAATATGAAGTGTAAATTAGAAACGAGTAGTTCTTGTCTTTAGAGTTGAAATTGAACACTTTTCAATATATCTAGGCATTCTAGGCTATTCCAATGTCAACGCAACGATAGGTTGCCATAAAACGATTTAGATAGGGATACACAGTCAGCCTGCTCTACCGGGACGCCATAGTGACGTCGCTGGCAATAACAGATCACAGCTCATTGAGAAAGGATTCCACGAAGTGTGCAGATATATTTCCTTGGCATTGTCCTAACGTAGTTTGCTGATACTATTATTTTTCAGATACACGATATAAAATGCGAGATACGTGGCATGATGCTTCCTCGAGAAATTTGGACAGATTTGTTTTTTTTTTTAATTTTACCGGACATTTTAATATCACTCCAAGAAGAAAGGCTAAACTTCACAGGTGTATGCGAAGATTGCAGTCAGGCATACGACGGCCGTGACGATTCAATGAACATAATTAGTCAACAGAGCGTCGACGTAGTAGCACTTCAAGCATTGTACTGCATACACTGTGCAGGCGATCTTTTCAGCCTCTGAATTTAAAAAAAATAAATATCTTCTTTCTATTACAAGTGTAATTTTGTATGATAATACCTAACGCAATCAATTGAAATATGCTGTAGTTCTTAGTATTGACTTATGTAGGTACAAGTATTCACATTCACATTATATACATCTTCAACAATATGATAATAGTATCTGAAGTGTAAAAAGAGCGGTTATGAAAGTACGTAGCTAGCTAATAAGGTATATAGATACCTGGCCACTCGCGTTTAAGGTGGCTCGCTTTCCATACAAAAAACATCTCCCATTTATTTAGTCACCGCACACAACAACTAAATAAAAATATGCGCATACATCTACTATACATTATCCGTCGTCGCGGTATTGAATGAAATACATTGTTTCATACAGAAATCATGGACAAATCCATGTGAATTTGTTATTAATTTTACGTAAATGTGCGTGCCAAATTTTGTGTACAGACACAGAGCCGTCATATTTCGCGCATTTTTAGTTGACATTGTCATCAGTGACACTTGGCTCTTGACAAGTAATTATTAAAGATATTGGTTTAGTTAACTCAAGCCTCAGGCCTATGATGCTTGCAATTTTATCACTTACCAACGTGGATAAGACACCTGTCACTCTCACACTGACATACTTGCCAGAACGTGACGGATGCTTTATCCCATTTTTCTGGGTTCAGAAAAAGATGATACCTTGTCCTCAAGCAGTGGTTCAATATACGCGAAGAATGGGCGGGGTTGATCGATTTGATCAAAAAAAAGCTGTGTACGAAATTGGGAGACGTAGCACTAAATGGTGGATGCGAATATTTTACTTCCTTTTTAATGCCGCAGTTACAAATGCGTACATTTTATATTGTTTCAAGACAGGAAATGACAGCATTCAGAAGCAAAAAGAATTCCGCCTTGCCTTATCCAGCCAGTTGGTTAACAATTTTACTTTTAGAGAAAATCAGTTTTCAAATGCTGCTAAATATTTAAAACGAAAAAAAAAACAGAAAACAATTCACGCCAAAAACGAGTATGCGGGGTACCTGATGATCTCAGGTAGGTACGATAATGTAGGCGTGCATTTACTGAGGAGTTGGCTACATACAGACGTAGTCGAATGTGCAGCTCAGCTAAAAATAATAAAAGGTCGAAAATTGGATGCGAGACTTGTAAAGTCCCACTTTGTGCTGTCCCATGCTTCAGAGATTTTCACGTTTGCAAGGTCGAGCAGCTACGGAACCCCGATTTAGCATGGCATTTATTTGTAGTCCAATAAAGGTTTTAATTATTTCTTATCGTTTTATTGGTTTTAAACTTATTCAGATAGGTCATGCCACCCGGTAGTTCCCCCGGCAGACTGACATGACGGTCTTGTCACTTACTGCCCTTGGCTGATAGCGGCAAACATATTGCCATCTTATAATTCGGAAACCCTGAAATAATATATATATTTCTCTTTCTTAAAAATCATAAAAAAAATCATTCACGCTGTACGTATCGTTAAAGTTCTCGATTTATTGCTGTAAAAAAATAATGGTCAAAGAGTTAATTAACAGAATATTTACTAAATAAACAATGCTTATTTGAAAAAAAAAACTATTATTATTAAATTTTGTAGTTAAGAGTCTCAGATATCGATCGATGATGTCAAAGTATAAATTAGACAGACATCACACGTGAAGAGCATGTGAAGCCACTCTCAGTATAGGGTTCTGTAGTTACCCTTGACCCGACCAAACCACTTTATCGGGAACCTAAGCAAGTAAGCCTGAGGGGCTATCTATCTATTAACCCCTTTTTATTTTTCTTTTACCCTAGCTAAACCCCCCTTTTCCCCAATACTGAGAATAGACCATAACTTCTCGGCCCTTCTAATCTATTAACGAAGCGCCGAGTAGTCGCTAACCAATGTGTAGTATGAGAACAAGCAAGTCTACTAACTCCTTGAAGCTTTTGACTTTTCATCAGTGGACGGCGCCTTCATGCGACTGGTCCCTATAACAAACTAATCCTTTTATTCCAAAGATAGTTTGTTTCCCTAACCAACTTGATATAATTTACCTTGAAAAACCAGTTAGCAACACTTAGCGTCCCGTCGGTTCACCAAAAGATCAGAAATTGCTACCATAATTATAAATTACACCCAGATAAATTAAGTCATAAGAAATGTATAAAATTCAAAGTTTTACCACACAATTTAATATAGTAAACACCACATTTAAAGTCCATTTAAACCATAAAAATACAAGCCGATCAATTGTACTTCAAGACCAATCGTAAAAGAACCCTACTTTCATAGAAATAGTGTGTGACTCTACCCTAATCCTATTCCTTTCCCTACTCTAGCATATCTGAAACACAGACCATCATTTACACATAGATCTTGTGTTCAGAATATGCACAAATGTATCCCTACTAGAAGCTGTACAGTTCAGCCAGCGAAGCTGAGGTAAGGCAACCTATCGGCTTGAGTAATGGCTCCCTCCTCTGCGCCCGCAGGCTAGGATACAGAGAATAAGCCGCCCTATCCGTGTATATAACCAGTAGTCCAGGACATACCAGTACCAGCCACATGGGAGACCCAGCTGCGATCAAACCTTTTATTTAGGTATGGATCGATCACAACCGAAATTCCCAACGACCAACACCAGCATGAACCAGAGCACCGAGTAAATAATTATATTTAATACAAGACCCCAGCCTCAAATACTGCCGACTTCAGTGAGTATAGATTACTCCAAATGTCTTTCGTCAATCGTGAAAGTCCTCACTTCCATCTAACAGTTGGACTCTTTGAGACTAGTGAGAAAATACACCTTTCGTAAGTATAAATAAAAGGCGTTCAAGCCTCCACTTGGAACAAAAGACTCCTAAACGCTCCTTGTTTAACAACCGCAAGGGAAGAAGCGCCTAGCCGGACAACAGTCTGTCACAAACAATGATCTGGCTTATAGCTTTCAGACATAACGCGGACTGCGGACGTTTTACGGACGCAATACAGACATAATGCGGACTGCGGACGTTTTACGGACACTATACAGACATAATGTGGACTGCTTTGTTTACTAAGCCGTATGCCCTATACATTTAACGTCCATGTTCTCTCAGCAAATAAATGTTTACCTATCAGTAGTAACACCTGCATGCTTGCACGTGTTTTAAAGAGAAATGGAGATATCTTTTATTGATTCCTACTACGTAATGAAATATTTTATATCGTGGTAAATATAAATATGCAAATATTACTTTATCAAAGGTTTTTAACCAGTTTTGTAAATCAAAGTTGAGGCAAAATATCAGATTTCTTTCTAAATGTTACATTAAATATTGCATTCTAAATATTTTCCAGCGAGTATGTTCTAAATTAATCATTGCCTACTTTCCTGACTTGTACTCGAAGCCAAGATGTAATATCGGAACGCTACTCAGTTGACAGATCAGATTGTTAATGTCAACAATCCGTCCATGTGAATTTAGTTTGTAAATAAGCTTTTTCCAATAAGTTGTGCATCCAATAATAGTGAATTTTATGAGTGATGACATGTGATTAAGCATCACAGATATTATTTGTCAAAATATTCAATGAAATCCCGAAGGAAATATGCACCAAAAAGTTGGTCAAGGAAAAGTTTATTTACCGTAAGTTTTATATGTAATAACGAGTCCATTTCCTCGTCATAGACACTTGTTCTGTTACAGCACGATATAGTCTTTTATTATAATTTTCTTTCCTAATATCCGTCTTTGATTCTATACGGAAAGGGTCTCATTAGGTAAGGTTTTAGGCTAAACGCTTCATCCCCAATGATAACATGGGGAGTCGGCTCATTTTGATCTGGGAGGGGTTTTGGACCAGGTACATTTATTTTGTCGGTCTCGAATCTTCTACCCATATTCGATGCTTCAAAAATTCCTCCGTCACTGTTTTTTCCAAAACCTCCAACATCGATACATATAAATTTGCAGAGATGTTAAAAAATAGGTAGTGCAATGTATTTAAATACAAAATGCAAATTGTAACTAAATCTCCGCTCACCTTACTTATTTACTTACTTACTTGACTAATCAACAGTATAGTTAACCCCCCTTTAAATATACCCCTTAAATTTGGCCTTGTGATCGTCTAGCGTGAATAAGTAGAACCCGTCGATGTGATCCGCAATAACTTAGATCCTTTAATGAGTATCAGCTGTATTTTTGACTAATATTTAAATTTTTATTTATTTATATTTTAAAGAAGAATAAAGGTTATTGTAGCATAATAATGTAGTGTTATAGAAGAGTATTTTATCAGATTTAGGCCTAGAAAGTTATATGTGAGAAAATTAATGACGTGGTGAAGAAATTTTAAAATAAAAGTTAGTGAGTGAAACATACATGAAATAAATATTAAAAAATATTTTGGTAATCATCCGCTACGCCTTATTAGTGGTCCCGGCTTGGGCAAGGGCTTGCGATACGGTATGGGACCCCTGACCTGATCAAACCACTTTATCAGGATCCTAAGCAAGTAAGCCTGAAGGGCTATCTATCTACGAACTAACCCCCTTTTTGTTTTGTTTCTTTTCCCTAGCTAATCCCCCCTTTTCCCCAATACTGCTAATAGACCATAACTTCTCGATCCTTCTAATGTATCATCAAGGCTCCGAGTAGTTGCTACCACTGAGAACGAAGTAAGTAAGTCTAGTAACTCCTTGAAGCTTTTGACTTGTCATCAGTGGACGGCGCTCGCATGCCACTGGGCCCTATAACAAACCTATGCTTTTTTATTCCAAAGTATAGTTTGTTTCCCTAACCAACTTGTTAGAATTTACCTTGAAAAACCAGTTAGCAACACTAAGTGTCCCGCAGCCACACCGAAAGATCAGAAATTGCTACCACAATTATTAATTTCACTCAAATAAATTAAGTAATAAGAGATTTTATAAATTACCAGTTTTACCACATATTTTAAGATAGTAAACACCACATTTAAAGTCCATTTAAACCATATAAATAGTAGTAGTTAAATTATTTCTCCACAATACACGTTGACCAATTATATTCCAAGACCAATCATAAAAGAACTCTACTTTCATAGAAATAGTGTGTGACTCTACCCTAATCCTATCGTTTTTCCTACTCTAGCATATCTGAAACACAGACCGTCACTTACCATAGATCTTGATTTCAGAATATGCACAAGTGTATCCCTACTAGAGCTGTACAGTTCAGCCAGCGAAGCTGAGATAGGCAACCTATAGGCTTGTGTCGGTCAGATCCCCCCCTCTGCTTTTGCCCGCAGGCTAGGGTAGCAGAGAGTAGATCGCCCTATCCGTGTATATATCCAGTATTCTAGGACACACCAGTACCAGCCACATGAGAGACCCAGCTGCAATCAACTTTACTTAGATGTGGATCGATCACAACCGAAATCCCCAGCAACCAACGCCAGCATGGACCAGAACACCGAGTAAATAAATATATATATATATAGGACCCCAGCCTCAAATACTGCCGACTTCAGTGAGCAAGGATTACTCCTAATGCCTTTCGTCAATCGTGAGAGTCCTCACTTCCATCTAACAGTTGGACTCTTTGAGACCGGTGAGAAAATACGCTTTTGTAAGTATAGAAAAGCGTCCAAGCCCTCCACTTGGAACAAAAAGACTCCTAAACGCCTCTTATTTGACACCGTAAGGGAAGAAGCGCCTAGCCGGACAACAGTCTGTCACAAACAATGATCTGGCTTATAACTTTCACAAAATAACCCCATAGAAAATTACTAAATTCAATTTTACTGACCAACTAAACAAACGAGTGAAGTTTCCTTTACGTGCTATAATCTAAGCTTAGTTTTGCAAGAATTACTCCCTACAAAACCAAACACAGACTTATCTCCAAGCACCAGCCATACATCGACCCAGTCTTTGTATTGCTTAACGGCACTCATGAAACAAAGCACAGAAAACTTCACTATACACATCAATTTAAATGTAACACTACACTATAAATAGAACACTAAAATAACCCCACAACTGACAGTAAAGCAATTCCACCATAGGTCTAAGTTCAACTGTACGACGATATTGTCCCCGCACAACCAAACAAAGACACAATTTCAAAGTTTACAATCACTTAGAATAATTTCCAAGTAAAAACAAACAGAGAAATAATAGCAGAACAACTTCACTCACCAGTATAACACACGAAAGCCAGAGACACTGTTAGTCTTGTGGATATTGTAAGAATGACGCGCGTCGGCTCGTTCCGACCCTTTTATAACTTCAAACATCGACATACCATCGACCATCGACAATCGACACAGTATCGACGTTTCATCGACACAATATCGACACAATATCGACGTACCATCGACAATCGACACAGTATCGACGTACTATCGACAATCGACACAGTATCGACGTTTCATCGACACAATATCGACACAATATCGACGTACCATCGACAATCGACACAGTATCGACGTACTATCGACAATCGACACAGTATCGACGTTTCATCGACACAACATCGACAGAAAGCCATTAACTTGCGCACATAAGAAAAAGATCATAAGTGCTTTGTTTACACTCATACGCTCTACGCAATAAAGTTCACGATCATCACGCGGACGTTTGCTTATTAACACGTGCAGATTGCAGCTGTTTTAGAGAGAGACAGAGCTATTGGTATTGATACCTATGTAGTTCAATAGTGGAGTGTTCCGTAAATATTTTTACGTAAATATTATTTTGTGAAAGACTGTTTAAATCAATTTAGTAAGTGATTTCGCAATGAAAGATCACATTTGTTCTTAATTGTTACATTGAATGATATATTCAGGAAGTATAATAATCAATATTAGTCATTATTACCTCTCTGACTCGTAATTGGAACCAAGACATAATATCGGAACGCTATGCAGTTGACAACTGTCAATGTCAGTATTTCGTCCATGTGAACGTAGTTTGTTGATAAATACGTTTTTCCAACCTGTTTTACATTTAATAATAGTGAATTTTATCAGTGATGACGTAACTAAACATGTGATTAACCATCAAAGATATTGTTTGTTAAAATATTCAATGAAATCCCGAAGGAAATATGCACCAAAAAGTTGGTCAAGAAAAGTTGATTCGCCGTAAGTTTTATATGTAATAACGAGTCCATTTCCTCGTCATAGACGCTTGTTCATACAAAATACTTTGGTTTTTTACCTATTTCAAATAAAAATGCAAAATAGTTTTACAAAAACGTATTTGAAATACAAAATGCAAAATAGGTATTTTCAAAATACCTTTATTCAAATAAAATACTTTTTTTTTTACTTAAGGTAAAACTTTTATTTTAAAGATGTGTTTAACGCCGCGCCGTGGCTTGCGTGGGCGACGGTCGCGCGATGGTCGCGCGACGGCGATGCGACGCATACGAAATCAAACCTTATCGATATGGAAGTATGAGACGCGACCGTCGCACAGTGTATTAAAAACCCCAATTTTGTCTCACCTTGTTTTTTTTGCAAAATCCAACAGTTAACAAGGTTTTAAATAGCAGACTAAAACTCCGACAATGCTACGGCTTCTAGTTTTTTTATAAAAAAATGTTAAAGTTCGCTTATACCCGGGTCATAAAATTCACCAAAATAATAATTTCTAAAAATCTGTAGTACTTATTTAAATTTTAACTAAACCAGTTGAATATACATATAATGCCTCACCTTTGTGCAATTTGTTGTTTATTTTCGCTTTATACATAAGAAGAAATTTACGTATTTCTGTTTTTAGCTCTTTATTTTTTTATTCGGGAATAACGCCGTATTAGCACACGAAACCAAAACAATACGATAGCTTACGCATATTTCTATAAGCCATATTAAAATCACGTGCTAATTCCGCGTTAATCAAAAGTTAGAAGTGATAGAAGTTATAACCGAGTTTCTTGTGACTAGGGTTGTCACTTTAGGCTGCTTATATCCGGATTCGATTTTAACAATTTTCAAACTTGGGTTCAAACTCTCGAAGCTTATAGATCGGTTCACCAAAGTGTGTACTGTTATTGATTATAAGCAGAGGGCGGAATTTCTCATGGCAAAAATCAAACGTCAATAGAGTTGGTTCAGTCACCTTTTACATTTCTGACTTTAACATTAACCTCGTTGAATATTTGATTTTGACCTCTTTGATTAAATTAAAAGTAAACTGTATGACATTAAATTGTCATTTCTGCCACTAGCCCTTTGGCAACTAATTCACGTTTGAAAGAAATGGTTAATCCAAAACGAAAAACAGTCAACAGAAAAGTTCAGTCAACAGATGAATAAAGAAGTATCCGTGTCTTACTTACGACGAAAACAACTCAACAATATACTGATAATTTCAGTTTAATCGATACTCTATTGACGTTGGAATTTTGCCATGAGCAATTCCGCCCTCTATATATGTTAAAACTTGTTCAGGTTGCACCCCATAGACCTAGAGTTGCAACACCACCATATCCATTCCACATCACTAAGGCCCACTTGCACCAACCACTTAACTCAGGACTAGTGGTCTGTCAACTGTCAAATTCCATATAAAATGGTGGGTCCCGAGGGTTACCTCGGGATACCCTCCATTTTCGTTGGTGCAAGTGGTCCTTAATTGACATTCGCTTAAGAGACAATAAATATTTCAAAAGCGTACCTTGAAGCAGATGAGGAGAGATATAGGCATGGTCATTACCACCAGGACCCATGACAGTACGACGAGGATTTTGCCACATGTCTTGCTCTCTGAATCGTTGTCGTCGTTAGCTACAACAATCAAAGTCATATAAGGCCTTATAATTTAACATAACAGGAATTTTAAAATTTGTTACTTACCACAATAATCCAGGAGTTGGCTGGTAAAGAATAATTACCTGGCATTAAGTTCACCTAAATATGTACACGTTTTGTTGTGTAATAAAGGTTAATTAAACAATAAAAGGACATCCAATGTGTTGTTTGTTAAACATACATTTCATAAGGACCGTATCGTTAATTATGGGTACATTTAAAAAGTTATACAACAAGTTTATAAATTATATATTTTATTTTTTATTTACTATTAATTTTTATGCTTTATAATGTGTCTTATATTTAGACACATTATAAAGCATAAAAATTAATAGTCATACTTGTTATGGAGAATTTTTGGCCAAACGCTGCACTTTTGGATGGAAGCAAGCCGCTTTGCATGGTGATAGTAGACATCATAGTAAACGATTTTTTCCGAGGATATCGAAATTTCATCCCTTAGGAAGCCGAGCGTAGCGAGGTGTTTTATGAAAATGAAAAAAAATCTATATTTTTATTCTATCGTCCGATTTTGACAAAACGTATCTCAAATGAAAGGTATTGATTTGTGTAATTAAAAAAAAATACAAAGAAAAAAAAATTGAAAGAAAAGTAAGAAAAAAATAAAAAAAGTTAATTTACGTCTCGCACTGAATAACATCAAAGAATGACAGACAAAATGTACAATGTCGATATATGAGTTTTTTTTAATCGAAGACAGATAAATTTTTAGTTGGAAACTGAAGACCGCATCGAAATCAGATTAGCATTTTTTAAGATACAAGTTGCCAAAGTTGGGAAAGATCGCTTTATATGGCCACTTTGAAATTCCTTTGCCAGAAAGTCAGAAATAATAATTATGTTTTTCTGACACAGAAAAATACATAGTAACAGTACACATCAAAATAAAATTAAAAATTCCGAGGATATTATAATTTCATCCCTTAGAACGACGAGCGTAGCGAGTTCGGTTACGAAAACCGAAAAAAAATCTCATTTTTTTGTACGTCGTCCGATTTTTTGCTTTATGTAACTTAAAAAAAAATATTGAAAAAAATTGGAAAAAAATGTAAGATTTTTTTAAAAAAAAACCTTAATTTTCGTATCACACTGAATAACCGCAAAAAACGGTATACACGGTGTATAATTTCGATAAATAATTTTTTAAAATAAAAGACAAATAAATTCATGATTATAAACTAAAAACCGAATCGAAATCGAATCAGTAGTTTTTAAGATGCAAGTTGTCAAAGTTGGCTTAGTTTGTTTATATGGTCGCTTATAAATTCCTTAGCCAGAAAGTCAGAAACATTATATTTTTCTTACAGTTAAAAGTATGCATAGGTAAAAGACATAATTATAAACATTTTTTTACAAGGATATAAAAATTTCATTCCTTAGAAACCCTTAGAAAGACGATCCAATAAAAAAACTGCCTACCTTTTGCTTGTTTTTCGTAACAGACATCGCTACGCTCGGCTTTCCAAGGGATGAATTTTTTATATCCTCGTAAAAAATTGTTTATTATGATGTCTATTACCTATGCATACTTTTAACTGTAAGAAAAATAATCAATCCATAGGCAACCCTATCGTCCGACGCTGCGCACGTGCGGCTCGTTTCTTTGTTAGAATTTTGTAGGCATTTAAAAAGGCGGCATTTCGTGAACATCAAAGTAGTGGGCCTTCTGTACTTGTACTATTATATATTCTGTGCCTGTAGCTAAAAACCTGAAAAAATATTAAATAATATTGTCTTCGGTTACCGCGATAGTTACTCATGAAATAAAACTATGGAAATGGATTAAATCGCGTATAATGAATTTAAAATACATCCCGACGTTTCGAACTCTTTACAGTGTTCGTGGTCAACGGATGACTGAGGAAAAATTACAATGTGCAAAAGCTACCCACATACAAGAAATATTAACGAACCATGACCACAAATAATATAGATTTCTAAGGCAGGTTCACACACTATTAATAAAGCTAGTTATACAATATTAAAAAAAATACCATTACTATATTAAAAAAAAACATTAACCAATTAATCTGTACAAAAAATTGACAAAGAACAAAACCGCAAATGTCCAACACCATACAACACAAATGCCTCACAGCCTTCGTCATGCTTGTTCCATTATCAGATATACTACTGGATCCCAAGCCGGTGGTAAAGTAAAGCCATCTTCTCTATTAAAGTTTGGATATTTCTTGAGCTGTAAAGAGTTCGAAACGTCGGGATGTATTTTAAATTCATTATACTCGATTTAATCCGTTTCCATAGTTTTATTTCAAAATATTAAATCTTAAATGTTTCAGATGATACTGTGAAGAAAAGGTGGAGAAATTTAAAGGATAATTACTCCCGCTATATAAGATCAACAAAAACAAAGACTGGTCAAGCAAATAAAACTAAAAAAAAAATGGCTGTGGGCGGATCAAATGTCATTTTTGCAGCCATTCATAAAATTTGCGAACACAGAGTCAAATGTTAGTGACATTGAAGAATCAGCAAGTAATAATGATGATCATGAAACCCCCGGCACATCTTCGGCTATAGATACTGCTGATAGCCAAGAAGACCACCAATCATCTTCTGTGACATGTCTGAAAGTCACATTCAAGTACTAACTCTTACGTCACCTGTGGCTTCAGATAATGATAGTTGTAATCACCAAACGAATACGACTTTAAATAATACGAGCTTAGAAAGTGTCAATTCAACGGTTTCTGGCAGAAATGAAAAACGATCTAAACGTAAGACTACACCATCGTCCTCTGTTTCACAAGTAATTCAGTATCTTAATAAGAAGCAAAAGGTGGAACATGACGAAATAGATAGTCTATTCCTTGCGTATGCAAAGACAGTAAAAAAAAATTCCGAAAAAAGACAAGCTATAACAAAATTGAAAATTGCCCAAGTAGTAATGGAACAGGAAATTAAAAATTTAGAAGATCGCTTTAATGTGGATGACATAAACATAAAAAATAATGAAATGACTCAAACTCCAAGCACTGAAGGCAACATTTGTGATTTTGTCCGTTCATTTGATCCCAATGAGTAGGAGGTAACCTATCCTCTTAAGTCCCCGAGTCTTTTATAAAATTATAAAAGATTCCAAGAGGCCAAAATCGTGATATGAGTAAAGATCGAGCGCTAATAGTTATTTACACCACACCAACTGGTAAAGGCAAGGTGGTTTTCCACCGGCAGGACCTCAATGGGCAGAGCGGGGATGGAATTGAAATTTGTATAGCAAATTTTCAATTCTCGTCCAGCGCATTTTCATTTTCGCGAGCTTGTGCAGATTGTCAGGGCGATTTCGATTCGCTCCTCGCACCGCCCATTCACGCCCTGCCGGTGGAAACCACCTTTAGGCCGGCAACAGACAGTCTTAAAATTCATAATCTAAAAATAAAAGAGTTCTATACGATCTGTTAGATCAATCTGACAATTCATAATCTTAAAAAATAAGAGTGTGTGTGGACCGTTGCGAAATGTATGGAAATCCGTGCACTCGATATACATATAAGAACAAACACAACATGTAACTAAAAATACATATTTTAAATATTTATGGAGTTTTATTTATTCGTAGGTAAAAAGCCTGACAAGATTTTAGTTGATTTTGAATCTTGTGCCTTAATCTAAGTTATCAAGGTTTATTTTCTTTTTGCGTTGGGTTGGACCTTGTTTTGTATTGGTGGCAGTAATGGAACGGCCTCCTTATTTATATAAATATTTTTCACGGCAGAGCTACAGACACCTTAAATAAAAACAATAAATATCTTAGGATAAACGCGAAACCAACTAATCAATACAAGAGAACCGCACTATAAACTGTCAGTGCCGGACGTGTCTACAACCGATTTCAGAACATTTGTATCGAAATGCTGTAAAATCCTTCATCCTTTTTTATTTAACCGTCGCCTCATATCTCAAGAAGGACGGTTATCAAGTCGTCTGTATGTTTTTTTTTTTTTTTAATGTTTGTTCCTCGATATCTCCGTCGTTTCTGGACCGATTTTGAAATTTTTTTTTTGATTAAATGTATATGCACACAGATTGGTCCCATTTTTCTCAGAACCCAGTTCTGATGATGGGATCCTGGAGAAATCGAGGGAACTCCTCAAATCTGGAAGGCATACATATGGTAATTTTTGTGTTTTTAAAGGAACAGCATGCATTTAGGTACGGAACAGTGACATTTGGTGCAGTGGAACTGCTGATGATGGCCAGAACGGAACTCTTCAAATCTTAACGGCACGCTTATAGTGACTTTGGTATTTTTATACGAACAGCACGCACTTTCGTCCAGAACAGTGACATTTGGTGCAGTGGAATTTCTGATGATGGTCAGAATCGAACTCCTGAAATCTGAACGGCACGCGTATAGTGACTTTGGTATTTTTATAAGAACAGCATGCACTTACGTCTAGAACAGTGACATTTGGTACAGTGGAACTGCTGATGATGGTCAGAACCGAACTCCTCAAATCTGAACGGCACGCTTATAGTAACTTTGGTATTTTTATAAGAACAGCATGCACTTACGTCCAGAACAGTGACATTTGGTGCAGTGGAACTGATGATGATAGTCAGAACCAAACTCCTCAAACCTGAACGGTACACTCATAGTGACTTTGGTATTTTTGTAAGAAAAGCATGCATTTAAGTTCAGAACAGTGACATTTATTTAGTTATGTTTCTTAAGCATATTGAGTTTTGAAGTCAAAGTTTGTCAAGCTTCGATTTCTTATAATATAATCGGATTCATGAGGAATTGAGGAAACTCCTCAAACCTTAACGTTATATGTATATTCATTTGTGTTGCCATCTAATAATTAAAGCATTAAAAGCAGTTTTAAAAAATACTTACACATTTCTACATAATCCAACATTCGCAAGTAGCTTTCACCAAAACCCGAGAGGCGACGGTTTTTTTTCTTAAATTTTTTTTTTTATTTTATTAACCGTCGCCACAGAATATATAATAGTACAAGTACAGAAGGCCCACTGCTTTGATGTTCACGAAATGCCGCCTTTTTAAATACCTACAAAATTCTTACAAACGAGCCGCACGTGCGCGGCGCTCGGCGATAGGGTTACCTATGGATTCAAACGAATTAATACTCATATAAAATGTTATACTATTATATTCAAGTCTTGGGTACTTTCTAGGTATATGTACTGTATATATATATTTTTGTTCAAGTTCCAACATCACAAGCCTTATTGAACTTTTCCGTGGGACTTTATCAGTAGTAGATCTGTGTAAAAATGTCCTATGGTATTTATTTTATTCAATATGTCTATTTAACTAAGTATTATTAGCATTCCACACGCGGACATCGCTCAAAGAAACCTCGCGACGTAAAGTAACAATAGAAAGTGCGAACGTGCGTTCCGTGAGAACGCGCGCTACCCCTGAGTAGGCCGCGAACTCGCGGCCGCCAGAATGTACTTGTAGCGCGGCGATAGAATCGCGGAGTGAGCCGCCCCTGCCGTCGCCTCAAATCTCAAGAACGACGGTGTTTTTTATTTTTTTAATTTTTTATGTTTGTTCCTCGATATCTCCGTCGTTACTGGACCGATTTTGAAATTTTTTTTTTGGTTGAATGTATATGCACACAGATTGGTCCCATTTTTCTCAGAACCCAGTTCTGATGATGGGATCCTGGAGAAATCGAGGGAACTCCTCGAATCTGAAAAGCATACATATGGTGATTTTTGTGTTTTTAAAGGAACAGCATGCATTTAGGTACGGAACAGTGACATTTGGTGCAGTGGAACTGCTGATGATGGCCAGAACGGAACTCTTCAAATCTGAACGGCACGCTTATAGTGACTTTGGTATTTTTATAAGAACTGCATGCACTTACGTCCAGAACAGTGACATTTGGTGCAGTGAAATTGCTGATGATGGTCAGAACCGAACTCCTCAAATCTGAACGGCACGCTTATAGTGACTTTGGTATTTTTATAAGAACAGCATGCACTTTCGTCCAGAACAGTGACATTTGGTGCAGTGGAACTGCTGATGATGGTCAGAACCGAACTCCTCAAATCTGAACGGCACGCTTATAGTGACTTTGGTATTTTTATAAGAACAGCATGCACTTTCGTCCAGAACAGTGACATTTGGTGCAGTGGAACTGCTGAAGATGGCCAGAACCAAACTCCTCAAATCTGAACGGCACGCTTATAGTGACTTTGGTATTTTTATAAGAACAGCATGCACTTACGTCCAGAACAGTGATATTGGGTGCAGTGGAACTGCTGATGATGGTCAGAACCAAACTCCTCAAATCTGAACGGCACACTTATAGTGACTTTGGTATTCTTATAAGAACAGCATGCACTTACGTCCAGAACAGTGATATTTGGTGCAGTGGAACTGCTGATGATGGTCAGAACCGGACTCCTCAAATCTGAACGGCACACTCATAGTCTTTGGTATTTTTGTAAGAAAAACATGCATTTAAGTTCAGAACAGTGACATTTATTTAGTTATGTTTGTTAAGCATATTGAGTTTTCAAGTCAAAGTTTGTCAAGCTTCGATTTCTTATAATCGGATTCATGAGGAATTGAGGAAACTCCTCAAACCTTAACGTTATACGTATATTCATTTGTGTTGCCATTTAATAATTAAAGCATTAAAAACAGTTTTAAAAAATACCTACACATTTCTACATAATCCAACATTCGCAAGTAGCTTTCACCAGAACCCGAAAGGCGACGGTTTTTTTTTTCTTAAAAATTATATTCCATATTAATGATCTGGTAACCAACCTGATATTCTCATCAGCTTTTAATGCCAGCAATAAAAGAATTTCTTCCTCATCGGATGACGTACATGTTGAAGCTGGCCATCAGGTGCATACTCTTTGTATGAAACTTTTCTATGTTTTCAAATGTAATTTGAATGTTTTGACAGACTGCAATAAAAATACTCCAAGAGGAATATTTGTTTTATTAGGTTATGGTTATTTATTTTACAAATATACCTTTTATAGTGAGCTTTTCTTCTATGTATTTTCGGATGAGTTTTCTGTTTTGAACTTTATTGTGTTTCGTAAAAATATGAGTGGTCAAAAATTAGATCGCTTTAAGGTGGCTCGCTTTCCATACAAAAAACATCTCCCATTTATTTAGTCACCGCACACAACAACTAAATATAAATATGCGCATACATCTACTATACATTATCCGTCGTCGCGGTATTGAATGAAATACATTGTTTCATACAGAAATCATGGACAAATCCATGTGAATTTGTTATTAATTTTACGTAAATGTGCGTGCCAAATTTTGTGTACAGACACAGAGCCGTCATATTTCGCGCATTTTTAGTTGACATTGTCATCAGTGACACTTGGCTCTTGACAAGTAATTATTAAAGATATATTGGTTTAGTTAACTCAAGCCTCAGGCCTATGATGCTTGCAATTTTATCACTTACCAACGTGGATAAGACACCTGTCACTCTCACACTGACATACTTGCCAGAACGTGACGGATGCTTTATCCAAGTAGATAAGTGATAAAGTTGCAAGCATCATAGGTCGGCAGACTCAGAAATAATGACGCATTTTGTCAATAATAGTATATTATATAACGGTAACGTTATGAAGGCTATAAAAGTTGAGTACCGCGGTTAGGCCACGAAGGCTTGCCGAGTGGCCTAAGTAAGGTACGAGACTTTTATAGCCTTCATAATGTTACGATTGTATACTATACTTTTTCTACGACAGCCACATACATACGAATAATAAAATGGGTTAGTTACTTACTTCATGTAATGAATGGGAATATTTGTGTGGATCGTCGTAGCATTGAGTATTCTGTCCACAATGTTGATGGCGAGAACTTGTTGCACAATTCTTCAAAATATGCCAACAACGCCGTTTCAGAAAAAGTTGAAACATTTTTTTGCAATTTCCATGTCAAAACAATCATAACATTTTTGGTACGCTTTATCTGACTTTTCATGTAACAAATTGTCAGTCACTTTGAGCGCCCATAGCCTTGATTTCTTCGGAAGTGCATTTTTCACCAGAATCACTCATAATTACTTATGTTTTTGCACAATAACGTCGAATTAAAACAAACTACACACCACCGAAATAGTTCAAATAGTTTCGTGATAAGTTTACAAATGTCAAACATACCATAGACAAGAGAAATAGAAAATAAGCCGGTTTTCAATTACGAAAAATGTGGTTGCGTTCAAGAATATTTAAATGTCGAATGTAAAATTATTGGATAAACTTATGATTTTTACCTTTGTTTTGCAATATCTAATATGTAAAACGCATTTAAGTTTATTTTTCATCTTGATTTAAATTATGAACCTAAATATTATATTATTTATTAAAAGTTACTTATTACTGTAAATGAAAACATACCTGATAAATGGAAGTTGTGCTTTTAAAAAAAAATTAACAGAACTCCTATATTCATATGATTACTGCTAGCAGTAATCCTATGAACCTATAGACAAATAGACTTTCTCATCGTTACTCAAATGAACTTAATTTGGATACCGCTGACAATAATCTAATTGACAGATTTAAGTGCTGGAGTAGAAAAAGATACATATCGTGTATTTCGACACTGCTAGTGTAAATCGAAATGGCGTCTCGGTCAAGTGCATCAACTATGAAGCAGGAGATCTCGAATTCCATTCCGAAGTTGTTTTTAATCATTTGAACTTTTTTTGTATTTATTAAGTTTTTTTTATATTTTTTTTATGGAATATTTGACTATTACTATATTGCTTTCCTATTTTTTATTTTCATACAAAAATACAATACAATCCTTTATTATGCCTTTGTTGATAAAATAAAATATTACACGTCAGGTACATAGTAGGTCATAGTGTGGGCATAGTATTAGTAATGTGCTTTACTCCTTGCATTTTACTGAGCTGGTTGACCTATGTTATTGTTGTGTGAATGTTTTTCTTCAACAACTAAATTTTTTTTTAATACTACGTCGGTGGCAAACAAGCATACAGCCCGCCTGATGTAAAGCGGTCACCGTAACCCATGGACGCCTGCAACTCAAACAGTGTCACATGCGCGTTGCCACCCCATTAGAAACTAGTACATTCCCTTTTGCTGTGATAAGTACACAGCAAAAAGGAGTGTACAAGTTCTAAGGAGGGTTCGGGTTGCCGACCACTCCAAAGGTCAATAGACGGAACAAGTTAGTTCCGTAAGTCCTCCTGTGACTCCTGTCATCAGCACACCGCACCCTCGTAGATATCTGGCAGCCTTACTCACCGACAGGAACACAACACTATGAGTAGGGTCTAGTGCTATTTGGCTGTGATCTTCTGTAAGGCGGAGGTACTACCCCAGTTGGGCTCTGCTCTAGATTCGAGCGAGACGATATCCGCTGTGCTGTGCCCTACCACACAAAGCTGAAATAAAACTATGGAAACGAATTAAATCGCGTATAATGAATTTAAAATTCATCCCGACGTTTCGAACACTTTACAGCGTTCGTGGTCAACGGGTGACAGAGGAAAAATTACAAGAATATATATATGTTTGTGGGTAGCTTTTGCACATTGTAATTTTTCCTCTGTCACCCGTTGACCAGCACCAACGCTGTAAAGTGTTCGAAACATCGGGATGAATTTTAAATTCATTATACGCGATTTAATCCGTTTTCATAGTCTTATTTCATGAGTACCTATCGCGATAACCGAAGAAAATACTACTAAGTGGAAGACAGACTAAATGGTTACAAACAATAATTATCATCAAATTATCATCAATATAATCTGGTCCAGGAGTACTAGCCCGCGGCTTCGCTCGCGTTATAAAGAGACAAAAAGTAGCCTATGTCACTCTTCATCCCTTGAACTATCTTCACTTAAAAAAACACGTCAATCCGTCGCTCCGTTTGACCGTGAAAGACGGACAAACAAACAAACAAACACACATTATCTTTGGCGAAACAACGAATTCTTCCACTTCAGAGTAATTTGACATTATTATTTATATTTAAATAATTATGTATGTATAGATTGTATAGCCTAATTTCGTAGGAAACAGCGTATTATGTAATGGCGTCGTTGGTAAACAGTCGTCCGTCACGCCGTGGAGCTGCGTTCGAATCCCAGGTTTCTATCAACTTTTTGTATTTTTTTTTTGATATAAATTTTCTATTTTTTTATTGATCGAGCAAGAAGGGAGAGCCGAAGGTATCAATTTTATTTTAGAGAACATATTGATTTTTTTTATTGTCATTTTGATTTTCCATCTATTAAGTTAAGATATAAAACACAACTTTTAATACCCTCGTTCAATAGGTATAACATTTTCTCGAAATTACTCGTTAGATAAAAAAGGCAGAAGTCCACTTGAGTTTTTAAAGCATTACGTTACTCAGTTAACTATTGCATTTTCATTTACTAAAGCAATTTGAATACCCTTGCTCAATCGAAAATAAACAATTAGAAAAAAAATCATTTGAATCGTAGTTTCACAAAACCACGCATTTAGAAAACTAAAATTTATCTATACTTTTTCGAAATTTTTAAAATATCAGATTAGGATAATTCTGTTAGAAATTCTGAGTTGGACGAACCCAAAAATTATTACGATTTAAGAGAATAGGTTTTTAATCTTTTTTGTGGAAAACGATTAGTAACTATTGTACATAGTATATATTTACAAATGTATGTATAATAATAAAACAAAAAAAAGAGAAAAGTACTGGATTCGAACCCACTCCACTTCCATGCAAATGCGGTGCCACGTATTTACCGCAATGCTATTTAAACAAGCTGTCGCCGCGTGAAATTATCGACTAGAAGGCATACAAAAACACTGTTTGCATGTGTGAGTGGTACTTAAAAATAGTGTAAAATAGTCAATTAAGGGAATTTACGTTACAATAAAAAGTTTAATGTTTGTTTTAATACGTCAATTTTAATATTAAATGTTCGCGAAGCATTCTTGAAAGTATATAAATGCCTGTACGACTTCACAAAAAAAATAAGACTGATAATTTGAAGATGTAACGCCATCTAACACAGCCCGAGTCTCTTGTAACCTAGGCGAACCACCTATGATTAATCTTTATATGATTACTGTTCGTTACAACCAAATTTTATAATAACATATTCCTAAAACGTCGCAATACCAAAACAGATTAGTCTCATAATGTCTAAAGGTTTAAATGACTTAAACCTACTTCTCAAATTACCGTATACCCAAAATGTCTAAAAGTCGAATTAACTTAAAACCAAACTTCACTTTCTCAAAATGCCTAAAATGCAGTATCCATGAAAACTGTATTTTTACAGATTTTCATAAATAGTTAGCATTAATTAACTAAATGAATAGGTACTAAAGTTAATAATAAAACACAGTGCAAGGAATATAATTCACACTGTAAATAAAATTTTAGGTATTATGAGAAAATGACATTTTGAATTTTAGTTATTATGAAACTAATACATTTCGGATATTGGGTGTAATAGGCCAATGTCATTTTGGCATATTTACGTACTGAAAATTGGTATTTTTGTAATTTTAGACATTTTATCACTATTCCGTTTTAACATTGCGACATTCTAAGAACATGGTAGGTATTATAAGATTTGGTTGTAGCGAACCGTGATCATTTATATACCCGGTGGGCCTCAATAACCCGAAAGATTTTATAATATGTGTCTATGGACTTAAAAGTATCTGCTCCGTTATAGCAGGGAGGAAAAATGCCACTTTACTCCCTCCTAGCAGTTAAAAAAAGACCCCTTTCCGAAAGGGTGATGTGAAAAGTTTTATTATACATGGTATTACGTTTTCAGGGGCATAATGGAACTAATCTACTGTCGCATCTAAAAGTCTCTCATAATAGTCAATATTTAATTGCGAAACAAATAAATGATGAGGCTTCAACCAGCAACCAAAAGGAATCGAAAACTGCTCAAGTGATAGACGTGTGCGTGAAACTCGTTACGGAGCACGGGCGGCCATTTGCTCTTATAGATGACGAGGCCTTTCAAAATGTATTGCAAATAGCTATAGGTCCAGAACAAGCTGCAACGATATCTTCTCGCAGCATTCGTGCCAGAATAAGTTTAGAGTCAGATAAGGTTCGAGATGAAATTAAGGATGAAATTAAGGAGAAATTAATCTGTCTGAAGGTTCATGCGGCGACATGTCATGATAGGGCATTTTTAGGAATCAATGCCCAATATATATTAAATAATAGCATCGTCTTGAGAACCCTGGCCGTAGTGCAGCTGGACAGAAGGCACACAAGTGACTTTGTAAAAGATAAAATTATTTCTGTTCTCTACAAATACCAAATTAACTTCGAAAACCTGTATTCTATTACTACGGACAATGGAGCAAACATGATAAAAATGGTAAAACTTTTAAACGAACACGCAGCAGAAGCACAGCAAGAAGTGGAGGAGTCACAAGATCATGAGGATTTAGCAGACAATTTAGGTGCGTTCTCGCTAGCCAACGAAGAAACCTCTGTAAGATCGATCTCCATTTCTGCCGTAAGGTGTGCGGCTCATACTCTGCAGCTAGCCATCCACGATGCTATTAGACGGCGATAATGATTGCAAAAAAATCTTATCTGATGTGCGATCGCGTGTTCGGATTTTAAGGAGAACGTCGCTAATGCCGTTTTTGCCCAAGAAACCAGTTTTGGATTGTCCAACTAGATGGGATTCAACTTATAATAATGATAGAAAACCTCATGGAGTTGAAAGATTTTATCTTGCCTGAGACAAATGACACTGTAGGGAGTTACTTTACTGATCACGAGTGGACTTTAATTTACGATATTGAAAGATCCCTGAAACCATCCAAAATTCTCTCAAAAATATTACAGGAGGAACAATTAACGTTTGGCGACTTTTGGTATCAGTGGACAAAGTGCCAGTTGCTAACTAAAAACATATCAACATTTTCGGAAAAAAATGTAAATGCTATGGAAATAAGACAAAAAAACTGTTCGAGAGCGATTCCTTTTTAAGTGCAATATATCTGGACCCTAGATACAATAAAATTCAATTCTGACATCATCGCAAATGGATAAGGCCATTGGCCATCTGAGATCCACGTGGCAAAGGCTTCAACGTTTTCAACACCCTGCAACACCATCACATTCTGCTTCAGAGACCTTTACAACTTACTCCGTAAACAATTCTACAAATGATGTTGACAATGAGTTAGAGAACATGTTACGTCTAGCCGAAGAACAAAAGAATAACAATTTAGACTACCTAATTCATGAATACAGCATCAATATTGAGCAGATACTAAGAGATTTTGTGTTAAATCGACGACTGGAGTGTTGGAGTTTTGGAAATCTATCAAATCGACTCAGCCCCAACCATACCTCTTAGCAATCATCTCCAGCAACGCAAGTAAGCGTTGAAAGAATGTTTTCTTCGCTGTAATATGTGTTGTCGTGCCTACGTTGTCGGCTTAATGATGGTGTCGTCGAAGTAATTATTAAATATAATAATATGCCAAACTTGGTGCAAGTTTAATTGCCAACAGTTCAAATGTGCTAAGTTAGTAGTTAAAATAGTTCTTTAAGATTAGACTAGAATTTTTTTTTGAGTTATTTCTTATATTCAAATAAAAGTGTAAATAAGGTGAATCCAACCTTGTTAGTTGGTAGTCAATTTAGGATATAACTACTTGTTTTGTTTATTATTTTATGTTATCTAGAGCCGAAGGCTAAACATGCAGTACTTTCAGTCCATTATCAGGCCTACGTCACTCGCTCGCGGTCGCGCGTTAAGTACCTACACGCTAGCCGTTCATTCGAATGAACAAGTGGCCGAGGGCGAGGGGCGCCACGCACCCGCCTGTGTAGTCGCGTGGTAGTAAATGGTGATGGTACTCCAACATCGATCTGCCACTTTCGTCAGTCATTCTGATGCACAAGAAGTGGTAAATGTAATCGAAAAATATATTGGGTTGGTAAGAAAGTAATGAGCGATCGATTGAATTCCACATAAAATTTTTGAGAGAGTTCTAGAATCTTCTATGGTCGAAAGTATATAAAGGGCGAGTCGCACAGTTTCTCGTCAGTCATTCACTAGCTGTCGCCGAGCTAATATAAGGAAGAAAATGGACGAATTAAAAGTGCATGTAAGGCATTGCTTACTATATGAATTTCAGTCTGGCCATTCAGCCGCCGAAGCAGTGCGTAATATATATCAGCGTGTTGCTCCTGAAGTTGTGTCTGAGGCCACGGCGAAACGATGGTTCCAGCGGTTTCGTAGTGGCGACTTTTCATTATCAGATCAACCTAAGTCTGGTCGACCGGTGAAGATTGATGTAGCCAAATTAAAAACCTTAATTTTTTTTTTTAAGGATATAATTATCTATAATATAACTAATACAAATGCACACATTTATTAAATAAATCTAAAGTTATACTAAAATTAAACTTAAAATAAAAATTAAACTAAATAAATCTAAAATTAAACTAAAATAAATCTAAAAACGGCCCCTGTGGCATGGTACCGAAGACGCTGGCAGCATTTCCTCGCTGGATTGTCAAGCTAATGCGCTGAGCGAGGAAGCTGCCAGCTCTTCGGTCTCCGGTGGCGTCTCTCAGTCTCTTCGACAGGTCCTTGAAGAGACTTAGAGCGCCAGGGCCCCACGGGCCAAGGGTCTCGACGCCGAATGGGATAAAAATATATTCGGCGCCGAGACCGCTGTACTTTCCTACCTTTAGTTTCTCGGCCGCCTCTGCTGCTGATGCTGCCCTCACGGAGGTTCGGTGGAGATGAGACGGGGCCAGTGTGTCAACGCACGTTGCGTCCCAAACCAGCACCCGTCCCATACTCCACGGAATCAACGACATTCCATCCGGTCTCTTACCGTCCGTCCTTGATATGCCGGTCGGCTCTAAAAGGGCCGGCACATTGACTGACGCAAGAGACCGGCGGATCACGTCGTTGAGGGCGGCATGCCTCGAGAAGCGGCCAGCGCTTCGCTGGCAGGAAAGACCATGGTGCCCTAGTGGGTCAACTTCATGGCCACAGGGGCAGCGATGGGGGCGCAGACCGGGACCCCGAGACGAAGACAAACTGAAATGCGGAGAGTATCGGGGGTTAAAAATGTGCCCAAATTTGGGGAAGGGTGTGCATGGAGCCAGTACCCGGCTTCGCTAGTTCCTGCTGCCAGGAGTCTGGCTCGTCCCTCGGTGCCTGATTGCTCGAGGAGGGAAGTAACGGTCAATTTACATATAATGTCGTCCCAGCTCCTTTGAGAATTTGGATGTTCGGGGTAATTTTGACCGGGGCAAGCAATTGACCAAGCATGTTTGGCGTCAGCCAAGCCCGCAGCCTCACAGTTTGTTCGGAGGATTTTTCCTACGAGACTGGACGAGCTATGAGCTGACGACAAAAAAGCTGGTAATGCCACACTGGAAATTTTGCGGATCCCTAACCCACCATGCCGGATGGGAAGGGATCCCTGGGTCCAAGAATGCTCGCTGAATTTTATATTTAAGACAGATTCTAGGTTAATTTTAACCAAAATATCTATTTGTGAGAGAAGATTTTGATTTTTCCAAAGGTGCAGCAGCGAAGCACATAAGTTAATTTCGGGACGAATAGGCAAAACTTTATAATAGTCAACGCGTAGTGAGGGCTAATTTGGAGTAAACGATGAGAGTGTTCTTCGAATTTGGAAACGCAATTTTGAACATAATTAGGAAAGTTTTCCTCAAAGATGGGGGATCCTAGGAGGCAAAGATTACTCTTGTCGAGTAACTTAATATTAGGCGCGAGAGAGTTGAATTTTTGAATAACGTCATCAATGTCATCATTGTTAAAACAGGAATTTTGAATGAATAATTCGCACTTATCAAAATTTAGTTGTAAGCCAATGGATTTAAATCTTTCAATAATCACATTAAGATCAGATAGAACAGTGTCGGCGTCACCTCCTAGGGTCCCGTCATCCAAGTACCAAACATTAAATTTAGATTTCAAATTTTGGATGATAGGATTTATAGCTAAACTAAAAATTGCTGGCCCCAGGGGATCGCCTTGTTGGCAGCCTACTTCTGACTTCAAACCTTAATTGAAGGAGATCCGAGGCTAACGAGTCGTACTCTTGCTACCGACTTAGGCTGCTCTCATGTCACCATAGAAACACATTTACACGAGTTGGAAAAAAACTACAAATACAGTGTTTGGATACCGCACGAACTTGATAGACATCAACTAAACCGCCGTGCCGATATCTGCATACAACTTCTGTCTTTTCGCCGCACATTCAACTGGTTGGACCATCTTATCACTGGAGATGAAAAATGGGTCTTATATATAAATCACACACGCAAACGGCAGTGGCTAGCTCCAAACGAAAAAGGAATAGAGGCACCATAATTTTTAAGAAAAAAAAAACCGTCGCCTTTCGGGTTCTAGTGAAAGCTACTTGCGAATGTTGGATTATGTAGAAATGTGTAAGTATTTTTTAAAACTGCTTTTAATGCTTTAATTATTAGATGGAAACACAAATGAATATACGTATAACGTTAAGGTTTGAGGAGTTTCCTCAATTCCTCATGAATCCGATTATATTATAAGAAATCGAAGCTTGACAAACTTTGACTTCAAAACATATGCTTAACAAACATAACTAAATAAATGTCACTGTTCTGAACTTAAATGCATGCTTTTCTTACAAAAATACCAAAGTCACTATGAGTGTGCCGTTCAGGTTTGAGGAGTTTGGTTCTGGCCATCATCAGCAGTTCCACTGCACCAAATGTCACTGTTCTGGACGAAAGTGCATGTTGTTCTTATAAAAATACCAAAGTCACTATAAGTATGCCGTTCAGATTTGAGGAGTTCGGTTCTGACCATCATCAGAAATTCCACTGCACCAAATGTCACTGTTCTGGATGAAAGTGCATGCTGTTCTTATAAAAATGGCAAAGTCACTATAAGCGTGCCGTTCAGATTTGAGGAGTTTGGTTCTGGCCATCATCAGCAGTTCCACTGCACCAAATGTCACTGTTCTGAACGAAAGTGCATGATGTTCTTATAAAAATACCAAAGTCACTATAAGCGTGCCGTTCAGATTTGAGGAGTTCGGTTCTGACCATCATCAGAAATTCCACTGCACCAAATGTCACTATTCTGGACGAAAGTGCATGCTGTTCTTATAAAAATGGCAAAGTCACTATAAGCGTGCCGTTCAGATTTGAGGAGTTTGGTTCTGGCCATCATCAGCAGTTCCACTGCACCAAATATCACTGTTCTGGACGAAAGTGCATGCTGTTCTTATAAAAATACCAAAGTCACTATAAGCGTGCCGTTCAGATTTGAGGAGTTCGGTTCTGACCATCATCAGAAATTCCACTGCACCAAATGTCACTGTTCTGTACGAAAGTGCATGCTGTTCGTATAAAAATACCCAAGTCACTATAAGCATGCCGTTCAGATTTGAAGAGTTCCGTTCTGGCCATCATCAGCAGTTCCACTGCACCAAATGTCACTGTTCCGTACCTAAATGCATGCTGTTCCTTTATTAACACAAAAATCACCATATGTATGCCTTTCAGATTTGAGGAGTTCCCTCGATTTCTCCAGGATCCCATCATCAGAACTGGGTTCTGAGAAAAATGGGACCAATCTGTATGTATATACATTCAATCAAAAAAAATTTTTCAAAATCGGTCCAGGAACGACGGAGATATCGAGGAACAAACATAAAAAATAAAAAAATAAAAAAACATACAGACGACTTGATAACCGTCCTTCTTGAGATATGAGGCGACGGTTAAAAAACAGAGCCTCACCCGAAAAAAGTTATGCTGTCCGTTTGGTGGGATATTCATGGTATTATTCACTGGGAACTCCTACCAAATGGAATGACTGTTACCGCATCAGTATACTGTAATCAGCTTGAAAATTTAAACCAAAAAATCTCTCAGAATCGTCCACAGCATGCTAAAGTTTTTTTCTTACACGACAATGCTCGCCCACACATTGCAAAAGTGACTCGGCTAAAGCTATTGGAGCTAGGTTGGAAAGTGATACCTCATCCACCGTACTCTCCAGACTTGGCACCTACGGATTACGCATTGTTCAGATCGCTAAGCAATGCCTTGAATGAAAAAAAGTTCGATGATCAAGCCCATCTACGACAGTACATAGCTGAGTTTTTTGAATCTAAACCTAAGAACTTCTTCGCCGATGCTATTCATTCTTTACCAGAACGATGGAGACAAGTAGTAGATAACGAAGGCCGTTATATTTTTGATAAATGATTAAAATAATAAATTAAATAAAAATTACAATATTGGTTATGATTCGCTCATTACTTTACTACCAGTTTGCTTGAAGGATGCTCAAAACTTATACAAGTTTCTTGATTCTGCAAAGAAATATATCCTCGGACTTACAATAAAAGTACGCAATCAGACATCACGAATAGTTAATGGAAAAAAAATATTATCAGTTACGTCAACTGAAAAAAAAGTCACCGAAACAAGAGTGAAAACAGGATTTTTAGGACTGTTAATTTGCATTGAAAGCTTTAAACAAATGTTCAATGATCTGGTGGTAGACAAAATGGTTCTTCAGTTTAGTCTGCCTTATAAATTTAGTCAGGATCATTTAGAGCTGTTTTTTGGGGTAATACGTAATCATGGACGCTGCAATAACAATCCCAACGCACGTCAGTTTAAAGGTATATATAAAAAAACTTTATTAAATATGGAATTAGGAAGTAAATTCACAGGCAACTGCATTCCCCTGACAGACATACCTATATTGAACTGTACAGAAAAAAATAAACGAAAGTTGCATAGGCTTTCGCAACGATACCCCTGAATTAGAAAATCAACCGAGCATCAATGTGGACGACGATCGAGTGTCTGAAAATAATTGCGATATATTTTCAAGCATGCTCGATTTCGAAGTGAATCTCCCTGACATGGTAGACCAAGTAGTAGGCTATATATCTGGTTTTGTTGCCAAAAAATTGAAGGCTACACTGTGAGCATTGTAGTCGAATTATGTTAGCTAATGAAAAATATTATTTCCATAAATTGATTTGCTTGAAAGACTTTGGTGGACTGGTATATCCGTCAGTAAGTTTATTCAAGTTGTGCCTGAAGTCAGAAGCGGTACTGACTAATATTATAAAGACTAACCCTGGGAAATCCCTAACTAGGAAACAGAATCTTGCATATATTGCAAATAAATGCTTCGGGTATATTTCTTCTTTCAAGGATGTTACTGGTGGATTCGAAACTGATTCATGCAACCATCAGATTTTAATCATAAAATCTGCAATAGAGCAGTTTTTGATCATCCGGCTCCACTACCTAGCAAAAATGGATTCCATGATAAAATCATCACGACAAAAGTTAAATAAAGTAACTTTAACTATAAAACTCCTGTGAGACTCATACATATTTAAAAATATTTTAAGCGGGTTACTCACGTATTAAGTCGATATAGCGTTCGACATGTTTCGGTTCAATTTCGAGAACCTTTCTCAAGAGTAGCGACACCCCGCCTTTACATGTCGAGAGCGCGACGCATACTGCGGGCGCTTGCTCGGTACGCGCGGCTGCTGAGGACGGGCGCAGGGGGGGTCGGCGGCGCGGGCGACGTCACCGTGGCGAGATCGGAGCTACCCACTATGTTACTTTTGTCAAAAGCAGGATTGCACACAACACTTATTACGTCATTTGTTAAGGGTGCGTTTACACTGGGGGGTGCCACCTAGTTGGAAAACAGTTCTAGGCACTACGTCGGTTTCAAACTCGGTGGCAATGTTTAACGTGCCGTACGAAGGATAATGTGCCTTGAAACCCTCGCAACGCTCAAGATTCCACTTTTTAAACCACTCGCTACGTGGTGTATAATGATTGGTATAACTTTTTTTTGATATAACAACATTTGGTATATATTTAAAGGATATAATCACTCCTCGGGCCAGCTCGCCCATCAACAAGCCGGCCCTGGTTGCTTCTTCGCTTCACCGTGGGTGACCAAGCCATGGTTACTAAGCCCCTCCACCACGACAAGGTGAGCAACCTGCGGGGGGATCACAGTTCTATCCTAACCTAACCTACTTTTCTGATAGCAGTACATATGTTTTCACCTCACTAGCTCGGAAAGGACTTTTTTATTCTTTAAAAACAGTTAGCAAAATCGCATTTTATCCACAAGAGTGCAAAGAATATTTGAAATCCGAACGTGTCATTAGTTACTTTTTTAAATATAAATTCTTGTAAAGCCATGTCCCAGACGGGACAATTTTCTCCATGTGCTTAAATTGTCTTAACAAATCATGTGATGTGAACGTAAAAATAATTTCATATCGAATTGTATCCGACTAAAAACACTAAATTCAAACAATTTAACATACAAAAAATTGTATTTTTGACTTTTCCTCTGTACTTATTCAGAACGCACCTTAAGTAACATTGCAATCTCAAAACACGTGAAACGGAACGCATCCAAATAGATTTTTCTTCTTGATTCTTAATTTGAAACTTTTGTGGTGTCGGTTGGTGCATAGTGGAAATTGTAATAAACGCAAATTGACTTATTTCTGTGCAATTATATTCCAGTTGTTTTTTAACCCCCGACGCAAAAACGAAGGGGTGTTATAAGTTTGACGTGTCTGTCTGTGTGTATGTCTGTCTGTTTGTCTGTCTGTCTGTCTGTGTGTGTGTGTGTCTGTCTGTGGCATTGTAGCTCTCGAACGGATGAACCGATTTTGATTTTTTTTTTGTCTGAAAGCCGAGTTAGTCGGGAGTGTTCTTAGCCATGTTTCATTAAAATCGGTCCACTATATCGCAGTCGGGGGTTTTTTCAAAATTTTAATTTTGTGGTTATATTGCGTGTTTCCTCGCTTTAGTGAGGTGAAAAGTTATGTGTTACACACGGGATGCAAAGTTATTTTACCTCGTGTGTATTGCAACACTCTCTACGCTCAGGATTCTATTTTTGAACTACTCGCTTCGCTCAGGATTCTATTTTCGAACCACTCGCTTCGCTCGTGGTTCAACCATAGAGTCCATTCGCTAGCTCGTAGTTAAACCCTAGAATCCATTCGCTAGTTCGTGTTGCAATTCCACACTCGGTTAAAATACAACTTTGCTCCCTTGTATAACAAATAAGTATTAAGGGTCACAGCGTATTGTGTGTAGGGGTCACAAGGTTAGAACTAACCTTATCTACTTTTCTGGTAAATGATAGATCTAATTTATTGTACTTTTTTTATTCTGTGCTTTAGAAAGAATTTGCGTTATACTATTTATTTATTATCGGAAATAAGCATTGTATTCAAAGTATGTTATAATAAATGTGATATCTTTATTTAATTAATTAATACTTAAAAAAAAACAATCGTTTATGAACATAACCTACTTACAAAATAAAACTTAAAGAAATAAACTAAAACTACCTAAAAATAAAACTTAAAATAATAAACTAAAACTTGTTGGAACCTATGTAAACTACATGTTCTATATCATAGATATTACCTACTGGTTGTTTGTGTAGCAACGTATTTTTGAAATTACTTTTGACTGTTCTACTTCACTCTTATTATGTCATCCACGGAATAAACACACTTTTACCTAATTAAAGTGGTTTTCCTCTATTATGGTAGCATACCGTTAGGTTACAGTCGCTTTAATGTAAAGAAAGCGTCTGTGGAGTGTTACTGTGCGTTGTTCTTTATATCGTGAAAGTTGTACGCACGAAATCCCAAAATCGTGATGGCGACGTCCAGTTCGGGGGCGGCTGTTGTTCCTGCCATTGAAAAATTAAATGGTATGGGGAACTACGGGTCATGGAAATTCATGATCAAGATGATCCTGATCCAGGAAGATTTGTGGGAATGCGTCGAAAGCGATGACGGTAAGAAACCTAATTGCGAAGATACAAAGAAGCAACAGAAAGCACTGGCTCGCATCTGTCTGAGCATAAACCCATCAGTGATTACGCACGTGCGTAACGCAACTACCGCACGGGAGGCGTATATGAGTCTTCAGGCTGCATACGAAGACAGGGATCTTTGCCGGAGACTGGGTTTGATGCGGCAGTTGTTCGGGATGAAGCTGCAAGAGTATTCCAGTATGGAAGTATATCTAATGAAGATATGTGATGTCGCTCAGCAACTAACCGACATCGAAGCTCCGCTGAACGACGAGTTCCTAGCTGTGATCATGTTAAGTGGGCTCACATCCGACTACGACCCACTGATAATGGCGCTAGAGAACTGCAGTGTGAAATTGTCGAGCGAGCTGGTAAAGCAAAAGTTATTGCAAGAACATCAGCGTCGAACCAACGGAACGGACACTAGCGGTGGTTCTGTGATGGTGGCGAAACGACGTGACGATAAGGCGATAAAATGTTACCGCTGCAAAAAGCTTGGTCACATTTCCAAGAATTGTCCAGAAAACAGGAAGACGAAGGGACCCGTTGCCAAAGAAATGGCAAGTATGCTGAGCGCGCTGTCGGTGGACGTGCAGAAGGATTTTTGGTACGTCGACTCGGGTGCGTCGAGCCATTTCTGCAACCGGAGGGACATCCTGGACGACTTCGTTCCGGATACGAGCTTGGAAGTCACGGTGGCGAACGGCGAAAAAATTTGTAGTGCGGGTCGTGGCAGTACCGAACTGCATGTTAAAGACGGTATAAAAACTCTTTGTAACGTAGTTAATATTCCGAGCTTGTCATGTAATTTGATATCTGTCAGTGTCTTAGCGTCAAAAGGTTTTAAAATTGTTTTTGTTTCTGATGTTTGTAATATTTATTTTGGAAATGTTTTATTTGCTATTGCGAAATGTGAAAATGGTTTATACAAATTACAAACCGTGTCGAATTCGCGTAATAGTAAACCGAGATCGTCTGAGTCTGCGTCCGCTGAACATGTCGCGGCGAACGTGGGGACTGGGCGTGCGATTTCTCAAGATGTATGGCATCGTCGTCTCGCACATCTTAATTCAAGGAGCATGAACCTACTAAAATCAGGTATGGCCAACGGCATTGATTTCAATATCTCGGATTTTAAACAATGTGTTACATGCATTGAGGGAAAAGCCCCTAAGTTACCTTTTCCGAAGAAATCGTTTACGAGAGCGACTGAAGTCTTAGGGCTCATACATACTGACGTTTGCGGGCCTATGCCGCAAACATCGTACGGAGGTTCGAGATATATGCTACTTTTTATAGATGATTTTTCGCGTAAGACTTTTAGTTATTTTATTAAATCAAAAGACGAAGTTTTTGATAAGTTTTTAGAATTCAAGGCCCTAGTCGAGAATCAAACAAATAAAACTATTAAGATTCTGCGTAGTGACCGGGGAGGTGAATTTGTGAACAAAAAGTTCGATGTATTTCTGAAGCAGCATGGCATCAGACACCAGCTGACAGTTCCACATAGCCCTCAGCAAAATTCAGTAGTTGAAAGGGCGAATCGCACGATTGTTGAGGCTGCGAGGTGTATGTTGCAGGGAGCTGGCTTGGATCAGAAATACTGGGCAGAAGCAATGAACACCGCTGTTTACCTGAAGAACAGATCGCCAACCAAGGCAGTGTTAGGCGTGACTCCGGAGGAGAAGTGGTCGGGATCGAAGGTAAATCTGAACCATTTACGAATTTTTGGTTGTGTTGCTTACTCTGTCGTGGAGGATCGCAAGAAACTTGATCCGAAATGTAAACCGTACATTTTTGTTAGTTCCTGCGAGAATACGAAAGGATATCGGCTCATAGATCCCGCTCATCCTTCGAAGTGCATATTTTCGCGTAATGTCGTGTTTGTAGAGGACAAATTCTACAAAGACCAGGTTCAACAACCTGTGGTCAACGAGCCGACACCGTACATGATCATTACTAATGAATCTAAAAATGTAGGAGTGCAGGCGGCGGAACGCGTTGACGTCACGGAAGAGCCAGCACTTGTCAACGAGAATCAGGACACGGAAGATACTGACACTGAGGAATCGAGTACATCGGATGAAGATTACGCTCCTGGTTCGTCATCTTGGGATTCGGAGGAATCGAGAGGACGGAGCGACTTCGAAAATGGGTTTTGTGCGGTATTCACCACTGACGCGAGTTGCGGCGCGGAAACGCCCACTACCGTGCGCGAGGCACTCGACGGTCCTGAGTCTACGCAGTGGAAGGGAGCTATGCAAGATGAGTATCAGTCTTTCATAGATAATAAATGTCTGGAGCTTGTGGACTTGCCGAAGGGAAAGAAACCTGTCAAGTGCAAGTGGATATTTAAGAAAAAGAGAGGTCTAAATGGAGAGCTCCTGCAATACAAGGCTCGATTAGTTGCGAAGGGATTTACACAAAAGTATGGAGTAGATTATTTCGAAACATTCTCACCCGTCGTGAGATACTCCACAATAAGACTACTTTTGGCACTGGCGGCAGAATATGATATGGAAGTTGATCATATGGACGTCAAGACAGCTTTTCTTAACGGAGACTTGAAAGAAGAGGTTTATATGGAAATTCCTGAAGGCTTCGGGGTAGAGAGCGGCAAAGGGAAAGCGTTTTGTTTGCTGAAGGCTGTCTACGGATTAAAACAAGCGAGTAGATCATGGAATGAGAAGATAAACGACGTTCTTGTGAAAAAGTTGAAGTTTAAGAGGCTGGCATCCGAGCCGTGTGTATACGTCAGATCGAATAACAATGGAATTGTCATTCTCGGCCTTTATGTCGATGACATTTTGATATTCAGCAATAATCAAACTGAGAAAAAGGCGGTGAAAGAGGAGATGATGAAACAGTTTGTTATGAAAGATCTTGGGCCTGCAAATTGTGTATTAGGAATACACGTCAGCCGGAAAGATGGGAAAATTATTCTAGATCAGTCTGGTTACATCAAGAAGGTTTTGGAAAGGTTTAAGATGAGTGACTGTAAGCCTGCCAAGACACCGATGGAAGTTGGCTTGAAACTTGAGAAAGCTGAGAAGACTGGAGACTACGAGTATAGAAACTTGATCGGTTGCCTTATGTACACCGCGGTCTGTACGCGTCCTGACATCGCGCATGCTGTAAGTATGTTAAGTCAGTTTAACGATTGCTACTCGGAAACTCATTGGAAGGCTGCGAAGCGAGTGCTTCGGTACTTGAAGGGTACATTGGACTACAGCATCAAATATGAGAAGAGTGGGTTGAACATGACAGGGTCAGCGGACGCAGACTGGGCGGCTTGTGTAGTCGATCGTCGGTCTTATACCGGTTATGTATTTAGATTAGGCAATTCTTTGGTCTCCTGGGAAAGTCGTAAACAACGTACAATTGCCTTGAGCAGCACGGAAAGTGAGTACATGGCTTTATCCGACGCTTGTAAGGAGGCATTGTTTATTAGGGCATTCATGTCTGAATGTTTGAAGTTGAATGTCAAAGTGGTGGTTTACAATGACAATCAATCTGCAATTAAATTGTCTGAGAACCACATGTTTCATGCAAGGACAAAGCATATCGACGTCCGACATCATTTCATTCGCGAGATAGTTGAAAATGGTGTCATAGTTATTAAGTACATGCGTACTGACGACATGCTGGCCGATGCTTTAACAAAGCCTCTATGTATAGAAAGGTTCCAGCGTTTCGTTAGAGACTTCTATATGCTTCGTACTTAGTAGGTAATTTATAGTAATGTGTATTAGATATTATATTACTATGAACATATAGTTTAAGGGGTGGTGTTGGAACCTATGTAAACTACATGTTCTATATCATAGATATTACCTACTGGTTGTTTGTGTAGCAACGTATTTTTGAAATTACTTTTGACTGTTCTACTTCACTCTTATTATGTCATCCACGGAATAAACACACTTTTACCTAATTAAAGTGGTTTTCCTCTATTAAAACTACCTAAAAATAAAACCTAAAATAATAAACCTTGCCCACGTGGCAAGGTACCCATCACGCAGGCAGCATTCCCGCGCTGTATTGCTATTGCAATTTTTTGCGCGAGAAAACTGCCCGCGCGGGGGTCCCCCGTTGACTCCCTCAACCACCTGCCCAGTTCTCTGCAGAGCCCGCGCGCACCGCCACCCCACGGACCGAGTGTCTCGACACCAAAAGCTACAAATTCCTAATTGGTGCCGAGACAGCTATATATTTTTTTTAAAAACGCTCTCGGGCGTCAGCCGCCGCCCCGGCATTTTTAGTGGTGGCTGAAATGTAGGACGCTGCCAGCGTATCGGTGCAGGTAGCGTCCCACACCAGCGCACGCCCATCCTCCAGGGAATCAACGACATCCCATCAGGGCGCTTGCCGTCGTCCCGCGCGATCTGGGGTTCTAAAGCAGCTGGGACGCCGGCGCTGACGAGCGATCGCCTTAAGATGTCGTTGAGTGCCGCGTGACGGGACAGCCGACCGGCGCCCGAAGAGCAGGATAGTCCGTGGTGCCCGAGACGATCAACTGCGGCCCCGCAAGAGGTGCAGCTGTGGTCAACACACACATCTTGGGGTTTCTTGGGAATCTTGGGGTTTTAATAGACTGTCATTTATCTTGGGTTCCTCAGATTAACGAGGTAAGCAGGAAGGTGTTTGCGTCAATGGGTTCACTTCGCCGATTACGAAACTTCTTGCCTATCGCGACCAAAATTGCGCTATCACAATCGCTTCTTATGCCAATTTTAGACTATGCAGACACTTGTTATCCAGATCTTAATGAGGACCAGCTTAATAAACTCGAACGCCTTCAAAACCTTTGTATTAGATTCATATTTGGACTGCGCAAATTTGACCACATTTCCAACTTTCGCGCCCAGCTCAAGTGGCTCCCTATTCGTCTCCGCCGTAATTCTCATATTTTAGCTCTTCTCTATAATATTCTTTTCAACCCCTCTACTCCTTCCTATCTTAAAGAGCGTTTTCATTATCTGTCCTCCGTCAGACCTTCACGGAAATATCAACTTGCTCCTCCTCCTTCCTCTACAAAGTTTTACAATGACTCCTTCACGTTTCGAGCGGTTCGGCTGTGGAACGGCCTGCCGTTAGAGATTAGGTGTGCTAAATCACTTGAAAGCTTCAAAACTTTACTAAAGAATCATTACCTATCTCTGCCTTAATTTGCTGCTGTGTATGTTATGTTATGTTATGTATATATGTATGTGTGTATGCATTTGTGTATGTATTATTAATACTTATATGTGTATGTTTGTGTACATGATATTTTATTTTTATTTATTTATTTTTATATTTTATTTTTAATATTGGTGTATATAATTATTTAACTTAGTGTATGTGTAATTTTCCTATTCCTTTAATTATTTCTTGCACTACCATTTTCAAAATGTCTATTCTTTATTTCCTGCTACCCTAAGGTTGTCTGGTAGAGATCGCTTACAGCGATAAGACCGCCTGTTGCTACCTATGTTTAATGTCTGCTATTTGTAATCTGTTATCCTTGTGGTGCAATAAAGAATATTTACTTACTTACTTACTTACTTACATCAGCCCTAACTCGGAGTCCTGCTGCGATTCGGAGGGTTTGCGGGTCGATGAATGTGCCTGTGTTTGGTGATGGGTATGCATGTAACCATTGTCCAAACTCGGGCCGGGACACTGCCATGAGCCTTGCGCGGTCTTTACCCGAGGACGTATGGAGTAGGGCTTTCAGGACAGTGTTACAACCTCATTGTAAATAACTCATCTTTGATCATAGAGAACATTCATTATGTCATGTCATGACTGTCATATATCATATATCATGTTTACGTCTTGTCACTTATTGTCAACAATAAAACAATGTTAATTATAATGTTAATTATTTAATATACAGGGTGTCCCAAGACTATGGGACATGAACGGAAAGTACCTTAAATATCGTAGATAGGGTATTTTGCTACAAGAAGACTTTATTTTATTTTTAAAACTAAGTAAAACTCCATTCATAGATTTTTAAATAATTACATGGTTAAACCGGGAATCAAACCCGCTACACGAGAAAAAAAAAACATCCTGTAATTTTGTCATACCGATCGATAGGCTTCATCATAAAGATTATCTTTCTCTAAATAACATAGTGTCGGAGATAAAAGGAAGACCATGAATTTTAACATTTTACATGGCAGACTGCTTAGCCTTAAAATTTGTCCATACATTAAAAAAAAAAAAAATTTTTTTTTGAATGCAGTTTTACCAAGTTTTACAAATAAAATAAAGTCTTCTTTCAGCAATATATCCTATCTGTGATATTTTAGGTACTTTCCCTTCATGTCCCATGGTCTTGGGACACCCTGTATAACAGTGGCGACGAGAATTTAAAAATCGTCAGAAAATGAACAGCGAACAATTTGACAAATTCCTTGCACTGTAAGCTACACAACAAAAACAAATCTCAGACATATTACAATTACTGCTGACACTACAGCAAAACGCAGCAGCCAGAACTCCCACACCGACGACAAACGGAACGGAGTCTACCAGCTCTTCGAACACTAACGGTAACAAGAACAATGCTTACAACGGATTTAAAAGCGACAAATTCAACCCGGAAGACACCGCAGTTGAAAATTTTATTGACTATTTCGAAACGAAATGCAAACTTTGGGGTGAGGACGCACGAGTTATACAGAAGGAACTTTTATTCACCTGTCTCTCACCGGAAACTTTTCACGAAATAAAAGTTGCCCTTACACCACATTTCGAAAGCAGTACATACGCAGATATTAAAAACAAACTACTCGACCTATTCAGGATCAAACGCACTAGATACAGAGCATTGACGGATTTTTGGAACTGTATGAGAAAAGACAACGAATCTATGGAACATTACGCCAGGCTGAAAGAGATAAGTAGAGATTGTGGTTATAGCGATGACATATTAGAAAGACAACTACGTGACCGATTTGCAACCGGGCTTAACCACGAACAACTACAGATAGACCTAAAACAAAAATGGCCAGACCTGCAAGAAACTCAAGACGGTAGACTGAAAGAAGTGACTTTCGCTCAAATTTTTAGCGTTGCACAGTCGCGGGAAAGAGCAGAAAGTGATGCAGATATACACGTCAAAGTCAATAAGATTAAAAAACACCATCAACCGGACCATAACATGTCACCGCGAAAATTACAAACCCATCAATGTTTAAGATGCGGTGAACCTGAAAGACACCCCCTTAACCATTGTTCTGCCAAAGCACATACATGCAAGCGGTGCAACACACCAGGCCATTTTGAGGACTGCTGCATCAAGTCAGGCAAAGCATGCTTACCTAACCGTCATTTCAAACATGGAACATATACCAAGAAAAACAAGTTGCATAAACTTAAACACGACGAGGACAGTTCATCACAATTTTCAGACTCAGATGACAGCGGAGACGAAACCGACGTCGTATGTCAAATAAAGAAATAGAAAAGTAAGGACAGTAAGAAAATTGACGTTTTCATTAACGAAACCCCCTGCACGATGGACTGGGACCCTGGCTCACTATATTCAATTATCAGTACTCGATTCCGGGCACGTATCGGAGCACCTCCGCTTATGAAAGCTCCAGGGTTGCGAGCATATGGAAACACAAGACTTAAAGCGAAGGGTCTAACAAACGTTACTGTACGAATTGAAGACGAGGAAAAAATACTTCCTGTTGTTGTAATGAAGTCAGCTGACCCTATGTTGTTTGGCCTACTACAGTGGAGCGAGATGTTCCAGATGGACTTTCCTAAACCAGTCTATTCCATTAAGAAAACTCGACAGGAATCCATAACGCTTAAACAGATGTTGGACAAACACTCTACTCTTTTCGACGGCAAACTTGGGAAAGTTAAAAATTATCAGGTAAACATACATGTCAAGCCCAATGCACAACCAAAACACATTCCGGCCAGATCGATTAAATTTTCAATGAAGAAAAATATTGAACTTGAACTAGATCGTTTGGTTGAAGAAGGAATCATAACCAAAGTAGACCCAAACATAACACCGATTCAGTGGGCAACACCGACTGTTAACGTAGTGAAACCCAATGGCCAGATCAGAATCTGCGGTGACTTCCGTAGTACGCTGAATCCGGTTCTAATAACACACGCTCACCCCATTCCTTTATTTGATCAACTTCGTCAGAATCTAGCGGAAGGCGAAAAATTTTCGAAAATTGATCTAAAGGATGCATATTTACAATTTGAAATCGAGTCTGATTCTAAACAGTTCCTGACAATATCGACACATAAAGGATACTATGTCTACAACCGAATGCCCTTTGGCATATCAACGGCCCCGTCAATATTCCAACATTATCTTGAAAAGCTTCTTGAGGGAATGCCAAATGTAGCAGTCTATTTTGACGACATTGCAGTTACAGGGAAAAATGACAAAGAACACCTTGAAACATTACGTACGGTGTTTGAAAGACTGGAACAAGCTGGATTGAAAGTGAATTTAAAGAAATGTACCTTTTTACAACCAGAGGTCCATGAGGTTCATGTATTACTTACGTCACAGCTACACTCGTATGCTACCAATGCATGAAATAAAATCGGAAATACGTTGACCATTCCTAACCTAACCTTAATTTATTACTCAGTGCCAAAAATCAATAAGGATTGCTCTAATAAAGACGGATTGCTCTAAAATAAGAAACAACATGAAAACGGTTAAGACTTTATTTTGAAATAAGCTTCACCGGTTCGGATCCTACACCACTAGCCCGACAAACTCGACAACACTAAAACAGTAGCTCGACTTTATTACAAACGTAAACTTCTAATTAACTAGTAATGTAATTAAAGTTGTCAAATAACACTTGGAATAGAACACTTAGTTAGAACGATAAGACTCAATAAACTATCAGAATTGTCCTACAGGTATAAGCCTTCGGGAACGCGGCGAATTAGGCACGAGTGTGGTCAACGTCTACAACTCTCCGATCAAGTATCTACAACCTTTCTCCAGCGCGGTTCCATCTAGAATTCACGACCTTTACCCAGTACGGTCCAATCAAGAATGAATGTCCGACCACCTCACAGCAGTTCGGTCACATTTCCGTTTTCCACCAACGTGACAATTCGGTTGCCAACATAACGATAATTTCAAGTTAATAACAATGCTGCCACCTCGTGCCGAACTCACCCAAGTTAACTACTTGACGTTCCAAAAGACTCATAAAGAAAAGGAATTACAGAATAATTCACAACAATGATTATTAAATCATAAAACTCAAACATGATTGATATGCTTTCACAGGTTAGGCAACTTAAACCTTATTTAACAATGTTTACACCATAATTGACGACCAATCAGAAAATAGGAACAAGCGGATATGATTGTCAAGTAAGCCAACTTTATCATTCTTTCATATTGTTGCCATTTAAATAACATGGCATGATAAACACTCAAATGTTACCTACAATCAAAATTTAATCAATTACAACTGTCATATTTCGTGACTTTATACCTACCTATGATTGATACTACAAATCTAATGTCTACATGCGACTACCCGCGGGATTAACGCGTTAATACAAAAATAACAATATTGTTTACGAATTGGTGGCGGAGCCACCTCACGCTACGACACGGCCGTCCTGCGTTACACACGTCCACGTGTGTGGGTATGCATTCTGGAACAAAACACACAGCACAGTATCACATCGCTCGGTCACACCTGACCTAAAATCTGGGTCTCACCGCTCGGTCAGTCCTGACCAAGAAAGATCTCAAGCAAAGTACAATTAAAACCAATGAATTTAAGCATTTTTCTTTTTTTTTTCCACAAAATAATCCATCAAGCAACGTCTAAGTAAAAAAATCTTAATGTACTCGGCAGACTATAGCTTCTGCCGAATACATTTATTTTTTTAAAGTTCATCGGCGCTATCCGCCGGATACACACAAGCTCATTGGCGCTAACTGCAGGATACACACAAAGCTCATCGGCGCTATCTGCCGGATACACACAAAGCTCATCGGCGCCATCTGCCGGATACACACAAAGCTCATCGGCGCTATCTGCCGGATACACACAATGCTCATCGGCGCCATCTGCCGGATACACACAAAGCTCATCGGCGCTATCTGCCGGATACACACAAAGCTCATCGGCGTAATCTGCCGGATACACTTTTTTTTAAGTTCAGAAGTCTCCTGGAATCTAACAACCCACCAGAGGTTATCCATCTCAGCCGCGTAAGTGCTACTCCTCGCAAAGAGTATTCTGCGCATAAAAAGCAGACCACGTGCACCTCTTACATGCTCCGGAACCTCTGATGCAATTATTAGACAATGCCCAGTCCGTCGGGCGTGCCTTCAGTCCACCGGAAGCAAAAACAACGTTAAAAGCAATTACGAAAAAAAGTTTGATCGTTACTGTAATATTACTCAAAATCACTAACATTATCATCGTCATTAATATCAAACTCAAGTAAACTTGTTTGCTTACAGCTTACAACCGAACTCACAAAAAAAGGTGATCAAAAGTTTTTAAGTTAACTATGTGTCAGTAGTTGACCAATCAGAACTGAGAAATTGTAAGCAAAATCCCAAAAAAAATCAATTTACTTTAGCTTAAGCAAGATAAGATTCTTTATATTTGAAACTCTCAATCTAAACAGAACAAAAATCTCAACATTATCCCAACGAAATGGGAACTGCTCACCAGCTCAAAGTATCAGTGCCCAAGGGTGTATTCTCATTCGTCGCTACGTCGCACACGTCCAAGCCAAAGATGAGCACCTCACGAAGACCAGTTCAAACACGAAGGCGACAGGCTGCAGTTGCCGCTGCTGCAGTAGATGCAGTGAAGCACGAGGTGGTTTATCACAGCTGGCCATTACTGAAATCATCATTTGCACAGAGTCAGTTCTGTCATGTACCTATACAGATTAAGCGTTAAAGTTTTGGAGAGCGAACAAAACGTTTTCCGCTACTTTAAGACGAAATACTAGTTATTTGTCTTGGACAAGGGGGTTTACTTTTATAATCTCCGAATAAAAACAATTTAAACTGCAAAAACTATCATCATCATCAGCATCAAAAAGGCGAACATGTCTTCAAAAATGACAAACAGAACCACATTTGTTAAGACATTTGTTTGTTCGGTTAAGAGTAACCGTTACAAATAATTTTTAAGAAAAAAAAACCGTCGCCTTTTAGGTTCTGGTGAAAGCTACTTGCGAATGTTGGATTATGTAGAAATGTGTAAGTATTTTTTAAAACTGCTTTTACCTAATGCTTTAATTATTAGATGGCAACACAAATGAATATACGTATAACGTTAAGGTTTGAGGAGTTTCCTCAATTCCTCATGAATCCGATTATATTATAAGAAATCGAAGCTTGACAAACATTGACTTCAAAACATATGCTTAACAAACATAACTAAATAAATGTCACTGTTCTGAACTTAAATGCATGTTTTTCTTACAAAAATACCAAAGTCACTATGAGTGTGCCGTTCAGGTTTGAGGAGTTTGGTTCTGGCCATCATCAGCAGTTCCACTGCACCAAATGTCACTGTTCTGGACGAAAGTGCATGCTGTTCTTATAAAAATACCAAAGTCACTATAAGCGTGCCGTTCAGATTTGAGGAGTTCGGTTCTGACCATCATCAGAAATTCCACTGCACCAAATGTCACTGTTCTGGACGAAAGTGCATGCTGTTCTTATAAAAATGGCAAAGTCACTATAAGCGTGCCGTTCAGATTTGAGGAGTTTGGTTCTGTCCATCATCAGCAGTTCCACTGCACCAAATGTCAGTGTTCTGGACGAAAGTGCATGCTGTTCTTATAAAAATACCAAAGTCACTATAAGCGTGCCGTTCAGATTTGAGGAGTTCGGTTCTGACCATCATCAGAAATTCCACTGCACCAAATGTCACTGTTCTGGACGAAAGTGCATGCTGTTCGTATAAAAATACCAAAGTCACTATAAGCGTGCCGTTCAGATTTGAAGAGTTCCGTTCTGGCCATCATCAGCAGTTCCACTGCACCAAATGTCACTGTTCCGTACCTAAATGCATGCTGTTCCTTTAAAAACACAAAAATCACCATATGTATGCCTTTCAGATTTGAGGAGTTCCCTCGATTTCTCCAGGATCCCATCATCAGAACTGGGTTCTGAGAAAAATGGGACCAATCTGTATGCATATACATTCAATCAAAAAAAAATTTTCAAAATCGGTCCAGTAACGACGGAGATATCGAGGAACAAACATAAAAAATAAAAAAATAAAAAACATACAGACGACTTGATAACCGTCCTTCTTGAGATATGAGGCGACGGTTAAAAAGAACTATTATGGTTAGCCATTACACTCGGATTAAAATTCAATAAAAAAAAACAATTGGAACGACACCTGTCCCTTTTTTTTTCATTCTCCAGATCCGGAATGCAGTGATGTGCAGCTTCTGTCGTAGGTACTGCTTCTAGATTCCATCCGCCAGTAGTATGAACAGCACAGACTCCACAAGTTGTGTAGGCTCCAGACTCCAGTGTGGCTGCATACTGTAACATAAATTTTCATATCCGTAGCTTCTGCTTTCACACAATGAACAATTCGAGATAGATCACGAATTTAGGAGGGCATTACTGTCAAACGTTACAGAATAAAGGATCTGTAAAACAAACAAACTCAGAACAAGGATATGAGCAAAGTCACTGAATAATTTTAGCTAGAACAATAATTACGATCTTCAAAATTTTATAATCACTACGATTTTAATTTCATCAAACTTTCCACAATTAGCAATCAACAATTTAGACCAAATAACATAATGAATCGCGAAACTTTGAAAAAACCGACATTAAAATACCTGCATCTTGGACATCCCGGCATTTCAGCAATGAGAGCATTGGCACGATTTTATGTTTGGTGGCCAAATATAGAGGAAGACATAGACACACATGTCAAGAGTTGCCACAAATGCCAGATGAATAGGCCAAATACTTCAGACCTGCCAATCTTCTCATGGTCTATGCCAGACCAGGCCTGGGAAAGGATTCATGTGGATTTTGCTGGACCATTTGAAGGCACATATTGGCTAGTTCTCTCAGATGCTTTTTCCAAATGGATTGAGGTCAAGCCGATGACTAAAATTACGACAGCTAAGCTTTGTTACTACCTTTGGTCTGCCTCAATTTTTAGTATCTGACAATGGTCCCCAATTTATTTCCAAGGAATTCCAGGATTACTGCGGAATGAAGGGTATTAAACACATCAAATCGTCCCCTTACCATCCACGGACAAACGGATTGGCTGAACGCCTCGTTAGGACATTCAAGACCAGAATGTCGTCCAGCACACAGCCCCTAAAAAAACGATTGGAAAATTTTCTGTTTGCATATCGCATCACTCCCCATAACAGCACTGGCAAATCCCCGAGCCAGTTAATGTTTGGAAGGCAGCTACATTGTGTGCTTGACAATGTCCGACCAAGTGCCAGACGTTTGTTACAATACAAACAGATACAAGCCAATATCAACTCCAATGAGCAGACGCCAAACCACAGACCAGGTGACACTGTCTATGTGCGAAGCAGGGATCAGTCGCGGTGGGAGCCTGCTACAATTTCACGACGTACTAATAGATACTCGTATGTTATTAATACGCCAGTGGGGGTAGAAAAGCGATATCACGCAGACCACATACGACCCCGTCTTCCTGATCCAGAAGAAAGCCCTAACGCTCCTGAGATAGAATTACAAACAGCCCCGGTCCCAGTCGCGTCCTCTACGCCAGTACAAGAAGTTCACTCTAACGTATCCGCAATGGCATCTCCAGGACAAAGAGTTGTAACTGAACCAGTTACAGAAGTTACCCCAAGTGTTTCACTTCACAATGAGTTTGGTATGGCCACAGCAGCGACACCCATGGCTCCGCGTCGAAGCCATCGTAACATTAAACCACCTCGGCGACTGATCCAAGAAATGGACATTTAAATCTTTTAGGGCGGACGAATGTTACAACCTCATTGTAAATAACTCATCTTTGATCATAGAGAACATTCATTATGTCATGTCATGACTGTCGTATATCATATATCATGTTTACGTCTTGTCACTTATTGTCAACAATAAAACAATGTTAATTATAATGTTAATTATTTAATATATAACAGACACTATCACAGGCTATGTTATCCCAAGCTCTCTGCCCTTTAGGTCCGGAAGGTATTTTTAAGTTTAGTCCAGCTACCCAGGCATCCTTGGCCTCCTCCATGCACGCGATCTCCCAGTTTAATGCCGCTGGGGCATTGAGGATTTTACCTGCGAGATCAGACGTGCTATGGATTGAGGACAAGAATGCCGGCAGACACTAGATATTTTGCGTGTTCCTAAACCGCCGAACCTAATGGGCAAAGACGCCTGAGTCCATGACTGGTCACTGAAGCGAACATTAAGAATTGATTCAACTTGTGCCTTAAGGAAACTGTCAATAGATTGAACCAGATTTGAGAATTTCCAGATCGGGCAGCAACGAAGCAAATATGTAAATTTGGAAACCATCAAGCAAAATTTCAAAATAAATAACGCTGAATGACTACTAATTTTCACCAAACGATCTGAGTTAATACGAAATTTGGAAATAGATTTTGCCAATATAGATGGAATAGCTTCATCGAAAATAGGGGACCCGAGTAGATGGAGATTGTCCTTTGATAGAATTTTAATATTTGGTGCTAAATTTGAAAAACTTTGAAGTGTCTGGAACGCTAAAGAGGAATTACAATTTGCGGAAATGTATAATTCACATTTATCAAAGTTAAGTTTTAGGCCAATGTCGCTAAACTTTTGTATAACTACGGATAAATCCGTTAGAACGGATTGAGTGTCTCCGCCGATGGTGCCATCGTCCAAGTACCAAACGTTCAGCTTGGATGTAAGATTGTGAATAACTGAGTTAATAGCAAGGCTAAAAATGGCGGGGCCTAAAGGGTCGCCCTGTTGGCATCCCACGGCAGAAAGAATTTCGCTATCCTTATAAACTAATTTCGAAGGACCATGATAACATGGGTTACCCTCATCTGGCAGAATAATTTTAGTCCGAAACACACTCCGCATAACATGTTTCGCAGAAACACTTTCAGTCGAATGGTAATTTTGCAGAAAACTTAGTTGGCATTATTACTACCACGCATAAGACACATTTGGCAGAATATTGTTTTACAGGACATTACTTTGGTCGACTTTGATTTAGCATAATTATATGTACCGTAATAATCTTATAGCATAATATTACATTAGCAGAATTATTACACGCTATCAAAAAAGAAAAACTGCCCCAGAGTCACCGTTAGGTACGACGACGAGCGAAGCGAGGAGGAGTGTTAGGTATCTTGCATCCCCAACACATCCAACTCGCTATCAAAAAGCAAATTGCAACTTTATGCTGCCTAAATATTATGCACAAAAATGATCTGCAAAAGTATTGTTCGACTAGAAGACTATTATGCTCATCAACATTATGACAACAAACGATTCGGTATTACAAAAATCTGCGAAACGATTTATGCCATAGCATATTCTGCGTAAGGTGTTTCTGCCAAACGTGACCTCTGCCAAGAACTATTATACGAATCAAATAAATGCGTTTCTGCCAGATAATAGTGAACCTGATAACATAGGAGTAGAAAGTTGTAAATTTCTGGCACGTGATTTTTGATTACACTAAGCAAGGTACATACATCTAATTGGACAAAGGTACGTACGGCGTGCACGGCGGCTTCGCAGCCTCCACGGGTTCCAAAACCAACTTGCACGGGCTCGAAGAGTTTTTGTAGCTTAGCTCGTGTATGCCGCATGCATACTTTTGCGGCTAGCCGCCGGAATGTGGAACCAACAGCAATGGGGCGCACTCCACCATCCTTCTTTGATAGGGCTATAAGGTTAGCTCCGTAAATTATGGCAGTCACATCTTGGCACACATCTCCTGCGAGCATAAGATTTATTAGTTTTGTCAGGCTTTGGGAAAGTTGTTCGCCGGCTACACCAGTGCCATGACTAGTAAGATCTATGAGGTGTTGGGCGGAGATACCATCCAATCCTGAAGCCGACCCTTTAGAGAAAGATGATAAAGCTGACATGATGTCTGTGCTTGTGGCGAGTAGACAATCCGAAGTATCTGTGGGAGAATCAGCGAAGATTGGGGTGGAAGGGCCTGGAGGATGTTTAGCTTGTAAAGCGGCCGTTGTTTCTGGAGTGTCAGGGGCTAGAGAGTCGGTTGAAAAGAGGAGCCGTGCAGCTCCTTTAAGGTCGCCGTCATGCACTTTGTCTTCAACTTTTTTACATATATTATAGTTCCGGTCTTGGCGTGGACAGGCGACCGTGATAGAAGGCAAAACAGAAGCACGGATGTTGTTTTTAATTTTTTGTGTAAGACTGATATTGTCATTATTTCTAGACACGTGTAAAATTTTGAATGAAAAAGTGAACAGTTCACGCCAGGAATCTAAGTTATTATAATTTATGCATTTGTCTATAATACCAGCTAGTGCTTCCGCCACTGCAGATCTGGCACCACGTGGAATGCGTTTTATTAAAGGAGTTGTCAGTTTAAGCTTGCCGTGAAATGTATGGAGAGGAATTTCAGGCTGAGGAGGTGTGGATGAGCAGAGTGTTGTTTGGGGACTCGGAGCGAGAGGAACCAGACACACGCGAACATGGTGGATCCGAGTCTGATGTATGTGAAGGCCCTTTGGTGTAGTGAAACATTTCCTACACACGCAGCATTCCATTTACAGATCAGTTAATAATATAATAAAGCAATACTACTAGAAAAACATAGGTAACATAACTAAGTACACTAATAAGAAAATAGGAAACTTACAGTATAAGTATGAAAGATATAAAAATAAATAATATGTAGCACAATAATTGTCCAAACGGCTCGTTCAACGGATGTAGGGTCTATTTCGTCCAAGGTAGGTTGGCTCCGAGTGAGGAGTAGGAAATGAGTGAGTTTGCCACTCTTCTTACTGGTCGCCTTTAGGGTGGCAAAAATGCACTTGCACTGTAATTTACTTGGTAATCACATCATGTATCTACATGTATTTCATAAAACCACTGAAAATTGTCTGAAAATCATGTTGTTTATATAAAATTTTCATTTTGACAATCAGTTGTCATTCAGATCAAAGCAGCTCAGAGGTATATTTATGTGCAGAGGCGGAGGTCTCCACGCGGAGGCTTTGCGGGAGGTTACGCACTGTGGGAAAATCTTAGTTGAGTTGTGTTATTGGCTTCGTGCGAAGTGCATGGAGGGGGTAAGCAAAGCGATCGCAGTGCTTGCGGTGGTCAAAATCGACACTGATTGTGGTTGTCATCTATCAAAACTCAAAATATAATACAATGTGTAATGTTTCATATGGGGCATCAATGTTGTTTCGTTGTTAATTGTAAAAATAATGGCATAAATAGTCGTTGCACGTTCTATGCGTTTCTTAGAGCACACTGGAAATTGGATCAAAGAACTAAATGGATAGCTACGGTGAAAAGAAAACGTAAGTGACATGTCAAAACAAACCATTATAATAAATTATATTTAAGCTTTGTTTACCTAATATTGTTCAATACGCTGTTAGTATTTTTCCTACCGTAAAAGATTATACTTAAACATTCAGGCCTAGCCTGGGAATAAGCCCGTGTCAGATATTTCTGCGGCCGCGGACATGACTAGGTACTTACGTTTAGATTTGTTTTATATGGCATTAACGGGACGGAGGTTTAGCGAATACCATATCACTAGCTCGAAGAACTTGTACCATTACTCCTATGTTCTTCAAGATTCTTTATATGCCCTGCCAGCACCAATTTATTGACTTTTTCTGTAGTCTGGGGCTGGAAGTTTATACCGTGAGTAATGCTTTGGAAACTGATTTTTGGTATTATATCCATGTCTTTATAATCTATCTACCTAAATTACACTTGAAATAGTAGCTCTTATTATTCGATTTATTTAAAATTAACGAAAAATCGTTAAAATATAATGTTTGTTTACATGTCATTTTTTGTCATTTTCCACTTCAAGTTCACATGGTAGTGTGCGTAATTGTCGTGCACGTAGCCAATAGCTGAAGAAATTTCCTAAATATGGTAAAACATTATTAAATTTCAGGAATACTTTAAGTTTTCGTGTTTATCCGTTGCCAAGGGTTTGACAACCAAGTTATAATAAATGTTATTCGAAAAAATGTTCATTATATTAAATAAGAATTATACCATTTGTTAGTATATTATTTGTTGTTATATGATTCAATAATTATATCAAATGATCGTTATAACGACTAAAAATATGAAAACGAAACTAGTGATACTAATGAACTGAAAATCGATTCTATATTCGAAGACGTTATTCTGGCAAGTCCAAAAGAAGAATGTGTGCAAAATCCGTCCCAAGTTTTGTCGGTTCCAAGTGCTCTAACTAAAGAAGAGTCTAATGTACCGAAATGGTTTAGGGATCAAATAGATAAACAATTGTTAATCACCTTGTTAAGTAGCGACGATGTAGGTGTGACAGAAAATTTATTCTATATGCCTTCGTTTATTTCAACACTGGCCAGATTAATGACCCAGTTACCTCTTTGGGGTAATATCATGATGCCAGTGTACAATTCTAATAATGAAGCGCAATCCCTTCAAATGTAGAGAGTAGCTTTACAAACATCAAACGCTACCTCTTAAATATTTGTACCAAAAATCAGAGGCTGAGAGTAAATGACTTTGTTAAATTGCATATACAATTCTTATCTGGCGAAATCAAAACAGCCATTAGTGCAGAAAACAGTGAACCCAAAAAAAGCAGCTCTACAACAAAAATCAGGCCTGTAAAATCAAAGATTGATATTAAAAGAGATTATACAGATGAATCAATAATAATGTTTAATGAGAATCCTACATTCATTGAAAATTGGAAAGGTTTGGGAAAAACAAAGAAACGAAATCAGAATACCGTTAAAAACATGACGAAAATACCTTTATTAGCAAATGGCACGGTAACGAGAACGGGAAAAATACATACTATGGTATCCAACACTTGTGCGTTCGATTCAACGGCTTATATTATCGCAATAGGTTGTGCTGACGGATTTGAATTGAATACTACGGTTAATACTAATAACGAAATTTCTTTCTGACGATTCATTAGACTGATGTTGGATAATAAGACGTCTAAACAAGATTTGTATCGACAACGAGCTGTTATTTTAGAAAATCATTTTGATAAAACAATTCTTGATAACATGACTTACATAAGATGTGAATGCAGCGTCACCACCATTTTTGAAAGAATTATGATTGATGTGATTCGCAGCGCAGATTTAATTGAGTCGTGTTCCGACAAATTATGCTCTGTTAACAATGTTAGAAGGAAGATTTCTTACATAAGTCTAAATATAGGAGATAAAGGTATATCTTCACTTAATCAATTAGCAGCGGATGTGTTGAGCGAAGATATTATTTCACAATATCGTAGAAATGATTGCAATGGTATTAGAACGATCACTTATGATTTACAAAATTTTGTTACATTTGAGCTCAGCCAAACGGATTACATACAAATTGACGATGTCCCAAAACAAATACATCTCAACTTGGTCTCATATGACCTACTCGGGCTACTTGAATTTTTGCCTTCAAGTTCAAACCCAAACAGTCATTACCGAGCACATGTTTTGAGAAACAATTTTTGGCAGTGCTATGACGACTTAAAAACCAGAATTTCTAAAAGTGCAATAGTATTTTATGCAACAGGCGTTTAAAGGAGGTCAAAAAAGACGAGTGGCGTGGGTAACAATTTGAGGCGAAGCCGAAAATTGTTATTGAGACGCCACGAGTATTTTTTGACTCAGTTAAACACCGTTGCATACAATACTTTTTCTACGACCATGCACTTAGTTTTTAATAGTTTTCTTGAATAACTTTCGTGAAATTCACACTGCTTCCTGTATTTTGACGCAAAGGTTTGCACTGTCAGCTCGGCTGCCCAGCCTTTCCGCGCACTCGCGCAGTGTCGTTATAAGGCGTTGCCATGGTTACAGAGCCAAACAATGCGTTTTTAGTTTTTTCGATACTGCGCGCATGCGCGGAAAACCGGCAGACGCTGGCTTTGGGGAATAGACCTTTATGTAGGGTTTTAAAGATCTATGCACGACCCTGTAAATGACGAATAACAGTTCGGGAGTAAAAAAAAGTGATAATAGCACATTGCATACTTTACGCAAAAAAATAAGTAGTCTCTGACACTTTTTAAAATTAAATAAGGTCAGTGCGGGCAAGACCGGCATAGTTTATTTGAATTAAAGTTTGAGTGGATAAAACTCTATAATTAATGTATTCTGGCGTTATGCGCATGGTCCTATGAGATAGCAAATATTATATTTTACAAAGCTTTTACAACATTTTGGTGAATTAAGGTACTTTTAAGTGATAAAAATCACATTTTTTAAGGCTCGGCGGGTTGACCGTCCTCCCGCGATGTGCTCGGAAAGACCGTCTAGTGCTTGTTGTCGCGTAATTTCATATGAGACTAGGTTCCAAAATTATGATCATTGTTATTTTACGTAATAACAGGGCAGAATGTGCTAGATAATTAATAAAATAACGTTGAAATTTTGAACATATAAGCATTTTTCTATTTATAAGGCAAGACCGGCATATGTCCCGTAGATGGGGTTCATAACCTTTTCTTTTCAGGTCCAGATATTGTATAATACTGTTTTTCCAACGAACACCTTCGAATCCAATTTAGTCACGATAATTGACCCATGACACCCTGACCCATTACCCGTTGACCGTATGACAACTTTTATGTCAAAGTGACAGTCAGCAATGTCAATTAACGGTCGGGTAGCCGTAAAATACTCGGTCAAAACTGTTTTAAAGGGTACCCATACGGTCCCTGTTGGGTAATGCTGATCATAAAAATAATGACCAACTCGAAACCTTACTCTCTTTGGAAATATTTGTCGTCGCATGTTGCATAATCTACATAATTATACTTAAACAAAAATAATAAAAAACGGTTAGAACTTACGATAATTCTACCAACTTAAATACGATGATGAATAATGCAGTGTAGGCTTACTTCTCTTCACCTCTTATTATTCTTCACAACTATGTCACATATATTTTTTTTACTTAATACTTTCGAATGATTTTTGTAACACCATACGAATCATTATCAAAACTGTATTTCGAAGTTAAAATCAAAAATGGCACAACTATCATAAGCCAAAAACGTATTTATATATTGATATTGTTTACACTCGACTTATTTCCAATAAAGCCTAAAAAAGGTTTGCAACTCCTTGTTTATCATATGCCGGTCTTGCCTTTCTCTTTTATGCCGGACTTTCTGAGTAGGCACAATTTCTAAGTTACATATTTCAGAACATAAAACTAGAAATTGAGCGCGTTTTCAGTAGATTAATAGTACTAGTCAGAAAGAACGGTTATTAAATGACTACGTTACATACACAATATACAAATATTCCGACTGCTTCTATTTTATTTTAGTTTTTTGCGGAACCATGTTGAACTCGATGTTCGAGTTCGAAACACGAATCAAGTTTTATGTTAACTAGTGTTCGTCCTAGAGATAGGTATTGAAGACCAATGGATTAAGGATGAAAAACTGGTATACCTCCGAAGGTGTGAGAGACGTAGATATATAAACACAAAAGTTATAGTCAATAGACGGTCTTTCCGGGTAGACGGTCTTCCCCACACTGACCTTAGTTAAAAAAAACGAATGATATTCGATAAGAATTTGACTATTAAGGTAACGGACCCGATCATGGACAGTTTAAGATATTAAAATATTGCCTATTTTTGATATTTCACTGATAGGGTTAAATCACCAAAAGATGAACAGTTAAGCGAATTTTCCAACTTTGAAAATGTTTTTCTATACGATAATTAATTTTTAACTATTTTAATTTTTTATGTGATACCGCATTTAATTGAGTTTAAAATAAGCTACTTTCGGGACTCGTGTTATGTTATTATTCAGTAATTTTATAAAAATGATTATATCTAAAAAGGGGTCAAAATTCCCAGTAGTTGAACAACGTTCCCTATCTCTGAACAATTTGACCCCGATAGATGAACCAGGATAAAGTCATAATAATGTGCCCAATATACGAACGATGGAAGAACAGACGGGGACAAAAGTAGCATTTGTGGGAAACAGTTTAACTATTCGCCTATAGTAAATGCATTGGTATTAATATAAAATGGTCTTACAATATTTAAAAACAGCACGCATTACTTAAAAAATTTAGAAATATTCTGAAAATTAAAGAGTTACTTTTTGCAACCACTACCTAAAACTTGAACGAATTAATTTAGTTGGTTCATGTTCTGGACACAACATTAATTAATTGAACGAACTAATTTCCCGATAAATTCATTTACTGGAATTCTAAATGAACGCAACCTAAAAGATAACTATAAAATTTTCCTAGTTCACGTTTTGGGTACAGATTTTTTAGTTGAACAATCCCGTTTTCATACAAATTAAACCTTAAATGAATCCTTATTATAAGTATAAAAAAATCTCCGTTCATCTTTTGGTTAAAAAATCAACGACCAAGAAACAATCAATTTGATGTAAAAATATCACATCTATCTATTTTATTCAATATTCTAATACCATTTGAAAAAAACCGGCCAAGTGCGAGTCGGGCTCGCGCACAAAGGGTTCCGTAGCAGCAAATATAATAAACTTATTATGTCAATTTATACACCTGCCAAAATTACAGTTAAATCAACCTATCTCAAAAACTATAAGAGATACTTTGATCAAACCAAAAATCGTTGAAAGAGTTAATTAGCATGCATCACCTCTATTTTTTTTAGAATTTTATACCCCGTAGTTATAAAAATAGAGGGGGGGGACATACTTTTTACGACTTTGAGAGCTGATATCTCAAAAACCGTTCACTTTAAGAAAAATGTTTTTTAGAAAACTTTATATCATTTTAAAAGACCTTTCCATTGATACCCCACACGGGTATGTACATCGAAAAAAAAATTTTCATCCCTCAGTTACATGTATGGGGGCCCCACCCCAATTCTTTTTTTTTTTACTATTTAGTGTCATAATTTTGTAGCGGTTCATACAACACATATTCCCATCAAATTTCATCACTGTAGTACTTATAGTTTCCGAGTAAATCGGCTGTGACAGACGGACAGACGGACAGACGGACAGACGGACAGACGGACATGACGAAACTATAAGGGTTCCGTTTTTGCCATTTTGGCTACGGAACCCTAAAAACGAGCCTTTGTCCAAAAGTTGAACGTCGTTCATCTTTAGGCACGAACGTACCATATTGGATCCATAACTTGATCAGCAAATATCTCGTGAAATAAGTAAAAAACGTAATCCTTAATAAAGTTAACAATACCAGGTGGAGCCTGTAACAAAAGCAAAAAAATTAAGTGTAGGCTGTACTCCTTACACTCACCAATATTTCAACAGCGACTTTTAAAGATAAGTTGTATCCTGTTATTTATCACCCTTGAAAGTTTTTCCTAAGAGGTAATGTATTGCGAATTCTGTAAAGTCTAAAGTGTGACTGACAACGTCAATGACAACAATAATGGCGTCCATTGAAGCTAATATTTATTTTGTATGAAAAATTAGAAAATTAAAGACTTCATAATTTTTAAAAGTCGCTGAAGAAATGTTGGTCAGTTTAAGGAGTACAGCCTGTAGAGAAATTAGTCAGGAATTTACGGAAGTAAACTGCGTCAATTAATTTAATATTCGATTTTTTACGACTTAAAAAGCTTATATTTTGAAGGCCTATCCTTAAAAAAAATCCATACAAAATACGATTTTAGCGTGAAGTGCAAACTCGACGACCGCTCACGGAAGTGTGCATGGCTCATTTATCTGGAAATTTTAATTTTAGCTTCGGCTGCGTTAAAGAAAAATACTCTAAAATGATTCGTGAATTAATTATTTATATTTTTCGACCCATCGGTCATCTTCTGGGTGTCGGGCATCTAATGGTGTAAGTACCTTACATGGAAAAATTGTACCGCTAAGCGTGTTAAAACGAATGTCTTATCCTTCTTTTACATTTCAAGCGTATTACAGAATAGATACTGCCATTGGTTTCTTGAAAAACGAGGTGCTTTTTCTCCAATCATGGACGTCAGTGCTCCAGTAATGGATCCTCCAGTAATAGATCCTCCAGTAATGGATCCTCCAGTAATGGATCCTCCAGTAATGGATCCTTCATTAGGGACAGTGAAATAAGTTTAAAATTTTATTTTTAAAGCCAAGTGTTATTTATATTAGTTATTAACCGGTTTTTAAAGTTAACCGATTTTTGCATACCCTATATATACTCAATGTATCAATTTTATATTCCCCAAAATAAATTAGTTTGGGTTATTTTAACATAGGATTGTTTCTTGTAAATTTTGTTTTCATAAATTGTTCCTTGTCTATCATAGGATATACACAGTTTTCCGGTTCCAGTTATAGATACTCGCAAAATAATACTATTTCTTTATATATCAGGAGTAACAATGTAGTATGTATGTGTCTAGTGTGTGTAGTATATGTGTCTAATGCGGTAAGTAAAACTCATTCAAGTTTACACCGAGTATCATTTTTTAATTATTTTATACATGAACTCGACTCTTTTAGCAACATTACTAAGAATTCGTCCTTTTTTTTCAGTAAACTGGTGACTTTTATCTTGCCGCCAAATTTTTCAGAAATAACCGAATTTAATGAAACTTCAAAATTAAACAGCTTTGTGACCCTTGTTTATGGTACAATACCGTCAGTTTTTAGAAACTAATTTTAGATACAAGGTCAGTGTGGAGAAGACCGTCTATTGACTATAACTTTTGTGTTCATATATCTACGCCTCTCCCACCTCCGAAGGTATATCAGTTTTTCATCCTCAAGCCATTGGTCTTCAGTACATATCCCTAGGACGAACACTAATTAACAATAATCTTGATTTGTGTTTCGAACTCGAACATCGAGTTCAACATGGTTCCGCAAAAAATTAAAATAAAATAGAAGCAGTCGGAATATTTGTATATTGTATATGTAACGTAGTCATTTAATAACCGTTCTTTCTGACTAGTACTATTAATTTACTCATAACGCGCTCAATTTCTAGTTTTATGTTCTGAAATATGTAACTTAGAAATTGTGCCTAGTCAGAAAGTCCGGCATAAAAGAGAAAGGCAAGACCGGCATATGATAAACAAGGAGTTGCCAACATTTTTTAGGCTTCATTGGAAATAAGTCGAGTATAAACGATATCAATATATAAGTACGTTTATGGCTTATGGTAGTTGTACCGTTTTTGATTTTAACTTCGAAATACAGTTTTGGTAATGATTCGTACGGTGTTACTAAAATCATTCGAAAGTTTTAAGTAATAAAAATAAAATGTATGCGACATGGTTGTAAAGAATGATAAGAGGTGAACAGAAGTAAGCCTACACTGCATTATTCATCACCATATTTAAGTTAGTAGAATTATCATAAAAGTTCTACCCGTTTTTTATTATTTTTGTTTAAGTATATGTAGATTGTGCAAAATGCGGCGACAAATATTTCAAAAGAGAATAGGGTTTCAAGTTGGTCATTATTTTTATAATCAGCATTACCCAACAGGGATTGTATGGGTACCCTTAAAAACGGTTTTGACAGACTATTTCACGGCTACCCGACCGTTAATTGACATTGCTGACTGTCACTTTGACACAAAAGTCGTCATGGGTGTCATCAAATATGTTTTCGGGGGTGCTGATTTAAAAATTAAAGACCACTTTGGAATCTGACATTGCTGACTGACACTTTGACACAAAAGTGGTCATGGGTGTGGTCAAATAGGTTCTCGGGGGTGATGATTCCAAAATTAATAATCAATCTGGAATTTGACATTGCTGACTGCCACTTGACACAAAAGTCGTCATGGGTGTTGTGAAATAGATTTTTGGGGGTGCTGATTTCAAAACTAATGACCAATTGGAAATCTGACATTGCTGACTGTCACTTTGGCATAAAAGTCGTCATGGGTGTCGTCAAATATGTTTTCAGGGGTGCTGATTTCAAAATTAATGACCAATTTGGAATCTGACGTTGTTGACTGTCACTTTGACACAAAAGTGGTCATGGGTGTGGTCAAACAAGTTCTCGGGGGTGCTGATTCCAATAACCATTACAGCCAACAAACTGTTTGATGACACCATTTATATGAGCCTGTAATATCGTGACTAAATTGGACCTGAAAAGAAAAGGTTATGAACCCCATCTACGGGACATATCCGGTCTTGCCTTATAAATGGAAAAATGCTTATATGTTTAAAATTTCAACGTTATTTTATTAATTATCTAGCACATTCTGCCCTGTTATTACGTAAAATAACAATGATCATGGTTTTGGAACCTAGTCTCATATGAAATTACGCGACAACAAGCACTAGACGGTCTTCCCGTACTCACCGCGGGGGGACGGTCAACCCGCCGAGCCTTAAAAAATGAGATTTTTATCACTTAAAATTACCTTATTTCGCCAAAATATTATAAAAGCTTTGTAAAATATAATATTTGCTATCCCATAGGACCATGCGCATTACGCCAGACTAAATTAATTATAGAGTTTTATCCACTTAAACTTTATTTCAAATAAAGTATGCCGGTCTTGCCCGCACTGACCTCATACTTATTTTTAAGGATTTGTTTTTTTTGTCCATAATGGAATCACCGTCCATTATAGGGTAAGATAAGATAAGATAAGATGTTTATTTGTAAAAAGTCATGTATTTTACATTAGTTATTATTTTTTAATGCGTAGGTAGTACGTTAAGGCAGAGGTAATGAATAATGTTGTAAGTTAGGTATCTGACTATTAAATAAAATTAAATCATAGTTTTCCTTCCTGTTTATATATTGTGCATTTATTATTATTGTCATAATATGATATGTAGCCAAACACACATGTCGTTCATGTTAATAAATGAGCAGTAAAAAATGTGGTGATTTGACCGATGTCACGTGTGATTTAAATTTTATTTTGACAATGTCCCAAAAAAAAACAAATACTGCTTAACGATGTCTTCTATGACCTTCTATGACTGATTGAACCTCCGAGTTCAAATCCTACCTGGGTTGTCCACCTGGGACGCTGCGCCGTCCTGCTGGCCATCATAAATATCTTTGGGCATATAGTGTGGACGCAAACCTCCGTGAACTCGGCGTTAGCAAGAACTGGCGAGAGGTCGCTCTGGACGGCGTAAACAGGCGTGCTCTTGTATTGGAGGCCAAGACTCACTTTGGATCGTCGCGCCAACAAAGTAAAGATAAGTTCAAATCCTAACATATAATCCGAGCTCATGTTTTGAGCAATCATAGAATTACTAAAAGTGCAAAAGTAATAAATAATGATTTATGTTTTAAATGATTATTTATTTTTTGTTTTATGTTCATGTTTGGAGAGAGTTAGCTAATTACACACAAATATGATGTTAGATACGAATTTAACTATTACCGCCAAATGCTTTTACTCCGCTCAAAAAATAAATAAATAAATATGTATTGTGGACACCGTACACAGATCAACTAAGCCGCAAACGCAGCAAAGCTTGTACTATGGGTGCTAAGCGACGATATACATGCTTACATATGTACAGAAATAGTGATTTATAGCTGAAAAGCCGTTTATAAAATTAGCTATTAATAATGGAGGTCACTGTCCTATTTCTCAAGACTTCGATTTGGACACCTATTTTGAATAGAAGGCAGGGTAAGCAAAGTTGCAGCATTTGACGATACAGACGAATTGATAACATAATCCAACATTTGAAAGTATTTATCACCAGAACCCCAAAGGAAGGCGGTTTTTTTTTTCTTAAAAATTATTAATGTTTCTTATTCGATATCTCCGTCATTTCTGAACCAATTTTGAAATCTGGATGATTCTGAAGTACTTACAGATGAGAATGATTATCAGAACGGAACTCTAACCAGGGGCGGCTCACTCTTCATCAGCAGTTCCACTGCACCAAATGTCACTGTTCTGGACGTAAGTGCATGCTGTTCTTATAAAAATACCAAAGTCACTATAAGTGTGCCGTTCAGATTTGAGGAGTTCCGTTCTGACCATCATCAGCAATTCCACTGCACCAAATATCACTGTTCTGGACGTAAGTGCATGCTGTTCTTATAAAAATACCAAAGCCACTATAAGTGTGCCGTTCAGATTTGAGGAGTTCCATTCTGACCATCATCAGGAGTTCCACTGCACCAAATGTCACTGTTCCGTACGTAAATGCATGCTGTTCCTTTAAAAACACAAAAATCACCATATGTATGCCTTTCAGATTTGAGGAGTTCCCTCGATTTCTCCAGGATCCCATCATCAGAACTGGCTTCTGAGAAAAATGGGACCAATCTGTATGCATATACATTCAATCAAAAAAAAAATTTTCAAAATCGGTCTAGTAACGACGGAGATATCGAGGAACAAACATTAAAAAAAATAAAAAAATAAAAAAAACATACAGACGACTTGATAACCCCTTCCTTTGAGATTTGGAAGGCGGTTAAAAAACGGGCGCAGCGGCAGAAAGTGCCGAAATTTTGAAACTTAATAAATACGAAAGTTCTGGCAAAGAATACCTTTTTGTAACTTTTGGCGTAGAAACCCTAGGTCCATGGGGTAGTGTTGTTATAAGACTAGTCTTGAAGACTTTTAAACCTTACAGACTTGCAAACCCTAAAGGTTCACGCTTTAAAGACTCAAGCGTTAAAGGTTTTAGCACAGAAACGGTTCAGAACCTTAACGACTCAAGCTTTTTATGAGCTCTTAAGAGTGAGTCTTTAAGACTCGGGCTTCATAGAGAGCTCAAGCCCCCTAAACCTCGAAGGCCTGTGTCAAGCTTTAAGAGCTCAAACAACGAGCTTTATAGGCAGATAGTATTTATTTTTAACCCTTAATTTGACATGTCGGTTTGGTAGATTTTAGGGTTCCGTACACAATGGGTAAAAACTTAAGTCTATTACTAAGACTCAGATATCCGTCCGCCCGGTCCTTTTGTCGGGGTCTGCCTAAAACGCAGTTTGACAAATTCGCGTTACGACAAAACTTTATTTGAAATTCGCTATTCGTCTAAATCGCTATTGACCAATAGGACTCTCCTTTTTGTCCTAAAGCGAACTTGGCACAGTGAGACTCGGTCGTATTACGATTTTGTCTTAAAGCGAACTTGGCACATTGAGACTTAGACTTATTACGTATTGGTCTAAAAGCAAATTAAACACGAGAGCATTTTAAGTCATAATTGAAAAAAGTTTTTATATCTACAGAGTTATAATTAAAATGGATATTATTATTTTCAGTTTCAAGTGGCCAGTGAAGAGGTAAAGTGTGATAGGAGTTCGTATGGAGAAATAGGTATATTATTTGTGATATAGACATAACGTGTTTTAGCCTAACTGCTAATTAGACGTATCGCGAAATGGACAAACACCTACTTAGGCTTACTACGTTTTGGACACATTGCGAAATTGGTGATATGAGTAATAGGTCATTCGGCCTAAAGCGGAAAACTCATTCGGCCTAAGTCTTAGTACGACTATTTCTCGGTTGGTCTAGGCATAACGCGATCTAGTCAGACTGCGTTTTAGGCAGACCCCGACAAAAGGCGCCCGGTCACGTCACCACGCTGTATCTCATGTATCTCAGCCATTTCAGGATACTAAAAAGTACGGAGCTCTCAGTGGGCGAGTCCGACTCGCACTTGGTCTGTTTTTTACTTTGTTGACCTGAGGAACTAGTTTATTAAAAGCTCTTAAGACTTAAATGCTACAAACCTTATACAGAGTGGGGCCTGTAACAAAGGCGAAGAATTGAACTCTAGGCTATTCTCCTTATACTGATCAACATTTGTTCGGCGACTTTTAAAAATAACTTTTTCTCAAACATGGTATGAAATATTGATGTTATGTGCCTTACAATTGGCAGCGAAGTATGACGTTGCAGGTGCGGCTAGGACGATTGATAGATAATGGAATTTCATACAAACCTTGCAGGCCAAGGCCGGCAAAGTCCTCTTTTTTAATTTCCAAACACAGATAATTGTGACATAACATCCAGGTATTTAGCCAATTAAAAAAAAAACTATAAGGGGCTTTATAGACGTGCCGACTGCAACTGGTACGGGCCCTAGACAATATTTGATTTTGGGTGCGTTTTCATACAAAAAAAATTTTTTTCGTTTTTTTTTAATTTTTTTTTAACTTTTTGTTTTTTTATAAACGTATACGGGGTATCAAAGGGGAACGAAAATTCGATTATTTTTGCGCTACGACGCACCGTTTAGGAGATACAGCCATCCAAAGTTACTATTTTCAGTAGACTTATTTCATACCATGTTTGAGAAAAGCACTATACATACCTCGGCGGGAAATGGGGTTGCCCGCCTCAGACCTATCCGGCCTCGCGCCGGCAACCCCCTTTGTCCCGGCCTCTGTAGTAATGTACTATTATTTTGATTTTTATCACCCTTGAAAGTTTTTTCTAAGAGGTAATGTATTGCGAATTCTGTTAAGTCTAAAGTGTGACAGACAACGTCAATGACAACAATAATGGCGTACATTGAAGCTAATATTTATTTTGTATGAAAAATTAAAAATTTAAAGACTTCATAATTTTTAAAAGTCACTGAACAAATGTTGATCAGTATAAGGAGAATAGCCCAATTCTGCACCGTTCGTCCGATTCCCCGTTCGTCTAGTCAGTCTTCATTCGTCCGTTTCTCAGTTCGTCAATGTCATGGTTCGTCAATTGCTCTATTCGTCCAGTACCCATTTCGTCAATTGCCCAGTTCGTCAAATTCCTGGTTCGTCTAATCTGTTTCCATTCGTCCATTTACCAGTTCGACAACTTCCTGGTTCGTCAATTGACATGTCCTCAATTTCGTTTGTCCTATTCTTCCATAAGGCGGTAAACGGTCATAGCGTGGTGATTTAATTTCTGTAGTCCTTTGGCAGTCGTGTAAAAAACTGACTGTTTACATGAATTTTTATGACCTCAGTACCAGGGTCCCATAACTCACCAGAAGTCTCGTGAATATTTTACGAGTACCTTTATGTATACGGACCAAGCTCCAATGCCATCGTGGTATTTCGACAAGTATAATTTCGAAATAATTGTCTTAAAAGTAGGTTTTTCTGAGGTGAGGAGGAGGGATTAGCCCCTTACTTTTCTTTGTGACGGCCTATCCTGCCGGGCAGTTCGCCATCGACAGGGCGCTCATCCGCACACCTTGCAACCTAAATGGTCGCGCTCGCGCACCGTGCGGTTTCAAAGGAATTTCCTCCCGCGGACGCTCCGGCTGTGGAATGAGGTCCCTGCCAAGGTATTCCCGATGAACTACAGTAAATATGGGTTCTTCAAAAAAAGGAGTATACAAGCTTTTAATGGGTCAGCAACGCGCATGTGACACCCCTTTAGTTGCAAGCGTCCGTCGGTTACGGTGACTGCTTTCCATCAGGCGGACCTGTTTGCCACCGACGTGGTATATAAAAAATGAAACGTGCGACCCCTCAAAAAGAAATTAAATAACCAAACAAATACAATTATTGAAATTATGATCCTGTCCTTTGTAAGTTGGTACCTACACCAACTTTGTACCGAACTTATGTCGGACCTACTGTTTAGTGTATGGTTGACTTTGACTGTATGTATATGCTATTTTTAACCGCCTTCCAAATCTCAAAGGAAGGGGTTCTCAATTCGTCTGTATTTTTTTTTTTTAATGTTTGTTCCTCGATATCTCCGTCGTTACTGGACCGATTTTGAATTTTTTTTTTTGATTGAATGTATATGCATACAGATTGGTCCCATTTTTCTCAGAACCCAGTTCTGGTGGTGGGATCCTGGAGAAATCGAGGCAACTCCTCAAATCTGAAAGGCATACATATGGTGATTTTTGTGTTTTTAAAGGAACAGCGTGCATTTACGTACGGAACAGTGACATTTGGTGCAGTGGAACTCCTGATGATGGTCAGAATGGAACTCCTCAAATCAGAACGGCACACTTATAGTGACTTTGGTATTTTTATAAGAACAGCATGCACTTACGTCCAGAACAGTGACATTTGGTGCAGTGGAACTGCTGATGAAGAGTGAGCCACCCCTGGGTAGAGTTCCGTTCTGATAATCATTCTCATCTGTAAGTACTTCAGAATCATCCAAATTTCAAAATTGGTTCAGAAATGACGGATATATCGAATAACAAACATTAAAAAATATACAGACGAATTGATAACATAATCCAACATTTGAAAGAATTACATACAAACTTTGACGTACTCGTACGTATTTGTCATAACTGTCATCGCTAATCTCATTCTTATCACGATAGAGTAATATCTAAATTCGGCAACAGAGAACAGTTATTGCTGATTGTACGTTGGATTATATTGTACGATAGTTATGAATATACTTATTGGCACCGCCGTACCATGGTTTTCAGTAAGTGAAATGGTTTAAATCAAATGCATTTTTGTCCTTCTATACTACACTAAACCGATTATATATATTACTTAGGTACTTCAGCTAATTTTCTAACCATAAAATGTTCATATCACACAAATATGGATACTGACATTTTCTCCTTGCCTTGTCTCGGGGGTAGCCCGGGGGTAGTGAATATGAAACAATTCAAAGAACATTTACAGGGCCAAAACTTTTTACTTTTATGCCTAAGTCAGTAGGTCGTAAATAAACGTAAGGTGATAATAGTTATTTGTTATACAAGGGGGCAAAGTTGTATTTTAACGCCGAGTGTGGAATTGAAAAACGAGCTAGTGAAAGGATTCTATAGTTGAACAACGAGCGAAGCGAGTGGTTCGAGAATAGAATCCTAAACTTGCGAGTTTTTTAACACACGAGAAGTAAAATACATTTGCACCCGAGTGTAACACAAAACTTTTCCCCTCACTATAGCGAGGAAACTACAACGCAAAAAATGCGTTTATCACTGCTTCCAGTAGTTCCACAGGTGGTAAATCATCTTTATTACTAGATTCACATACTTTTATCAATTTTAAAGCAGTTAATTTTACTTTATTCAAGGTCAAATTACTTTGGCCTTACGCCTTGTATTAAAGGACAAAACACATGTTTCCGAGCTAGTGAGGGGAAAAGAATTATACATAATTACTTTCCCTTTTATGATATAACCATATAACAAAGTACAGATGTTATACGACTCACAGTTTTATAGGTAGATAAAAAGCTAATACCTATTACTATTTGGTTTCAGAGTTGGGCAAAAAGTAATAGACTAACGATTAAAATAAGACGATTTAATTAGTTTTAATCGATTGAGAAGAACGATTAATTAGTTGTAATCGAAGAACTTCGATTAACGTTAATTGTCGACTAATTTTGACGATTAATTTTTTTAACGACTAATAAGTATAATAAAAAGTTAATCGATTAAAGCCCATCTCTGTTTGGCTTGGCACCGACTTCAAACACATCCGTCGGTAATGCATATACTTAAAATACTGATAACATTTTATTTCTCTTTTTTTTTAAGTCGGTTGTATTTTTTTGTAAAAAGTTTTTACTTAAGTATCAAGAAAAACCTTTAAGCTCTTAATTTTCAATTTAATCATCCTTGCGGATGTTTCCTATAAAGACCCCATACAACCATTTCAGTCGCAAAATCTTCAAATCAGTAACTAACTGTCAAATGTGACATAACGCGTGGTAACGTCGTGCAAACAATGCGACCGTATTGATACAATAACAAAATGTAGTCGTCGTCTGCACTCGTTACGGTAACAAAATGTGTACGAATTTGTGGCTGTCAATGTCACTGTCAGAATGACTTTTAACGACACTTTATTAGTCGACGTTTGCACACATAACGGTAACAACATGTTGACGAATTTGTGGCTGTCATTGTCACTGTCAGAACGGTTTCTGACAGTGACATGGACAGAATTTGTACACACATGTGTAAGTCTGATTACCGAACTGCTCCTAAACCACTGTATCCGCAAATGACAATCTGAAATACGAAGGTTTCTCAAACTGTCTTGTGAAGTTGTGGACTGGTTGCTTTGAATCATTTAAATATGAGCGAATTAAATAATAATAAACGACGACGACCATTTAAGCACTCTTCGACATTTTATAGAAATGTGGGAAAGTTAAGAAAAGTGCAGAATGATAATACAAATAGATAAGCACTTTATAGTTACTTAATGTATTAAATATATAATTTTTAATTCTTATTGATAAAAATGAAGTGTAGTGTTGCTTTACACAATAAAAGTAGGAATCAAATGAAATAGAGTATTTACTGTGATATTAATAGAATTTCTGTTGCGCAATGATAGTTTTTTTCAGTACAGATGCTGCTTTTTTTAACGCAGTAGTGCGAGCAAATCAAGCAATGATTCTTTTCTTGTCTGGTCGAAACTCTTAGCTTAGATTTAGGTACTGAAAATCGTCGTACGATACACGTGCGAAAAGGACATTCACAACTCGTGTCGATTTAAAACACTCCCTTCGTTCGTGTATTAATTTATCGCTACTCGTATCGATTTTCCTCTTTTCCGCACTCGTATCTACAAGTATTTTGTTTGGGTTACAAAAAAAAACACATTATTTACTCTACTACGTTTTATTTATGTCTCTTTAACATTACAAATTTGTAGACACTTATCTATACAAAAATCTTGACAAAAGAAGTACAGATCGCTGAAATTAATGTTGATAGTAATATTAATGACGACTACTTCAACAAGTGTCAATTGTGAAATGCCGCAAAATACTAGTTGCTCTATAGAAGACCATAATAATATGATCCCCGATCCTTTACAACCCAGCAGCTCGGTACGCACGTTACAATTTTTTTTAATCTTCTTTAGTGAGGGCAACTGAGTACGACGGCATATTTAATTGTTTATAAAGTTTGAGGATACCTGGAAAAAATTAATACAAGAAGCCATTTTGCTTTCGGTCACGCGTGTACGCTGCGACCATTTTGCGACCGTTTGTCGACCGTTTGGTGACCGTTTGGCGACTGTTTTTTACATGGAATATTACCGTCTTAATCCATATTTTAACAACTTTATTGGTTTTCTAGGCATTATTTTTATTATTTCAGTATAGTATATGCACCGGAACACTAAAACTTCACCAATCAATATACTCGTACATAACACGCAAACACCGAGTAGTCAATAATATTATTACTGGTTAAACTGAGGTAAATTGATGGCGCGTTGATAAATTTAGACTTATTTTATGAAATCACTCGAGCAATTTAATTGGCCATGGTAATTAGCCCACATTATATTACAAATGCAAACAATATTTTATCTTTAACAAATTCTTACGCCATTACATTTTAATGTCAAATGATTTTATTTCTTTTTTACTTTGACGTCTCTGACAGTCGCCATTTGAAAAGAATGAAATGAACGAATGATTTTGGGAAAGTAGTCGCCAAACGGTAACAATGTGTGCACGCGTAGTGCACACTTCTGTCACTTCTGTGACCATTTGTGCCTGTTACCAATCGTCCCCATTTGGGTCGCCGCGACTAAACGTCGACCGTACTGCGACTAAGCATTGAGAACCGAAGACCTGTGTGTACACAAAATAGGAGGATTTGCGTAGGAACGGCGACCGATTATGGTTATATGGGTCTGTTAAAATTATAAAGAACTAGCTTTTGCCCGCGGCTTCGCTCGCGTTAGAAAGAGACAAAAAGTATCCTATGTCACTTTCCATCACTTCAACTATCTCCACTTAAAAATCACGTCAATTTGTTGCTCCGTTTTGCCGTGAAAGACGGACAAACAAACAGATTTATAATATTATTCCCACTTATAATAATAGTTCCCTAAAATACCAACATACTACACCTACAAGTCACCTAAATTGCTTAGTAAATTTTGCCGAGAGATGGCGCTAAACACAATAATGCTCATTAGAGTACCTATACTTTTAGACAAGTCTTATATGATTACCATAAGATTATTTTAACCAATGAAAGTTTGTACGGAACCCTCGGTGGGCGAGTCCGACTCGCACTTGGCTGGTTTTTTAAATAAATACCTTAAAGTATGAGGTTATAGACTTTAGCTACAAATACGATATTAATACTTGTCATCGCATCAACCTCTATTGTAAATATAACTGGCCACTACGTTATCCGATAAAAAACAATTGCGCTGTCATTATTATTGTCACTGCTAAATCGATTTTACCACACCTCGGTCACTGGCGATCAAATAGCACACAGTCTAAGCTCGTGTAGGTGAACGCGTACTGTGCTTGTATGAGTGAGATATGACAGGTTGACGGTTCGCGTTTTTGACAGGCGGTAACTGTGAGGTAACCGAGAGGGGGTGGGCGGCGCTATCAGCGGGGATCGGGAGTGGCCATACTGTACGATAGTACTATTTCTTATACTGTGATTTTACTGTGTGAGACTTAATACAAAAATACTGTAAGTATAAATGGATGATAAAAATATGAACTTTAAGTTTATAACTAGTAAGAGGGGGAAACCTGTATTACTACATGAAGGCTTTAAATACAATTTGGTGGCCAATAATGGTGATGAAACGAGTTTATGGAGATGCAGCAACAGAGATGAGTGCAGTGCGACAATTAAACTGAACTCTGCCAAAGACAATATACTACGTAAGAAAATTCATCTTTGTGAGCTCAGAATGAAAAATGAAATTAGTAGTATGTTGAGCGATTGCAAAAAAGAAGCCTGTAAAATTTTTATTTCTGTTCAGTCTATCTACGAAGATAAAGTTGTAAAAAGTCGAATCGAAAGGGCCACAATTTGCGCGGCAGATACCTTCATTTAAATCAGTGAAGAATGGTATTTATAATGCCAGGAAGAAATTTTTAAAAGCAGACAAACTATCTTTTAAAAAATTAGAAGATGTCAATTTGGCTGGGCCATTTACCGAAGACTTTTTGGTTTGTCAAGATGGGGAAAAGAACAAAATTCTTATTTTTGCTTCTATCGTTTCTAAAAACCTTGTAAATGGTCTTAAAGGTTCTTATTATGGAGACGGAACATTCAAGGCAGCACCAAGCCCTTTTCATCAGTTATATGTTCTGCATTTAGACAGTAAATCAACTCGATTTGCGAAAAACATATTCCCAGTAATATACGGACTGCTTCCAAATAAAGAACAAGCCACCTACTGCCGATTTTTTCGTTTGGTAAAGGAAAAGCTTGGCGTTAATATAATAAAATTTAAGTGCGATTATGAACTCGCTCAATTGAATGCCGTTCGTAAGATATTTCCTCAAGTAGAAATCACGGGTTGCTGGTACCACTTCAGCAGGGCTGTCTGGAAAAAGTAAAAAAAAATACGTCTCAATAAAACGCCACACGGACGAAAGCTAACAAGAAAAGCTTCAATTATACCGCTGCTACCATCTGACAAAATACGAGAAGCGTGGTCTTCGATCATTGAAGATATCCCAGGAACGACTGTTGTAAAGAAATTTAAGAAGTATTTTAGAAAACAATGGTTTAACAAAATCCCGTTAGAAATGATAAGTTGTTCTGGTGTACAAACAACGCTGTTGAGGGTTGGCATCATAGATTGAACAACAAACTCCCCAAAACTCCGAATATATACTACTTTTTACAACGATTAAAGGAAGAAGCCCGGTTAATTAACAGCAAAATATTCCAAAATGTTTATGATACAAATAAGGCAAAGAAAAATAGAAAGAATCAGGACATTTATTTTGACAAGATACATTCCAAATTTTTACAAAAGCTAAATGACAACGAAATTACAGTAACGAGATTTTTGAATAAAATGATTTACCAGAGACTAAAATTCCACACCCCGAAAAATAATAAGAAACAAAGGTTTAATAAGTATTAATATATACACCGTGTCCAATAAGTTCGAATACAGTTTCAATATTGAATTAAATAAAAGTACAAATAGTTACTGTAACTAAAATTATATTTTATAAATGGCACACTTATATACAATATTTACAACAAATGTTTCGGAATTACTCCACCTTTAACTTTTTTTAACAGCCTCAAACGCTTCTCGAACGAGTCACACGCAGCACGCACCATTTCCATTGGCATTTCATCCCAAATACGCTCGATAACCTTTTTGAAATGATCCAGGTTTATTATTTTATAATCCTGTAGTTTCGAAAGCATGTACGACCATACAAAATAATCCAATACGTTCAAGTCTGGAGAACTGGGTGGCCATTCATGTTTGGGCAAAAAATCCGTCAAATTTGCCTTACACCAAGCTTGAACAGCATTTGCTGTATGTGAAGGAGCTCCGTCTTGTTGGAACACATAATATTCATCTCCAAACATACATTTCATATTCGGGCCAACAATTTTCTCCAAAACCTCGGTTTTATAGTAAAGTGCGTTAATTTTAACGCATTTATCGATAAATACTAAAGGTAGTTTACCCCGTTTACATACTGTACCCCACACCATGACCGATGGAGAGCTCTGGAACCTAGGAACATTTTTCTGGTTGTCCCGAATGTCTTCTATCCGTCGTGCCCACAATCGGTCATTTTGGGCATTATGAGGCTGTTCTAACACAAACAGTTTCTCATCAGAAAAAACAAACTCGTCACCTGCGTGCCAAGAAAGTATTGTGTTACATCTTTGTTCTCTCTTTTTCTTGGTAGCGTCGGAAATGCCATGAACTTTGCGTTTTTTAAAAGCATAGCATCCAAGATCCACCCTTAAAATATTGTGTACCGATCCTCTTGATATTTTCAGATCAGCAGCTAATTTTCGAATAGACCGGTGCTTTTTCCTCCGAAGACGCTCTCTTACAACCTTCACTACTGAATCAGTTCTAACTGAACGTGGCCGACCGGATCTTTTCCTGTCTTCTATCGAGGAGGTCTCTTTATACCTTTTGATGGTAGTATAAACTAGATTGCGTTTAATTCCAAGGGGTTTTAACGCCTTGAAAATAGCACCTGGGCGGTCGCCATTACAAAACTTTCTAATAATCGTTTCACGAAACAGTTTCATCATGGATACAAAGTATGCTGCACATCTGTGACGTTTAAAATGATAGTATTTTGTTAACGACAACATAATTTTTTATTTAATATTAGAATTTGATGGCCTGTTATCCGTATGTCTTCAAGATTCAAGGTTTAAAGATGTGTATTCGAACTTATTGGACACGGTGTAAGTAGATATAAGTTTGTAATGTAGTTACAAAAACGTACAACTTGTATTGGAGTATTAAAAAAAATAATCCTTACGTATTCGTATAAAAATAAGTTTTGTGATTGTTTAGTTTAAGTACACAATGCTTTTGTGTGTCGGCTTCGAAGATTAATTATTGTTTTTGTCTAATTTAAAAACTATGAAAGATGAATATAAGTAGCTATTCCGTTTCTTTTAATCGCTTGAAATACATTTATCTGTATTTAGCACCTAAACTAATAAAATTGAAAACATATACTCGTTTTTCTTTCCAAATCTTGTGCACTAGCTTGATATTTTAAAACATTAGTTTATATTATGTAAGCAAGATGAATTATGTGTGACGATTAACGTAGACACATACACGAGGATTTGTATTATAAACTAGGGAAAATTTTTCAACAGGGTGTCCAACTGTCCACTACTAAACCCAAAAAAAATCCCTGACTTTTCCCTGACTTTCCATGACCATTTAAGAAAATTTCCCTGACCAAATTTTTAATTTTTACCACTTTTGCTTAGGGTTGCAAAAAAAAACGGTCATACTATACCTGGCCTAGATCCCAGTGATTGCTAATGAGAGATATCTTCATTCTGAGATGAACGTTTCGCTTTTGCCGTAATCTGTTAAACAAAGGCCTTTGTTTCTATTATTCACGGCGGCTAACTCCCATTTCCACAGCACGTGCTAAAGTCTCAGTGTAGTTAAAAAGCAACTATCATGATAGCAATAAGGTTCAAATTTATTAAACAGTTTGCAGTATGCAGGTAACTTTTTTTGAAGATGACAAAACGTGTTATCTCCGAAAGGGCTTTTTATGGATTTGAACCTTATTGCTATCATGATAGTTGCTACACTGAGACTATAGCACGTGCCGTTTAAACGGGAGCTAGCCGCCGTGAATAATAGACACAAAGGCCTTTGTTTAACAGATTACGGCTAAAGCGAAAAGTTCATCTCAGAAAATTCATACTATACTATACTTGTCATGAGAAGTCTAAAGTGACAATTAAGTGCCCTTAAAATCACTTCCGGGAATCCATCTTTGCTGTCATGGATGTGGCCAACCCAAGAAATCATATTATTTTTTTTCAATACTTTTTGATTTTTTTCTTGGTGCCAAGATTTTTCCTGACCTCCAAATCATTTCCCTGACTTTCCATGACCACTATGAGCTTCCCTGACTGTTCTCTGACTTTCCCTGACATTCCAGAAAGTGGACACCCTGTTCAATAGACGAAAGGGGAACTGACGAACAGGGAAACCGGAATGAGCAGACGAAAGGGGAACAGGCGAACAGGGAAACCGGGATGAGCAGACGAAAGGGGACAAAGACTAACGGGGCAATAGGCGAAAGGGCAATAGACGAACGGGGAAAAGTCGAACGGGGAAACCGACGAACTAGGAAACGACTTAATATACGAACAGGGAACAAGGCGAAAATGGCCTAAACCCAGTTCAATTCTTCGCCTTTGTTACAGGCCCCACTCTGTAGACTTAAACCTTCAAAGCTTAGGAGTCTTTAAAGCTTGAGGACTAAAGAGCGGCAACGCAAACTTATAAGGTTGAGGCTTATATGGTCGAGGATTTAAGGTTCGAGGCTTTAAGACTCAGAAGTCGCGACTCGAGTTTTGTAGTTTACGCCTCAAAGCTTAAATTCACAACACTACCATGGGGTCCCAGCGCGAACAAGTTGTTCACAGAAATCTCGAAGCGTCTGGTTGAGGTAACTGGTGACCGAAGAGCTGGCGACTTCCTCGCACAACGTATCAGCATTACGATACAGCGAGGAAATGTCGCCAGTATCCTTGGTACAATGCCTCAAGGGCCTATTTTAGACATTAGCTAGCTTTTAAGTCTAGTCTTAGTTTCTTATAATTATGTAAATATGTTCATGTAAATAAATATAAATATGCGTGAGCGTCAGAATGGCGGGTGTACATTAAGAAATCCTGGTGTGGTATGCGTCAGGAGTTAGTGCTAGCAATGTGCCAAATGTGCGCCAAAATTCGAGCAATGTGCTTTTTGAACTCCAGAGATATTTAAGAAATTAATGACACCCGCCATTCTGACGTCTATGTTTCCGTCCGAATATATTTATTCAATCCCATATTACTCTTCAACGGCTCTCTGAATTAGTGTGTGTTTCATACATGTGGAAGCACATTGCGAGCACTAACCTTAGGCAGTACTTTCACCCTTGAGTAAGCAGCCATTAGCTAGAACTGGAAGTGCACCCGCCAACCTGACGTCAGAATGTCGGGTGTCATTAATTTCTTAAATATCTCTGGAGTTCAAAGAGCACATTGCTCGAATTTTGGCGCACATTTGGCACATTGCTAGCACTAACTCCTGACGTATACCACACCAGGATTGCTTGATGTACACCCGCCATTCTGACGCTCACAAATATGCATATGTGCAATTCCCGAAAAGTTTGTACATTTGGATCACGTCATTGGTAGGATGATTGGTAGATTTCGTGATGCTGAGCAAGATCCACTAGGTTTCCCAAAATGTCCTATGTAGTTTGTATGAACCCTTTGTTACCAGATTTCTAAACATTTTCGGTAACAAAGGAAGGTTTCATACAAACTACATAGGACATTGAGAAACCTAGTGGATCTTGCTCAGCATCACGGACTATTAGCCTACCAATTTTTATCCAAATCAGACGATCCAAATTCCAAATGTACAAACTTGTCTGAATTATCCTGGAAATATAAGTGGAATAACTATACAGCGGTTTTATTTTCTCCTATAATATATAATTTATAGTATAGTAATTATATGGATAATTCCGACGAAGAAGCAATACGACGAATCAGGAATACGACGAACCTGGAATAAAACCCCACACCGCTCGAAAAACGGCGACGGTACAGAAACGCAAGCAGTGACTTGTAAGAGGCACACCGTGCGTTTCCGTACCGTCGCAGTTTTTTGAGCAGCGGTGACGGCGGGCCGCACCTTATACCAAGTAAAACTTGACGCGCAGTCGCCTGTAAATTTTACAATTTATAGCGCAGCTGACAAAGCTCTCACAAATATCGGAACCAACCTCCTTTGTTAAGTTAAATAGCGTGTTCCGATATTTGTGAGAGCTTTGGCAAATATACATTTGATGGAGACAATGGATGCCAAGAAAACTGCAATTTTAGTCTTCGGTTTTATTTTACGTTAATCAATATGGGCACCAAAAATTGAACATTATCCTTCTAACCCCTCGCCTTCCGCTTCTTCGTCAAATTCTCCTTCGTCGTCCGCCGTGGCATCTTGATATTGCTGATATTCTGATACCAAGTCATTCATGTTGCTCTCTGCTTCCGAGAATTCCATTTCGTCCATACCCTCACCGGTATACCAATGAAGGAACGCTTTCCTCCTGAACATAGCTACGAACTGCTCAGATACCCTCTTAAATATGGCTTGTATAGCTGTTGTGTTGCCGATGAATGTAGATGCCATTTTTAATCCTCTTGGGGGTATATCACAGACTGCTATCTTAACGTTATGAGGAATCCACTCTACGAAATATGTACTATTTTTATTTTGGATATTCACAAGCTGCTCGTCCACTTCTTTCATGGACATCCTTCCTCTGAATACTGTCGCTACTGTTAAATATCTTCCATGTCGTGGGTCGCATGCAACCATCATGTTTTTGGCGTCAAACATTTGGAGTGTTAATTCTGGAACTGTCAACGCTCTGTATTGCTGAGCTCCTCTTGATGTTAAAGGCGCGAAGCCGGGTGTGTAGAAGTGGAGTCGTGGAAACGGTACCATATTCACTGCTAATTTCCTTAAATCCGCATTTAACTGGCCGGGAAATCTCAAACATGTTGTGATACCAGACATTGTTGCACAAATCAAGTGGTTTAAATCACCATACGTAGGTGTGGTCAACTTTAGGGTTCTGAAACAGATGTCGTACAGTGCTTCGTTGTCTAGACAAAACACGTGATCCGTATTCTCAACCAGTTGGTTGACTGCCAGTGTTGTATTATAAGGTTCCACCACACAATCTGACACTCTGGGGCTAGGGAACACAGAAAAGGTCAGTATTATTCTATCGGGATATTCTTCTCTTATCCTGTTTACTAGTAATGTACCGAGGCCAGAACCAGTTCCCCCGCCCAGAGAATGTGACATCTGGAACCCTTGAAGACAATCACAGCCTTCAGCTTCTCTTCTAACTACGTCTAAACACGATTCCAATATGTCTACACCTTCTGTGTAATGCCCTTTTGACCAATTGTTTGAAGCACCATGTTGTCCATACACGAAATTGTCAGGTCGATATAAACACCCAAACGGACCAGAGCGCACGGCATCCATAGTTGCTGGCTTGAGATCTATCAATACTGTTCTTGGAACGTATTTTCCGCCAGATGCTTCATTGTAATACACATTGATTCTTTCTAATTGCAAGTCAGAGTCGCCGTGGTAGCAGCCACTAGGATCAATACCATGTTCGTCGGATATTACCTCCCAAAACTGCAGCAAAAGAAAAAAATATTGACATTTCCGCTATCACTCAAAATATCAAACTGACGATGAAGCAGGTATAGTTAATCAGATTAACATGTCTAAGAAATCGGATGGCAAAATTATCTACTGTAAGAACAGTCAGGCCTTGTCAGTAAAAAGATGATAAGAGTCAGTATAATAATTACAGTAAAAATGTATCCAATGTACTGCAAATAAGAAAATAAGATAATCCTTTTGAACACGTGCTAATTTCTCGAATATGTATAATTAAATCCTTTATTTAGGTATTTGAGGAAGCTTGGGAATACGGTAAGTTTTTAGAAAGAAAAATGTATAGGTACCTACTGAAAATTTAGACAATAGGATTTTGAAATCAAGGAATTTTGGAAAATGGGCGAAATATATACCTAAGGTACTGAGAAACCAAACTAAAACAATGAACTGCAACATTTCTCACAACTCATTAAAATTCACAAACTAGCAAAATATCTCACCTTGCCTCCAATCTGATTACCGCAGGAACCAACTTGAAGAGTTATTATTTCTCGCATCTTGTAAATTTATCAAATATAAAGGTTTAAACACTCGTCAATTTAATTCAGATTATCGAAATAATTTTTGAAGTGAAACTTAACATAAAACTTAAACTAAATAAAAATACTAAAAACCAACGTTTGCCTAAATCGTGTGCATAACGTCAGATTTGAGATAAAAATGGCCTAGAAGAATTACATTGGAATCAAGTAAAGAATTTAAAATAAAATTCTAGAACATTACATTTTTTATAAAAACCAGCCATGTATATCTATGTAATTATATCTATCACGAAGGTTGCATAATATAAATTGTATTACTAGTATACATGGCTGGTTTTTATAAAAAAATGTAAGAAGAGGATTGAGTATTATCAAAGACATATATAACTCCGTATAGACAGATAAAGTCTAAGAAAAAAACGTACCTCAGTACCATACAGAAAAAGGTACGGTGGCTTAGATGGCATTACACCTTTGGGGTACGCTCAGCTAGATGGCGCTAATATTAATATTTGACATTTTAAAACATATCAAACTAAGAATATGGGCCAAATTGTCAAAACTGAGGTTCAAAAGTTTTAAGCCTGTGTCAAGAGATGGCAGTCTATACACTGTGATTACACATTTTTCTTCGACAGTAACGACAGCCATCTCTTAACACAGGCTTAAAACTTTTGAACCTCATTTTTGACAATTTGGCCCATATTCTGAGCTTGATATGTGTTAAAATGTCAAATATTAATACTAGCGCCATCTAGCTGAGCGTACCCAAAAGGTGTAATGCCATCTAGGCCACCGTACCCTTTTCTGTATGGTACTGAGGTACGTTTTTTTCTTAGACTTTATCTGTCTATACGGAGTTATGTATGTCTTTGATTACTAGGCAAAAATCTAGTAATTGAATATAGCTCCATCTACAAATGACATAGAGAACTACTAACGAGAACTTTGTACATGTACGGGCCCCTTTCTTTGCCGGCAGGCCACCGAGTTCCCAAAAGCACCGCAGGGGGCGCTGGCTCGCTTTCAGACTTGTTTTGTTTTCAGCAGCTGTATCAGTGTCATGGCGCTCGCTTGAAATGTCAGCACCATAGCGATCGAGTCCGCGTATAATTTAATGGATATTAATATTATTTTCTGTATGATGTAGTAATACTGAATATATGTCGGGTGTTTTTTGAACTTGTGACTGCCGAGTGATGTCATTAGTAGAGAAAAATGTGACTTCAAAAGAGAAAAAAACTGTTTACTCTGAAGACAGCACTGATAGTGAAAATGAAATTGAACGGAAACCCTTGCTTCGCAGAATTTCTACCAGTAAATGTATTGGTAGACTGGTAAATAAAGTTTTTTGTATAACTATCATTTATAACATCCGATATAGTATTTAAAGAAATTAAGGGCGTGACAACTACCAATGTATCAGGGGAGGAGCGGGGAGCGGCGGGGACGACAACATGTGCCTGGGGTTCCGGCCTTATTTTCAGTATTTTCTCTGCTGTGCCAACTTCGATCACAACACATACTTAGAACACCTTTTATTTGTTATGATGAAAAACACTGCTAATAGGGCGAAATAAAGTGGAGGAAGTCGTTAAAGCAACTACCAACAATCCCTTGCAAGTAGTCTAAAATTAATATTTCTGAGATACATACTTGCAATGTTGATGCCTCAGTTGATGCCTAAAGTTTCACAAATTACGGTTGACTGAAAGTAGATAGACTAGCCCAATTTTGTTTGAATGAGGTCAATTAACTTAAAAGTATAGAAAAAAAATGCGTTGTAATTGTACACATATTTCTAAATTTCCATTGATATACCGCTGTACACGGCGGTGCCTTACATATTATATAGAATTGTGGCAATCTAATAAATTATTTATTAGGAATTAAGCCTTGGCGCAGTTTTTTTTCTATTATGTATGATTGAAGTACCTAGTATTATATTATGATGCAAGTGGGACAAAAAGTTAATTTGCAACGTGTAGCGATAAAATTAAGAAGACACGACTGATTGCGTTTAACATTGATACGTTGTGCAAATTACCTATTCGCATGTTTATTGGAGGTAAAACGTTTTACAATACGAACTGAGTACAAACCCATCAAAATTTCAACATAATATATTCAAGTAAAGCACTAGTGCTGTAAAGTATCGCCACAATCACCATTATGTATTGTAAAGTAGTTTGTGATTATAGTTTGGCTACAATAGTCGGTACATAGTTTTATTTACTCTGGATTTATGTACTAATTATGTGGTACTAGCTTTTGCCAGCGGCTTCGCTCGCGTTAAATTCGAAAATTGCATGATGCTCCATATAAACGGCCACCCCGTATTTTAGAGAAGTGGGGGGTGGGAAAGAGACAAAAAGTAGCCTATGTCACTCTCCATCCCTACAGCTATCACCACTTAAAAAACCACGTCAATTCGGCGCTCCGTTTTGCCGTGAAAGACGAACAAACAAACAGACACACACACTTTTCCATTTATAATATTAGTATGGATATATTCACAAAGCCTAGCGAATGTATTTTGCTGTAATGCTGATATTTAGTATGTATGCTTACATTAGGTCATTAATCATTATGCTCATTTCCATCTACTTACTATAGTTTTCCATCAAAAATAAACTTGGATGGAAACCAGCACAGTGGCCCTAGCTGCTGCCCACTTTTAAGATGCAACAGGAGGGGTCAATTCTCCATACAAACGCTCTCGGCTATTTCCTTCCTGGTTTTTGAAGATAGAGCAATGACCATCTTGATTTTTTTGATATTCTTATTTTTAAAGTCATTTTTTTCACAAAACGACCTTAATATTGTTTATGGCTCTAAAAATGTGTGGTATTCAAAATTGGTAATAATTAGCCAAAAAACTAAACGGTCCGATACAGATTATTTCATTGTTATTCAGATTCCCAAATTTTGTTACGATTGATTAAGTTTTGAAGAAGGACACAGTAGAGAGCGGAACCTCGATATTAAAGATTTTTTTGCAATATCTTTTAACTGAGTTGTTGTTAATGGACAATTTTTTTTTCGATAAATCTAGTTAACAACACTAGTATATTTAAATAACTAAAATTCCCAAATTGAAAAGGGCGCCTTTTCATTTTATCATTTTCGTTCCTGTTGCGTCTTAATCAGGTGTCTATAAATCTGCCAAGCCAACTTTAATGTTTGAGATCCGAAACTACTAAGCGTAAAATTTTCAAAAAAATTAACGAAATAGCCCTCATTCTACAGATTTTAGGAAAACCTATTAGAAATCTACAGTCAAGCATAAGTCGGCCTTGAGAAACTTAAACTACGAATTTCACTCACTGCCGCTGTAAGGAGTTACCAAATCTCTTGAAATTGTGTGAGTGCGTTTGAACATTACATATACTCGTAAACTCATTTTTGTTAGGTACGTATTTTTTGAATTGTACAAAATATCGATTACTTACGTGCAATACTATCATTTTTAATGCTGTTGAAGAGAATGCGCAAGCGCCCAGCGACCAAGAGCAAGTACTATCGACGCATGATATACAGCACTGGATAAAGTACATCGAGAAGTCCCTCAAGGAGATATGCGCCATTGCTAAGGAAGGAAAATTAAACTCGGACCAAAAAAGTCGTGTACACGATATCTGCCGCGGAGTTTCTTCAGGAACATCTCAAATGGCAGTCCTGTATCAGTCTCTGAAACAGACGGCTCGCCTGCAGCGCAACACTATTGACTCCCTTAAAGACAACCAGACAGTATTGTGCAGTATCCAGGCCCTACAGGAATCGATAGAGAAGTCCTCGAAAACCTGCTCTCCTTCCCCGAACTCGCCCTCCTTCGCCGATATGGTCAGATGTACCTCCAAAAACCTGGTCCAACCCGCTAATTTGAGCTCAGTAGCAATTTACCCTACTGACAAGTTGAAATCAAGTGAGGAGACAAAAAACCTTGTCCAAAAACTTATTAAACCTGAGCAGATGAAGCTTCACGTCAGAGCTTTACGCAAGGTTAAAAATGGCGGCGTAATAATTAGCACGGAATCCAAGGCTGATATAGAGAAGCTCAAGGAACAGTTTCAAAAACACCTGCAGACCTGACCCTCGATGAGCCCCGTAAACGCAGGCCCCGGATAGTCATCGTCGGCGTACCAACTGCACTGCCAGAACAAGAAGTTTTCAGTTGCATTTTCGAGCAAAATTTAGCCGATAAATTGACGGATACCACCAGAGATAAGTTCCTAGCCTCTATTAAACTTAGCCATAAATCGGGGAAAAAGATGCTGAGACCGTCAACTACGTCATCGAAGTTCCAAGCTTGATACGCAAAGCCCTAGTATCCCAAAGTCGAGTTTTCGTCAACTGGTCTTCCTGCCCTGTGAGAGATTTCACCATTGTCACCAGATGCTTCAAATGCCAGCAGTTTGGACACGCCGCGAAATCCTGTAAGCAGGCAGACAACACGTGCGGGTATTGCGGCGACTTGGGGCACTCGGACAACGAGTGCTCAAAAAAGCGGAGCCCCCCGATGTGCGACCTGCAGATTTTTCAAGAAGCCCCACAATCACAAAACAGGTGACCTTGAATGTCCTGCCAAGAAACAGGCTGAGCAGAGATACATAAATTCTATAGATTATGAAGGCGCCTGCTGAGCGCCACTCCTAAGATCGCTTCTTGACTTTACACACAAGGTATACATACTAGGTTATATTTATATTTTATTTATTCTTTAGCTTCATTTATAACTTTAATTACTCAGATCAATGAATACAACTATAATTAGCGATTTAGATACATTTTCAATATCAACTTCTAATTATTGTAATGTTGAATGCTGCAAACAAAGTCTATCCGGCTATACTAAACCACTAACAATACTAACTCAAAATATTCGTAGTATCTTTAAAAATATAGATAATTTGTCTGTTTTACTACAACGACTTAACCACCAATGCGACATAATTGTGCTGACTGAGTGCTGGCTAACTAAAAACGGCGGCAACCTGCCTGCCCTTGACGGATATGTAGCCTTCAGCAGTAAAATTAATCACAACCAAAATGACGGGGTAGTTGTTTACGCTAAAAAACTCTCGATGTCGTGATTGAAGAGACGAATTTACAAGACTGTAACAACCTACTTATAAAAATTGGCTCAGATATGACCATAATAGCTATATATAGATCACCTTCATTTAAAAAAGTAGACGGGTTTCTAAACTCCCTAAGCCCCTACTTCACACATTAGAATCTTCTAAAAATGTTGTCCTGATAGGTGATATAAATATAAACATTCTTCCAGAATGCAGAGACCCAGCAACCCAAGAATACTTGAATTTCTGCTCCTACCATGGCTTACTCCCGGCTCATACCCTTCCCACGCATCAGAGCGGGTCTTGCTTAGACCATGTCATGCTTAAATCCCAGATACCATCTTTGACATTAGTTACTAATTCTTCACTCACTGATCATAACGCCGTACTACTAACCTTTAACCTCAAGGCTGTGAGATCGCAACACAAGCATTTATTTTCTAGAACAAACTTCAATAAACTCGAGAAAGATTTAAATAATATTGACTACGACCCAGTTTATAATTGTGCTGACGCTGATGTTGCTATGTCATACCTAATACAAAACATACAAAATGCCATCTCTCGTAACACAAAGTACACTCGGCCAAACAAAAAAATGCACAATATTAAACCATGGATTACTCCGGGGCTCATACGCTGCATGCGGAATAGAGACAGACTACATTTGAAAGCTAAATCAAACCCGGACAATTCTATATTACAGATCACTTACAAAAGGTACCGAAATTTTTGCAACGATCTCCTCAAAAAAATTAAAACAAATTTCGAAAAAAGTGAACTTGAAAAGGTTGGCAAGGATACCAAAAAAGTCTGGAACCGAATAAAGAACTTAGCATTTACTCCAAAAAATAATGACTCCTCTGCCTTATTAACTACACAAAGCTCTCCACTTTTATCTGCAAATTATGCTAATGATTATTTCGTTAATGTAGGCAAAAATTTAGCTGACAAAATATATGGACAGTCGGACAGCCCTAGCTCACATTATTTTCCTGCGACCACTAACCATAGCTCTAAGTCTTTTGTACTGCTTCCAACCGATGACTCAGAAGTAATTAGAATTATATATGATCTAAGAGATAATTGTGCAGTTGGATGGGATAACATCTCGAACAAAATATTGAAACAATTTAAACATATCTTAGCTCCTCCTTTAACACATATTTTAAACAAATGCCTATCTGATGGAATTTTTCCTAAGTGTCTAAAAAAAGCTATTGTAATTCCAATATATAAGTCCGGTAACAAAGATAGTATCACAAACTATAGGCCTATATCCCTACTTCCTGCTATATCTAAAATCTTGGAAAAAATTATTAACAACAGGCTTGTACAGTACTTAGAAAAAAACTCATTTCTGTCAGATACACAATTCGGTTTCCGTTCTAAACTATCAACCTCCGACGCCGTTCATCATTTGACTCAAAACATTGCGCTAGAACTTGACAGGGGTAACCATACGATTGGTATTTTCCTCGACCTCGCCAAAGCTTTCGATTCCGTCTCTGTTACCTTACTGCTACGCAAGCTACAAAGCTTAGGAATAAGGGGAAAACAACTTGACCTTTTTGCAAACTACCTCAGTGACAGATTTCAGTGTGTGAAGGTGGGCGACGTCATCAGTTCTGACCTAAAAAATGAAGCTTTTGGGGTCCCACAAGGAAGTATCCTTGGCCCGACCTTATTTTTGATTTACATTAATGACCTTTGCAATCTTCCGCTCGATTGTGGTAAAATAATATCCTATGCTGATGACACCGCCTTAATTTTCTCAGCACAGACGGAGAGAGAGGCATACTTGCGGGCGCAACTAGGATTTAACATTGTAAATAATTGGCTACAATATCATCTACTAACACTTAACGCAGATAAAACCAATTATGTTAGATTTTTCATGAAAAATAACCAATATATATCTGACCATCCTATCTACGCTCATCGCAATACCTGCCTTGCTAGCAATAGCTGTAACTGTCCCTTCATCACTCCCGCAACTAAAATTAAATACCTGGGTGTTATAGTTAATGACACGTTATCGTTTCGACCACATATTGAAGCGTTAAGTAATAAAGTTCGTAAGCTGATATACGTGTTTAAAAGACTCCGTAATGTCTTGGACCTTAAATTAATAATGCAAGTATACTTTGCTCTTTGCCAGTCGTTATTAACATATTGCATTACATCATGGGGAGGAGCAGCCAAAACCCTGCTTTTAATTGTAGAAAGAGCACAAAGAGCTATCTTGAAAGTCTCAACATTCCGACCGTTCCTATACCCTACTAACCTATTATATAAGTCCTGTAAAGTATTATCTGTAAGACAGCTATTCGTGTTAAGCACTGTTCTAAAACAACATAAAGCACTTCCTTACAACTCAGACATTACTAACAAGAGACGGAAAGATTTGGTTTGCAACCGGCTGACTGACCAAAAGCATGCCTTTTCACAGCGGTTCTACATATGTCTGGGACCGCGGCTGTACAATAAGTTAAACGCAGATTATCACATATATCATCTATGCTACGCAGAATGTAAAAAAGTTACAAAGAAAGCTCTAGAACTAATGTCTTATGAAGACACGGAAAACTTATTAACAGTTCTAAAATAACTAGAAATAACCTAGACAGAGCTACTTAATGTTTACAAATAAATACACCTACCTATGTATCCTTACGCTGATGCGATAAAGTACAACTGTTGACTCATTAAAATGCTAATAAGCAATAAGTGTTACATATGGCTTACCATCTTTTTTGCTGTACTTTTAGAATTATGATAGTTTTAAGTAGGTAACCTACTCTATTTATAAATCTGTAATGTAACATTTATTTTTTAGTTGAATACCTATGCAATGCACATGATATTATCAAATAATTTCCCTGTTTTAGTTTGTAAGTTATTTTTTCTGCCTGAGATACAGGATCTCCCTAGTTCAGGCACGGACATGGTGAAGCCTATTTTTGTGTTAATATAGTTTATGGCCTGTTTATAACTGCTATTTTTGGTACATGAATAAATGATTTTTATTTTTATTTATTTTATTTATTTTTATTAAGACGATACAGGAGAGGTCAATTCTCCATACAAATGATCTCGACTAATTCCTCCCTGGTTTTTGAAGATAGAGCTCTGATTTTTCAACACAGATTATTATTATTAGGGTTCCGTACCATAAAGGTACAACAGGAACCCCTATGGTGCGACTGTGTCGGTCTGTCTGTCCGTCTGTCATTACTAAATATCTCGAGAAGTACTAATGCTATCAACTTGAAATTTGGAATAGTTGTGTTCATTGTAAACCTCTACAAGTAGATCGTAAAATATTTTTAATTTATTAATTGTAATTGTATAAAATGGCCAAACTGAAAGGGGGGCAAACTGTAAATTTCAAGATACTAGGTCAAGTGGCGTATCTGCGTAAATAAACTATTTTTTATAATTTTTTCGTTGTGGAAAAAAATAATTTTGAAGGAAAATGTAAAATAAGTACCGTCCGTAAAATTATAGTTTTTATTCCAGATACAACAGCTAGGTAGTTTGAAAGAAACGTTTGTACGGAACCCTCGGTGGGCGAGTCCGTCTCGCAGTTGGCCGGTTTTTTTTTATCTGTGTCCTGTGTACCGTTTTGATTGTTTTGGTATCAGGTCAATTAGGGCAACTCCGAAAGTCATCTTATTTCGAAAGTCGCTTAAAAATCACCATTATTTCCATCATATCAAGATTCCCCTTTCGAAATTACCCGAGCATTTCTGTCATTTGGTCAGAATTCCCCTTATGCACCTTCCTTATTTTTGAAGACGCTAGAGCCCATTTTTGAAGACGCTAGAGCCCATCAAAATTTTCCAAAAACGGCCTTATAAATGGTACAAAAAAGGTGTGGTATTCAAAATTGGTAACAAGTAGCCAAAAAAACCGGCCAAGTGCGAGTCGGACTCGCCCGCCGAGGGTTCCGGACAACATAAAAATAAAAAATTGTGCAACTAGGACCAGGTGCTTTGGTTATTCTACCGTTCTATCCGCTGTTTACAAAATAGACAATGCATTTTTATTTTTTAACCCCCGACGCAAAAACGACGGGGTGTTATACCATTGACGTGTCTATCTGTCTGTCTGTGTGTGTGTCTCTGTGGCATCGTAGCTCCCGAACGGATGAACCGATTTAGATTTAGTTTTTTTTTGTTTGAAAGCTGAGTTAGTCGGGAGTGTTCTTGCCATGTTTCATGAAAATCGGATCACTGAGTCACGGTCGGGGTTTTTTTCAAAATTTTAATTTTGTGGTTAGGTTATTTGATTTAGATCTAGCCTAGTTATTTCTACAAATTGACGTCTATTGGTCAAATAAGATTGTAGTAATTGAAGAATATTTCCTCGAATTCGTAAAAGTTTAAAACAATTGGGTAGGTAAAGTTTTTTTGAAGATAGGCAAATAATCTATTTTTCTGATAGAATGCGTTATAACGATCACAGAAACGTTGCTCTTTTATTTTTATTTCGTTTTATTTATTTATTATCTTTTTTAAGTGACCGAAATTACGTTAGTGAAATTTAATGGCCGATGAGGTGACACACGGGGTGACAATGCCTGTGCGAGTTCTGAAAGAAAGAAATTAGAAAAACCGGCCAAGAGCGTGTCGGGCCACGCTCAGTGTAGGGTTCCGTAGTTTTCCGTATTTTTCTCAAAAACTACTGAACCTATCAAGTTCAAAACAATTTTCCTAGTAAGTTTTTATAAAAATCTACTATTGTGATTTTTTTCATATTTTTTGAACATAGGGTTCAAAAGTTAGAGGGGGGGGGACGCACTTTTTTTTCCTTTAGAAGCGATTATTTCCGAAAATATTAATATTATCAAAAAACGATCTTAGTAAACCCTTCTTCATTTTTAAATACCTATCCAACAATATATCACACGTTGGGGTTGGAATGAAGAAAAATATCCGCTCCCACTTTACATGTAGGGGGGGTACCCTAATAAAACATTTTTTTCCATTTTTTATTTTTGCACTTTGTTGGCGTGATTGATATACATATTGGTACCAAATTTCAGCTTTCTAGTGCTTACGGTTACTGAGATTATCCGCGGACGGACGGACGGACGGACGGACGGACGGACGGACGGACGGACAGACAGACATGGCAAAACTATAAGGGTTCCTAGTTGACTACGGAACCCTAAAAAAGCGGTGTCAACTGTCACTGTCATTTAGCTTTCATAGATGTTTTTTTTTTTCCTACCTAAAAAAGGTAGGTAATTAATAAATAATACGAAATAAGAATAAAAGTGCCACCATTCCGTGATCGTGCCAAAATTGAGGCATATAAATTCATTTTCACCACACCAACTGGCAAATGCTTACTTTGCTATTCGAAAACAGCTATTTTGCTAGCAAAATCGCATTTTATCCAGAAGAGTGCAAAGTAGTAATTTCATACAAATTTTAACTTGATGTATTAAGCTGGCTGGTAGAATTTACCTACAAATGATATTTTTGAACATAAATATTGAATAGATTGATGGATTTGATTTACTTAGTTTAATGTTTTATAGTCAGTATTTTGTTCGTGATGGTGTGGTGAAAATTTTTGTGTTTTACTCGGTAGCAAAGTTTGTTTAACCTTTGTGCCTTGAAACCCTCGCAATGCTAAAGATTCCACTTTATGAACAACTCGCTACGCTCGCGGTATAATATTGGAATTTTCCGCTTGCTCGGGTATCAATTTTTACGGGTATCAATTGGCACGTTCGGTTAAACAACAACTTTGCCTCCTTGTAAAACAAATAACTATTGTTGCTTTGTTAAAATTAAAGGTACATATATAATTTTTCTGAGCCATTTAAATCGTGAAAAAGTAGAGTTTTTAAATATATCAGTTTGCTTCAAATTGTATGATATCAGCTCGTAACGTCGCTAAAAAGTGAAGATTTCCCAACCGTATGTTCAAAAGGTGAAACGTAGGGCAGGGCTAAGAAGTTTTAAAGCACAAAACGGCATTAGATCGGAATGCAAGACAGAATCAAGCAGTAAAAACTCTATTGAAACTATACGAAAATGTATTAACAAAATTTGACTGCGTTCTGATCGACGGCGAAACTTAGACAAAATCTGATTTCTAACAAACCCTGGCCAAGAGTTATACTTTAGCAAAAATAGCACAGAGGAACATTGGCAAATAAAAAAAGATCTATGTTCCAAAAAAAAAACCTAGTTTGGCAGGCAATTTGCAGTTGCGGGAAAAGAAGCAGCACTTTTGTCACTACCGGAACAATAAACGGCAGCATCTATCAAAAAGAGTGCGTACAAAAGCGGTTACTTCCTTTTATTAAGAAACACCACTTTGTACCACTCCGTGACAGGTTTCGCTTAGTAACCACCTGGCAAGGTCTGGGCAAAATAAAGGCCAGGCAGGCAATTATGGTCGCGCGATAAATGATAAAACATAATATGTTTTATCATTTATCGCGCGACCATAATTGCCTGCATAAAACCAGGCAGGCAATTATGGTCGCGCGATAAATGATAAAACATAATATGTTTTATCATTTATCGCGCGACCATAATTGCCTGCCTGGCCTTTATTTTGCCCAGACCTTGCCAGGTGGTTACTAAGCGAAACCTGTCACGGAGTGGTACAAAGTGGTGTTTCTTAATAAAAGGAAGTAACCGCTTTTGTACGCACTATTAGTAAGTGCAATAGGAACGGCCATATTATGGCCGTTCCTATTGCACTTACTAATAGTGCGATAGGGACGGCCTGATATTTTATCGTCTATCGCGCGACCATGCTACCCGTGCAGGAGTGGTGTTTCTTAAGGTGGCTCGCTTAGGTTACCCGAAGCTCAGGCTGCGTTAGATGGCGTTAATCTGCAAATTACCAGTCTTATTTTTTTTGTGGAGTCGTACAGGCATTTATATACTTTCAATTATGCTTCGCGAACATTTAATATTAAAATTGACTTATTACAACAAACATTCAACTTCTCATTGTAACGTTAATCCCCTTAATGTAGATAAATTTACTATTTTACACTATTTTTAAGTACCACTCACACATACAAACAGTGTTTTTGTATTCCTTCTAGTCGATAATTTCACGCGGCGACAGCTTGTTTAAATAGCCTTGCGGTAAATACGTGCCATCGCATGATTTGCATGGAAGTACTGGGTTCGAATCCAGGACTTTTTCTCTTTTTTTTTTAATACTACGTCGGTGGCAAACAAGCATACGGTCCGCCTGATGGAAAGCGGTCACCGTAACCTATGGACGCCTGCAACTTAAAGAGTGTTGCATGCGCGTTGCCGCCCCATTAGAAACTTGTACACTCACCTTTGCTGCGTGTGCACAGCAAAAAGGAGTGTACAAGTTCAAAGGAGGGTTTGGGTTGCCGACGACTCAAAGGACAATAGACGGAACAAATTAGTTCCGTAAGTCCTCCCGTCGTCAGCACCCCACACCCTCGTTGAGCTCTGGCAGCCTTACTCACCGGCAGGAACACAACACTATGAGACACTATTTTTTGTTTTATTATTATACATAAATGTATATGTACTCGTACAGTAGTTACTGAGCGTTTTCCACAAAAAAGATTAAAAACCTATTCTCTTACATGGTAATAATTTTTGGGTTCGTCGAACTCAGAATTTCTAACATAATTATCCTAATCTGATATTTTAAAAAATTCCAAAAAAGTATAGATAAATTTTAGTTTCTAAACTACGATTCGAATGATTTTTTTTTAGGGTTCCGTAGTCAACTAGGAGGGTGCGTCCCACGAGATATAACGTTAATATATATAATTTCATGTTACTACCGTTCAGCAGCAATAATGAACGTTAGATATAACACCAACATCAATACTTTTGTAAGAAATAACGCTGAATTGCCATAATATTAGTTTCACATAACGTTTTGTAGTATAACGTTTACGTTACTTAATTTCAGTTTATATACCATACACAACGGATACCGTTCACCATGCATAACATTTCTTAATATAATATTTAAATTAGCTAATTTCAGTTTATATACCATACACTAAGTATACCGTCCACCATAAATAACATTACTTAATATAACGATTATATTAGCTTAATATCAGTTTATACACCATACCGTTCTCCATTTATAACATTTAACTGTTGCTAAGAAATTAGGTTTAGGTTAGGTTAGAACTGCGACCCCCACACAAAACTGTTACTAAGAAAGTAGGTTTAGGTTAGGTTAGAACTGCGACCCCCATACAAAACTGTTGCTAAGAAAGTAGGTTTAGGTTAGGTTAGAACTGCGACCCCCACATAAAACTGTTGCTAAGAAAGTAGGTTTAGGTTAGGTTAGAACTGCGACCCCCATACAAAACTATTGCTAAGAAAGTAGGTTTAGGTTAGGTTAGAACTGCGACCCCCACATAAAACTGTTGCTAAGAAAGCAGGTTTAGGTTAGGTTACAACTGCGACCCCCATACAAAACTGTTGCTAAGAGAGTAGGTTTAGGTTAGGTTAGAACTGCGACCCCCACACAAAACTGTTGCTAAGAAAGTAGGGTTAGGTTAGAACTGCGACCCCTATACAAAACTGTTTCTAAGAGAGTAGGTTTAGGTTAGGTTAGAACTGCGACCCCCATACAAAACTGTTGCTAAGAAAGTAGGTTTAGGTTAGGTTAGAACTGCGACCCCCATACAAAACTGTTGCTAAGAGAGTAGGTTTAGGTTAGGTTAGAACTGCGACCCCCACACAAAACTGTTGCTAAGAAAGTAGGTTTAGGTTAGGTTAGAACTGCGACCCAACACAAAACTGTTGCTAAGAAAGTAGGTTTAGGTTAGGTTAGAACTGCGACCCCCATACAAAACTGTTGCTAAGAGAGTAGGTTTAGGTTAGGTTAGAACTGCGACCCCACACAAAACTGTTGCTAAGAAAGTAGGTTTAGGTTAGGTTAGAACTGCGACCCCCATACAAAACTGTTGCTAAGAGAGTAGGTTTAGGTTAGGTTAGAACTGCGACCCCCATACAAAACTGTTGCTAAGAAAGTAGGTTTAGGTTAGGTTAGAACTGCGACTCGCACACAAAACTGTTGCTAAGAAAGTGGGCTAAGTTAGGTTATTATGCATTTAAAATCTTACACACAGAATGAACATTACGCCTTTTGATGTTAGATTAATTGAAAAATATATGTTATTAATATTGGGTATCCCAAACGTTATAAACATAGATCTTAGATATTATGAACATTACACCTTTTGATCTTAGAATAATTGATTAATATATGTTATAAACATTAGGTATCCCTAACGTTATATACGTTAATCTTTATATACACTGATATTATAGAGAATAAACATTATCCACTTCGAAATTAGATTATTTGCTATTATCGATTTTGCGCATTATAACCAGTGACCGTTATGCTGAACAAGCTTATACAAAGTGAGCGTATATTTTATAAGTAATATACGATACGTTCTTATATCTCGTATTACTTACCCCAACTAGGAACCCTTATAGTTTCGCCATGTCTGTCTGTCCGTCCGTCCGTCCGTCCGTCCGTCCGTCCGTCCGTCCGTCCGCGGATAATCTCAGTAACCGTTAGCACTAGAAAGCTGAAATTTGGTACCAATATGTATATCAATCACGCCAACAAAGTGCAAAAATAAAAAATCGAAAAAAATGTTTTATTAGGGTACCCCCCCTACATGTAAAGTGGGGGCTGATATTTTTTTTCATTCCAACCCCAACGTGAGATATATTGTTGGATAGGTATTTAAAAATCAATAAGGATTTACTAAGATAGTTTTTTGATAATATTAATATTTTCGGAAATAATCGCCCCTAAAGGAAAAAAAAGTGCGTCCCCCCCCCTCTAACTTTTGAACCATATGTTTAAAAAATATGAAAAAAATCACAAAAGTAGAACTTTATAAAGACTTTCTAGGAAAATTGTTTTGAACTTGATAGGTTCAGTAGTTTTTGAGAAAAATACGGAAAACTACGGAACCCTACACTGAGCGTGGCCCGACACGCTCTTGGCCGGTTTTTTTCTAATTGTTTATTTTCGATGGAGCAAGGGTATTCAAATCGCTTTTGAAATCTTAAATTAGTAAATGAAAATGCAATAGTTAACTGAGTAACGTAATGCTTTAAAAACTCAAGTGGACTTTTTTTATCTAAGGAGTAATTTCGATAAAATATTATATTTAGCGAGGGTATTAAAAGTTGTGTTTTATATCTCAACTTAATAAATAGAAAATCAAAATGACAATAAAAAAATCAATACGTTCTCTAAGATAAAATTGATACCTTCGGCTCTCCATTCTTGCTCATTCTTTCCTCCTCCATTCTTTTATTGACCATAAAAAATACGAAATTTATATCCAAAAAAATACAAAAAGTTTATAGAATCCTGGGAATCGAACGCACCTTCACGGCGTGACAGCCGACTGTTCACCAACGACGCCATTACATAACACGCTGTTACCGACGAAATTGGGCTATACAATATACATATATAATTATTTAAATATAAATAATAATGTCAAATCCATACTAATATTACAAATGGGAAAGGGTGTGTGTTTGTTTGTTTGTCCGTCTTTCACGGCAAAACCGGAGCGACGAATTGACGTGATTATTTAAGGGGATTTAGTTGAAGGGATGGAGAGTGATATAGGCTACTTTTTGTCTCTTTCTTACGCGAGCGAAGCCGCGGTCAAAAGCTAGTTTATTATAAATGGGAAAAGCTGGTTACTCTATAATCTGAAGTGGAAGAATTCGTTGTTTCACCAAAGATAATGTGTGTTTGTTTGTTTGTCCGTCTTTCACGGCCAAACGGAGCGACGGATTGACATGTTTTTCAAGTGGAGATAGTTGAAGGGATGGAGAGTGACATATGCTACTTTTGTCTCTTTCTAACGCAAGCGAAGCCGCGGGCAAAAGCTAGTACAGCCCGGGTAGCATGGTCGCGCGATAGACGATAAAATATCAGGCCGTCCCTGTCGCACTATTAGTAAGTGCGATTATAGGGACGGCCAGATGTTTTATCATTTATCGCGCGACCATAATTGCCTGCCTGGACCAGATTATATTGATGATAATTATTATTTGTAACCATTTAGTTAATATTGTCTTCAGTTACCGCGATAGTTACTCATGAAATACAAATTATGAAAACGGATTAAATCGCGTATAATGAGTTAATGAGTCTAAAATTCATCCCAATGTTTCAAACACTTTACAGCGTTCGTGGTCAACGGGTGACTGAGGAAAAATTACAATGTGCAAAAGCTACCCATATTCTTGTATATAACCATTTAGTTGTTGAAGAAAAACATTCACACAACAATAACATAGGTCAACCAGCTCAGTAAATGCAATACTTTACTAATACTATGCCCACACTATGACCTATGTACACGGTGTTTCCGGTATCACTCAAAACCTCAGACACCCCAACTGATTTTTATTTTTTTAAACTCATCTAGAGTATTCATCTTTTAATCTGATCGTTACTTTTTATTTAATTGAATTTTTAATTTTTTGTACAGCTCTACTTGACTTTTAGCTCTACACTCAATAAAATAATTGCTAACTACCATCATAAACCATAAGACTATTTATTTGTGTACGTTACTGCAACGACATAAGGTTTACCAATAGACAGCTAAGATGTCACTGTAAAACACTTTAAATCTTTGTCACAGTAAACTTCAAATTGGACAGGTAATCGCAGTAAGCAAATAAACTCAATATTTAAAATGACAAGGTTGTAATTAGGTACGAGTTCAATTTGTTATGACTTATGATAAACATTAAGATTAAACTGACAAATAATGTCAAACTAGTAGCGGAAAAAATAATCGTCCAAGTAACCGGCCAGTATTAATACCCCTAAATACTGAAAAAAGGTAAACAACCTCTAGCAAGGCGGTATACACAATGTTGTATTACGAGTACAATAGAATGGGCACGTAAAAAATAACTAATAATATTAATTTAAATAAAAATATTACCCCCATCAAGATATAGCTCAATCGATTCTACTCTCGATTCTGAACAAACTGTTTTCAGGTTTTTAGTGTTAAGTGAAACACGGTGTATAATGTATTATACCAGACGTGTAATATTTTATTTTATCAACAGAGGCATAATAAAGGATTGTATTGTATTTTTGTATGAAAATAAAAAATAGGAAAGCAATATAGCAATAGTCAAATATTCCATTAAAAAAATAAAAAATACTTAATAAATCCATAAAAGTTCAAATGATTAAAAAAAACTTCGGACTCGAACCCACGATCTTCTGCATCATAGTCGGTCGTTTGACCGAGACGCCATTTCGATTTACATTAGCAGTGTCGAAATACACGATATGTATCTTTGTTGACAAAATGCGTCATTATTTCTGAGTCTGCTTGAGTTAACTAAACCAATATCTTTAAATAATTACTTGTCAAGAGCCAAATGTCACTGATGACAATGTCAACTAAAAATGCGCGAAATATGACGGCTCTGTGTCTGTACACAAAATTTGGCACGCACATTTACGTAAAATTAATAAAAAATTCACATGGATTTGTCCATGATTTCTGTATGAAACAATGTATTTCATTCACTACCGCGACGACGGATAATGTATAGTAGATGTATGCGCATATTTTTATTTAATTGTAGTGTGCGGTGACTAAATAAATGGTAGATGTTTTTTGTATGGAAAGCGAGCCACCTTGAAGTAATCGCTTTTGTAAGCACTCTTTCTGATAGATGCTGCCATTTATTGTTCCGGTAGTGACAAAAGAGCTGCTTCTTTTCCCGCAACTGCTAATTGCCTGCCAAACTAGGTATTTTTTTTTTTGGAATCTTAGATCTTTTTTTATTTGACAATCCTTGGGAGCCTCTGTGCTATTTTTGCTAGTATAAAACTCTTGGCCAGGGATTTCTTAGAAATCGGATTTTATGTAAGTTTTACCGTCCATCAGAACGCGGTCAAATTTTGTTAATAAATTTTCGTATAATTTTTCAATCGAGTTTCTGCTGTTGATTTCTGTCTTACATTCCGATCTGGTGCCGTTTTGTGCTTTAAAACTTCTTAGCCCTGCTCTATGTTTGACCTTTTGAACATATTATTGGGACATCTTTACTTTTTAGCCACGTCACGAGGTAACATGATACAATTTGAAGCAAATATCCTTAAGATGCGTTCCTTCTTTTTAACCGTCGCCTCATATCTCTCAAGAAGGACGGTTATCAAGTCGTCTGTATGTTTTTTTTTTTTTTTTAATGTTTGTTCCTCGATATCTCCGTCGTTACTGGACCGATTTTGAATATTTTTTTTTATTGAATGTATATGCATACAGATTGGTCCCATTTTTCTCAGAACCCAGTTCTGATGATGGGATCCTGGAGAAATCGAGGGAACTCCTCAAATCGGAAAGGCATACATATGGTGATTTTTGTATTTTTAAAGGAACAGCATGAATTTACGTACGGAACAGTGACATTTGGTGCAGTGGAAGTGCTGATGATGGTCAGAACGGAACTCCTCAAATCTGAACGGCACGCTTATAGTGACTTTGGTATTTTTATAAGAACAGCATGCCCTTACGTCCAGAACAGTGACATTTGGTGCAGTGGAACTCCTGATGATGGTCAGAACGGAACTCCTCAAATCTGAACGGCACGCTTATAGTGACTTTGGTATTTTTATAAGAACAGCATGCACTTACGTCCAGAACAGCGACATTTGGTGCAGTGGAAGTGCTGATGATGGTCAGAACCGAACTCCTCAAATCTGAACGGCACGTTTATAGTGACTTTGGTATTTTTATAAGAACAGCATGCACTTACGTCCAGAATAGTGACATTTGGTGCAGTGGAACTGTTGGTGATGGTCAGAACCGAAATACGTAATCCAACATTCGCAAGTAGCTTTCACCAGAACCCCAAAGGCGGCGGTTTTTTTTTTCTTAAAAATTATTTTTATCCTTTATACCCTGCAATCCTAGCTTTTGTTCTAAAGTTAGGCGTTCCCGAAACCTTTTCAATACGCAACAAACGGTGTATTGTGGAAATTATAATCTTTTACCCACATCCCTGTAGCTGAGTTTTGGATTTTTTGTGTTTTCGTGCAAAATAAGTTCACGTTGTTTCAGTTGCCTGTTCGATATCGCTACATATCGTCACTACTTTTAAAAAAACTTGTATCTTCGTCTGTCAATGAAAAGAAAATTGTAGTAAGTATGTATGGAATGCATATAGACTTACTGCGTTTTAACTTTGAGGAACAGCGTGAGATACGAGATTTTTTAAAAGTATATAGTGACGATATATAAATCTTTCACAAAAGTAACTGATATATTTAAAAACTATACTTTTTTACGATCAAAACAATTTCTATACCTTTAATTATACGAAGCAGCAAATGAATTTTCCCCTCACTAGCTCGGAAACACGTGTTTTGTCCTTTAATACCAGCGGGTAAAAACGCATTTTATCCACTAGTGGATAAAGTAATTTGACCTTGAATACAGTCAAATTAACTGCTTTAAAATTGATAAAAGTAGGTGAATTTAGTAATAAAGATGATTTACCACATGTGGAACTAATGGAATCAGTGATAAACGCATTTTTAACCGTCGCCTCATATCTCAAGAAGGACGGTTATCAAGTCGTCTGTATGTTTTTTTTTTTTTTTTTTTTTTATGTTTGTTCCTCGATATCTCCGTCGTTCCTGGACCGATTTTGAAAATTTTTTTTTTGATTGAATGTATATACATACAGATTGGTCCCATTTTTCTCAGAACCCAGTTCTGATGATGGGATCCTGGAGAAATCGAGGGAACTCCTCAAATCTGAAAGGCATACATATGGTGATTTTTGTGTTAATAAAGGAACAGCATGCATTTAGGTACGGAACAGTGACATTTGGTGCAGTGGAACTGCTGATGATGGCCAGAACGGAACTCTTCAAATCTGAACGGCACGCTTATAGTGACTTGGGTATTTTTATACGAACAGCATGCACTTTCGTACAGAACAGTGACATTTGGTGCAGTGGAATTTCTGATGATGGTCAGAACCGAACTCCTCAAATCTGAACGGCACGCTTATAGTGACTTTGGTATTTTTATAAGAACAGCATGCACTTTCGTCCAGAACAGTGACATTTGGTGCAGTGGAACTGCTGATGATGGCCAGAACCAAACTCCTCAAATCTGAACGGCACGCTTATAGTGACTTTGCCATTTTTATAAGAACAGCATGCACTTTCGTCCAGAACAGTGACATTTGGTGCAGTGGAATTTCTGATGATGGTCAGAACCGAACTCCTCAAATCTGAACGGCACGCTTATAGTGACTTTGGTATTTTTATAAGAACATCATGCACTTTCGTTCAGAACAGTGACATTTGGTGCAGTGGAACTGCTGATGATGGCCAGAACCAAACTCCTCAAATCTGAACGGCACGCTTATAGTGACTTTGCCATTTTTATAAGAACAGCATGCACTTTCATCCAGAACAGTTACATTTGGTGCAGTGGAATTTCTGATGATGATCAGAACCGAACTCCTCAAATCTGAACGGCATACTTATAGTGACTTTGGTATTTTTATAAGAACAGCATGCACTTTCGTCCAGAACAGTGACATTTGGTGCAGTGGAACTGCTGATGATGGCCAGAACCAAACTCCTCAAACCTGAACGGCACACTCATAGTGACTTTGGTATTTTTGTAAGAAAAGCATGCATTTAAGTTCAGAACAGTGACATTTATTTAGTTATGTTTGTTAAGCATATGTTTTGAAGTCAAAGTTTGTCAAGCTTCGATTTCTTATAATATAATCGGATTCATGAGGAATTGAGGAAACTCCTCAAACCTTAACGTTATACGTATATTCATTTGTGTTTCCATCTAATAATTAAAGCATTAAAAGCAGTTTTAAAAAATACTTACACATTTCTACATAATCCAACATTCGCAAGTAGCTTTCACCAGAACCCGAAAGGCGACGGTTTTTTTTTCTTAAAAATTATTTGCGTTATAGTTTCCTCGCTACAGTGAGGGGAAAAGTTTTGTGTTACACTCGGGTGCAAATGCATTTTACTTCTCGTGTGTTAAAAAAACTCGCAAGTTCAGGATTCTATTCTCGAACCACTCGCTTCGCTCGTGGTTCAACTATAGAATCCTTTCACTTGCTCGTTTTTCAATTACACACTCGGCGTTAAAATACAACTTTGCCCCCTTGTATAACAAATAACTATTATATGCCTCAGTTTTGGCGTGTTCAACCTTTAACATGATGGTGCTGATGTGATGGTGGTGGTGGTGAGGCTCTTATGAGTCGTGTTCGAAGAAAAGTACGATCAATTGCTTATTCGTCGAGATATGTTGACTAATTATATTTGCATTTAATAGTTATTTTCTGTACAAGGGTGCAAAGTTGTATTTTAACGCCGAGTGTGGAATCGAAAAACGAGCAAGTGAAAAGCACAACGCAAAAAACGCGTTTGTCACTGCTTCCAGTAGTTCTACAGGTGGTAAAACATCTTCATTAGTAGATTAACCCGCTTTTATCAATTTTAAGGCAGAAAATTTGGCTATATTCAAGGTTATATTACTTTACCCACTAGTGGATAAAATGCGTGTGGAATTTGAAAGGATTATAGTTGAACCACGAGCCGCTGGTATTAAAGGTCAAAACACGTGTTTCCGAGCTAGTGAGGGGAAAAATACATTAAATTTGCTCATAGTGAAATCAAAGATCTTTTATTTATTTATTATACATTTTTTATAATAAACATTTAAGTGTGTCCCACTTTAGGCGTGTTCAACCTTTACGTATTCTATCAGAAATAGTACATTACATCAGAGGCCGGGAAAATGAGGATTTCCGGCCAAATGGGTATATACCGGATAGGGATGCGAGGCCGGGAATCCGTTTTCACGCCGAGGCATGTATAGTGCTTTTCTCAAACATACAATGAAATAAAAAAAAAATGCTCTGAAGGACAATATTTTATAAAAAAAAGTTAATTTGCAGGCCTAGGCCTAAAAAATAATATGAAATCCCTTTACAGTCCTCTCGAGTTGTTGCGCCCAAAAAGCGATACTTCCCAGCCCATTTTAAGGAAGGACGTAAAGACAATATTTCATTGCATGTTTGAGAAAAAAATATTATTTGCCTACCTTCAAAAAACTTCAGGTACGGTCAACCAAGAAAGTGGTTTACCACTTTTCGACTCTATTTTAAACACATAAGGTCGAAAAGTGGTAAGCCACTTTTTTGGCTGACTGTACCTACCCAATTGTTTAAAATCTTGTGATGTACGGAACCCTTACAACGCGAGTCCAACTCGCACCGGCCCTGTTTTTTTAACCTGCAGTAGGTTTAGGGATGATTTCTTGGACAAAAAATTGTATGTTCTTCCCGGAAATTAGCGAGGCAGTATGGATTGTCAACATAACTTTACTCAAGTGCGGATCACTGGGTATGTTAAGTATCTTTAGTAGCTATTAGCAACCGTCATTTGGAGAGGCCTTTAATGGACATGGAGTGTTCCATTATGGAGCTAAGCTAAGAAACCTTGTCTTAAGTTATTACATTTACTTATTACTTCTTGGCTCCCGTGGGTACTTTTATATGTTACTAGTGTGATGATTTTAACAATATAGTCTTAATTTGTATGTAATTTTTAACATAAATGCCGTTTATTGATTTGTATCATATTCATATTGTTGCACGGTATCGTGTAAACCAATGTTTATACCCTGCGTAATAAACCTTTGTCGTCATAGTGTTGTGTAAAATAGTTTCGATATATTATTAAATTAAAACGGGACTTAATCGCGTAAAAACTTACGTTTTATATTTAACCCGACGTTTCGGACATGACATTACGTCCGTGGTCACGGGTAGACTGGCTGGGAGTTGTATCAACATCTTCTAGCTGTACGAGTTTTTCGAACTACCCGCACTTGATTGTCATCAGTCACTTTTACGCTAGGGTTGCCACTCTGCCTACATACAACACTCACGACATCCGATGGTATGAGACGGGAAGTTTTCTCACGTTTACACTTGCTAATCACTGGATTCCACGAAGATGAAATCCCTTGCCCTTCATTTTGATTGAAATTACGATGTTTCCTGATTTCAATCGCTTCACGTACTTTCCTGCTATAGTAAAGACGTTCAGTTGAAAGGACTTTGGGATTATGCAGTTCAATCCAGTGGTTCGGTCCTGACTCTAGCAAATGCTCGGCAAGAACTACCACAGCTACAGTCAATCTTATAAACGCCTGGCGTCTGATATGGAATAACATCCTTTGCTGACCTTAGTTGCCCCGCCACCTTCGACAACGGCATGTACACAGTCTGTATCGAATACTTCTTTAGTATGGTACCAACCTTGTCTGTCACTCCCTTGACATAGGGCATAAATGCCGGTCTTCTTGCAACATTCGGATGCTTCTTCGCAGGCTTTCGTCTTGGTTGCCGACAATCCACCCTGTACCCATTCTTTCTAAGAACGTCCTGAATGTGTGACATCTCACTCTCTAAAAATTCAGGGTCACAAAGGTCATGTGCTCTGTTCTTTAGGGAATTAACGACGGACAGTAGGTGACGAGGGTGGTGGTGAGACTGAGCATTGAGGTATCTATCTGTGTGAGTAGGCTTCCTGTAGACAGTGTGCGCCAAGGATCCATCCATCCGATAATAAGATTGACGTTGATTGGCGTTTATAAGATTGACTGTAGCTGTGGTAGTTCTTATATTGGAGAAACCAATCGCACCATATCGGAAAGGGTCAAAGAACATATCGCGGCGGTCAAAAAACGACAAATAAATAAGTCTGCGGTTGCCGAGCATTTGCTAGAGTCAGGACCGAACCACTGGATTGAACTGCATAATCCCAAAGTCCTTTCAACTGAACGTCTTTACTATAGCAGGAAAGTACGTGAAGCGATTGAAATCAGGAAACATCGTAATTTCAATCAAAATGAAGGGCAAGGGATTTCATCTTCGTGGAATCCAGTGATTAGCAAGTGTAAACGTGAGAAAACTTCCCGTCTCATACCATCGGATGTCGTGAGTGTTGTATGTAGGCAGAGTGGCAATCCTAGCGTAAAAGTGACTGATGACAATCAAGTGCGGGTAGTTCGAAAAACTCGTACAGCTAGAAGATGTTGATACAACTCCCAGCCAGTCTACCCGTGACCACGGACGTAATGTCATGTCCGAAACGTCGGGTTAAATATAAAACGTAAGTTTTTACGCGATTAAGTCCCGTTTTAATTTAATAATATGAGTGAAGATCGTGTTAGTTTAAATCAATATAGTTTCGATATGTTTTTAAAAAGTTGGACTTGAAGGGCGGTGCCATAGCAACGCGGGATCTGAATTGTCAGCGGATGATATTACGTATATTATATTGTGGAATTCGAGATAGAGTTTTAATTTACCAAAACTCAGAAGTCGGATCTGCCAACGCGCTGGAAGGTACGTTTATTTATGACGAATTTTGATTTTTAAAAGAATGTAACGTACCCGCCGTTCGGGTTTGTGTATGGATCATTTTGACATGTGTTTTTGTATGGACCATTTCCGCTAAGAACATTTGAATGCGAATTATTTATTCAATTGAATTATTGGATTTTGCATCTATTGAACTTATTTAATTTGTGTACACAAAAGTTAAAATAAATTACTACAATACATCCTTATCGTTATAGACCGCACGTGGTTAATAGAAAACTATAGTTATTCCACGTACTTATTTAATTTACCTGACCAGTATTAACAGAATTGAACTGATAGAATAAGAGATATTATTTAATTTGACTTTTAGTTATTGTAAGTAGAGACTGCCATCTACAAACCGAACACATTTAAGCTGACTTCATAATGTTTAAGTCAATTCGAAGTGGACCATTAATGGAGCTATGTATGTTCCATGATTTATCGGGCCATGTGTGCCTAGTGGAGCTATGTATGTTCCAAGATTTTATCGGGTCATGTGTGCCTGGTGGAAGTGGTGGAGCTATGTACGTTCCAAGATTTTGTCGGGCCATGTGTGCCTGGTGGAGCTATGTATGCTCTAAAACTGTAGGGAGACCATGTGTGTCATTGGATTTTTGGATACTAGCTATGTGTAGTTAAGGCGGAGAACGTCATAACCCCATAATGAATATCTAGTTGTGACAACGTAAAGATGAACCGACTTAGATCATACAGGGATAATTGACCAATATTAGACGCTTGTTGCTTATTTTTAATTATTTTTTTCCTTTTCTTGAGATAATGGCGAGTGACGACGATAGCGGGAGTCTGATATGGAATCGTAAAAGGAAGAGAAACGGCGGTCCGTCGCCGTTTTTTGAGGCTAAACGTAGGCGTAAAGCCAGCAAGCGTGTAGCCGCCACAGCATGGGTCGTTGAGGAAATCCAATCAAGCGCAGCACCGGCTGAGTCGCCGACCGGCCAGCTCAAGCTGCCTGCGCCACGACCCGGTTTGGTAACGTCACCTGTAGAATCAACGATGTCGCGGTCGGACCAACCTGATGAACAGCCGGCTACCGGCTTCTCGGTAGATGAGGTATTGAAGCTTGTGTGTGCTATTAAAGGAAGTGATAAAGACAAGTTGCGCCAGTTAAGTAATAATCATGTGAAAAACGTAGTACCAGAATTTGATCCATCTAGTAAAACACAGAACATTGAGAGCTGGTTACGAAAGGTGAATGAGTGTTCGACGATATATGAATGGGACCAGAAGCAGACCATACATTTTGCGATTCAGAAATTGTCTGGTCTCGCAAAAAGGTGGTTCGAAGCGTTACCGTCGGTTAATTATAACTGGGAAGAGTGGCAAGCCAAGCTTCGAAAAGCGTTCCCAAATGAGCAAAATTATGGTCGGCTTCTGGAGGAAATGCTTGCGCGTACCACACGGTTTAACGAAAATTTGCGAGAGTATTTTTACGATAAGTTAACTTTGATAAATCGTTGTGAAATTAAGGGTCGGAAGGCTGTCGACTGTGTCATACATGGTATCCTAGACAAGTCTATTAGAAACGGTGCGCAAGCATTAAACTGTAAGGAACCGGAGGATCTTCTGAATTTTCTCAATTCTCAGAAAACATCTGATTTCCCATATTTCAAAAAGCGTAATGAAAACTTGCACTCTATCGTTCTGTTGATAATAGCCGACCACATGAATATAACATAACGTGTTTTAACTGTCAGGCTAAGGGCACCCTTTTAGTAAATGTCCGAGTCCTCTAATTAAATGTAAAAAGTGTTTTAGAGTTGGTCACGATTTCGCAGAATGTAAGTTTGCGCCCTTGAATTTTCAACAGACTAATGACCATAAGACGAATAGTGGAACCAAGAAGACTCTGACAATATATATTTCAAATAATCCAAACGATAAATTCTTTAAAAAGGTTATTGCTAATGGTGAAAATTTCCTGTCTTATGTTGATTTTGGCAGTGAGGGTACTTTAATGCGTGAGACTGAAGCTAAAACTTTAAATTTGCCTAAGTGTTTCAATGAGCTTCCGTCAATATTAGGCTTTGGGGATGGCTCGGTAACGCCGCTTTATAAAAGTTTCATTACCTTGAAACTGGATGAAGTTGAAGCTCGTGTTGAAGTTCTTGTAGTCCTAGACAATTTTTTACGCGCCCCGCTTCTCGTGGGTCAAGACTTTACTGAGTTGCCAGGAGTAACTGTTTTGAAAGACTCCAAGAAGCTCTTATTTTACAGAAGCCCAGACGTTGAGACTCACCAAAGTGAAAAGTGCATAAAACTTGTGAGTGTAGGTACCAACGAAGTACAAAATATTAGCCTAATTGAGGTGTGTACTGATGCTAGGTACTCTGGTGATGTTTATATGGAAGGGTATAGTTGCGCAGAGCCTGGTAAGGAATATCACTTGCACCAGGGTGTTTATCGTATAGAAAAAGGGAAGGGTCATCTAGTTGTGACGAATAGTCGACCCGAAAAATTGGTGATTTCCGGCACTACGTTGCTAGCTCGGGCTGTGCCTTTTGTAGAGCGATCGATCTGCAGGGTTAATCGAATAACCAAAGATATAGCCAGCATGGAGCCATTGAATCGCGCTGAAATAAAGGTTGGCAAGGGTATTGCCGATGAAAACCTAGATAGGCTTTATAACCTGCTGCAATCATATCGAGATTTCTTTGCCATGAATCTCGGTGAAATAGGGCTCGCAAAGGGCGCTGAAATGACCATTGACTTAAATGACGATAGGCCAGTGGTATATCGGCCTTATCGACTGTCCTTGTCTGAAAGGGAACAAGTTCGCGGTATCGTAGACGAGCTCTTACAAAATGATGTGATTCAAGAGTCTGAATCTGATTATGCAAGTCCGATTTTACTGGTGAGGAAGAAAACGGGAGAACAGCGTCTTTGTATAGATTTCAGAGCTTTAAACAATAAGACTAAAAAAGACTGTTTTCCCCTTCCACTAATAGAAGATCAGTTGACTAATCTGAGTGGTAATTGCTATTTCACTTCCTTAGACCTTGCTTCGGGTTACTATCAGGTTCCCATGGCATTAGAAAGTCGTCGTTTCACAGGTTTTGTGACCCCAGACGGTCACTATGAGTTTAAACGAATGCCGTTTGGCCTCGCAAATGCGCCAGCGGTTTTTCAAAGACTCATAAATAAAATGCTTGGTTCAAAACGATTTGATGCTGCTTTGGCGTATTTGGACGACATTCTCGTCCCATCAGAAAGTTTGGAACAGGGATTTCAAAGACTGGAGGAGGTCTTAAAACTGTTACGCGATTACGGTCTCACCTTGAAATTATCGAAATTTAGATTCTTTGACGACGTAATAAAGTATTTGGGTTACGAAATTTCTCCTGATGGAATACGTCCTGATGATCATAAAATTTTAGCTGTTAAAGAATTTCCGGTACCAAAGTCTGTTCACGAAGTTCGTCAGTTTTTGGGACTAGCTGGGTACTTCAGGAAATTTGTTAGGGGTTTCGGTGAGACAGCGCGGCCACTTACTAATTTGTTGAAGAAGGATATTTCTTTTCGGTGGTCTGAGATAGAGTCGAAAGCGTTTACATTACTAAAAAGCAAGTTGGTGGAGCGTCCAATTTTAGCTCTCTATAATCCCAAATTGGACACCGAACTTCATACCGATGCCAGTGCTTTGGGTATAGGTGGTATACTTTTACAGTGGCAAGAAAATCCGCGGGTCTTGAAACCTGTCGCCTATTTCAGCAGACAAACCACTCCTGAAGAACGCCACTTACATTCTTATGAACTGGAAACTTTAGCCATTGTGTGTTCACTAAAAAAATTTAGGGTATACCTGTTGGGGACCAACTTTAAAGTAGTAACAGATTGCCACGCAATAAGAACAACTCTAACCAAACGTGACCTTGTGCCATGCATTGCCCGGTGGTGGCTTCAGATAGGTGAATTCACATTTGATATAGAGTACAGAGCTGGTGCTCAAATGGCACATGTTGACGCCTTAAGTCGCAATACTAACTTGACAGATCAAAACGACAACTCGACAATGACTGTTTATAATATTAATACTGATCATTGGCTCTTGACTTTGCAAATGACAGATCCCGATGTTGTAAGGGTAGTTAAAGTTTTAAAGCCCGATAATGATGAAGAATCAAAGGACATAAAAAAGAACTTTGTCGTTAAAGATAACAAAGTGTACCGACGAGTGGAAAAAAAATTGTGTCTTGTGGTCCCTCATGCTGCCCGTTTCCAAATTTGTAGATCCAATCATGATGACATCGGACACTTGGGTGAAGCAAAAACTATTGAGAGAATTCAGTCGCTATACTGGTTCCCCAAGTTGCGTAAATTTGTCAAAAAGTACGTACGTTCCTGTATTCAGTGTGCTTACAATAAGGATAGCGCGAAAAGTCATAAATTTGGTCATTTATATCCGATTCAAAAGGTAGATGTTCCTTTCCACACGGTCCACATTGACCACCTAGGACCCTTCACTAAAAGTAAAAAAGGAAACGCCTATATTTTGACTGTGGTCGATGGCTTTACTAAATATGTATTTGTAAAACCTGTGAAGGACACTAAAACAAAAAGCACTTTGAAAGTTCTTGAGAGCGTGTTTTACGATTTTAGGATGCCGTCTCGAATTATTTCTGATCGGGGAACTTCGTTCACTTCGGGTGCTTTTAAAAAATTTTGTGACCTTCACGGAATAAAGCACATACTGAACGCAGTCGCATGTCCCAGAGCAAATGGCCAGGCCGAACGTTTTAATCAAACCATATTGAATGCTCTAAAGAAACACAACTGTGGCACAGATGAGCGTGACTGGGACATGTGGCTGGGTAGGGTACAGTGGGGCATAAATAATACTATTAATGCTACTACTCAAAAAACGGCATCGGAAGTCCTTTTCGGCTGTAAATTTCCAGATGGTTTGGCCAATAAATTCGGTATTGACGCTGAAATACCAACAGAAAATGTTAAATCCATAAGAGACGCCGTGAGTACTAATATAGAAGCTGTACAGCAGAAACAAAAACTGCGCCATGACAGTGATCGGGCACCCGCTGCCGTTTACAAAGTGGGAGATCTAGTAAAGGTTACTCGCGCTAATTACTATAATAAGGGAAATAGTAGTAAACTTTTGTCTAAGTTTGTTGGACCCTACAAAATAAGTAAAGTTTTGGGTAACGATAGATACAGGATTACTAATGTTTCACAATTGAACAAGAAAAGTGAGTCGTTCGAGACTGTCGTTGCATTCGACCGAATACGACCCTGGGTCCCTTTAAAAACAAGTGCTAACAGATTCAGTGAGTCGTCTGAGCAGTCGTCAGACTCGTCAGATTATGATACTGACGATAATCTTCCTTTGTCAAAACTGCAAAAAAAGGCGTCAAAAGGCCAAGTTATCAAGTAAAAACCGAATGTGATGATTGTCTTAAATAAATGTTATTTGTTTTATTTCAATTTATGGTAGAATGCCATGCCATTAGGTTTTTAATTAATAATTCATTTTATTCATTTTATATTGTGGAATTCGAGATAGAGTATAATTTACCAAACTAGCTTTTGCCCGCGGCTTCGCTCGCGTTACAAAGAGACAAAAAGTAGCCTTTGTCACTCTCCATCCCTTCAACTATCACCACTTAAAAAATCACGTCAATTCGTCACTCCGTTTTGCCGTGAAAGTCGAACATATAAACAGACACTCACACTTTCCCATTTATAATATTAGTATGGATTTACAGGGTCGTCCACATGCACAGGTTTGTACCACCCTATCTTTTATACGAGTAGATGTCAAGACACGTCTGTAGTCTATTCCCCAAAAATGCATTAGTGGACTAGGACGAACATTAGTTAAGAGGAGGGACTTTATTCAGATTCTGTAAAATTACCCCATTAGACACATAAACACTCTTCACTTACAGTTTCTTAATTGACTAGTACTCATGGGGGACGTATTTGAGTAAGAGCTGGGTACCGACGTTATTTAAAACGTACCGCAAAATCTGTTTTTTCTGTGTCATAAAAAACAGCGCGCAAGGGGTAGGTACTTAGTTATAGATACATAAGGACTGTATCGTTAAATATGGAGACAACTTTGAGTAGCCGTATTTATTTGCTATTATATTTTTTTCTTATAACAATACATGGGCTTATTAAGGCACATAATAAGGTACGCATTTTGTCCTAGAAACTCGACGTAAAGCATGTGGTTTAGACAGCATTGACTTAATCCTCCCGAGTACCAATTACGATTTCGGACAAATGCTACTAGAAAATTCACAAAGTGCGTACAAGACGACACAATTGCGAAAAAAAATTGTACAGTGCGAACCTCAACGACACATGATCCACAAAGCAGAAGATCTAGACATAGTCTAGCCACTGTTATTTAAAAAAAATAAAGTTCATGATCTGTGTATGGCGGCCATTTAGAGAATGTGGCATGGTGCTTACGCTAACTCCGACTTTGATGTCGAATTTAACTATCATACACTGTTTATATCGATCTGGTTTAGGCACTGGTCAAACACCATGAATGTCTATTAGACATTGGCCTATGCCTAATTTTTTTTATCTATTTCTCTCATCCTGCTTGTATCAAAAATTTACGGCAAACCGGAACGTTGCTCAAAAATGCGTTTTATTAAAGTATATAAATTCACCGCATTTATTCTGCAAGTACCCAATTGAACAACCATAAAGAGGACTCTTAAAAAATATATTTTGGCAGCATATTAACCTTTATTTGTCGAAATCGTACAAAAAGTCTTTGAGATATTCTCAAATTAAGCCAGATTAGGGGTTGTCCGAAATGTATTTGCTAGACCTTAATGAAAGTACCATAAAGTCCCTAAAATAAAAAAAATATCAGACCTTCTTATATCAAATAGTACTTACCAATACCTTCAGATCATACTCTCGGACCATAATAATACAAAATTATGCACATGTCAACATTTAGACGAGGTTTGTTGTGTCCCTATAATTAACGATACAGTCCTTAGAGGAATAGTAATACATTACATCAGAGGCCGGGAATCCGTTTTCACGCCGACGCATGTATAGTGCTATTCTCAAACATACAATTCATTGAGGTATATGTACTACGTACTAGAGGCGACGTTGCCAAGCGAAAACACTGCACATGCTGACAAATGCGCGGGGTGGGGGGAGCGGCCATTTACGCATAGAGTAGGTCTACCATCAGATGTGACACATTATTATATTCTGCCTAATGGGAATTTTACATTTAGTTAAAATACGGCTATTCTAGTCAAAATGATTTATTTATTTACAACTTAAACAATACAAAATAATATAATTATGCTGTACTTATTTTCTTCTTTAAAATACAATGAATGAACAATATGTGTGTGGTCAGTTGGTAACCAAGTTTCCTCAGCACAATTTTTGGATAAAGCGTATCCATTGTTCCCTTTTTTCATGACCAGGCCAAAGAAAACTGCAAAAATTGAGCGTGCTACAAATACAATTTCACTCAAAAAATATTAACAATTTATAAACAAATAAACTTTTTTAATATTATAGTAACATAATTCATGAAGTAGTAAGTAGTTACCTAATAATTTTCCAAATAGAAATATATATATTTCGCAAATATATTAGAAGTGAAACACATTAGTAGGAACAATGTAAATGGCACATCTGCGCGGTTAACTTTTTCTAGTCTATGATTGCGTCACCAAAATGGCGGCAGTCCGCACCTGCTCGCGTGTTTGTAGAATATTCAATCTTAAAATATTATAGACGAGTTTTTTGTTTAATTTACCGATGAAATGTCACACCTTGACTTTTATTTGATTTTTTCGAGTGATTAGAACAATTTTTAAGCACACGAGAACGCATTATTCACGTGGATTGTAAATGAATCACGGCACGTCACTGCACTGCAAGGGCCTGGAGACGACTGACAACGTTGCGGTCCATGGACCGCAGTGGGGTGTGTTAAAAATTCTCTTAGCAACGTCGCCTCTAGTACGTAGTACATATACCTCAATGATACAATGAAATAAAAAAAAATGCTCTAAAGGACAATATTTTATAAAAAAAAGTTACTTTGCAGGCCTAGGCCTAAAGGATAATATGAAATCCCTTTACAGTCCTCTCGAGTTGTTGCGCCCAAAAAGCGATACTTCCCAGCCCATTTTAAGGAACGTAAAGACAATATTTCATTGCATGTTTGAGAAAAGATACATTTTGCGAGATCAAAAACATTCACGAGTGCCTGATTTCCAGTCAATAGACGTAGAAAAACAAATAATTGAACTGAAAAAAAAAGTTGTGACGGACGATCCATCCCTACGATGTCTCTACCTATAGGGAGGTTATAAACAGGAAATGAAAAAAAAATCATGCATGAAGAATACGTTGACAAGTTACCGCCTACAAGTTAGGCCACCTAACAGCACGCCAGAAATCAGCCAAAACATCGAAATTAACGGCCTAGCCACGACAATGGTCTAAGGCGTCTTGCGGCAGCGGCAAGCGGTAAGTCACAAAAACAAAAACGCAGCGCGCGCGAGGCATGCCACGACCTTGCCGCTGTTCGAAATCGCGCGCGGGTTTTTACGGGCCTACCCGCGGGAGCGGCGCGCGGGGCGGCGCGCGACTCAAACAACTGTAGCGCGCCGCGCGGGCACCGCCACGACATTACAGCGGCGCGACCGGCCTAGGCGGCTAGATGGGGCTAGCGATTCCGCGCGAAACAAAATATTTTGTTTTTATTATGAGCGTCTTGGACCCGAAACCTTTATTTAATGAAAATTGAATTGTACTTTCGCGTATGTAGTATGTAATAATGTTTTCAAACATATTTTTGTATAGTATTTATTCGTATTTACTGTTAATTTTTTTCTAAGTGTTTATTTATATTAAGTATCATTTAACTAGCCATAAAATAAATTCCATGTACTTAGTCATCACACATATTCTCTTGTACAAGACGTAATTGACTAATTAAAGCATTCTATGCACTTTAGAGTCACATTCGACAGTAAAAAACATGTTTTTAAATATGAAAACGTTCTGGCCGCTCCTAGGCCCTGCCGCCGCTTCTAAAAGTACGTGGCATGGCTAGCGCCCGCGCGCGTTTCCCGCGCAGCCCAGCCGCCCTGCTCGCCGCCTTAGACCATTGTCGTGACTAGGTGAAGGAATAAAACAAGGCTTTATAAAGCAATTATAAACTATATTAAGTGGAAATAACTTTAGGTATAAAACGCGAGTGACAAACGGTAATGACAGAAGAATGTAAACAATACTGTCAACACTATGCTAGCAACCAGTGCGATAAAGAGGATTGCTCTGCATAAAGGTCTAGGCGTCCATATTTCCAACATCCTCTCCTGGACGCAGACGCTTTGGAGCTAAGCCTGGGGCCGCAGAAAAATATTCATGCCTCGTTCGTTGGAGACCCTTCGTCAGTATATCGGCAATCATGTCTCCAGTGTTTTTATACTTAACGGCCACTTGTCGGCTAGCTATCTTCTTTGAGTTCATTGGACCAACCTGAAATAAAAATATATTACCGGTGCAAGATCTCCGATCTTCAACACTGTTTGCCCAGTCTGTATCGCAGTTGGAAATCATCTCATATTTCAAATTCCTCTTATGTTTCTTATTAATTGTTCCTTTGAGACCCATGACACGTTTTAGCTCCATCCAATGTTCTGTGGTAGGCTGTCTCTTGTATCGTCTCAGTGAGTCCACTATAAAGGTTAACACCATTTTATTCAATTGCCCGCTAGCTTGTTTAAATCCGTATATGGATTTGTTCAATTTACAGACTTTATTTTGGTCTTCATAGCCAGGAGGTAAAGAGATATAAATATCTTCATCTATTTCTCCTCGTAGAAAAGCCGTGACCGCATCCATTTGATGTATTGTAAGTCCATATTTTGCAGCTAAAGCCATCAAATATCTTATTGAACCATATCGGACCACAGGGGCATACACTTCATGGTAATCAATACCCTTAACTTGTTTGAAACCTTTTATTACAAGTCTAGCTTTGTAGCGTGATACCATTCCATTGGCATCTAACTTCGTCTTATACACCCATTTACATGGAATAGCAGATTTTCCATCTGGTAAGTTGACAAGTGTCCATGTATTGTTTTCTAACAAAGACTGGTATTCTTCGTTCATAGCTTTCTTCCACTCATCAGCCTTGTCACTACAAAGAGCTTCTTGTAAGCTCAACGGGTCACTGTTTAAAAAACTCATCGGAGACTCTCCACTCATACACATGAGAGAGGTAGGTACATGATCAGTTTCATTATCTCTTCTCCTCTCCATTCGGTGTGGAAGTGGTCTTAAGTTCATCACAGGCTGCGGTGAAGAATGACATGTTTCATCAGGCAAAAATGTTTCATCTGGCAAATATGTTTCATCATGGCCCGTATCAAACTGATCAGATTCATCTGACGTGGAAGGTCTTTGCGAGTCATCCTGCGCTTCTATTGCCTGATCTTCAGTATTTGAACAAGTCGGTTTATCTTCAAATAAAGGTAAGTTTACAGTCTTATTTTCTCTCATTTCATTACAATCTTCATGTTTTTTAGTTACTGTCACATTTTTACTAACATTTTCTTGTTTTTCAGGTACATCATCAACTTTGTTTCGCTCAACCGAAGCCTCCAGGAACACAACATCTCTACTGATAATAGCTTTTTTGCTTTCAGGGTCTATGAAGCGGTAGCCCTTGGTACAGTCGCTATATCCAACAAAAATTAATTTACGTGACTTTGGTTCGAGCTTCGTCCTCTTTTCTTTGGGTATATGCACCATCGCATGACAACCAAAAATCCTCAAATGATTTAAATTAGGTTTCTTTCCAGTCCATATTTCATGCGGGGTCTTGTAGGATAGAACGCGAGACGGTGAGCGGTTCACTATGTACGCTGAGGTGGCAACCGCTTCAGCCCAAAATGTGTCCTGTAATTTCGCATTTAAAATTATACATTTTGCGCGTTCTGTCAAGGTCCTATTCATCTTTTGGCTGAGACCGTTATTTTCAGGAGTGTAAGGATTAAAAGTTTGGTGCAAAATACCGTGTTTCTTCAAAAACGTTTCAAATTTTTTATTCTTATATTCGGTCCCGCAGTCGCTTCTTAAGATTTTTATTTTTGTGTTCAACTCATTTTCAACTCTATTCTTGAATTCCACAAATTTTTCGAATACTTCGCTTTTATGTTTAATAAAATATACATGTACTCTCCGAGAAAAATCATCGATAAAGGTGACATAGTACCTTGCTCCTCCCAAAGAATCATGCGTCATCGGCCCACAGACGTCACTATGCACAAGCTCTAGCAAACTGGTTGCCCGGGAGCCCTCGTTAGGAAACGGTCGTCGTGTCTGCTTGCCTTCAAGACATGTTACGCAAGTTGTATCGCTTTTACTCGGTGTCAACTTTACTCCTTCAGTACATTCCGGTATTTTATTAACGCTTGAAAAATTCAAATGACACATTCTCTGGTGCCACAAAAAAGGATCATCATCAGTTATTGTCTTTGCCATCATTCCTTTGGATTGATTATTTTCATTCGTAATTAACTGGTATGTTCTGTTGACTAACTTTGCCCTTGCGACTAATAGTTTATTCTCGTTATATATGTCACAGCCTTGTTTGTGAAAATCTAGTCTGCAATCATTTTTAACAATCTCACTGACAGAGAGCAAATTTGTTTTCAGGTCAGGAGCATAATGAACATTTTTCACCTGTATAGTCTCAATTTTGCCATTCACCTTTACTTCGACATATACAATACCCATGCACTCGATTTTTAATGCTTGGTCGTTGGCTATTGTTATATTCGTTACAGAAGGCGATGTTATATTTGTGAGCCAATCCTTTCGCATTGTAAGGTGAACTGAAGCTCCACTGTCAACATACCAGTGTTCGGAGTCATCGGTCAAGGCGGCTGAAAATGCTGAAAATGCCGCTACATACCCGGTGCTCTTCTCTCCATTTGTTTGTTTATTTTGACAATTTCTGCTGAGATGTCCATAGCGATTGCAAGAAAAGCATCTCGGACCCTTTCTAAACTTCTGAGGGTTATTTCTAGGTTGACCTTTAGAGTTTGTATAAAGTGCGGTAGTGTCTGACGATGACGTCGCCTTAACTTCTTGTAATAACTTATTTTTCACTAAGTCAGCACTAATCTTCATACCAGAACTCTCTAAACCCATTATCATTGGCTGATACATGTCAGGTAAGCCTGCCAGCATTAAGGTACCAAGCCATTCATCGTCAACCTCAAATTTTATGTTCCTTAATTTGTGTGCCGCTGTCATTATTTTGTTGACATACTCTTCTACGGAGGAACTGTTTTCTAAATTAGTATTAATAAGTTCCTTTAATAAACCCACCTTCCGAGTTAATCCACTATCCTCAAAAGCCTTCGTTAAATTATCCCAAACCTGTTTTGCGCTTTTAGCATCTTGAATATGCACATAGAGTATCGGGTCTACCAGTAATATCAATTTTGACTTCGCCTTAACATCTTGCCTGACTGACTTTGATTCGGAGGGATCCGGAGTTGTTACTATGTACTCATACAAGTCTTCATGCTGTAAATACGCTTTCACAGCAAAACTCCAACTAGCCCAATTTTCTCTGCCAGTAAGCTTTTCAATCGACATCATAGAATTACTGTTCGACATGTCTACAGTGCTAATTCACCCTGAAATAGCTGAAAAATAGAAATAATCGCGAGCACGGTAACTAACTGGAAGTTATACACGCGACATTTTTACTTTCACTTTTTACTAATCGGAACGCAAAAATAACTTTCAAACGGCAGGAATGGGACGGCCCATAACCTGAAGGAATAAAACAAGGCTTTATAAAGCAATTATAAACTATATTAAGTGGAAATAACTTTAGGTATAAAACGCGAGTGACAAACGGTAATGACAGAAGAATGTAAACAATACTGTCAACACTATGCTAGCAACCAGTGCGATAAAGAGGATTGCTCTGCATAAAGGTCTAGGCGTCCATATTTCCAACACTAGGCCGTAAGACCAAAATCAGGGGGCCGATTTTTGAGTCTCACTGTCACTAAAATACCGGTTGAAAACGGTGAATTGCCTATTATTTTCAGTGACAATTTTCTGAATTCGAACGCGTGAGACTCAAAAATCGGCCCCCAGATCTGGCCACTTTTCCCCCTACCAGAGGAGCTTCGAAGCAGCACTCGTTGAGAGGTATCTTGAAGGTGAAGCCTGCAGGTATCTTTAGTCATACAAGTTGTCAAACACTTTCAGTTTCTTTCACAATACAAATCTCTATTTGACCTAAATACTTACTTTTATCTTTGTTTGTATACTTATTTACAGGTAGGTACAACAATGAGGATGGGCCAGAGGAGACGATGATATCTCAAAAGCCAGTGACAACAAACGACCCTGTGGCACCTGACTCCATTCTGAAAACCATATTTTGCTGGGTGTGGGGTGCGACGCGGAGCTCCCATCGAAGTTACCGTTGATGATGAGAGTACTTTAGAGATAGAAGATAATTAGGAATTTAATTTATATGAATAAACGTGCCGTACATAAACAAATTTAATGTGTTTATTTCTTTATTGTCCATCTTTTTCCCTCCTCCATATTTCATGAACTTGAACCCAGATAAAAAGTGTGAATATTTAACTTTTTGTAGAAAATTTTATGAAGATTACTTGTGTCTCAGAACATTTTTTGCTAATATGTGCCACAGTTTAAGAGCTATTCGCGAAAAACTAAAAAAAGGGACCTTTATACCCTCTCCACCTGTTAGCTTCACCCCCACCCATCAGTACTTTGAGCATGTGAATTAAAACACCATTTTCTATAACTATGCCAAAATTCGCTTTTACATGAGTGTTTTCCCCTGAGGTAGGCTTCGTTAGACTTGCTAATTTATGACATCTGTGGATTTGTTGTACAATAGTTAATAAATTAAACAAATTATATATTTTAATTTGGTGTTTATTCCTTTTTTACATGATGTTGATGTTGTAAGAATAGGTACAGCTCGAGAGCATTTAGAATCTAACTTCGGGTTTCGGGTAAAATCGGACGTAATCGTGTAATAGAAAAAACCGGCCAAGTGCGAGTCGGGCTCGCGCACAAAGGGTTCCGTAGCAGCAAATATAATAAACTTATTATGTCAATTTATACACCTGCCAAAATTACAGTTAAATCAACCTATCTCAAAAACTATAAGAGATACTTTGATCAAACCAAAAATCATTGAAAGAGTTAATTAGCATGCATCACCTCTATTTTTTTTAGAATTTTATACCCCGTAGTTATAAAAATAGAGGGGGGGGGACATACTTTTTACGACTTTGAGAGCTGATATCTCAAAAACCGTTCACTTTAAGAAAAATGTTTTTTAGAAAACTTTATATCATTTTAAAAGACCTTTCCATTGATACCCCACACGGGTATGTACATCGAAAAAAAAATTTTCATCCCTCAGTTACATGTATGGGGGGCCCCACCCCCAATTCTTTTTTTTACTATTTAGTGTCATAATTTTGTAGCGGTTCATACAACACATATCCCCTTCAAATTTCATCACTGTAGTACTTATAGTTTCCGAGTAAATCGGCTGTGACAGACGGACAGACGGACAGATGGACAGACGGACAGACGGACATGACGAAACTATAAGGGTTCCGTTTTTGCCATTTTGGCTACGGAACCCTAAAAATGACAATGCCAATACGTTGATTGACGGATTCATTAGCAGTTTAATACCTAACGAGTGCAGTCGCCGGTTCGATCCTGAACTATATAGAGCAGTTAATACCACCTTTAACCCTTAAATGCATGACCTTGACAAAGATTTATTCAAATTTGAATTTTGACATGCTGTCAATAGAGCCAAAAATGCATGATGCATATATACATCACTATGCATTTAAGGGTTAAATTTATTTTTCGTGAAACATTTTTGAAAATTTATTTTAATGGGGACTCGTATCAAAAAAGGTATTCCTGTAAATGCCCCATATCACTACAAATATACCGGAAAATTACCCAATTCAGATACTCGGAACGGAAACAAGACATAATAGATTGATTGAAAACTCACAACATTCCAGTAGACCCTCGCTGAAACAAACCACGAATTTACGACATTATCTTGCACAACAAACAAGACCATATTATACAGTATTCCATATATAAAATACTGACTGAACATGGTCAGTCATATCATAGGTCCAGAAGATTGGAAAAAACTTTGTCAGCACGCAATGGAATGTGAAGAAGAGTTTCGTATTACAAAAATAAAATAGACTGCACCCTATTCTCAATCCTGTTTGAGCCTTCTGCTCCTATCTATCTAAAAAACAAGTTCCTGTTTGACACCCCTCGTCCAGGCGGTGAGCTGCGTACATCTCGTATTCTTAAGCTTTCTATTCCAGCTCACCGCACTGGGTTTATGACTAACTCTTTTGCTGTCCAGGCGAGCCGTCTCTGGAATTCGCTCCCTCTCAATATCAGACAAGCCCCAAGCAAGTTAGCTTTCAAGCGGTTGGTACATCAGTATCTGCTGAAACAAGAGTTCGAGTAGCATCCATCAATATTAGTATATATATAATATTTGTATGTATTAATTATATAATAAGTTTATTAAGTATATATGTATAATATTTTTATTTATGTATTTTATCACTATTTTGTATTGTACTTCAGCTGTTTTCGATTAATTCTAATCTGTTATTTTTCATTCTCTTTGCACCATTTTTACTTGTCTCTGTTTGGCCCGATGGTTGACTGGTAGAGAATGCCATTAGGCATTAAGTCCGCCATTTGTACGTTTTTTTTATTTATGTGCAATAAAGTTTAAATAAATAAATAAATAAAAATAGACGATTACAGTGACCAATTCATAATTAATACATATGACTCTGATGATGTATAGGATTATATTATACTAGTACTAATTACAATGTGAATTCAATTTCGAATCTTATCTCATGTCTATTATTATAGGCTACTTGACCCTTTTTTAAAGTTTGTCTTATATTATTACTTACTGTCCAATGAACCGAAAAAAAATATCACTATATTTTATTATGATTTATAAACCGCAAAACATATTTTTAAAGAATACTTTTACGTAATCAGGCAAAAAACAACATCAGCCATGTCATCTATAGATTTTCTGTGAATGAAGTCAGTCAGTGCGAAAACAACACTTTCTGACACTTTAAGTACGAGGCATAAAGGTCACTATTGTCAGTGATTGATTTGACATGAATTCTATGACGTCACTACACGGCCGACAGCCAAAGGCCAAAATTAAAAAAAAATACTCACATTTTTGAATTAAAAATACGTAGTCATCGTACACATTTAATACCCAAAATTATTAAATATTGGTCTCTTATGTCAAATATTACAGAAGATAATCATTTATTGTGCCAAATTAGATATGAGTCTAGTAACCTATTATAAACGAAAGATAATCTTCATATACTGGTTCCGTTTCTCAAAAAAATCGATGCGACTGGCAAATCATATTACTTTTTAGCAACCGGGTTTATTAACCTAATTTGGGGTCGCTGAATCCGAATTTGCCGGTTGCCCTCGTTAAATCTTGACCGGAAGTGAGTTATTCAAGATGGCAGCCAATATGACCTTATACATATGAGCAGTTCCCAAATACTTTGTACATAGTCTCGTGAGCAAATTTAAATTGATCCTATTTTGTTACCAACATTTAGTAATATAAGTCGACTTTCGTAAGATATATACAGAATAATTGTTATAATTAAGAAAATATAGATACTAGAGAACCTTAATGACGAAATAAAACTTACTAAAATCTCAATTCATCAAAAAAATCTTGGTAACAAAATAGGAATAATAAAAACAAATTGAATTTTTTCCTTAATTTTTGTACAAACTTTTCGAGAACTGCTGTCAATATAGCGACCTCAGTGAGTTTCTTGTACGGAGAACCAATTTTTTTTAATAATTATTATTGAAAGTAATGACAATAGCAATAACGCGTATTTTCTAATAGTTTTGTCCGACCAAATTCCTGACCGGAAGTGAGATAATCAAGATGGCGGCCAATATGTCCCCATATAGCGACCTTAGTCAGTTCCTTATATGGAAACGCATACTTTTTTTAAATATTCTTTTGAAATGTTAATTGCAAAAACTAATAGTAACAATATTACGTATTTTATGACAATTTGTAGTTTATATCTGCCATAGTTCAAAATATAACGCCCAAACACATAGGTACTGAAACAAGATATTGTAAGGCAAATATCAAATAGTAAAAAAAATATTTATTTTGAATTACTAATTATATATTTAAATCGTATATTGCCCCTTTACAGGCATATTTATTAAGTACTATCTTTTTCCCGCGGCTTCGCCCGCGAACAATTTTCAAATTTTTTTTTTTTTTGTATGTATGTTACTCGATATCTCCAAGGATCGTAGACCGATTTTCAAAATTTTTTTTTTGATCGAACGGGTATAACCCCGAGATGGTCCCATTGGCACCAAGTCGGGGTCTGATGATGGGATCTTGGAGAAATCGAGGGAACTCTTCAAATGTTATAGGCACATGTAATGTTCTTAGTGTATTTTTCAAAGGTACACCAGTATTTACGCCTGATGGTAATAATTTTATGTGGCTGAGCTGATGATGGAAGGTCAACTCCTCAACGGTTAGGAGTTAAAGGATAATTCTTTCACTACTGTACACATATTCGGACTGATACATAGGAACTACAAAATAATTGATTTGTTTATAATTTGGATGTTTAGATTATTGCAATCCGATAAGAAATCTGAATTCGAAGGTTTATTATTTTTGGCTTTTTAGTTTCTCCGTGTTTTGTAACACGCTTTTTTTGAAGGCGGTTTTATTACTGCTTTTAATACTACCATAAGTACCTACCTATAAAGCTTATTCAAACTTTGAACATTGCACCCCCATTTCACCCCCTTAGGAGGTGAATTTTGAAAAATCCAGTCTACGGTGGTTAAAAAGAAAAAAACGGGGATGCGATTTGAGTGGTCCCTAGGTTTGATACCCTAGATGAGTTTAAAAGTGGAGGTAAAGGTGACATACTATGGGTTGTTTTCTCGCCTGAAAGCTACACGGAGGGCCAGGGGAGAAAAAACTAGGGTTTAAGTTTAGTTTTAAGTTATATTTTCCTTTATTTGTTGATTTTATTGTGTTTATTTTTTTTTCTAATTCTATCAAGAATACACGTTGGTTTCTTTTGCTGAAAATTTCCTTTTTTTATGAGAAATGTGATGAGTTTTATGGCATTTTCCGATAAAGAGTAAAATTAACTCTCAAATAAGGCCACATAGTCATACTTTTACTTATATAATATTAAGGGTAATACCGCTTAACTCAAACGACTGAGAGTTGCGGTTTTTTTGACCCAGTATTAAAAAGTAATCGTAAAATCTAAACGATTGGACTTCGGTCGTTATACACATTAAATTCCTAAAATAGCCACTTAGCCACTTTTCTGAAAACATAGTTATTCAATGAAAGTCAAGATAAGATTAAGAGTTTATTCTTTATTATTAATAATGTGTTATAAATATGTAATAGTTGTTGGGTACACTTGTAAGTACATGCAGCGCCTGCAAATACACTCAGCGTCAAAAAAATCACACATCTCAATCGTTTGCGTTAAATCAGTATTGATCCACATATTCGAGCAAATTTCTAATTTGTATTTCGAGGCACAGCCATCAGAGTTCTGGGCGAAAGGCATCCAAACTTTGCCGGATCGTTGGCAAGAAGTCATAGATGCTAATGGTGATTACATCATCGACTAAGCTTTTTGTATTGTAATAATAATAAAAAAATATAAAACGTAAACCAAGTGTCTCATTACTTTTGTGCCAACCCAATACTTAAGTGATGATGATTGATGACACACAATTAATGAATACTACAGTTTCAAACAAGGTATGTCTCATCAGTATACATCCATGGCACACTGCCCATACTAAAGTGCCCATTCTCCTTTACCTTCGTGCCATGCAACCCTCGTAACGGCCAAGGTTCTACTTTCCGAACCAGTCGCTCCGTACGAGCAATTAAACAGCACCTTTGCCCCTTATAAAACAAATAACTACTTATATATTTCATGAATATAAACTGTAAAAGAAATAATACATTCTTCCTTGATGAAAAGTATTCTGATTTTGTAGCAGTTTTTACAATGATATGATAGGTTAGATAGGTAGCTATACAAGGTGCTCGTGAGCATTGCGAGAGATTTTAACCAGGCATCAACGTCGTGAAAAAGCATTTTGTACTGAATAACAATAGGATTATTTTTTTTTCAATTGGTAATAACTCTGATACTAGTCGAAATCCAGGAAAGTATATATGACATTTTTGTCTAAAAATGGGATCAGAAATATGCTTTTAAAATCTCTCGCAATGCTCACGAGCACCATGTATAATTTATTAATTTCTTAATATAATTATTTGCAGCCCGTGGTCAAGGAAGGATTCCTGATGAAGCAAACGCGCAGCTTTCAGCGTTGGCAACGACGGTACTTCAAGCTGCGCGGACGTACACTTTATTATGCTAAGGAACAAGACGTGAGTAGATTCTCTAGACTCTTATTAAAGGTTCGTTTATAACATATCTACAGACTTTGAGCGTGTCAGATACGTTACAGGTGCTGTAGCTGAATGGCATTTCTGCGACGCGAAACGAAAACTAATCGCCGCGAAAGGTAGTCTGGCTCTGTCGCGCCAATACGCAAGAGCGAGAGATAGATATCTACGAGCGTTTCGTGAGCGTTTGTGCCATTCGGCTACGTACCCTGGTCAGACACCGACCGACACCGCATATTTACATCTTAAGGTGCGACCACACCGCTGCTTAAAAAACGATGACGTATCCGCATCATCAAAATACGCAGACGGTACGGAATCGCAGTGACGCATCGTATCCGTATCGTTTTTACCGCATGCTCCCCACACCGCTGCTCAGAAAACGGCGACGGTACGGAAACGCACGACGAGCCCCATACGAAAGACACTGCGTTTCCGTACCGTCTGCGTATTTTGAGCAGCGGTGTGGGGAGCATGCGGTAAAAACGGTACGGATAATACGATGCGTCACTGCGATTCCGTACCGACACCGTTTTTTAAGCAGCGGTGTGGCCGCACCTTAAAGCGTGCCAGAGGCGTGCCGGGGCAGACCTCGACATACATACTTTATTATAATCTGAGAATTCCGAGTCAGACATCGACAGACACCGGCTTCAACGCATTTGGGAAAATAGCTCAATATAAGTCATAAAAAAGCCCCTTTTAAAGGGGATGAAAGATTGTATGAGGAACAAAATCTGAACTGAAAAAAAAACGGCCAAGTGCTAGTCGGACTCTCGCCCACCGAGGGTTCCGTATCCGTACAAACCTTCAATAGTTAAAAATAATAATTATGTTTCTTAATATAACTTTAAAGACTTGACTAGAAGTATAGGTATAGCGCCATCTCTCGGTGACTTTGTTAACTAATTTGCGCAACCTGTATAGTATAAATAAATAAATAAATACACAGATTGACTGAGTCCCACGGCACAGTATAATAAAGAGGACTATCGTACAGTATGGCCACTCCCTCTCTCCGCTGAAAGTGTCGCCCACCCCCTCTCGGTTACCTCACAGTTAGCACCTGTCAAAAACGCGAACAGTCGACCTGTCATATCTCACTCATACAAGCATTGTACATGTACGCGTTCACCTACACGAGCTTAGACTGTGTGCTAGGAACGCGCCTCTTTCATATATTTGATCGCAAGTGTCCGAGGTGTGCCCACGGTAAGCTCAAGAAGGCTTGTGTTGCAGGTACTCAGACAACGATATATATGTATAATATACAAATATACTTATATAAATAGAAAACATCCATGACTCAGGAACTAATATCTGCGTTCATCACACAAATAAATGCCTTACCGGGATTCCCACCCGGGACCGCGGCGTAGCAGGCAGGGTCACTACGCGCTTGTCAGGACCGGACCGGTGTATGTTGGTTTTTCAGGGATAATTCTTTATAATGTTTTTCTACTCCCGAACTGTTATTCGTCATTTACAGGGTCGTGCATAATCTTTAAAACCCTACATAAAAGTCTATTCCCAAAGCCAGCGTCTGCCGGCTTTCGGCGCATGCGCGCAGTATCGAAAAAACTGAAAACGCATTGTTTGGCTCTGTAACCATGGCAACGCATTGTTATAACGATACCGGGTTCGTGTGCGGGAAGGCTTTGGGGCCGCTGAGCTGACAGTGCAAACCTTTGCGTCAAATTAAGGAAACAGTGTCAATTTCACGAAAGTTATTCAAGAAAACAGTAAAAAACTAAGTGCATGGTCGTAGAAAAAGTATTGTATGCAACGGTGTTTAACTGAGTCAAAAAATACTCGTGGCGTCTTAATAACAATTTTCGGCTTCGCCTCAAATTGTTACCCACGCCACTCGTCTTTTTTGACCCCCTTTAAACGCCTGTTGCATAAAATACTATAACAATTTCGTATTAATTTGAAGTACGATATACGTATAATCTACAAGGGTAATTAAGTTGAAAGTGAGAATAAGAAAAGTTTTTTTTTAATAAAAAAAAAGTTTCGAAGATGCAGACACGATTTTATTTTTCCTGTAATATTTAGCATAAAACCAATGTTTCGTAAAATTTTCGAAATTTTTAATTGGTAAACTTCGGAGATAAGGGGGATGAACGGTACGTCTTACATATTAACTTATAAGAGTTATAAGTAAACTAGCTGTTGCCCGCAGCTTCGCTCGCGTTAGAAAGAGACAAAAAGTAGCCTATGTCACTCTCCATCCCTTCAACTATCTCCACTTAAAAAATCACGTCAATTCGTTGCTCCGTTTTGCCGTGAAAGATAGACAAACAAACAGACACACACACTTTCCCATTTAAGTATAATATTAGTATGGATAGCCTATGTCACTCTCCATCCCTTCAACTATCTCCACTTAAAAAATCACGTCAATTCGTTGCTCCGTTTTGCCATGAAAGACAGACAAACAAACAGACACACACACTTTCCCATTTATAATATTAGTATGGATAAATTAATATAAATACGTGCGTTTATGTTGTCAAAATTGCCTTTGCGGTGGTTTAATATACATAGTACAGTATTATTATATTATAATAGATACTGAAGCTGTAATTTTACTTTCACGAGTTAGGTACATGTAACTACTTACTTAATAACTTTGAAAAAGAATTAAGATTTAGTATTTAGATGTTCTATCGAAGTGAGTATTTACGTACATGCTTATAATTATTTAATTATTTTACCGTTATGTGGAGGTCGACTGCTATAACGTTTTCGTGATTTATTTAAAAAGAAATAAAAAATCATGTTAAACCTACCTACGTACTGATTCGACCGCTGTCACAGAATTGATATTTTGTCGTGATCGTACCTCATTTGTTTACAGAAATAACTAAAGGGCGGAATTATACAAGGCCTTTGAGTAGGTAATATCAGCCCTGTTTCAATTAGGTACTTATTTATTTATTTGAACTTTATTGCACAAATTATCAATAAAAAGTACAAATGGCGGACCTAACGCCTTAAGGCATTCTCTACCGGTCAACCATTGGGCAAATCATAGATAATTAGTTTGGTGCACAAGATTATAAAGCCAGTATGAGATTTTAATGATTAAATACAAGTCGATACCTACTATTATAAAATAAACATACACAAATACAATAAATCAACCTACATACATATTAGAACCTATATACATACATACTTATCTCAGTAAGTACGCCTTAGTTACACGCGAATTTATTAGAATTAAACCTACATATCACTAAGACATATCTTAGGTTTTTTCGAGCTAAAGTAGAGCAATATAAAAAAGGTAGTAATTAAATATTAACATTATATTATTTTTTTAAAGGAGACAACCCTATATCGTCAGAAAAGGTACGAGTTACGCGGTAGAAAGAGAGCGCACTTCTACTTTAATATAATTGTAGGCATTTAGCGTTGCGCGGTCGGAATTTGAACAATAGTATCGTGGCATGAGTCGTTATTTCTTTAAACAGGTTTTTCGAGAGGGCTTTCTGTACTTGTACTTATATGTATTCTGTGCTTTGGTGTGGAGTTTTCAAAACAATATTCGACTGAAGAAACCTGATTAATATACTCGAATTAACAATGTATGGCCGTATTTCCGTTTTACGTATTTAGGTATTGCTCAAATTTTCCAATTTCATTAGCTTTTTTTAGCAGTCAGCTTTTTCTTTATCAACAGTATCACCTTATTTATAACCTAACCACAAAATTAAAAATTTGAAAAAACCCCCGACCGTGACATAGTGGACCGATTTTCATGAAACATGGCTAAGAACACTCCCGACTAACTCAGCTTTCAGACAAAAAAAAACTAAATTTAAATCGGTTCATCCGTTCGGGAGCTACGATGCCACAGACAGACACACACACAGACAGACAAACAGACAGACAGACAGACAGACAGACAGACGGACAGACAGACAGACTGACAGACACGTCTAACTTATAACACCCCTTCGTTTTTGCGTCGGGGGTTAAAAATAGGTAGGTGTTGGATGTTAAAGTTTCATTGTTGTGTTACCCATTAAGTTTAAATACGTGGTTATGAAATATTTAAAAAGGCAGGGATAGGGCAGCGGGTGCGGGATCGGCACTCACGGCCGGGGCCCGAGTGTGAGAGCGTGCACCTGCCCTCCCTAGACCGCTCGGCGCCGCCGCCCGCACCGCCTTGGCCGCTCGAAAGGCCTCCCCTGCCGTCACAGCAGTTTCAGCCAGTCGCGCTTCACGCGTGGGACTTGCCGTACGCGGTTCTGCGCTCGTTCTCTAGGACGCATTTTTAATAATCTACTGACAATCATTACGGGCACCTATCTTATTTCTTTCGTCCATTATAATTTCGGCACCGAACCGTAGGCGTAGTATACTTAATTTGACATTTACTTTTAACTAATTTCACTATCTTCGTTCTGTTTCTAATCCATTATCCATTTTTTGTGCCATACCTATCACCAAACTTCATGTCAAGAATTGGATAACATGTAAGTTAGTAATTATATATTAACGTGAATTAATTAATATAAATACGTGCGTTTATGTTGTCAAAATTGCCTTTGCGATGGTTTAATATACATAGTACAGTATTAATTTTCATTCTCTAGGCTACTAGGTTTTATACAATATGTATATAAAAATAAAATATAAAAACATTTACAAAACAATATAAAAACATATAAACATATTATAAAAAACCTAACCTAGGGTGCCGCCAGCAGCGGGGCAGGGCCCAAGCTGCCGGTGATTACGGCTGTAGAGAGAGGAACCGTCGGACTATCCGCGCCGTGTCCAAGATCACCGCCTTCTGCATCTGGCCCTTGATCCAGCCACCTAGCGAGAGTCTCTTAAGATGTTGGTCGAGACTCTTCGCTATGAGACCGTTCGCTGAAACGACTATCGGAACAATGATCGTTGAATCAACATCCCACATGGCGGTTATCTCGTGAGCCAAGTCTAGGTACTTAGTACAGTATTATATTATTATATTATAATAGATACTGAAGCTGTAATTTTACTTTCACGAGTTAGTTACGTGTAACTGCTTACTTAATAACTTTGAAAAATAATTAAGATTTAGTATTTAGATGTTCTATCGAAGTGAGTACTTGTGCATGCTTATAATTACTTATTTTAAGTTACCTACTAGAACCAAAAAAGTACCTTCCTGCTTATATATAAGTTTACCTGGCATTAGTACTCGTTCAGTTTTTATTATAAACTATCTTTTGCCCGCGGCTTCAATCGCGTTAGAAAGAGACAAACAGTAGCCTATGTCACTCTCCATCCCCTCAACTATCTCCATTTAAAAAATCACGTCAATTCGTCGCTCCGTTTTGCCGTGAAAGACGGGCAAACAAACAGACACACACACTTTCCCATTTATAATATTAGTATGGATATACCAATTTGTCTGTATTTTCCATGTAAGGGGATCCGCATAAATATTCCATCTCGAAATTTTATATTAATTAATGGTACCTAGTATTAGTCAGTAAGCTACGTATAACCTAAAACACGTATAACCTAAACTGAATTCTGACAATTAAATGTGTGTGCATCAGTAAAAAGATTTAACTTATTTCAGAACAATTTGCTAATATCTCGGTTTCCATACTTCAAGGAGGTTTTTTCTCGCCAGACATTATTTGACAAATTAAATTAAGTATAAAATAAGCAAGTTAATGAATAAATACGTTTACTTTTGCTCGACCCATTAATTATAAAAAAAAACTTACATAATATGTAAGTTTTCAAACAGACAGTCAAAATAAAAATGTGTTCACATTTTTATTTTATGTAAATATTATTTGCATACCTATTCACATTTTTATTATTTTAGCCGTTTGTTTTGTTGCTTTGTTTAGCTTGCGCGCGCATCCAGCGTGCGTAGCCGAATCCACAAACGCTTACGAAACGAAACGCTCGTAGATATTTATCTCTATCGCTCTAGCGTATTGGCGCGACAGAGCCAGACTACCTTTCGCGGCGTTTCGATTTCGTATCGCGTCGTAGAAATGCCATTCGACCCTTTAGACGCATAACGCCAAAGACATTTTGTCATTTCGCGTACTGAAAAAAAATGTTATGCGTGTGTAACGCCAAATACGCTTAATACCAAAAACGCTTTATGCCAAAAAACGCATAATACCAAAAACGCAATACGACAGTCCTACTTGAAAATGGTCTAAGGAGACAATCCATCGATTTAAAATTGATGAAAAATGTCATTTACAGATTTTGGAAAAAACATACAGGATGCGAGAAAAAGGGCATTTTTGACAAACTTTTTTTTGACGCAATCGATCCCATTCCTATCCAGCCAGGATCAAAAGCTAATATGGGACCAAAGAAAAATTTCCATTACATTAATATTTCTTGTATGTGGGTAGCTTTTGCACATTGTAATTTTTCCTCAGTCACCCGTTGACCACGAACGCTGTAAAGAGTTCGAAACGTCGGGATGAATTTTAAATTCATTATACGCGATTTATTCCGTTTCCATAGTTTTATTTCATTAGTAACTATCGCGGTAACCGAAGACAATAAAATTTGTTTTTTTACGAATTACGAATTAAAAAAGCTTACATTTTGAAGGCTTTTCCTTATTAAAAATTCCATACAAAATGGGATTTTAGCGTAAACCGTTAACTCGACGACCGCTCACGGACGTGTGCATAGCTCAATTGTCTGGCTCAATTGTCTGCGTTTAAGAAAAATATTCCCGGGTGCGTAAAATGAGTCGTGAAACTCGTGAATTAATTATTTACATTTTTACACCCATCGATTATCTTCTGGGTGTCGGTCATCTAATGGTGCAACTATCCTAGTACATTTCCTCACAGTACATAGTTAACAAAAAAATGGAACTTTAAATTATCAACAGAACAACTTCCCAAATGTAAAGCAAAACTAAGAAAATTACAATACCGAGAGAATCTGATCTGTAATATTCATAAATTGAACAGCCGGTAAAGCCTTGGTAAAAATATCCGCAAGTTGTTCTGTACTAGGCACATATTTCAAATCAATTAACTTTTGTTGAACCTTTTCACGAATGAAATTATACTTTACATAGATATGTTTACTTTTCTTATGAAAAACCGGGATATTTATAAGTTTTATGGCACTTTGATTGTCCATACACAAAGCTGTACAATTGATATCAAAATCTATGACTTTAAAAAATTGTTTAAGCCATAAAAGATTCTTGGCTGCTTCACAACCAGCTAATAATTGAGCATGGCAAGTCGATAAGACCACACAGGGTTGTTTCTGACTAGCCCAAGAGATAAGCCCACCAATCCCACCATTCAACATGAATAAATAACCCGTAGTAGAGTCCCCGGCAAAATCTAAGTCTGAATATCCAACTAAGTCTGACTGCTTTTCATAGTTAATACAAACATATTTTGTTTTATTAAGATATTTGATTATTCTTTTGACTTGAGCAACATGCTTCAAACTAGGATTATTAATATATCTACTTAAGACATTTACTCCAAAGCATATGTCAGGTCTAGTTGCATTGACCAAGATAAATAGTAGGGTTTGCTCCCGGGAAATGCCGGTACCCAAAGTACCGGGAATTCCCGGGATTACAGCCATGCAAAGAACCGGGAAATCAACTTGAAAATCGGTTCAGTAAGCCCCAAAACGCCTAATCATCATTTATTAGCGGGTGGCATTGGCAGCCGTGACCACGGCGATACCCTAACTAGACAAGCTAGTCGGTAGTCGAGTTTTGTATTTTTGGTGGTACCTTATATGTAGTAGTAGTAATCACTTTATTGTGTACAACAGTTTATATACAATTTGTAGGAATAGAGATACAAAGGCGAGCTTATCCCTATAAGGGATCTCTTCCAGCAATATGTATTTAGTTTTGCGATGGAGGGTTTGAACATTAATAGCATGACGTAAGTAAGTATAACAGGTTAGCGCTGATTAACTAGGATGTTGTCTGTTCGCGGATTAACAAAGTAATTTTCTGCATTTCCGCAAAGTAACGCCTGCGGCCTGATTATATCGATTAACGTTCATAAAAAATGTTTTCTTATTTTGTTTATTGTGATTATAGTACGACTATACGTAGAAAATGAAACTGTGATTATCATTATCTCTACATGTCATAAAGCTAAGTCCCTCGCCGTGTCTGTTTGTGTGTCAGTATTCGAGATAAACTCAAAACTACTGAAAGGATTTTCATGCGGTTTTCACCTACGTATGAATAGAGTGATTCTTACAGTGATTCTTGACGGAGGTTCAAGGTTTTGTTTTAAATTGATTAAAATATGACGATATGTGCTAATCAAGATGGTAAAAAAAACCCTGCCCATACCGATAAAATAATCTTGGTGGAATTGTATTAACCTTATATGCTCGTACTTATGTAGGTCTACAAAAAAGTCGACGGCGACAAAAAGGTTTTAGCTCCCAAAAACTTTTCCTGAAATTTGCTTATGCTGTAACACCGTCAGGCACTTCCATATATATGTCCTCTTCTAGGACCCCATATAAGAATGCTGTTTTCACATCTAGTTGTCTTATGTTTCATTCCAATCCATTTGAGTAGCAATGCTTAACAATATTCTAATTGACTCATATCTGGTAGTTGGTGAAAACGTTTCATAGTCAATTCCTTGAATTTGTGTAAAGCCTCAAGCACAAAGGCGAGCTTTATATCTCTCTACTTCACCATCTTTGTTTATTTTAATGTTAAAAACCCATTTTGATGTTATGGTCCTATAATCTTCTCGGTCAATAAAACTCTAGGTGTTATTCTGCCGATGGGATTCTAGCTCTTCCGCTATAGCTTTCAGCCGTTCTTTACACTCTGGGCTGTTGATCGCGTCATTGTAAATCATCATCATTCTCTTGTCGGTGGAGTATTTTCCAGCTTTTTCTATTATGTGGCATGTTTACTTCTAACATACAGTTTCTCCTGGATCTCAAATTATATGGCATATCATTGCTTAAATTTCCTAAATTAGATTCACGAGGTGGTACATAAGTGTCATCCAGTTCATTTGCATCATCATAAGAGGATACCTCATCATCAAGAATATCACCCTCTTCTGGCTCCACCCTTTCTATGTCAACTTGTTGCAAATTATTTTCATTTTCATTATCATCGCCAAAATTAAGTGATATTTCTACTCTTCTTCACTTTTCTGAAAATTTGGTGTGTTTTTCTCATCAAATATGACATTTCTTGATACTGTCACTCTCTTGGTTTCTGGGTCATGCATTCTGTAATTTGTGTGTTCATATCCAACTAACATCATTTTCCGACTTTTACTCTCTAGCTTTGTTCTTATTCGATCTGGTACATGAACATATCCCACACATCCAAACACTCTTACATGATCTAAACTAGGATTCATGTCAGTCCATACTCCATAGTTCATAAGGTGCAATACTTGGGGTTTGACTTGAAGATGTACGATTCAATATGTACACAGTAGCATATAGCATAGTTAGATCGAGCATTCTGCATAATTGTCCTCGTTCTGTCCGTCCTTTCATTTCTGGGCTATAAGGAGCAGTTAATTTATGCACTATGCCTTCGCTGTCAAGATATTCACCACCATTGTCAGTATGCAAGACACGCGCACTATGCAAGAATCTGATATGGGATCAGAAATAGTTATGCTGTTAAAATCTCTCGCAATGCTCAAGATCACCGTGTATAAAACCTCAAACGGGCAGTGAAATAATCCTGAAGATGATATGTCGCTATTATTGTTTCAGAGCCAATTGTGGGATGAATTTGAACTAGAAGACGCTACTTTCGCTGAATGCCGCATAAACAACGCTAATAATAGTTTTACAGTGAGTATTAAGTTTACTATTTAGAAAGAGTAGAATTTATTCGAGCCACATATAAAATAATTTACATTTTTAACCGACTTTAAAAAAAGGAGGAGGTTCTCAATTCGACTGAATGTTTTTTTCGTGTGTATGTTACTCGATATCTCCGAGAATCGTGGACCGATTTTCAAAAGTTTTTTTTTCAATCGAATTGGCACCAAGTCGAGGTCTGATGATGGGATCTTGGAGATATCGAGGAAACTCTTCAAATGTTATAGGCACATGTAATGTTTTAGTGTATTTTTCAAAGGTACACCAGTATTACGCCTGATGGTAATAATTTTATGTGGCTGAGCTGATGATGGAAGGTCAACTCCTCAGGTTAGGAGTTAAAGGATAATTATTTCACTACTGTACGCAAATTCGGACTGATAACTTATAATATCAATAGGAATCACTAAAAATCAACAAATAAATAAACTTAAAAAAAAACCGCCTTCAAAAATAAGCGCATCACAAAACACGGAGAAACTAAAAAGCAATAAATCCGCCATTAAGTCCGCCATTTGTACTTTTTATTGATAATTTGTGCAATAAAGTTTAAATAAATAAATAAATAAATAAATAAATAATAAACATTTGAATTCAGATTTTTTATCGAATTGCAATAATTCTTAACATCCAAATTATAAACAAATCAATTATTTTTGGAGTCGGGGCCAGCCTGCGTATGGTTGGGTGGGGCAAACAGGAAATAGCAAGGCGATGAACAGGTCTGGTACCGACTACAAAAATAATTGATTTGTTTATAATTTGGATGTTTAGATTATTGCAATTCGATAAGAAATCTGAATTCAAATGTTATTTATTTATTGCTTTTTACTTTCTCCGTGTTTTGTGATGCGCTTATTTTTGAAGGCGGTTTTTTTGATGTATGTTTTCTACCCCAGTACTTTCATTTGCCATTGACAAGAACGTGCACACTTTTTTACAACACTACCTTCAAGATAAGTCTACAAACTATAAGTCCTACCACGAAAATTTAAATACCTGATAGATCATTTTCTGCCCTATAAAATGACACGGACAGTTTGTGGTGGGGGTGAATATTGCGTAAAATGTGGGCGGGGAAATCACCCAATTTTCTCTATGACGCTTGCCCTAATTTACCACTTGCCATTGGTCATAAAACCCGTAATTACCATTGTTTATGCATCTTTCGTAATTGATACGTCTTCCTGAACACTGGTCACTGAGACTGAAGCTGGTCATTTGGTCAAGCAGTTGCCCTGTTGGAAAGTGAGCTTAGTCAGCGTAAGCTTAGCCAACTGAATTTGTCTGAACTGGGTTCTGAGAAAAATGGGACCAATCTGTATGTAGATACTTTCAATCAAAAAAAAAAATTCAAAATCGGTCCAGTAACGACGGAGATATCGAGGAACAAACATTAAAAAAAAAAAAAAAAAAACAAAAAAAAATACAGACGAATTGAGAACCCCTTCCTTTGAGATTTGGAAGGCGGTTAAAAAGAAATTGACAGCCCACAGACCTGCAAATGGCCCAAAACTCCCCACAGACCACCGAAATGCACGACGCGTCATCGCTCAGGAACATGAAGGTTGGACCAGGGACCGGACAACCCCTTCCGCGCTACAAGCCTTTCATTGGGAATCCCTAACGTAAGGACGACCCAATCGAGAGACTCTCCCTTTCGAACTGCAAGCCCATTCATTTGACTAGCCCTTACAAAAAACTCAGCAAAACAATAAAGCTAGCCCTGTGCATTGGCTTAGCGCTATCCGATACGGCTTGCAATCCTTTAATAAGGGTTACCCTTATTTTAAGCGCTATTTATAAGGCTTTCCCTTTTGTTAAAGCGTAGTCGAGCCTTGCGTAAAAGAGACAGGATTATGAATCTAAGCTATTGTAAGAACAGGAAGGAAAATGCGCTGTTGCCACTCCGCACTATGCGCCCCATTTTTAATTTTGCAACGAAACATGTTTTCGTTGGATAAAAGTAGAACACGGCTAGAAATTATTTTTAATGAACTGATCATAAAAAATGATCATCGTCGCCCATAGATCAGTATGTATGTTCGTACGTATGAATGTATGTAGGTATGTATGAATGTATGTAGGTATGTATGTATGAATATAATTATGTAAATATGTATGTATGCATGTAAATATACAGTGTTGGCCGAAAATCAATACAATTAACCATTAACATTACACATTGAAAACGTTAATTGCCAACATAAAAACAAGCCGTTTTCGTCATCCAACTCGCCTTGATGAGTTAATTGGGTGAGCAGTTCCTAAGATAGAGCTGATGCTGAACCCTGGCTTTTCCCAGGGGAACGCGGGTTTGGTTTAACATAGGCAAGCGCTGTTTTCGTCATCGGAATGGTTTTGATGATTACTTGAGTGAGCAGTAACCAAGGTAGAGCTGATGCTGAACCCTGGCTATTCCTAGGGGAACTCGGGTTTCGTGCAACATGGGCAAACGCTGTTTTCGTCATCGGACTTGTCTTGATGAGTACTTGAGTGAGCAGTAACCAAGGTAGAGCTGATGCTGAACCCTGGCTTTTCCTAAGGGAACTCGGGTTTCGTGCAACATAGGCAAACGCTGTTTTCTTCATCGGACTTGTATTGATGAGTACTTGAGTGAGCAGTAACCAAGGTAGAGCTGATGCTGAACCCTGGCTTTTCCCAGGGCAACGCGGGTTTGGAGTAACATAGGCAAGCGCTGTTTTCTTCACCGGACTTGTCTTGGTGAGTACTTGTGTGAGCAGTAACCAAGGTAGAGCTGATGCTGAACCCTGGCTATTCCTAGGGGAACTCGGGTTTCGTGCAACATACGCAAACGCTGTTTTCGTCATCGGACTTGTCTTGATGAATACTTGAGTGAGCAGTAACCAAGGTAGAGCTGATGCTGAACCCTGGCTTTTCCCAGGGGAACGCGGGTTTGGAGTAACATAGGCAAGCGCTGTTTTCTTCACGGGACTTGTCTTGGTGAGTACTTGTGTGAGCAGTAACCAAGGTAGAGCTGATGCTGAACCCTGGCTATTCCTAGGGGAACGCGGGTTTGGAGTAACATAGGCAAGCGCTGTTTTCGTCATCGGACTTGTCTTGATGAGTACTTGAGTGAGCAGTAACCAAGGTAGAGCTGATGCTGAACCCTGACTATTCCTAGGGGAACTCGGGTTTCGTGCAACATAGGCAAACGCTGTTTTCGTCATCGGATTTTTCTTGATGAGTACTTGAGTGAGCAGTAACCAAGGTAGAGCTGATGTCAGCACCCTGGCTATTCCTAGGGGAACTCGAGTTTCGTGCAACATAGGTAAACGCTGTTTTTGTCATCGGACTTAAGTCTTCATGAGTACTGGTAAAGCTGATATTGAACTCTGGCTGTACCTAGGGGAACTTAGGTTTGGTACAACATAGACAAACCCGGTTTTCGTTATAGGCCCTGCCTTTATGAGGACTTGGGTGCGCAGTAGCCAAGCCAGTGCTGTAGCTGAGACCTGGTGGTACCTAGGGGAACTCAGGTTCGGTGCAATATAAATAAACGCTGTTTTCTGTTCATAGTATGTTTCGTGTGAAATATCTTAGACTCGTCTTTATGACTGGTACTTGGTTGAGTTGAGTAGTACCATAGAATCTGTCAAACTATTTCTGTTGATTATTGTGAATTCTATGAAGATCGTTTGAAACAGAAATACTTTTCTGGTGGCAATCAAGCATACAGCCCGTCTAATAGTAAATAGTTACCGCAGTCTATGGACGCTTGGAACTCCAGTATTCTCTTTATTCCCTGTGTTACTATTAGTGAAATCGACTGTACTTAATTTTGATATTCAAATGGATATACATACGTATTTTTTTAGACATAAATAAAGTGTTTTATGTATGGCAAATTAATAATTTCGTTCTAACTACTTGATGTTAATATTCACTTCTGGTAGGATTTTTGTTCAGTTAATATTATGTTTTATGCCTAACTTGACATTGCATGAAATATTTCTATATTATAATGCACCGAAAGCTACAGCTCTGTCTTGGCTATTGCGCACCCAAGTCCTCATCTGACAAGTCCGATGACGAAAACAGCGTTTGCCTATGTTACACCAAACCCGAGTTCCCCTAGGTGCAAACAGAGTTCAGCATCAGCTACACTTCGGGTACTGCTCACTCGAGTACTCATCAAGACAAGTCCGATGACGAAAACAGCGTTTGCCTGTGTTACACTAAACCCGAGTTCCCCTAGGTGCAGCCAGAGTTCAGCAACAGCTGGACTTTGGGTACTGCTTGCTCGAGTACTCATCAAGACAAGTCCGATGACGAAAACAGCGTTTGCCTGGGTTACACTAAACCCGAGTTCCCCTAGGTGCAGCCAGGGTTCAGCATCAGCTGGACTTTGGATACTGCTCACTCGAGTACTCATCATGACAAGTCCGATGACGAAAACAGCGTTTGCCTGTGTTACACTAAACCCGAGTTCCCCTAGATGCAGCCAGGGTTCAGCATCAGCTGGACTTTGGGTACTGCTCACTCGAGTACTCATCAAGACAAGTCCGATGACGAAAACAGCGTTTGCCTGTGTTACACTAAACCCGAGTTCCCCTAGGTGCAGCCAGGGTTCAGCATCAGCTGGACTTTGGATACTGCTCACTCGAGTACTCATCAAGACAAGTCCGATGACGAAAACAGCGTTTGCCTGTGTTACACTAAACCCGAGTTCCCCTAGATGCAGCCAGGGTTCAGCATCAGCTGGACTTCGGGTACTGCTCACTCGAGTACTCATCAAGACAAGTCCGATGACGAAAACAGCGTTTGCCTGTGTTACACTAAACCCGAGTTCCCCTAGATGCAGCCAGGGTTCAGCATCAGCTGGACTTCGGGTACTGCTCACTCGAGTACTCATCAAGACAAGTCCGATGACGAAAACAGCGTTTGCCTATGTTACACTAAACCCGAGTTCCCCTAGGTGCAGCCAGGGTTCAGCATCAGCTGGACTTCGGGTACTGCTCACTCGAGTACTCATCAAGACAAGTCCGATGACGAAACCAGCGTTTGCCTGTGTTACACTAAACCCGAGTTCCCCTAGGTACAGCCAGGGTTCAGCATCAGCTGGACTTCGGGTACTGCTCACTCGAGTACTCATCAAGACAAGTCCGATGACGAAAACAGCGTTTGCCTGTATTACACTAAACCCGAGTTCCCCTAGGTGCAGCCAGGGTTCAGCATCAGCTAGACTTCGGGTACTCATCAAGACAAGTCCGTTAAAAAAAACCGGCCAAGAGCGTGTCGGGCCACGCTCAGTGTAGGGTTCCGAAGTTTTCCATATTTTTCTCAAAAACTACTGAACCTATCAAGTTCAAAACAATTTTCCTAGAAAGTCTTTACAAAGTTCTACTTTTGTGATTTTTTTCATATTTTTTAAACTTGTGGTTCAAAAGTTGGGGGGGGGGGACGCACTTTTTTTTCCTTTAGGAGCGATTATTTCTGTAAATATTAATATTATCAAAAAGCAATCTTAGTAAACCCTTTATTCATTCTTAAATACCTATCCAACAATATATCACACGTTGGGGTTGGAATGAAAAATATTATCAGCCCCCACTTTATATGTAGGGGGGTACCCTAATAAAACATTTTTTTCCATGTTTTATTTTTGCACTCTGTTGGCGTGATTGATATACATATTGGGACCAAATTTCAGCTTTCTAGTGCTAACGGTTACTGAAATTATCCGCGGACGGACGGACGGACGGACAGACAGACATGGCGAAACTATAAGGGTTCCTAGTTGACTACGGAACCCTAAAAAGCAGCGTTTGCCTATGTTACACCTGAGCAAAGCAGGAGCCTATCATAACTACAAGTATTTGGTATTGAAAATTGAACCTTATTTTATCTACAGCCGTTTCCATCAAACAGAAACGCGCAAATATCACACACAGTGCCGCCGTAGGTAACGATCGTATGTTATTTCATTCGGAGTAATGTGTGCTTTATGAGCGAGGTACAGGATTTAAACTCGCACGATATGCTATAAGGGAAAGCAAATAAAACCCAATATAAGGCTTACCCTTATGGCGTTAGGCTGAGCCGATGATAAGGGTTTTGAAAGGGTATTGGGCTATTTTAGGTAAGCGCTTTCGTTAGGGCTTTAAAAGCAAAATGAAAGGGTATCGCGTCAAAAGGGTAGGGTAAGTTAAGCCTAACGAAATACCCATACAAAACCCCGTATAAGGGATAGCGGGCCGGTCCCTGGGTTGGACGCTCCAGCTAGCCAGCTACTGATGTGCCAACGGAAACTTTCCATACTTTGTATGTCCAATTGTATGGATGGAAACTCTCCATTTCATAAATTTAAATTCCCTTTAAGTTATTTTTCGTGAAAGTATCGTGACTTTCAAGAAATTTAAGATTTTTTGGAAACTTTCCGCAACTTGCACATTACAGCAGAGCTCTCTTTTTAGGGTTCCGTACCTAAAAGATACAAAAGGAACCCTTTTGGTGCCGCTCTGTCCATCTGTCTGTCTGTCTGTCCGTCTGTCATATTACTAAACATCTCGAGAATTGCTTATGGTATCGCTTTGAAATTTGGAATATTTATGAACATCTTGAGCCGCTACAAATTATAAGTTTTTTTTTAATTTATTAAAGGGGGGCATTAAATGAAGGGGGGGCAAACTGTAAATGTCAAGTTACTAGGTCAAGTGGGGTATAGTTAGAAAGGAAAGAAAATGTAAAAAATGTCCCCCCCCCCATATCTCCGAAGTTTACCGATGAAAATGTATGAAAATTTTATCAAATATGGCTATTATAATAAATATTACAGGAAAAATAAAATCGTACATGTATCTTGTAAACTTTTTTATTTTATTTATTAACATCTTTCAGATATACATTGTCAATTTCCCCACCGTGTTTATTGTACCTGTAATTTTTACAGAATAACAATAAAAATACCTGATTTGAAATAGAGAAAAAATGGTTAAAAATCGGTTCAGGCAATAAATAAATATCCCATAAAAATCATCTTCCATACTTTAAGCTCGCGCACATTAGTTTACTTAATTTGTCGATAGATGTCGATGTACGTTGAACGCTCATTTCCTACATCGCGTTTTTCCTGATATAATGGGATCGGGTCAGGATTAGGAGCGTCCTGGCGACAATGCTGTAACGTAAACTATTATTTTCTTTGGACGTTTGTTTAATGATATAATTGTATATTGAATATTACTTATAAACTGAAATTACTTACTTGTTCTATTACTTATTGAATATTACTTGTTATGTGGGAAATTAAGCCTTGACGGATTTAGTCAAGTCTAGAGATATATGAATAACATTTGATGATTCAACTGTTGAAAGTTTGTACGGACTCGCACTTGGCCAGCTTTTTTTTCTCTGGAAGTGGAAGCGTAGACGGGTGTGTAATGATTGGTATAACTATTATTGGTATAATAACATTTGATATAACAACATTTGGTATATATTTAATGGATATAATCACTCATTTGACATAATTAACATTTGGTATAACAACAAAATATCTACTTTTATTTTGTATAATCATTATTTCCTATAACAGTAATTTATAATAACCGTTACATGGTATAACTATCTATTGATATACGACTAGTATAATATAACTAGCAAACAGTATAAAACATTTCATGGAGTAATTTTATTCTTTTTTGAGGGGATCACAGTTCTAACCTAACCTAACCTACTTTTCTGATAGCAGTACATACATATGTTTAAGGGTCACAGTTCTAACCTAACCTAACCTATTTTTCTGGTAGCAGCGCGTTGTGTGTAGGGATCACAGTTCTAACACAATCTACTTTTCTGGTAAATGATGGATCTAATTTATTGTACAATTTTTTTTATTCTAACTGTGCTTTAGAAAGAATTTGTGTTATACAATTAATTTATTATCGGAAATAAGCATTATACTCAAAGTATTTTATAGTAAATGTTATTCGAAGAAATGATCATTATATTAAATAAGAATTATACAATTTGTTAGTATATTATTTGTTGTTATATGATTCAATAATTATATCAAATGATCGTTATAACGACTAAAAATATATCAAAAAAGGTTATATCGATCGATACGCACCCAGCGTAGACGGACATTGTGATTATCATAGGGCCAGGTACCAGACCGAATCACAGTGTGTGAAATTGCCTTAGTTGCGGACATCACTAGTTTATTTTCTATTATGACGTGTTTTATTGTAATAAATCCTGACACGAAACTCCCGTTGCAATATTTGACTTAATTTCGTAACTATTTTTTTTCGTGAGAAGTCAATGACCTTCATGCAATGATTCGATCAAAATCTCCTAAAATATTAAATACTACTAGATCAAGAGCCCAGGCCCGCCAGACCTTCCTCAAATTCTCAAGGATGAAACTTTGGGACAATGTAGAGTTCACATCGGCGTTTAATGTGTGCATATTTTCCAGTTCGGCCCATCGGCCAATTTTTTGCTATCAAGTGATGAAGGTGAAAAAAAAAAGTGCTTACTTTCCTTAAATTCTCAAGGCTGATTTTTATATATGTGTTAGAGCACGTTGTTAGAAATTGGTTATCATCAATGCCAGACCGTTTCCGCCGGCCATAACTTTTACCAGACGCGACAAAGTTGGCAAAAAACGACTCTAACTTACCTCATTTTCTCAAGCCTGATTTTGATATATGATACGCAGGGACCTATAACTAGACCGTTTGTAAGCAGCCAGACCAATCGGATGGACCCAACCATCCGCCAGACCGACTTAAAGTTTCGATATGAGCATTAGTAGAATTGAAATATTCCGGGTCTATAAAAGCTAAAAACTTGAATTTTCTACATTAAGCTACGTGTATATTGTATACTTGACGTAATAAGCGACTTTCAAAAATTTTACTTCTAAGGAAATAAAAAAATGAAAGTTTATATGTGGTGCAAGATTAATTTTAAGCTATGAATTTTATTTACACTGCGTAAGTACATGTGTATTTTATTATAAATATAACTTTTACCAGACGCGACAAAGTTGGCAAAAAACGACTCTAACTTACCTCATTTTCTCAAGCCTGATTTTGATATATGATACGCAGGGACCTGTAACTAGACCGTTTGTAAGCAGCCAGACCAATCGAATGGACCCAACCATCCGCCAGACCGACTTAAAGTTTCGATATGAGCATTAGTAGAATTGAAATATTCCGGGTCTATAAAAGCTAAAAACTTGAATTTTCTACATTAAGCTACGTGTATATTGTATACTTGACGTAATAAGCGACTTTCAAAAATTTCACTTCCAAGGAAATAAAAAAATGAAAGTTTATATGTGGTGCAAGATTAATTTTAAGCTATGAATTTTATTTACACTGCGTAAGTACATGTGTATTTTATTATAAATATAACTTTTACCAGACGCGACAAAGTTGGCAAAAAACGACTCTAACTTACCTCATTTTCTCAAGCCTGATTTTGATATATGATACGCAGGGACCTGTAACTAGACCGTTTGTAAGCAGCCAGACCAATCGAATGGACCCAACCATCCGCCAGACCGACTTAAAGTTTCGATATGAGCATTAGTAGAATTGAAATATTCCGGGTCTATAAAAGCTAAAAACTTGAATTTTCTACATTAAGCTACGTGTATATTGTATACTTGACGTAATAAGCGACTTTCAAAAATTTTACTTCTAAGGAAATAAAAAAATGAAAGTTTATATGTGGTGCAAGATTAATTTTAAGCTATGAATAATAATAATACTTGTAAACTTGTATATTCATATTTTCATTTTCATTTTATATTATAAATAACGTAAACAAGGAAAAAACAAATTGGTACAGTGCATTATAAATTAAATATTCAATTCAAAGAAGTAAACAATCAATGTTACAACGGTATATAACTAAACGAATTTCCTTTCTCCTACAAAACATGGTAACATACCTAAGTGACGAACTTTAGAATTACAAGTTTAGGAAGTTTAAACATTTTGTACTCAATACGAACATCATGAACCCCGTTATAACCCATGTCGGAGATGCTGAATTTTCAGACACGAATACATTTTTGGCATTCTTCAAATACATGTATGCCGTTATAAAAAGTTTAGAATACTTTACGTGTGTACACAACATATACACTTATACTTTCCACTTCATTTTAACTGAACTTATATAAATGCTTAAATAACTTTTGTAGTATGCGAGGGATTTGACATTATATGCAACATACACATAGTGCCTTTATACATAGTGTGAGGTCCCTCGCCCACAAATTAAAAAGGATCGATCTTAAAACTAATTTTAAACCACCTTGTTCGACGACCGAAAAAAAGTTTAATTTACTTTTCTTCTTTAAATTTATAATAAAATACACATATACTTACGCAGTGTAAATAAAATTCATAGCTTAAAATTAATCTTGCACCACATATAAACTTTCATTTTTTTATTTCCTTAGAAGTAAAATTTTTGAAAGTCGCTTATTACGTCAAGTATACAATATACACGTAGCTTAATGTAGAAAATTCAAGTTTTTAGCTTTTATAGACCCGGAATATTTCAATTCTACTAATGCTCATATCGAAACTTTAAGTCGGTCTGGCGGATGGTTGGGTCCATCCGATTGGTCTGGCTGCTTACAAACGGTCTAGTTACAGGTCCCTGCGTATCATATATCAAAATCAGGCTTGAGAAAATGAGGTAAGTTAGAGTCGTTTTTTGCCAACTTTGTCGCGTCTGGTAAAAGTTATATTTATAATAAAATACACATGTACTTACGCATAGATCGGTCAAAAAGAGAAATAAAAAAACAAAGTGTGATGTAAAGCTGCATTTTTGGTATATTATTTAGGGTCCTTGGAGGACTGTGAAACTATGTTTTGCAAGCAAAAAAAGGGTGTGCTTTTTTTTTAATTTGCAAAAAACTGCAAAAAAATCGGACTTTTTTTAGATTTTGCAGTGTCATTTAAAAACTCCAGATTTTAGGCAATAAGTTGCTTTTCAAAGTTAAAAGTACATTAAATTTGAAATCATTTGAGTCTACTCGCAATGGCGTATCTCAAACGGTTTTTGAGATATGACACTTCAAAAAAGGGTAATTTTTCCCCTCTTTATGAAAATTTTCGTTTTGCCAATATTTTGAGACAGATTTCAGCAAACCATATCACGGTATTATATACTTTGCGAAATAAAGTTGTAGAAAATTTAATTAGCTTTCATTTAAGACCAAAAGAGAGCCGGTTAGTCAAATAATCAAATTTATAACCTAAAAAAATAAGATTATAATGGTATAAATTTAGTATAACTGGATCAGAAATGGTGGAGGGTGATGGCCAAACGGGATAGTTTACGTGATATATATTTCAAGAGACGTAACAAAGAAGGCGTTATTATTATTTGGGGACTGTTCAAGTATTACGTAAGCACTATAACAATAATAGGCATTATACGTAAGCACTATAATTATAGGGGCCGAGGAGGTGATTGCTCTGCTTATAGGGTTTTGGTGATGATTTAGAGCTTTCATTACTTTTTTGCTGACAAGGGAAATGGGGGGGAGGGTATATATTTGTAATAAATTAGCATAAGTAACTCTTGAATGGCCCCTTATCCTTGACGTAGTCCCATTTTTTACTTCCTTCTATACCATGGGAAATACTACTATGTATTCTACGTCAGACTTATATTGACTGGGATATAGACCGTGATTACCTTTTTTGTTTTTGTCGTGCTCCCGATATTTCTAAAAATGAAGAAGGCGGGTGCGGGTGTAAATCCGGTCGCATTCACACACGATGGTCTGTCCAAACACACTACACTTACAATGTCACTACGTTTGTTCAATTCTGACTTCACTTACTCAAACAAATCACTGGATTCCATACATTTGATAGTTTGAAGTCATCTTCAATCTCGGTATGTTGTGGCGTTCCGTCGACATTACCATAGGACTAAGCAACTTGACCGTCGCAATCCTAAGCCATGAGGAACAGAGGAAGAAGAAAAGTGTCATTATTTTTGACTGCAGCAATGTGTTCTTTAATTCTGCAGGCAGTGCGCTTGGTCGGCCCTATCATAACTCTTAATGTATTCAACATGTTTGACGTATGTTGTCTGGACAGTCAGTGGCCTTTTTCACCGCAGTGATATTGACACCTTGACACGCCCAAATCTGTACTTATTTCTAGTGTTGATTTTTAGATGAATAGTGTTTGAGTGCTATTAAAAAATGACCATTTCAAACACAAATTCTAGTGTTGCAAAATATCACTCGTACTCGGCCACTGCAATAGTCGAGCCACATTGGTGTTGGTGTTCACCACTTCACACCAATGAAGGTTTTCTGAATCGTTTTTTCGTCAGGCGGCGATACTGATGTGCCAGGTCTTTCTCACATCAAAATTCAGAATCCAGCAATAATAGTAAATCGCCACTCATTTTATTTAGTTCCACTGTTTCAGTGGCCGAGTGTGACTGATATTTTGTGACGCTTGTGTTTGTGGTAATTTTTAAGAGCACTCACACACTATACAATCCATCCATCCAGCCATCTAAAATTTAATACCATAGGCAATACACAGATATTAAAAAAAACACACACACACTTTTTTAAGATACCTGACTGTCTAGACAACATACGAAACATAATATTAAATACATTGTTCTACACACCTTGCCGCATACAAAATGTACAGAGGGAAGTAACAAGTGGAAGTATGTCAAAGACAAGGGGCCGTTCAACTATTAAGTAAGAAACTGTACAGTAAAATAGATAAAAGACAAAATTTATAACAAGTGTTAACCCTCCCCCATTCTTATCTTTATCCATCTTTTGGCATGATGTTTGGCCATCACCCTCCACCACTCACTTCTGATCCAGTTATACTAGATTTATGCTATAATCTTGTTTTATTAGGTTTCTAATCTAATTTATTAAAAATATATACCATCCCCCCATTTCCCTTGTCAGCAAGAAAGTAAGGAAAGCTCTAAATCATCACCAAAACCCTATAAGCAGAGCAATCACCTCCTCGGCCCCTATAATTATAGTGCTTACGTATAATGCCTATTATTGTTATAGTGCTTACGTAATACTTGAACAGTCCCCAAATAATAATAACGCCTTCTTTGTTACGTCTCTTGAAATATATATCACGTAAACTATCCCATTTGGCCATCACCCTCCACCACTCATTTCTGATCTAGTTATACTAGATTTATGCTATTATAATCTTATTTTTTTAGGTTATAAATTTGATTATTTGACTAACTGGCCCTCTTTTGGTCTTAAATAAAAGCTAATTAAATTTTCTACAACTTTATTTTGCAAAATATATAATACCGTGATATGTTTTGCTGAAATCTGTCTCAAAATATTGGCAAAACGAAAATTTTCATAAAGAGGGGGAAAAATACCCTTTTTTAAAGTGTCATATCTCAAAAACTGTTTGAGATACGGCATTGCGAGTAGGCTCAAATGATTTCAAATTTAATGTTCTTTAACCTTTGCGAAGCAACTTATTACCTAAAATGTCTAGTTTTTAAATGACACTACAAAAACTAAAAAAAGTCCGATTTTTTTGTAGTTTTTTGCAAATTAAAAAAAAAGCACACACTTTTTTTGCTTGCAAAACATAGTTTCACATTCCTTCATGGACCCTAAATAATATACCAAAAATGCAGCTTTACATCACACTTTGTTTTTTTAGCAGATTTTCGTGTAAGATTTGACCGGTCTAACATATAAACTTTCATTTTTTTATTTCCTTAGAAGTAAAATTTTTGAAAGTCGCTTATTACGTCAAGTATACAATATACACGTAGCTTAATGTAGAAAATTCAAGTTTTTAGCTTTTATAGACCCGGAATATTTCAATTCTACTAATGCTCATATCGAAACTTTAAGTCGGTCTGGCGGATGGTTGGGTCCATCCGATTGGTCTGGCTGCTTACAAACGGTCTAGTTACAGGTCCCTGCGTATCATATATCAAAATCAGGCTTGAGAAAATGAGGTAAGTTAGAGTCGTTTTTTGCCAACTTTGTCGCGTCTGGTAAAAGTTATATTTATAATAAAATACACATGTACTTACGCAGTGTAAATAAAATTCATAGCTTAAAATTAATCTTGCACCACATATAAACTTTCATTTTTTTATTTCCTTAGAAGTAAAATTTTTGAAAGTCGCTTATTACGTCAAGTATACAATATACACGTAGCTTAATGTAGAAAATTCAAGTTTTTAGCTTTTATAGACCCGGAATATTTCAATTCTACTAATGCTCATATCGAAACTTTAAGTCGGTCTGGCGGATGGTTGGGTCCATCCGATTGGTCTGGCTGCTTACAAACGGTCTAGTTATAGGTCCCTGCGTATCATATATCAAAATCAGGCTTGAGAAAATGAGGTAAGTTAGAGTCGTTTTTTGCCAACTTTGTCGCGTCTGGTAAAAGTTATGGCCGGCGGAAACGGTCTGGCATTGATGATAACCAATTTCTAACATCGTGCTCTAACACATATATAAAAATCAGCCTTGAGAATTTAAGGAAAGTAAGCACTTTTTTTTTTCACCTTCATCACTTGATAGCAAAAAATTGGCCGATGGGCCGAACTAGAAAATATGCACACATTAACCGCCGATATGAACTCTACATTGTCCCAAAGTTTCATCCTTGAGAATTTGAGGAAGGTCTGGCGGGCCTGGGCTCTGGGTCTATACTGCTTCAAATGAAATACATAATAATCGTTAGTTTAAAATACATAAGTTATGAACGTTTCAGCACTTTGGGGCCACAAAAAAACGGTATATAAATAAAACTTAAAATTTCAAGAAAGTGCAAATAAATAATGAAATACAAAAAGGTCGCATTTTATTTTATTCGTAAAATTAACTAATTATATGTACCTTGCAACTGTTAGAATTCTATTAATATAACTTGCAGGAACTCGGAGAAATCACGTTTCTAAGTTTTTTTCTGACTTCTATGGAAATAGGGTTGTCACAAAAAAATAAGTAAGGTTACTGCATTTGAGTATTTAATTCATTGTTTTTTAACCCTCGACGCAAAAACGACGGGGTGTTATAAGTTTGCCGTGTCTGTCTGTAGCATCGGAGCTCCCGAACGGACGAACCAATTAAGATTTAGTTTTTTTTGTTTGAAAGCTGAATTAGTCGGGACGGGAGTGTTCTTAGCCATGTTTCATGAAAATCGGTTCACTATGTCGGGTTTTTTTTTTTAATTTTATAGTTAGGTTATGAGAATCTAAGTTATGATTTCGTCTTTTCTTGTTAAATAAATGTCATCGGTATTAGTGCTCAGTGCATTGTAATGAACATTATCTGATGTTACTTTCAGGAGGCGAAGTACTTTATTAGGTATAGGCAAACGTTTCTGTTTTTTATTGTTTTGTGAACTTGTGGAAGACAGGTAAGGGTCGGACGATTCTAAGGCTCTGTGGAACAAGTCTAAAATAGTTGTTTGACGATTTAGTTTTCTGGTGTGGTGCTCCCGATCATAACGCCAATATTTATTCCTTGACTCGCCGACTTGCTCAGACAACATAACTGTCGGCAGCGTACTGGCTTCTATAATGCTTCGACCATGTATCAATATCTTGTGCAAGGAAACAGACATGTAGAATCACTTATATTTCTTTAGATATTTTTCTGTAACAGATTTACAAAATTTGTCAAATTTTTCAGCATCAATATGTAACCCACTCGATAGAGCTACCAATATTGTATGTAAATCTTCTAGTAGCCACATCTCTACACCTAAGATTTCTGCAAATGTTTTTCGATGTTCGTCCGATAATGCTGTTCTTGCAGTATTCCCATTTGTTGTCCCTGCATTGGGACGAACAACATCAACTACTAAAAGTGACATTTTATCTCTAATTACCGCCTGAATGGTATTTTTTCGTTCTTCGACTATTTTAGCTTCCGGGGTATTTTTGTTTACTCGCCATTTCATAACCGCTGGATCATTTTTATAGCCCAAATGAAGCAAAAATTCTAAAATCCTGATCCAGGCATGTAAAGGGCTTAATCCATGTCTTAAAGCTTCAGGTTTTATGCTCTTTTCACTAATAATTTCAAGATCATTAAACTCTGATGATGCTTAGTTGTGAAGTAGTTCCAGTTATTATATTATAATCTTTACCGTCAATGATGGTTAAGTGTAGCAAAGGATCTGTGATCAATGTATGATTAGAGAGTGTTTCAGCATAAAGTGGAGTTAAAGTTTTAATTTCATTCTCTACGCGTTTTTTCTCCCTCATGACCAGTTCTTTCGTCTCTTTTCTATATTGAATTTTTAAAGGGCGTCAAAAACGAAAGTATTGTGAACAGGGGTTAGTCCACAGGACAAAGCCGTCTTGTGTTTTTTAGTTGCAATGGTATGTATGTAGTTGCAAATAAGCAGTTTTCATTGTCACCTTCTTCGGCATCTATGAACTTTTGTTTATAAAAAGACTGCCCAGTACTTCTATCAAATCCCCAGGAAGCCTCTAGAGTACAGTAAAGATCATTTATTTGCTTTTGCCTGCAATAATCTGATATCTGTTCATCGCAGAATTGTACGATTCTACGGAATGTGTGCAACAACAGACTATGTAACGAAACACTTGCTTCTCTTTCAGTAACAATGATATCCTCTTCCGGGTAACATTTCTTCTTAGCTATTTGTACCTTATAATACGGAGGATAAGCTGGGAATCCTCTTTCTTTTAAATCTTTCTGCTGTGTAATGTAATCGTCTACAGTCAGTTTCCTAATAAATCATGTATGATAGTGCTTCGTCAGAGGTCCCGACGATGTTGATTTTATTGTCGAAGCAATTCGTTTAGGACGGGTTGGGCTTTTTAAGCATTCCTTTATCACAAATTCTAATTCTCGAGCTGAATTTTTACTAAGTTTTTTACCGGTTTCGTCCGTAACAACACGTGACATAACTTTAATTATTTTTGAATGAGGTTCATCTTCAAGGGATTCCTCGAGAGTTTTGCATGCACGACGCTTTTGACGGTCACTTATATCTTCGAAAGGATGATTAGCACAGCTAGGAACATCAAAAGAAGTTCCAGGTTTTGGATCTGGTGATAGTTCATGTTCTTGGGGTTTTAAAGAATTTTGTGAAGCAAAGCTGCCAGGTTGTTCGTCAATTGAAATTGATGGATTATTTTTTAGTGTTATTTCCTGTTCTGTAACGTTCCGTTGTGCTAAAGGACTGTCTCGGATGTTCAATTTCGGTATATTGATATCGAATATTGTAGATAGCCAGTTCTTGTTTTTATTACAAAATCGATTAAAATTCCTTCTGCTATTTTTGTATAATGTTTCACATTTATCTAAAAACTTAGTGATCCTGTTTTGAAATTCTGCGTTTTTGGTATCAATAATGCTCGGAATGCCATTTGGATATAATGCGTTTAATACAGTAAGGCATCGTTCTTCACTATCAAGATGCAATGGTCTTTTCTTAATCGCATATGAATGAGCTTTATCTACTAAAACTCCAAAAATATCTAATTTTGTAAGCAATTTCTTTTGGTCCATGTTTATGCCAAGGTCGTCGGTTGTCGGAGTTGCCACTCGCTGACAAGCTTCTATCTCCTCTGGTCGGGGCCCAGAAGGACATCCCTCAGCAGGACGGGTCAGTGCCTGCTGAGGCAAAACAGTGCCATGGGTCTTTGACGGCTCCATGACACCTCACCTCACCCCTGCTTCTCCAGATATTATGTATAGAAATTGGGTTTCGAAAAGTGTCTAACGAGGGCGGACCCCTTCCCAATCCCACATAATATCTATCATCAAATATTCATTCTATCAAAACTATAGATGTTATCGAAGAAAGGAGCTCGGTCGCACTCAGATCCACAGATCGACGAACTAGTTTGACAAATCAGTAGGTATGCACAAATGTCACTGTTTAGCCGTGCTGGTCTTATCAATATTGTAACTGTTAACAAATAAAGCCCATATTATACTTGTTACCGACTAGCGGTACGCGGTAGTCCTCCTCCTCCTTGCGATATCCCGGCATTTGCCACGGCTCATGGGAGCCTGGGGTCCGCTTTGACAACTACGCGGTAGTACGATACTTTAATAATTCACATACGCATTTTATGAAATAAACGACTTTTTCATTTATTTTAGCATGTTTATTTTCTTATAGATTTTTCTCACAATGACATGGCAGTTGTCAAAGTAAAAAAGATTTTTTTTTTAAATACAACATATATTATGTATGTAAAAAGGTAAGTAATACAGCTACGTTGACCACGAACGCTGTAAAGAGTTCGAAACGTCGGGATGAATTTTGAATTCATTATACGCGATTTAATCCGTTTCGATAGTTTTGTTTCATGAGTAACTGTCGTGGTAACCGAAGACAATATTAAGTAATACCAGGTTAAGGAAGGAGTACGCAACAATATACAATCATATCACATTTCATTTTTCAGAAGTGACAACCCTAACCTAAAATTTAAAAAAATAATTTCTACGTATTCCTGCGTTCGTTGCGTTTGATTTTTTTGTGGTAGTAATTATAATTGTGCTTAACATTTGTGCAGTAATAAAACGTGCGACCGTGAAGGGAATCGCAAAAAAATAATTATTTCCATATCATACAAATTAATTATTTGTCGACTACATGAGAGTATATCTTTATGTTTATACATATACACAAATAGGTTCTATTTATGATTAGGAGCTGGTTTTTTTTTTCTATAGTTACTTACACTTAGTAGTACGATTATGCAAAGTTTTGTTGAAAAATTCCCAGTGGTTCAGCTGGCAGAAAAAAAAACAAATTCATGAAATATGACTTTTCTCTAAAATTATTTAACTTTATCATACAATCTCTTTTTTTTCATTTTGGTTAACTTAATAGTACTTATAACCTGGAAGAAAATTGAGTCTCCAACTATAATATTTCTGCAAAAAGTACGTAAGTCAACATTTCAAAAAAATTTTTTTTTACTTTCTGAAGGAGAGACCACTCTAAGTGATACTTCTAAAAAAGCCTTATTTAATGATCTCTCAGTCACATAAGTTTGACAGTTAAAATCGAAAAGCAACAGTGTCAAAATTAAAAAAGTAATGTTGGTTGGATTTTGTTACATTTTATTCTCTTTATTTATTTTCTTTCTTAGGCTAGGCTGTTTATAATATGAATATAAAAGTAAAATACAAAAACACTTACAAAACAATATAGGTGGACCCAGACTGAGCTGGACGCCCTGGATCGGAGGGTCCGTTCACTGCTTACCACACATCGTATGTTACACCCGCGCTCGTCTGTTATGAGATTGTACATCCCACGGAAGTGCGGAGGTCGAGGCTTCCTAAACGCCAAAGATCTCCACAACCGTGAGGTGTACAATCTCAGGAATTACTTCCTTAACAACGAGTGTGGGATGCATCGTGATGTGGTGGCAGTTGACGGAAACCTCACGCCGCTCTCCTTGGCGAAAGAGAACTGGCGCAAACCTGTGGTACTAAGTACTGCGGACCGCAAGGCGGTATGGGAGAGCAAGCAGCTACACGGGCGGTTCTACAAGGCCCTCACGGGACCCGATGTAGACCTGCTCGCATCGGTGAACTGGTTACGATTCGGGGACCTCTTCGGAGAAACCGAGGGTTTTGCCTGTGCAATTGCGGACGAAGTTATGATGACGAACAACTACCGGAAATATATCCTGAAGGACGGTACGGTCGACATTTGTCGGGCATGCCGCCGTCCCGGAGAGTCACTCAGGCATATCATTTCCGGTTGTTCTCATCTTGCTAACGGCGAGTACCTGCACAGACATAATCTCGTAGCCAGGATTATTCACCAGCAACTTGCTCTTCAATACGGCCTTGTGGACCGCGAAGTACCGTACTACAAGTACTTGCCTGCGCCAGTTCTTGAAAATGGTCGTGCCACGCTCTATTGGGATCGATCTATTATCACTGACAGGACTATTGTAGCCAATAAGCCTGACATTGTGATAATAGATCGACCGCAACGCCGGGCCGTGCTCGTTGACATCACCATCCCCCATGATGAGAATCTCGTGAAAGCCGAGAAGGACAAGTCCAGTAAGTACCTAGACTTGGCTCACGAGATAACCGCCATGTGGGATGTTGATTCAACGATCATTGTTCCGATAGTCGTTTCAGCGAACGGTCTCATAGCGAAGAGTCTCGATCAACATCTTAAGAGACTCTCGCTAGGTGGCTGGATCAAGGGTCAGATGCAGAAGGCGGTGATCTTGGACACGGCGCGGATAGTCCGACGGTTCCTCTCTCTGCAGCCCTAACCACCGGCAGCTTGGGCCCTGCCCCGCTGCTGGCGGCACCCTAGGTTAGGTTTTTTATAATGTGTTTATATGTTTTTTATATTGTTTTGTATGTGTTTTTGTATTTTACTTTTATATTCATATTATAAAAAGCTTAACCTAAGAAGCAAAATAAATAAAGGAAATAATAATAATAATATAAGCCTTTTATTCAGACAAATTGTTTTGTACAAATTACTTACATTTCTTTTACAGTTTATAAAATTTTAGTTTTACATTTAATATTCATACTTTGGTTTCAGACAACATCGGTTTGGTCTGTTTGCCGTTTGGCAAAGGCCTCTTCCATCCCTTTCCATTTTTCCCTATCTCTCGCCAATCTGGTCCAGAGTCTCCCCGCGAACTTTACTATTTCATCTTCCCATCTCATTTTTGGTGGTCCTTGCTCTCTTTTTCGGCCTTTTAGGAACCACCATATGATTCTTTTGCTCCACTTTTCTTTGCTCCTGATCATATGTCCAGTCCACCTCCATTTTAGTGTTTTAACTTTAATGGTCACATCTTCCACGCGTGTTTTTGATCTGATAAGCTTATTTCTTATCCTGTCTTTTAGTTTGACTCCAATCATGCTTCTTTCCATGGACCGTTGACAAACTTGTAGTTTATTTAAATTTCTTTTCGTTAGAGTCCACGTTTGGCATCCGTAAGTTAAGACCGGTAGAATGCATGTGTTGAACAATTTCCTCTTTGAAGCTAAACTGATTTCTTTGTTCTTCATTACTTCTCTCATAGACCAGTACCGTCTCCATGCATTTGTAGTTCTTCTAGCAACCTCTTTGTCCATCTGGTTCTCCATGGATATTGTTTGACCCAAGTATATGTATTCGTCTACATATTCAATTGTTTCTTGGTTTACTCTTATTGGTATCTTGATAGAGTTCGTCATTGTTTTAGTTTTTTCTGCATTCATTGTCAGTCCCATTTCCTCACTCTCATGAGTTAGTTCTTTGAGCATGCTTTGCAGGTGTTCGGCTCGTCTTGCTATCAACACTAGGTCGTCTGCGAAACGTAGATGTGTTAGAGTGGTACCATTTATTTTTAGTCCATATTTGGGATTGCTATCCCAATTGAGATTCCGAAATATTTCTTCGAGCACTGCGGAGAATATTTTTGGAGAAAGGGGATCCCCTTGTCGGACTCCTTTGTTTATTTTGATCTCTTCCCCCTTGCTTTCTAACTGTATTCTAGCAGTGCTGGCTTCGTATATTTTCCTTATTACTCTAATGTACTTCAGCATTACACCTTGCTCTTTCAGAGATTCCCAAATTTTATTATGTATGAGCGAGTCGAAGGCTTTGCTGTAGTCAACATATGCTATGTAGAGTGGGATTCGAAATTCGTTGCACTTTTCTACTAGTTGCCGTACAGTAAAGATGTGATCCAAAACCGAAAAGTCGCGTCTAAACCCGGCCTGTTCCTCTGGTTGGTTTTCGTCGAGCACATTCGTTAGTCTATTTAGTATTATTTTAGCAAATATTTTATAGACATTTGACATCAAACTGATTGGTCTATAGTTGTTTATGTTATTAGGGTCACCTTTCTTGAATAACAATATAATGTTTGAGGTAGTCCATTGAGTAGGTATTATTTCTTTCGTGATTATTTCGTTGAAAAGCGACGTTAGTACTGGAATCGTACTTTCTTTGGTAGCAATGATAAGCTCATTAGTTATGCCATCTGGTCCGGGAGATTTCTCCTTTTTTTGAGAGGTGGTGGCCCTTTCGACTTCGGTTTCTAATATAGGTGGTATTTCCTCTTCCTCGCCTTGTTCCAGGTTTACTCTATTCTGTCTGTCAGTCATTTCGTAAAGATCCCTGTAGAACGTTGTAGCTACTTTTAATATGTTTTGTCTCCTTGATTCGCAAACATCTGTGTGGTTGTTGTTTACTTTGGTAATCCAACTTTTTTTGTGGTCTAAGTCCTTCCATGCTTTTTTGATACCTCCATTTTTGCTAACATGTTCTTCTATAATACGTTCCCTGTACTTTTTTCTATCTTTTCTTAAATTTGCTTTTATTAGTTTACTTAGTGCCGCTATGTGGTTCCTTGTTTGTCTGCTCTTGTTAGTTTCCTTTATAAGATTTGCTCTTTTTAGGGTTCCGTAGTCAACTAGGAACCCTTATAGTTTCGCCATGTCTGTCTGTCCGTCCGTCCGTCCGTCCGTCCGCGGATAATCTCAGTAACCGTTAGCACTAGAAAGATGAAATTTGGTACCAATATGTATATCAATCATGCCAACAAAGTGCAAAAATAAAAAATGGTAAAACATGTTTTATTAGGGTACTCCCCCTACATGTAAAGTGGGGGCTGATTTTTTTTTTCATTCCAACCCCAACGTGTGATATATTGTTGAATAGGTATTTAAAAATGAATAAGGGTTTACTAAGATCATTTTTTGATAATATAAATATTTTCGGAAATAATCGCTCCTAAAGAAAAAAAAAGTGCGTCCCCCCCCCTCTAACTTTTGAACCATATGTTTAAAAAATATGAAAAAAATCACAAAAGTAGAACTTTATAAAGACTTTCTAGGAAAATTATTTTGAACTTGATAGGTTCAGTAGTTTTTGAGAAAAATACGGAAAACTACGGAACCCTACACTGAGCGTGGCCCGACACGCTCTTGTTTCTATTAATTTTCTTGTGTAATCTGTTATTTCTTCTGCTAATTTGTTACTTGTTTTTGTGAGATTATGTGTTGTTTGTTTTATTTTCCTTTCCCAAAGGTTGTATTTTTCTTGGATACTTAGATTTTTTGTTTCCAAGTTGAAGTTATTTAAGATATCCTTGCTTGCTTTATTAATCTGTTCGCACATGTTGCCAGATATCTTCAGTAGTTCTATAGTTGGATTTGGTCTTGTTTTCTTTTGTGGTTTCACTTTTAACTTAGCTCGTACCATCCTGTGATTTGTGTTAAAGTTGATGTTGCTCACAACGCCCGTATCGTCAAACTGTTTGGGCTGGTTAGTTAAGATGAAGTCGATTTCATTCTTGAAGCGTCCTCCTGGGGAAATCCAGGTCCATTTTCTCGATGCCCTCTTTTTGTACCTACTGTTTAATATAGTCAAGCCATGTTCAAAAGCGAAGTTGATAAGCTTTTGTCCGTTTCTGTTCCTTTTACCCTCTGTGTACTTGCCTAGAACATGTTCTTCACCATCTTTCCTTGAGCCTACTTTGGCGTTGAAATCACCTATGACCTTGATGTGGTTATTTGAGTGTTTGTGTATTATGCTATTAAGTTTGTTGTAGAATTCGTTTATATCTTCTTTTTTTGATTTCTGAGTAGGCGAGTACACTTGGACTATTGTCCATTCCTTGGAATAGTCTGGAAGTTTTATATTAAGGACTGCTATTCTTTCTGAAACTCCGACTATCTCCCTTATATTACTCTTCAGATGCTTTTTAATCAGAAATCCGACTCCGTTCCGCCCTGGGGTTTCTCCTATATGGTACATTATGAAGTCTTCATGTTCTTCTATCGCCTCTCCTAGTCTTCTGATCTCGCTTAGTCCTAAGATGTCCCATTTGATGGCTCTTAGGGCCAAGGTAAGCTCTGTTAGTCTTTCAGTGGTTCGTAGTGTCAGAACGTTTAGAGTTGATATGAAAATGTTTGTAATATCTTTCTTTTTGTTTGTTTTTTGGGGTTTGGTTGGGGTTTGGGTTGGAAGGTTTTGGTCAACTTTGTCCTCCACGGTGACCAACCGGCTTGGAGGTGTAGTACAGTTACTTTTAATTTCTTTGCGTTTGTTTTTGTTGCCGATGCTGTCTGCGTTTCCCTATGCCATATCTTTTCTCCATGGTGATGACCTCGCCGTCTCCCTTTGGAGTGTGTCTCCCTTCTGTATTTTCGCAGGTCCTTGATTGCTAGTTGATGTCCCATTGCTATCTTGCTGCGGGGACTGTGAGAGAGCCCTCTTCTTGCTATCATTCTTCTCTTTTACTACTAGTTTATTGTATCTTATATATGCTATATTCCCTTTTTTCTTTTCTTCGTCTAATTGTTCTTTAAGTTTTTTCCTTTCTTCTAATACCTCCTTGGGAAAAGCTTCCGTAACATATACTTCGGGATTCTTTTGTTGTAGCATTTTCCTACTTTTCAGAATTTTAATTCTTTTCCATTGGGATGATAGACTGATCAGGATTGGGCTTTTGTTGGATTTACCTAATCTACGGCTAAACTGAATCTCGCTTCTTTCCAGAGTAATGCCCATGTCTCTATTCACAATTTCTATAACTTTTTCTTCCCTTTCCCAATTTTCTGCGGTAATGCCATGGAAAATGATATTTTTCAGTCTCTCCCTGTTTTCTATTTGCGAGATTTTATTTTCCAAGTGCTTGATTTTCTCCTCACTTTCTTCTTGTTTCTTTTGCATATCCATGAGCTCTTCATTTAGGGAATCTCTAAGCCTGTTATGAATAGTTTCAGTCTGCTGGTCCATCTCGTACCTCATTCTGACAAATATTTTTTCGAATGATGCTTCAGACAAATCCATTCTGTGCTAGTTTCCGAACGTACTCCTTGGCAAAATCGCTAGGATCTGATGAACAAATTATTTTTAGTGTGTGGCAACACTGTCTCTGTTGTGTCAATATTTTTTGAGACGGGTAGATATTGAATTTGCCAATCTTATGTCAATCACACTTTATTTAGCCTTAATTTTACTTCACCAGTTGTGTTCTCCAAGTAGATAACGTTTCCAGTGAATTTGCAGGTGGTTATCTTCCGTTCGGTGATTGTTTCAAACAAAATTATTACTTTTTACACTTATATGCCACTTAAAGTTGCGAGCAAGGTCTCACCCTGACAGTTGCTTTGACAGCATTCTACAAAACAATATAAAACACATATAAACACATTATAAAAAAACCTAACCTAGGGTGCCGCCAGCAGCGGGGCAGGGCCCAAGCTGCCGGTGGTTAGGGCTGCAGAGAGAGGAACCGTCGAACTATCCGCGCTGTGTCCAAGATCACCGCCTTCTGCATCTGGCCCTTGATCCAGCCACCTAGCGAGAGTCTCTTAAGATGTTGGTCGAGACTCTTCGCTATGAGACCGTTCGCTGAAACGACTATCGGAACAATGATCGTTGATTCAACATCCCACATGGCGGTTATCTCGTGAGCCAAGTCTAGGTACTTACTGGACTTGTCCTTCTCGGCTTTCACGAGATTCTCATCATGGGGGATGGTGATGTCAACGAGCACTGCCCGGCGTTGCAGTCGATCTATTATCACAATGTCAGGTTTATTGGCTACAATAGTCCTGTCAGTGATAATAGATCGATCCCAATAGAGCGTGGCACGACCATTTTCGAGAACTGGCGCAGGTAAGTACTTGTAGTACGGTACTTCGCGGTCCACAAGGCCGTATTGAAGTGCAAGTTGCTGGTGAATAATCCTGGCTACGAGATTATGTCTGAAGTACTCGCCGTTAGCAAGATGAGAACAACCGGAAATAATATGCCTGAGTGACTCTCCGGGACGGCGGCATGCCCGACAAATGTCGACCGTACCGTCCTTCAGGATATATTTCCGGTAGTTGTTCGTCATCATAACTTCGTCCGCAATTGCACAGGCAAAACCCTCGGTTTCTCCGAAGAGGTCCCCGAATCGTTGTTACATTTTATTGTTATACCGTTCTAACACCGCCAAATAACTTAAAAATTTATTTCCTAGTCGAATGTGTAAAAATATAACAAATTTTCGACAAAATTGGTTTTAAAAAGATATACAGGGTATATTTTGATAGCGGGTCAGTGAGGGCAACTACCAGATACCGTGCTGCTACGCGAAAACGGTCTAAGGAGACATTCCATCTATTTCAAGTGATGAAGTTGGCGTTTACAGATTTTGGAAACAACATAGGTACAGGGCGTGAGAAAAAAAGTCATTCAGTCAAAGTATTTACCGGGTTTTTACCCAATGCACCCGTATTTAGCCTTTTACACCCGAATGAGTGGGTAAAAACTTTTTAGAATGTAAAACGTATTTGAATTAAGGTTTTCGTTATTATTTTACTTTGATTTACTTCGTATAACATTCTTTGATTCAAATGAACTAAAAATACTATCTGAATTCTTCCTTAATTGAAATTTAGTCTCCAGGTGCTGGACAAAGTTAGATGATAGTGTAATAATGTGCTTACTCGAAGCTTTACTAATGCTTTTAGAAGACTTAGACTACAAGCCGGATAAGTAGAACAGAACAGAAACAGTAAAACAAACAGTTGATAGTGTTTACATTATTATTTATTAGGTAAGTACAAAATAAATGTAATTTATGAAATAAAGAAATTGTTTATGATATAGGTAATTGAAACATACCTAATCAAGAAATTAAGAATCACGAAAAAACCATACAGTATAAAAAATGGCGAATGGTTTAATAAAAACAATAAAATTGTACTTATTTGTACCGCTGATCCAAGATCGATTTCACTGGCAAGTGGCAAATATCCACAAAAGTCCAATAGATAATGTTATGTTAGCTTAAGTCACAGAAAAACTACTTCAAAGTCCTTAAACAAAACAAGTGGACGTGATGTGATACAATAAGTAAAACGGGAGCAAGTACATAGTTGTGTGCAGGTCAGATGACAAATAGCAACTGACCTCTCTTGCGGGATCCTAGAATTTTTTTTTTGCAAGTTAATAGAATCTGATTGGCTGCTAGGTACGCTAGAAGTAGACGATCCAATAACAATAGATGTCAATTTTAAATACCACGCGGTTCAACGCAGCTGTTTGATAAGATGTAGTCGATTTTTTTACAATATAAGTACAGTTTTAATACCAGGTGGTCTAATGAGCGGTATTTAGTTTGATATCCGACTCTTTATGATTGTTCTGTACATTTTTCAATAGATTAGTCTTCTATTACTACAATAATATCAGTATAAACTAAGTTTCTAATCATATAGAAGTCATCCTATATCATTTTTAGGGTTCCGTAGTCAACTAGGAACCCTTATAGTTTCGCCATGTCTGTCTGTCCGTCCGTCCGTCCGTCCGTCCGTCCGTCCGTCCGTCCGTCCGTCCGTCCGTCCGTCCGTCCGTCCGTCCGTCCGTCCGTCCGTCCGTCCGCGGATAATCTCAGTAACCATAAGCACTAGAAAGCTGAAATTTGGTACCAATACGTATATCAATCACGCCAACAAAGTGCAAAAATAAAAAATGGAAAAAAATGTTTTATTAGGGTACCCCTCCTACATGTAAAGTGGGGGCTGATATTTTTTTTTATTCCAACCCCAACGTGTGATATATTGTTGGATAGGTATTTTAAAATGGATAAGGGTTTACTAAGACCGTTTTTTGATAATATTAATATTTTCGGAAATAATCGCTCCTAAAGGAAAAAAAAGTGCGTCCCCCCCCTCTAACTTTTGAACCATATGTTTAAAAAATATGAAAAAAATCACAAAAGTAGAACTTTCTAAATACTTTCTAGGAAAATTGTTTTGAACTTGATAGGTTCAGTAGTTTTTGAGAAAAATACGAAAAACTACGGAACCCTACACTGATCGTGGGCCGACACGCTCTTGGCCGGTTTTTATAATAAAAATATCATTCGTGTCGCTTAGAATTATTCAAAAATAACCATTTAATAATAAAATATAACGTGATGAAAAGGTAAGTGAAGGAAGTTTTTACCCACCCAATCGGGTATTTATGGGTATTTACTGGGTACTTTGGGTAAATACCCGGTATTTACCCACCCCTACCCATCTCTTCCGCATGGTCCTATGGGCTAACAAATTTTATATTCTACACAGCTATTATAATACTTTGGTAAATTAAAGTAAACTTATGCGATAAAAATCACTTTTTTAATGCTTGGCGGGTTGACCATCCCCACGCGCTGAATAAGGCAAGACCGTCTAGTGCTCGTTGTCGCGTAATTTCATATAGAAATAAGTATCAAAATCATGTTCATTGTTATATTCTGTAATAACAGGGAGTAGTGTGATAGATATTAAAACAAATAACGTTGATATTTTCAACATATCAGCATTTTTCTATTTATAAGGCAAGACCGTCATATGTCCCGTAAATGAGGTTGATAACCTTCTTTTTTCAGGTCCAGACAAAAGCAAAGCCGAAAGTTATAATTAAAATTAACCTACAACACCCGTTTAAACTCCGCTTATTTCCCATAAAACCTAAAAAAGGTGCCTTAGTTACTCTTATATGCCGGTCTTTCAGACTAGGCACAATTTCGAAGTTACATATTTCAGAACATAAAACAATAAATTGAACGCGTTTTAAGACCATTAATTGTACCAGACAGGAAGAAAGACTATTAAATTACTACGTTACATCAAAGAGGATCGAGTATTATAGAGAGTTACTGTCGAAGTAAAATGTGTAATCACAGTGCATAGACTGTTACCTCTTGACACAGGCTTAAAGCTTTTGAACCTCAGTTTTGACAATAATGTTTTATAAGGTACAAAAATGTTTTATAAGGTTCCTTTATAAGAAGCTTTACGGCTTTTACCCCCTTCTTTATCCCACTCTGTTCGTTTTAGGTATGGTAGATTATACATCCTTAGAGGCACGCAGAAACATTTACTTAATAAAATATTTTTTTCAACTAATCCGAGGACAAGTAACAAACCCATCATTATTACTGCAAATAACACTGCGAGTCCCCCGTCTCACCGCGAAACAGCTACGGCCCCGTAGCCGTGGTCTGTTTGCCGTGCCTGCGGGCCGCACGCGCCTGCTCGCTGCGTCCCCTCTCCACCAGGCACTGACGTTACTAAACGCCATCCTGGACAGCGACAGAGACCAGGGTGGCTAGCCGAATGGCACAATCGCTCACGAAACGAAGCGCTAGTAGATATCTATCTCTATCGCGCTTGCGTATTGGCGCGACAGAGCCAGCGGCGTATCGCTTTCGTTTGGCGTCGGAGAAATGCCATTCGGCTACGGGGCCTGGACATTTTCTTAACAACGGAAGCCAAATTTCTAGCTGCATCAAATCGCTACGTTGAGACAATTGTTACCGCCAGTTCCATAACCTAACATAATGCGCGCAATAAATAGTAATACTTTATTCAAATTTGTTTATAATTAAGTTTATATATCTGTCACTTGACTTAACTTTAATTTTATTAAATTGACCAATTTATCGTTGCTTATAAATCATTTGAACTATTTATTTTATATCAATATTATGACTTCCTCTTTGTTTTGCCATGACTATAAATCATTATCGTATCGTTAGTGTTAATTGTATACAATAAATAAATTGAAAAAAAAAAAAAAATTGGCCCATATTCTTAGCTTGATATGTGTTAAAATGTCAAATATTAATATTAGCGCCATCTAGCTGAGCGTACCCCAAAGGTGTAATGCCATTTAGGCCACCGTACCTTTTTCTGTATGGTAGGTACTGAGGTACGTTTTTTTCTTAGACTTTATCTGTCTAATTGTCTATACGGAGTTATATATGTCTTTGGTTACATACATAATGCACAAATATTCCAACTGTTTCTATTTTTAACTCCCGACGCAAAAACGACGGGGATCTGTCTGTCTGTTTGTCTGTCTGTGGCATCGTAGCTCCCGAACGGATGAACCGATTTAGATTTAGTTTTTTTTGTCTGAATATTGAGTTAACCGGTCTACTATGTCGCGGTCGGGGATTTTTCAAAATTTTAATTTTGTGGTTAGGTTATATTTTAATTTTTTCCGTAACCATGTTGAACTCGATGGTCGAGTTCGAAACACGAATCAAGTTTATTGTTAACTAGTGTTCGTCCTAGCAGAGATGGGCAAATCGTAATCGATTCCGGATTACACGATTACTTGATTTTACTTTGTAATCCACTACTGGGTGTCAGATTATTTGTAATGTAATCAAGTGAAACGGTAAATTACCATTACATATATTATAAAGGAATCACTAATCATCTATACAATAATTACTATTACCAATAATTCGGAATCATAGTCGATTCAAAATAACTAAAATATTTGACTTGATTACTTTCAGATTACAAATATGTAGTACCTCAGTCAATTATTAAATATAGATGCGGTCAACGTGCCCGGAAAAAGATGTATCCACAACCATAACTATATGGTTTTCAAATGTCAAACATACCATAGGGGTGTTTTCTGATCTGAAAATGAATGACCGATTTGGAATCTGACATTGCTGACTGTCACTTTGACATGAAAAGTCGTCATGGGTGTCGTAAAAAAAAATAGGTTCTATGATTACTGCTAGGGGTGCTGATTCCAAAATTAATGACCAATTTGAAATCTGACATTGCTGACTGTCACTTTGACAATTATTAAAAAGTCGTCACGTGGATGTCACAACCATAAAAGGTTTTTTTGAGATGAATGGTGCTGATTCCAAAATTAATGACCAATGTGGAATCTGACATTGAAATCTGACATTGCTGACTGTCACTTTGACTGTCACTTTAACACGAAAGTCGTCATGGGTGTCGTCAAATAGGTTTCCGGGGGTGCTGATTTGAAAACTAATGACCAATTTGGAATCTGACACTGATGACTGTCACTTTGACACAAAAGTGATCATGGGTGTCGGCAAATAGGTTTTCATGGGTACTGATCTCAAAATTAATGATCAATTTGGAATATGACATTGCTGACTGTCACTTTGACATAAAAGTCGTTATGGGTGTCGTTTCCAGGGGTACTGTGCAATGTCAGGTTCCAAATCGGTCATTACTTTTTAAATCATTAGTCATTAATTTTGGAATCAGTACCCCCTAAAACCTATTTGACTACACCCATGATTTTTTTTGTGTCAAAGTGACAATTAGCACTGTGAGATTACAAAATAGTCGTTAATTTTGGAAATAGAACCCCCTAGAACCTATTTTACGACACCCATGACGACTTTTGTGTCAGAGTGACAGTTAGCAATGTCAGATTGAACATTGGTCATTAATTTTGGAATCAGCACCCCCTAAAACCTATTTGACGACACCCATGACGACTTTTGTGTCAAACTGACAGTCAGCAATGTCAAGATTCCAAATCGGACATTAATTTTCAAATCAGCACCCCCGAAAACCTATTTGACGACACCCATGACGACTTTTGTGTCAAAGTGACAATCAGCAATGTCAGATTCCACATTGGTCATTAATTTTGGAATCAGCACCCCCTAAAACCTATTTTACGACACCTATGACGACTCATGTGTCAAAGTGACTGTCCTGCTGACAGATTGCACATTTTTCATTAATTTTGGAATCAGCACCTCCGGAAACCTATTTGACGACACTCATGACGACTTTTGTGTCAAAGTGACAGTCAGCAATGTCAGATTCCACATTGGTCATTATTTTTGGAACCAGAACCCCCTAAAACCTATTTTACGACACCCATGACGACTTTTTTGTCAAAGTGACAGTCAGCAATGTTAGATTCCACATTGGTCATTAATTTTGGAATCAGCACCCTCTAAAACCTATTTTACGACACCATGACGACTTTTGTGTCAAAGTGACAGTCAGCAATGATTGTTCATTAATTTTGGAATCAGCACCCCCTAAAACCTATTGTACGACACCCATGACGACTTTTGTGTCAAAGTGACAGTCAGCAATGTCAGATTCCACATTGGTCATTAATTTTCATATTTCATATTTTATATTTATTTATTCCAATCAATCGGCACTGACAGATTAACCTTACGTGCTAATTGGCATTATATATTACTTAGTGTCTAACATGCATTAATGACTATTAATAAGTTACAAATGATACATCAATAATTAATTAACAATATCAAATTTAAATACAATTAAAATATACCAAATAAATATTAAAACAATGTCATAATGTACAATTAGAATTCAATAATAATTTAATAAATAATAGGCTATGTATAATATTATTTCTCTAATAAATTTCCTAAAGGATGGAGCTGGTGGTAACAATTTTCTCAATGTAACGACATGATGCGGCTAGGAACTTGGTCTCGGTTGTTACAAAGATGTCCAGGTGGTCGTCACTGAGCAAAATGTCGTTCAGTAATGTCAGCGCTTGGGAGGGGAGAATTGGTGTGCATGCGTGTACGAGCTGGAGGGACAGCGAAGAGACCGCGGCGTCGAGGGCGTAGCACTTTAGCAGTGAGTCGGGGAACACGGAGTGATACCTGTGATAATAGTTGAGGGTTCGTTATTGTCCCTCGTATTAATTTGAGGAAATATTTAATTAGGTATATACTCCTGCGGGTTTCAAGGGACGTGTAGTCTACCATGCCCAACACGAATAGTGTTGGATAAAGGAGAGGATAATACCCGTATTGTTTTTTATATAGAAACCTAATAAACGATTTCTGGACTCTCTCCACTAAAAGCGTATACTGCTTTTCGTGGGGATTCCAAATGATTGCATTGGTCTCTAGCTTGCTCCGGACGAATGCATTGTAGAGTACAGTCATAGCATGTCTGTTGGTAAATAACTTAGCTTAGCAATTTTGGAATCAGCACCCCCTAGAACCTATTTTACGACATCCATGACGACTTTTGTGTCAGAGTGACAGTCAGCAATGTCAGATTGAACATTGGTCATTAATTTTGGAATCAGCACCCCCTAAAACCTATTTTACTACACCCATGACGACTTTTGTATCAAAGTGACAGTCAGCAATGTCAGATTCCACATTGGTCATTAATTTTGGCATCAGCACCCCCTAAAACCTATTTTACGACACCCATGATGACTTTTGTGTCAAAGTGACAGTCAGCAATGTCAGATTCCACATTGGTCATTAATTTTGGAATCAGCGCCCCCTAAAACTTATTTTACGACACCCATGACGACTTTTGTGTCAAAGTGACAGTCAGCAATGTCAGATTCCAAATCGGTCATTAATTTTTAAATCAGCACCCCCGAAAACCTATACTCGTAGTATATGCACTTGAAATGTGAAAGTGAAAATGCTAGAATAAAAGTAAAGTAATAAGCCTGGAATCGAAGTAAAGTGTAATTCAGATTACTTAAGTACTTGATTACCGAGGAATCCATATTACAGGAATCTATATTATACCGATTCCAAAGGAATGGATTACAGACGCAATCATAATACAGCATTACAGTAATTTTGATTATCCTAGTAATCGATTAATAAGGAATCATGATTACTGGAATGTAATCGTGTAATTAATTCCAAAAGGAATTGATTATGCCCAACTCTGCGTCCTAGGGATACGTATTGAAGACCAATGGATTAAAGATGAAAAACTGGTATACCTTTGGAGGTCTAAGAAGTGATTCAAGATATAAATACAAAAGTTACATTCAGTAGAGGGTCTTTCTGGGTAGACGATCTTCCCGACACTGACCTTATATTTTAATACAATCGATCCATTTATGCCTCGATGTATTGCAAATAACATTAAATAATTATGACAAATCGCGTAACATTATAACCACAAATAATGAACCACTTCTCGCACTAGTGCGTGAAACACCATCTGTACTGAAAAATAAATATCAGCGTCTAAACTCTAACAGTTACAACGAGAAAAAAAATTAAATGTATCGTGTTTTGTAAAGGACAATTATATTTTGTAAGGGGCTTGTACGGTTTTAAATAACAAATCCTTTATATTTTGGTCGGAATATTGATATGCTCGTATCTAGCACGTGCTGCATGCCTTTTAAAACTTTTCCAGCGCAGTTTAGTACAGAAAATTTTAAATTACTAACAATCGCATCCACTTTTTCCCAAGGTTTCTTTTCGTCACTTTGTTGTCTATGTACAGTCGCCATCAGATATATAAGAGCGCCCGAGGTACTCAAAAATATCTGAACACGCCTCTAACGCCTAGGCAATAGAGGCGTGTTCAGATATTTTTGAGTACCTCGGGCGCTCTTATACAACGTGTTTCCGGTATCACTCAAAACCTCAGACACCCCAACTGATTCTTATTTTTTTAAACTCATAGTACCTTCGCTGCTTAATGGCAAGACGCTGTCAGGTCAAAATATAGTTTCACAGTCGTGGTTTTTTATTAGGCGACACTCGCTTCTGGAGACACTCCTTCATGTAGATATCGGCGTCAATAGGTGAAGTAGTAAAAATGCACTCGATTTCAGTCCACATTCACAAATGACCAGCCAAACCATATTTATTTTTTTCAAATTTAAAATAAAACCTCTGTTCTTTCGCGAACTGTGTAATATTGAGGACCTGGCAAAGACTTGTAGTCCAGTTTCACGTAAGTTTCGTCATTCATTATTATAACACAGGTGTGATTTTTAGACAAAATTGAGTAGTACAACTTCCGGACACGTTTCTTGACAGATGCATTGCGCTTTTCGCTCCCTTTCAGTTACTTCTGTTTTTTGGATGTTTAAATTATTTCTCTTTGTAGCACGATGGACCATTCCGATACTCGTTTTACATTTTTTTTCGATGTCTCGAACAAATTTGATGCAAACGCCTTTACTATCTTTTGGTCCAGTTTTGGGTTGGATGGACCTGGTTTTTACCCTGGTCGTTGTCGGTCATTGAAAGTACAGTCTTCACCGTACTTACGAATTGCAGTTTAAACTGCCCACACACTAACCCCTTCCGTTTGTGCTAGTTATCGGTACGTGATACCTTTTACAGATCACCATTTGTCCACAATCGATTTTCGTTGTTGCGCAGTAAGGCCTTGCATTGTTTTTTGCAAACAAAATGTGAACACCAAATTTAAGGAAATCAATTCTGTGAACAATGTCATACAATTATGTCTAATCAACTTTCGTGTTAAAGCTCTGGATAGTTTATGATACCAGGATTAAGTTGTATTTATACTTAACGATACAGTCTTTAATACGGTGTATTGATAAAAGGTTAAACATTTCAACTAAAACTAGGAAAAAAAAATACAGTCAAAGTTTATCGACTAGGGTACCACATTGTCGCTCATAAGCTTGAAGTAAACTCATTAAACTTATTTGCTTTGAAAATGAAGAATAAAATGTAAAAAATACATCATGTAATAATTGCAGATATAAAATGCGTCACAAATATAAAATTATCATAAAATAAAAAAATTGTGCGTAGAGTCCCTCCGCGCGGAAGAAGTGAAACATCTTAATGTGGTCATGTGTTGTTTTTAGGGTTCCGTACCTCAAAGAGGAAAAACGGAACCCTTATAGGATCACTCGCGTGTCTGTATTTAAGAAAATAAGCAAAAAATGACCATTCCCCCCCCCTTATCTCCGAAACTACTTAGCGTAAAATTTTCAAAAAAATACACGAGATAGCCCTCTCCATGTAGATTACAGGAAAACCTATTAGAAATCTACAGTCAAGCGTAAGTCGGACTTAAGAGAAAAAACTCAGATTACGAATTTCACTCACTGCCGCTGCAAGTAGTTACTAAACGTCTTAAAATTGTGTAATCGAGTTGGACAGGTATAAAGAAATTCATTTCTGTCTTTTTCTTTTTAGAACTTGTTCAATTTTTTTTTCATTTGTACAAAATGACTTAAGTTCCTACTAAAAAGGAGGCGCTTAAGACCGTTTATAAATTGACTAAGCAAAATTTTATTCAAATCGGTCCAAAAAAAGGTGTCTGTTGACGAAAACATAGAATTTGTGCCACCGAAAGCCCAAATCTGAAGTCCATTTTGCTCTATCTCTTATCGTTTCCGAGATATATACGTAAAGTCTTGAAAGTTCGAAACGTTAACTTTGCCATCATAGTCGTTCAGGCGCTCATGAGTTCTTTGTATGGAAAAGTCGAAAACCGACTCGCACTTGACCAATGTTCATAGAACGTTGTGGTTTTTTTTTTTATTAGCAAAAATGACTTAAGCGCCTTCAGAAGTGTAGGTGCTTAAGACCGTTTGTAAGTTAAAGTTAGCTGTGATGGCTCAACGAAGAAAGAAGATTTCAGTATCCTACTTATCAGGGCGAGCGGTAGCGAAGCCCTCCTATATAATAGTCGACAAAGTTCCGAACCTTGTGGTACATTTTTTGAAAAAACTATCACGCCTATGAAGTTGTGCTTAAACATAGTAATTTATATTCATATCTAGATTTCATATCTGTAAAAAAATATTATTTTATTGTCATTTAAAAAAAAATCAAATCTTAGTTTTGTGTTCAATATTGTACTACTAACGCCATCTGTTAGGACTCTAAGGAGTAAGAAAACATCGTTTACTATTTTTATAACTAACGCCATCTGTTAGAAAACTAAAGAGGTAACGTTGTATTTTTGACGTCTGTCAACTATGACGATCAATCGAAACTTGGCACTGGAAATGGCGCGTAATTCAATTTTTCTATGGGAATCAAAACTTAGCCCCTACATTTTTAATATTATGTTATGGCTCGTCAAAGTTTAGGAAGCCAGCCAGAAGCCAAGGGAAGAAAGGGAGGGAGAGAGAGGTTATCAACACGGTGTTTTCAGTCAAAAGAAAAAGTAAATTTTATTTATTTATTTATTGTTGAGAAACCCAATGTACTTAGGATATGTTTAGGAAACTCAACGATAGAGTTGTTCGCTGTCGTTCGCTAGATGTCACTGTTACCCCCGCAAACTGGGCAATGACTTGTTTTCGTAAAATGTATAAGTATTTTTTGATGTCCACATTTTTCGTTAGATGTCGCTGTACCACCTGCAAACTAGCGAACGGCATTCTATGGTTCAATAACATATATTTAAATTGTATTAATTTCATCTTTTTTAGGGTTCTGTAGTCAACTAGGAACCCTTATAGTTTCGCCATGTCTGTCTGTCTGTCCGTCCGTCCGTCCGTCCGTCCGTCCGTAGAATGCTGAAATTTGGTACCAATATGTATATCAATCACGCCAACAAAGTGCAAAAATAAAAAATGAAAAAAATGTTTTATTAGGGTACCCCCCCTACATGTAAAGTGGGGGCTGATATTTTTTTTTCATTCCAACCCCAACATGTGATATATTGTTGGATAGGTATTTAAAAATGAATAAGGGTTTACTAAGATCGTTTTTTGATAATATTAATATTTTCGGAAATAATCGCTCCTAAAGGTAAAAAAAGTGCGTCCCCCCCCCCCCTCTAACTTTTGAACCATATGTTTAAAAAATATGAAAAAAATCACAAAAGTAGAACTTTATAAAGACTTTCTAGGAAAATTGTTTTGAACTTGATAGGTTCAGTAGTTTTTGAGAAATATACGAAAAACTACGGAACCCTACACTGAGCGTGGCCCGACACGCTCTTGGCCGGTTTTTTAAAATTCGAGTTGGCAACACTGAGCGTTAAAAGTCGCATTAGAATTAGAAGTTTCACTTCAATAATAACATTGACTAAGGTAGGTATATGATATGTTCACGTCACGCTTATCAACCACACTAACACGCTGTACTAGTTTGTTAAGCACATGTTCTAAACCCTAAACTAAATTTAATTAAAATAATTTTGATTCGATACTTACCTGTAAACCACACTTCTTTCTACGTACCTAATACCTAAGTGGCGCGTTAGTGCGGTAAACACAAATCTTTGAAGTAAGTTAGTGACAAATCAAAACTGTAACAAAAATTGTAGTTACTTATATTTAACAAACCTCTGAGGAACAGTATAGATGATCACTTGATCAGTTAATAATACTCGTAGAAAGTCAGCAATCTCTCAATCAGTAGTAACTATTATTTTGTTGATCTGTGATCAGACGTAAGAATTTAAATGACTTGGCGTTAGCACCCACGTACCCCTAGATGCGAGGTTGAGTAGTGTAAATCATTTTCATAATGATGTTAAATGCAAATTATTACTTTTGTAAGGAATTTTATTATACTAAGTCTTAATAATAAGTTTGATCTCATAAGGCGACAATGTGGGACCCTAAGGAATGTTCAACTAGCAAAGTTGATCTAAATTAGAAAAGCTGACGAAATGACTGTTATTTTGTATAAAATAAGTTATTTTATTGATTCATAATATTATTTGTATGAGATATATGCACATATAGTGCGGACATTATGTTAAATAATGGAAGTAGAAGTGTTATTTCTCTAAACATATGAATAGCGACAATGTGGTACCCTAGATTACTTAACATACAAAAATCATGTTCAAAGTACTAAACTTTGAAGTCACTTTTTTGATAGAAAACTACATTTCTGTTGTGTTTAATTACACTTGATCGTTAGTTTTGTTCTTAAATTAACGTAGGTAAACTATGAGAATTCAAAATTATAATGTTGATTTTATATTTTTTATGTGAGTATTGTTTTTTTTGTTGTAAAAAAAAATGCCCTGAGAGATGGTTGTTATATTATTTTTATTATAAACTTTACCCACATCATATTAAGAAATCATCAAAAGCCAGCTGAAAATCTGTCGATTTTATGTTATACAGTGAAACCTGGTTAAGTGGGACCTGGATAAGTTTAGTGAGAAGCCTCTTTAGATGGGACAAAAGGCGCGGTCCCGACACTTTTGCACTGCTTTACCTCTATTAGTGAGACAAAACAGACCTCTATAACTGAGATAAGCTTTTTCGATTGCATAGTCACATTTACCTCTATTAGTTAGACAGAGTGTATTATACCTCTGTTACTGAGACTACATTTGAAAAATTACATTCACTTAATTGTTTGTTAAGAATGTTATAGAAATTTACCTCTGTATTTGAGACGACATAATCATAATAGTTAATGACATATTATAATGTAAGTTATCGATGAACTAAATATCTGACGGAAGTCACTAGTGTCACTTCGTTCGTGCCAGAAAAATGTTAGGTATAGTGACGTCATCATTATACCTAACATTTTTCTGGCACTACACTACACAATAAAGTTTACAAAACTTTAATAAATGATTTAGCGTAGCAGAATTAACCATAAAGTTTTAACATTTTTAATCATTTGTTTAAGGTAATAACATCAAGTAGGAGCCTCGTTCTGTGCGCTGATAGTCGCGGTGAAATGGAGTCGTGGGCTGGAGCCCTGCGGGGTGCTTTGCACCGCGGCGGGGACGTCGACGATCTCATGGCCAGGCTATCATGTGGAGATCATCAATGGTAAGCTTCGTAATCACTGTTTTATGACATCACTTCAAAGTTTCAATCGTCATTTAAAAAACGAGCAACGTACAGGATCGGTTAAAAATTACTTGATCACTTGACAAAAATGTATTTGTAAAATAACTAAGTAACACGGTTATAAATATTTTTTTCTACTTTCAATCGAGCACGAAGGAAACACTGCCGTACCATCATTTACAGGAACCATTTCGCCGGATTTTCAGGCCCCTATTTGAGAACCTCTGGATAAGACCAGAACTCAGAAATGTTCATCATCCAGTAAGCTATAATCACATACTTAAAATCTAAAATTTCAAGTCTCTAGATCATTTAGTTCCGAAGTTAAGCGAATGCAAAGTTACGTATTTATGACACTCACTCACTCATGATCGTATCATATTTTTTTTTGCATGTTTAAACTAGTTTATTAATGAATCGCTTTACAAATATATTTATAATATTAGTAGTATATTTATACATGATTGCGCTCTAAAAAATTTGAATGATTTACTGAAATAAACGTTTGTGCCAAAATATTTCCATTAGTTTCAAAAGGCAAGCTTCTCGCACATTTCCTTTTCTACATTTTCCAGTAGTAAATACTGGAAAATGTCAAATGACAATCATAAATAATAAACCCTCCTTAACTGCCAATATGGTACATAGTTAGTGCGTTTTCACATTATCCGGTCCGATATCGGATGTCGGACCGATATCCCATACATTACAGGCGCCATCTTGGATTTTTTTCTATTGAAATCCTTCCGACATCCGATATCGGGTCGGATAATGTGAAAACGGCCTTAGGGTTTAATGGCCACATAAAGTGACAACTCTAAAACCTAGGATAATCGAAGATCTGGAGTACCTGGTGACCCTGATTAGAAAACACAAGAGCCCAACCAAACTATTAGAGATCGACATACCGCCTTTACAAAAAAATATTCAACTTGGTGGGCCACTTCATTTCATGCCCACGTTTCTACAAAAAGAAGTGAAATCCCACTTAAAATATTCTGTAAAAATTAGCTAAGTCTAGATGGAGCTAATTGTTTGTCTCTAAAAAGTAATGAAATTAAGACAAAGTCGTGCCAAGTCTAAGGTTCCTTACTGCGATTTCTTTATTATTACAGTTAATGTTGTGTGACTTGGCCGTTGAAGGGTACGCAAGGGTACAAAACCAGGTGCTCCATGACACCATTGCACCAATCTGTCGCCGAATCGCTACCCTCGGCCTCATACATTTGTATTTTTTCCACGTTATATTCAATAACGACATGTTATTAACGGGCCGTATACCTGTTTGCCACCGACGTGGTATAAAAAAAATTGAATAATAAATAAATTATGATAGTTTCTAAAGCCCATCAGATATTAATAACATCGTCTTTAAGCAAACTAGTATCCCATAATTACTTCACGGCATCACAGCTCATTGCTGCTGTGATATTTAGCATCAAATTTGAACAATCTTAGGACCAAAAACTGGTTTTTAACACGATTTTATTAGGTAGACCTGTATGGTAATTTTATTAGGTCGAGGAATCTATAAGGTAACTAATTTAACCATCTTCCAAGAATCGTAACGTAATGAAAATTGGCTATTCCGCTATAATTTTTTCTCCTACAAAAAAGACCGTTCATGTAAATTTGTCATACGGTGGTTCTATAATTTCATTTTGTGACGAAGTTAAGTAAGGTCAGTGCGGGCAAGACCGGCATACTATATTTGATATAAAGTATGTGTGGATAAAACTAGACTATTAAAGTAGTCTGGAGTGATCCGCATGGTGCTATGGGCTAGCAAATTTTATATTCTACACAGCTTTTATAATACTTTAGTGAATTAAAGTAAACTTATGTGATAAAAATCACTTTTTTTAAGGCTCGGCGGGTTGACCTTCTCCACGCGCTGAGTACCTACGGAAAGACCATCTAGTGCTCGTTGTCGCGTAATTTCATATGGAAATAAGTATCAAAATCATGTTCATTGTTATATTCTGTAATAACAAGGAGTAATGTGATAGATATTAAAATAAATAAGGTTGATATTTTCAACATATCAGCATTTTTCTATTTATACGGCAAAACCGTCACATGCCCCTCAAATGAAGTTGATAACCTTTTTTCAGGTCCAGACAAAAGCAAAGCCGAAACGTATAACAGGGTGTCCACTTTCTGGAAAGTCATGGAAAGTCAGGGAAATGATTTGGTCAGGGAAAAATTTGGCACCAAGAAAAAAAAACAAAAAGTATTGAAAAATGTATATGATTTCTTGGGTTGGCCACATCTATGACAGCAAAGATGGATCTCGGTAGTTATTTTAAGGCAACTTAGAATTGTCTCTTCAAACTTTTTATGCATCAGTGTATATGTGATGCTATTCAGGCCAATTTTCACCCACTAAACTGTTAAACATCGGATTTACACTAATTTTACCTTTTTGACACCGAGGTCTAGACTGACTTGTGGGGAAACAGTTAAAGAGTCAAAGTCTTCCTGGTAATAAGAAGGGAAATATATCTGCCAATAGGAGTCAGGAGAAGACGGATAGGAATTGAAGATAACTATTGATTATACAAGGGGGAGATCTTCGTATATCGAATAATTCCATAGACATAATTCCATTGACAGCGTAAATGCGTAATATTTTCTGATTCTAAAAGCTGTCTTAATTTTTTTTAAATCAGCTTTCAAAATGGCTACCAGTTAGCCTTTGGTATATGATATTCGAGACTTATGAGCTCACTGTGAATTTTGTGTGGATGCATTTATTTTTTCTAGTCATTGTGGGCATTTATTTTTTTTACTTTCAAATGTACAATCAAGTGCAAAAATACGTATCGATTTTATCCGCTCAAAAATATGTACCGAGACCTTATTCCGCCGACATAAAGTGCTATGGGACATATTTTTGATAAGTTGTACGCACCCATATTTTTACACTTGACTGTATGATTATCTAAGTTGTTCTTCTATGAGAACCACAATCCCTGTTACGACTATGTTTTACTCGTTTATAGGTACTCTGCAACACATGCCCGGCCAACATTTTGCAACGTGTGCCGCGAGCCGTTTGGCGCGCTGGGCACAGCGCACGCGTTAGCCTGCGAGCTGTGCAAATTCAGGGCCCATAAGCGATGCGCCGCACGCGCTCCTCCTTCGTGCAAGTGGAGTACGCTCGCTTCCCTCGGTCCGCACCTAGTCGAAGACGCTGAAGGAGTAAGGTTTTTGCATTTATATCTTTTGTAGACTTGACTAAGTGAAAATGTGAAATGAAAGCCAAGTTCAATAATATGATACATATATGCCTTGGTTGTTGACTTCAACGACAAAAGAAGTGAGATCTAATTGGGTGCCAAGTTCAGTCCTGAAATTTATTTAAAACAACATAAAATACTTATATTTTTTTCTTATAATTTAGAATAATAATTCTAATGAACACAAGTTAAATTATAATCTATTGAAAATATTTCAACTTGTGCTGTCTTAAAGTAGTCACACTACTATGTATATAAATTAAAACCGAAATAAATTACACATATGAAAGAAAAAGTGACCAAGTCCTCTGGTGCCTGAGGCTGGAATCGAACCAGCGTACTTTCCAATCGCGGGAAATGCCTCTTTATCCGCTCGGCCACCCAGGTCACAGCTGTCGAGGTCGAAATTATCTCTCATATGAGTAATCTATACAAGGACTCATACTCAAGGATTCCAGCCATATGTGTAATTTATTTCGGTTTTAATTTAGAATAATAATATTGTAGCCTAAGGTCTGTCTTGGCTAGTTCTCATATGCGAATTAGGTATTATGTTCAATGGCTAGTTTCTACCAGCAATCTAAATTTTCGGAATAATAAAATAAGAAGTGACAAGTTTATAATTCGTATATGAAAACTAGCCAAGTCAGACCTTAGGCTACAATATTAGCTAAATATAAGCTTCATCTTCTGTTTAATTGAGTAAACTGGGTCTGTAATTGATTTTGTTTTTGTTAAACTGATGGAATATATTCGTTTGTTTTATATTAAATTGTATTATTTATTTGTTAAAAATTGACAAGAATTAGCTTCATTATTTTCACTTTTATTTATCTAAATTCTCTTATTATTATAATAATTTATTAATATATTCCTTATACAGAAGTACCCATTGATTAATATCGCACATTAGAGTCTTGCATATTAGGATAATTGGATTAATTTGAATCAAATTAAAATCTACGTAACCAAGTGAAGAGTTGTCGCTTAACAGGAAAAATACCAACCGACCAAACAGGAGCGCAGAGCAGTTTCTCGATCGGAAGGTAACAGTTACATCAATTCGTATACAATGAACCTTGTCTCTCATAGACTTAGACTTAAATAAGAAGAGATACAACATTAGGTACCTCATCTTCATTAATGATTACAGACGTCAACCCTGGCCTACTAAAGGCATACCCACTGCATACAACATTTAGTTTCTAAAAGGGAATCTGATAATGTCCTTTCCACAAAGGGAGCGCCGGGGCGGCAGGCGACCCCTCGTTTCTATTGTTAGCGTTTGTATCTCCCCAGTAGGTACACTAGGTACACAATATTCCACGATAGAACTGTAACATAAATAACGCATTCGTTATGCATATTAATTGTAATTTTATTTCTTAGCATTTCTATTTAGGTCTCTCCCCACTTCACCGTACTATACAGTCGAACCTTAAAACAACTTATTTTATGATAAATAAATAAATTGTGTTTATTTGTTGAAAACGTCAGCTCGCATAAATATGAAGTAGCAAATGGGATCGAAAATTTAAGGGCTTCTTTTACTAAATGTGGATATTCAGCCATTCTTTTAGCCCAGAACGCATCAATTGAAATGTTGCTTCTTTCACCGAGGCGTTGAGATCGGCCAGCTCAACGGACTTAATATTAAAAAAAAAATTCAAAATCCAACTTTCCATCACCAGTCAATGTTTCAGTTGAGAAATAACTTTGGAGTTGGTTTTTTAAACTTTGCAAGCCCTCCACCGTATCTGATGATATTTCTTGAATGATTTTAGCCATGCAAGGAAATAATCAAACTGCATACGCAAACTGCATGCTGTGTAAAAATGTTGTCCAAAACTCAATTTTTGCTAGAAATCCGTTCTTTATCTTTTTCTGTAATTATGTTTTCGTCCCTTTCTTTGCAGACTTGCGATCATAAACTATACAGGATGGCTCATTCAAATCGGTCAGTTTGGGAAAGTCTTAAACTATACGACAAACGAAGGTCTGTTCTTAGGAACCATTTCATCACAGACATGTCATCGATTTTAATAAAAAGAAAAACTGCATTCATACATTTGAAAAAAAAACTGTGCCCAGCTGGTTGAATCTAACCCGGTTGTTTTGAAAAAATAAACTTTCCTACACTTTTTCTATTCAAATATCGATGTTGGTCTTAAGCAGTAAATGTCTCTATGAAACATGATGTCTAAAATGAATAAAATTCATTGTTTTCACATAATTTAATTCATTTTAGCAGGGGAGATCCGCCATGAAACGGCCATTTAATTTTAAAGCAAGATTACCATACTGTAACAGGAACTTGTTATCTATCCTGAAATATACATTTCGGATATACTATAGTATAATTATTAATACACCATATTTAATGAAACTTCATTTTTAGTGAGAAAAATCTATATTTGATTTATCTCATTTGTCCGTTTCATAACGCAAGTAGCATTGAATCGGACAGTGGGTGTCTTGAAACGGACAAGGAACCAATGGCTTACTTTGAGGACAATTGAGGCACATAAATACTCAATATTTCACAAAGTTACTGCTCTTACATAAGGATAATTATTTAATAAGGCAATTACTTTGGTAGAACCCAAACTGAGGTCATATAATTAATAACTACAAAAACTCCACAGCGGACTCTACTGCAGCTTTTTCTGGACGAATCCTCTTCTTTGGCGGCATCTGATAGTGATGATGAAAATAAATAAAACCATGAAATAAAACTATGGAAACGGATTAAATCGCGTATAATGAATTTAAAATTCATCCCGAATTCCCGACGTTTCGAACTCTTTACAGCGTTCGTGGTCAACGGGTGACTGAGGAAAAATCTGCAAAAGCTACCCACATACAAGAAATATTAACGAACCATGACCACAAATAATATAGATTTCTAAGGCAGGTTCACACACTATTAATAAAGCTAGTTATACAATATTCAAAAATTAACCATTACTATGTTAAAAAATAATTAACCAATTACTCTACACAAAAAAAAATTGACAAAGAACAAACTGCAAATGTCCAACACCATACAACACAAATGCCTCACAGCCTTCGTCGTGCTTGTTCCATTATCAGGTGTACTACTGGATCCCAAGCCGGTGGTAAAGTAAAGCCATCTTCTCTATTAAAGTTTGGATATTTCTTGATCTCAATGGCCTCTCGCAACATTCTGGGTATATATCGCTTCTCCTTAGCAAGAACCAGAGGCTTGTCAAACTTTATAGCATAATTGACTTTATCCATGACATGTTCGGAGACTGCAGACCTTTGCCGACGGTGCTTGACATCCGCTATGTGTTCCTTCACCCGTGTGGAAATACTTCGTTTCGTCTGTCCCACATATGACAGGCCGCACTCACAGTCTAGCCTGTTGTACGTCATTAACTCATTATTGTACGTCCGTTTCAATACGACGGTGCCTGTCCGATTCATTGCGCATCTAACCTTTAAACATTTTGACCAAATTCGAAATAATTAAGGTTTGATAAGATTATGTCTCACCGTGTCGTATTTTGATGTACTGATGATCAGTATTCTTTTCTTCAGGGAATCATGTACCAAAAAGTACCCTACCAATTTTGCCAAGGTTTAAAACTCATGGTTGCATTTTAATCTGGGTGTAACACTACTAAAATAGAAAGGTACTAATCCTTACACGATTTTTAATTTTATCTGTTTGATGTTTGATATCAATCATCAACATCATCTGTTCCGAGTTCGATATTTGTGTTTTCGAGCTTCTGTTTCTCCGTATGAGATGGTGATTGTTATATTAATGTATTTTTTATACTAGATGGTAGTTTAGTTGATTCAGTAATATTTAATAGGCACCACACCAAATATTTAATGGGTACCGACCCATTAAACTTGTACCTACACTCCTTTTGTTGTGTATTTGGTAAAATTAAGCAAAAGTATATGTTTTTGGAATGGAAAGGACTATAGTAGTGAGCTTAATTGTTTTTAAATACGATAAATTTAACAGGAACCAAACGTTACCTTATAAACAACCCCTTTGACGGTTTTTCACAGATTTTTAAATACCTAAAAATACAAGGTATCGCATTGTTACTTTCACCTTACCATTTATGCGTTTATAATCATTAAAATTGGCTCACCATTAATAAAAAGTACCAAGTAAAAAAAATAATTTTGTTCTTCAATCTGTGGGGCGATTTTTGAATCTCGCATACAGGATTTTGTCACTAAAATACCGGTTGAAAACGGTGACTTGCTTATTATTTTCAGTGACAATTTTCTGAATTCGAACGCGTGAGACTCAAAATCGACCCGCTGGCCTTAAAAGGTTCACTACTCCTGGATCTGTAAAATTTGACAGGTCCGGTTTGTTTACACTTTTTTCAATAGCCAAAAGTACAAACTATAACTATAATAAGGTCATAATGATTTTAAAACTTTTAAGGTACTGGTGTTCGCAGTTTGAATTAGATTTAGTTATCTTCTTATGTTTTATATTGTTTCAGAATATAATCATGCCTCATCAATGGTTAGAAGGCAACCTACCGGTAGCTGCTAAATGTGATATATGTGATAAGACTTGTGGTTCAGTACTAAGGTGAGTGCATTGAACATCTATCAAAGTTGAAAGGAATTAGGTTTTTATCTTGTTTGTGACCTCGTAAAATAGTACTTAACTGTTTAATCGACTTTCACTAAAGGTATCTTAGTCAACATTACTAATTTAATTAAATGGCGACGATGACCTCGAACTGAGATCACCTTTATATATATAAGGTCCTAATTTATTAGATGCAGATATTTTTACAGCTGATAGTACTCGGTCTTTGGAGTATATTAAACCGTGAAACATTATAGCTTTTACGATGTTTTTTTGAAGAAAACGGAAAAACAAATTTGCTACGTAAAAACACCCTGTTTATGTGATTATTAAATGAAAACTCATTGAACAGATTCTAGTACCTCTTTTACGTACCACTTAACTGTAACTGGCCACTTCAATGACATGTGCAGTTTTCCCGCCGAACCTTTACGACATTTACAACAAACAATTGTTGACATGACAGACAGTGTTATTGTGACATGTGATAATGCACATGATGATTTTTTTAGACGAAATTATAATTAATTTTTTTGTTAGGAAAATGAAATCAAAAAAGTTGCATGAAAAGATTTCTTAATTTATATTTAAAGTTAATTATTTTATGTAAAGTATCATGTGTTAAAATATCTGCAACTAATAAATTAGGACCTTATATATATATATAGTCTGGAAAGTGATATGTATCATTAATATTAAATAAATAAATAAAATATAATATTTGGAAAGTGAAATTGTACTAAAATATTACGCTGTACACCGAGCAACCCATGTGGTGATCCTGACTACGTAGGTCACTCGATAAATTGTGAGATGCTCGAAATTTTAAAATGGAACGCACCCATATTATATGTTTTTAAAAAGCAAATTTATTTGGAAATAGAACACAAGAAGCCAATTCGGTTCAATTTTAAAAATAAATTTGTTTCTTTTGTTTTACTACAACGGTTCCCGCGTTTTTTCTTTGAAACGATCCCAAGCAACTGTTTTTAGGTGGTTTAGTGAATTCAAGAGGGGTAAAACTAACCTCGAAGATGACCACAGAAGTGGTCGCCCGCAAACAGCAGTAATTGCAGAAAACGTATGGACTACTGAAATGTTAGTGCGAGACAAGGACGTATATAAGGGGGGGGTTCAGGGGGTTCAAACCCCCCCCTTAGGCAGGGCCGGATTAAGGGTAGAGCGAGTGGAGCGGCCGCTCTAGGCGCCACATGGTAAGGGGGCGCCAAAATCGAGAATGTGGAAAAATCCGTACAAAAAATTATACGTTGCGTAGGCGCGCACATATCACAAAATGGCGAGAGGATTCGGAAATTAATTCACCTATTGAAAATCTAGATTTGTAATTCAGATTAAGTGGAAAGTTGCACCATATTGCCATTCATAAGGGCGCTGTTGCTAGGGCGCCGTAAAAGGAGGATTCTAGCCCTTGACGAACCACATTGTGCGGCGAACGGCTAAGTAACGTCGCTATCCAAATGCAAAAATATGAGTCTACCCGATAGTCCAAAGCGGAGTTCCTCATAAAGCCAAAGACGCAAAACGTCTCAGGGAGGCGCAATTTTGTGAGTCGCAGCAGATGGTGAGCGAATTTCAAAGCACTCAAGTCACTTAGTGGCAAAATACCGAAATGGGCGTCCCGACGGTGACGATCGAGTCCGCAGTTAATCTCTTAATTAACTCTTAAGCATTATTATAAAAATAATAGTGATGGCGAAATATAAGGCCTAAAAGTCGGGAACATAGGCGCCCTGTGAAGTCAAAATACCCCAAAATATGTCAAAGACCGCAGCTCTGCAGAGTGCAGACGATAAAAACTTGAAAGTTCGCGGATTCGCCGCTGGCGGGTTGTCTTAATCGAGTCAATAGGAAAAAAATCGCGCTTACTATTTATAATTATCTGCTCTTTTAGTTAGGACAAATTCCGAATCTGCTTTCCTGACTTGGCCACTATAGTGCCCCATTTTGTTTGTTATTTTATGTACATGATATTCACGTTCAGCCACACGTAACTATACTAGGGTGCGACTACGAAAGTTCAACCATTTGTCCCTTTCGCACTCTGTCTGATGAAATCCATAAATTTTGTATTGCGTTAATCTTCAAATTACGGCATTACTATGAAAAAAATTTCGCGCTCGCTACGCTCGCGATTTATTTTCCTACGTAGTGAATCTTCCTCCCAAGAGCGCCGAAAATGTATGCCCTGGCGGTGAACTAGTGGCACCTCGTACAACTAGTCGCAAATCCGTCGCAATAATGTTCCAGGGGAAACTGCATGTTGCAGGGGGAACTTGTACACTCCTTTTTGCTGTGTACTTAACACAGCAGAAGGGAATGTATAAGTTTCTAATGGGGTGGCAACGCGCATGTGACACTGTTTGCGTTGCATGCGTTCATAGGTTACGGTGACCGCTTTCCATCAGGCGGACCGTATGCTTGTTTGACGCCGACGTGGTATAAAAACTGCGGAGATATACTACCGGCGAAACGTATATTATCCCTTCTTGGAACATTTGATATCCGAGTTAGATCCGAGTCATTGGTCAACCCTGGAGACTGAAAAAAAACCTAGACCTGCTATTGGGGCCATCGACCAGTGTGATCCAAATTTCTTTCCTTCGATCAGAAAGTTGCTATTGATAGTATTGATACTGGGCCAGTATCAACAGCAACTGCTGATTCAAAAGGTTAAAAATATTTTTGCGTAATAGGACGGGACAAGAGTGCCTCACGGGGCTAGCCCTTATGTCTATCCATAGGGATATAGCTGCCGTAATAATAGACGCTAATGATATTGCCAATCAACTAATTTTAAGAAGAAAACAATTAAATATAGTTTTGTAACAAAGTAGTGCAAAGTAGCAGTAGTTTATTTTGCATCATTATTAATTAAATGTTCGAGACCTCTTTTTATCCGGTTGAGTTCATGACCCGGACCCCCCCCCTTAGACTTTCTATATATACGTGCTTGGTGCGAGAAGACCCACGAATTTACATACACCGACATCGAGAAAAACCTAGGCGTTAGTTCGCCACAAGTTTTCCAAGCAGTGCGGGAGAGGAGACCAAAGGCTGGGCTTCGGGGAATCATGCTGCATCACGACAACGCCTCTTCCCACACGTCCCTCAGAGCAAAGGCGTTTATTGAAGAAACTGGGATTGAAACCTTGCCTCATCCACCCTACGGCCCTGACTTGGCTCCCTGTGATTTCTTTTTATTCCCGACAGTAAAGGAACAAATAAAAGGAAAGTTTTTTTCGAGTGCCGAAGAAGCAGTGGCTGCCTATGAAGTAGCAATTTCTGGCCTAACCGATGAAGACTGGCAAAAGTGTTTCCAAAGTTGGTTTAGACGTATGGAACTTTGTATAAAAAATGACGGAGAGTATTTCGAAAAGATGTAAAATAAATAGTGTTAATATCTTCAATAGTTTTTTTGTATCTCAAAACTTTTCGAGTGACCCACGTAGCATGGAAGTCGCCTTTAAGAACATTACCGTTCAAATTCTCGGCACCGTTTAGCACACATACACAATTACGCCTACATTTACACAAGACAATACGTTTACAGGCCCTGTAATCAAAACTGGTAAACAAAATAATAGTCATCTCTTTTATACTAATGTACACAGATAAGTGTAGTTGAAATGCATATAATGTCACTAACTACCAATCAGCGAATTTATTCGGCTAATAACCTTCTTGCTGCACGTACTGGCAGCTAAGAATTCGCGGTACATATATTTGACTAAATTTTGACATGAAAAGGGATGGGTTTATGTCATACATTAAAGAACCAAGCAAATAATAATTCAAACTTTATGCATATTAAAAAATAACTACATAATTAATTTGTAGTTATGAAATAACAAACTACATAAGAAAATATTAATAATGGCGTAAACGCATTCCGCTATAATAGGTAGTTTTATGGCTAGATAAATTCAATTTATCAATCTGTATATCAATGTTTAGTCACGTTCAGGTTATTGTCAGTTGCCACCTATTGTTAACAAGTGTTAAACGCAGGCTTTTTTTTATAAATTTTACGTTTTTAAATAGGTGTAATTACTTAGATGTCGCCACCGAATGAAAATAACATAGAACACTGCCTTCAAACAAAATGTCAGTGGAAAAGTGGTTCCAAAATCATTAACTCCGTAATCGTAATACGCCGTACTGACACCGGACCAACCACAGTTCACGTCTAGTTCTATTCTACAACCTTCTAAATTAAGATTGGTCATTAAACCACTATACCGGTGACACAAGGTCTGTGATCAAAACAATCGAACTCCTATGCCACTGACACGTATGTGTGTTTAAACAAGTTTACCGGCCCATGTTGGCCACACAGCAGGCAGACAAGCATGGTCGCGCGATAAATGATAAAACATCTGGCCGTCCCTATCGCACTATTTAGGGGAACGGTCGGATGTTTTATCATTTATCGCCCACACTTGCTTGGCAGATGTGTTTAAAAAGTTCATATCCCTATACCGCTGGCATAGGAATAAAAAATTGACTTATGCCTGTGGCATAGGAATGAGAATTTAGTAATTTCTACAGGCATAGTGCAGGCATTGAAGCAGTAAAACAGGGCCGGGGACGAACGCTTCGAACAAAATTATACAAAAATGAAAGTTTTTAAATATCAATGGCTGTTAAAAATATTGCATAACATCATCCCCATACAAAAATAACTCGTACAAAATAAAACGAAATAATTATGATCCTAGCCAAATTATGAAATTACACATGAAACTTAATCCCATATTTTTCTCCGTATTTGTTGGAACGACTATTTAGCACATGTTATTACAAAACAGTATGGCATATTCTTTTGGTAAACATATATTTTAAATATGCCGTAAGTACTACAACTGTTCCGACTGCATTACTGCCGGCGGCATTAGCGCACTGACAAGCTCCGTGGTACAATATTCAGGCCCCGCCTAACGTGGCACAATATACGTGGGGTCATTTTTGAGAGCTCTTTAGACATCTAGGTATATTAACAATCGCTGCCTGACTATTATTAAACTTATCTAGGTTCATTTTATTACTTTCCGGCAGGTTGCAAGACTTCAGATGTGTATGGTGCCGCAAAAGTGTTCACGCCGCATGCAAGCCAAGCTGGCGCGCGGCGTGCTCTCTGGGTGCCGCTCGAGCTTCCGTCGTGCCGCCCACCCGCCTTCATTCGATTGGTCCAGACGATGCCTGGATGCCAGATAGACCTACTAACGCGTCGCCTCTAATTGTTTTTGTGAATTCTCGATCAGGTAAGAGAAGCATTCATTCATGATCACCAATTAATTATTATTTGGTTTTACCCATTTCATCCCTCTTTTAAAAAAATACTTTTATAATCATAGAATAAATAAAGGGGAAGATAAGATACCAGGCACACGGACCCATATTTAAACAGTCGTAACGTAAAGATGAAAGTGTCTACAGTCGGTTCATCTTTACTTGTCCTATCATGTAAACAAACGAAACGTCAAATATGATCAAAGACAATACTAGTGATTGGAAATGTCGATAAAATGATGTATTAACGATAATTTGTAAATAAACGCTGCTAATGTCATCAGAGGATTTTCAATTTTACGTCACACAACATCTATGTAAAAACCAAAATTTAATTAGGTTTCGTCACATTTGCAACAATCCTATGGAAAAGGCTAGTACAGTATTCATTTCATAGTACCTAACATTAACATTAATACAACAAAAAATATACTGATATTAAAATATTTATTGTAAAGAGGTAGGAAATAAAACGTAAAGAAGTCGGTTAATAAATCTGATAAATTATTTTAATTAATATCAACGCATTTTTTCCAAGCTATACAAACTCAAACCTTAATATCGATCGTTCATAACGATAAGTAGTCATCCCAACATTACGACTCATAGACAATCTAGACTTCGTAATGTCAGGAGTTTTTGATTTCATCCGTTCGTAATTACAATTATTGATGAAAATCGTTTTTTAGAAATGATATTTTTCAGTGGTTGTTTTGATTGATTTCAATACTTTGTGTTTTATTTAAGTGTATAATAACATTTTTAGTGATGGTTAATGTGCAATTCCAGAGAAAATTGAGATAATGTCCAGCAGTGTTTGTTTACATGATTGGACAAGTAAGGTTGAACTGAGTGTACATTAGCTACTATTGACAATAAAAACCACTTTTTAAGACATTAGGGAACTAATTCATCCACCCAAAAAAAAAAAAATGTATTAGTCATATTCATGTATTTTTTTAACTGTCAAACTTTGTGTAAAAACCCAGTAAAGATTTAAAACTCGGTATTTGAAGAAGGTTATTCTATAAAACTTTAAAAAAATAAGAGCAAAGACTGCAAGGTGTTACAAGGAAAGGTCCCTACTCAACTTAATTAGATAAAGTATTGTATGCAACGTTGTTTAACAGAGTTAAAAAATATTCGTGGCGGCCTCTCGAACAAGGGTTGCTTACTGATATCAAAGACATATATAACTCCATCTAGACAGATAAAGTCTAAGAAAAAAACGTACCTTAGTACCATACAGAAAAAGGTACGGTGACCTAGATGGCGTTACACCTTTGGGGTACGCTCAGCTAGATGGCGCTAATATTAATATTTGACATTTTAACACATATCAATCTAGGAATATGGGCCAAATTGTCAAAACTGAGGTTCAAAAGTTTTAAGCCTGTGTCAAGAGATGGCAGTCTATGCACGGTGATTACACATTTTACTTCGGCAGTAACTCTCTATAATACTCTATCCTCTTTGCTGATATTTAACACTGTTAATACAGGGGACAACCAAGGAGTAAAATTTCTCCGTCGTTTCAAACAACTGCTGAACCCGGCGCAAGTGTTTGAGCTGAGCGGCGCCGGTCCGAGACTAGGCCTGCGACTGTTCCGACACTTTGCACCGTTGAGGGTCTTAGTGTGCTCGGGTGATGGCTCCGTCGGCTGGGTGCTTCAGGAGATAGACAAACTTGATATGCATGTAAGATTATTCATTTAAGCGAGATGTATACACTTAGTGATCCGATTGGTTTAACAACCGGCCAAGTGCGAGTCGGACTCGCCCACCAAGGGTTCCGTATTCGTACAAACTTTCAATAGTTAAAACAATCTCATGTTTCTCATATAACTCTAATATCTCTCGGTGAATTCGCTAACTAATTTGAGCTACCTGTATAGTACATTGGTTATTCAGGTATAATTATTTATAAAGTTAACCGATTTCGACAGTTTTAACTTTATTTGAAAGCTTTATAAGAATTTGAAACGAAGATTTTACGTAAAAGGGATCATCCATAAATTACGTCACACAAAAAATGTTTTTTGGCCCCTCCCCCCCTTCTCCTTGTCACAGCTGGTCACATGTGTTAGACTCCCCCCCCTCCCTAGTGTGACGTCACATATTTTGCAAATTTACAAGTAAAAATTATTGAATAAAAACAGCGGTTAGAAATCTGTCTTTTTCCATTTATGTACTTAAATTACTCTTCACCACATCAACAGGCAAAGGCTCTCTTGATACTTCAAAAACGAATGACAAAGTTGCATTTTATCTACAAGAGTGCAAAGTTATTTAGTAGAAATTTTAACTTGATGTCCACCCCTGGATGGTAGAATAAACGTTTAAATTATGATTTTGACTCTTAAATGTTTAAAAAATATGAAACAAAATAAACTGTTTGATGTTTTGCAGTTAATATTTTCCACGTGTTGGTGTTGTGACAAATTGATGTAAATTTTGTGCCTTAAAACCCCTGCAACGCTCAAAATTCTACATTCTGAATCGGTCGACAAAACAATTGGATACATTTCGTAGGGTGGTTACGGTCTTCCCAATACTGACTACTTCCCGACACTAGAGCCGAAGAATGACGGATCTAGTAAATTTTCCCTCCCTGTACAGTCAGTCAAAAAAGTGGTTTACCACTTTTCGATCTTATCTGTTTAAAGATAGAGTCGAAAAGTGGTAAACCACTTTCTTGGCTGACTGTACCTTAACAATATATTACTGATCAGTGATTATAATTAGTCATGTCTTAGTATGACATTATTAATTTGTGACTTTGTGAGCCTTTAATAAGTTAGTAACAGTTTGAACAATTAATGCATGTTTTGAATGATTAAGCAGCGTCAAGTTCAGACCGCCGTGCTGCCCCTGGGCACCGGGAATGACCTAGCACGCGTGTTGGGCTGGGGCGCGTCCTGCGACGACGCCGCTAACCTTCAGCAGCTGCTGGAGCGCTACGAACGTGCCTCAACCAAAATGCTCGACAGGTAACAACATCTATAAGTAGTATCGAACCCACATTTGTAGCCGTTTGTAACAGCTCATACAAGTAGGATGACAAAGAAGAACTGTCAAATATCAAAAGAGAGATCAATACTCGAACAATTTCAGGTATCCTTGGAAGTACAGTCAACCAATTTGAATCCTAGGCCACTGTAGAACCTTTGCACAGTAAACGTCAATGTGACTTCTTATGGCAAATAGAACATGGTTTAAATGAGACAGGGTTCTAGAGTGGCCTAGGATTCAAATTGGTTGACCGTACTTTTAGCTTACTGGGAGTGTTTTATCTTACTTCAATTAACTGGCGAATGAGCTCACATACGAGCTCAGCACGTTTTTGTGCAATTGTCTTCAACTACCTGCCTGAATGATAAATAAATAATAATACTTAATAATAATTCTGCAATAAAGTTGTCGTTGCACCTGGCGGGGACCATCTCCGGATGTATAACATTGTGCGCTCGAGTTTATTCATATGTTTTGTTATACCTCACAAATGTGTTTAAAAACGTCATGCTCATGTCGCTCGCGCGCACAATACCGCCTCATGTGTGTATTGGCTAATAGACGGAGAGCTGGCAGGATTTTGGAGTAGGTCCTTGAGGCAACCTGCAAAGGTGCTCAGATGCTTCTCTGATCATAGCCAACATCAGGTCTGCAAGTCTGGCAGCTGGGAAGCGGGGCTTTATCGAGCTATGAATTTTTGAAGATTTAATTTTTTGAGGCCCAAAAAAGGTGTTTGAGGCAACCTGGAATTATTAAAAAGTGAAAATAGAGTTCCTCAGAAGTCGCATAAGTAGTATTTATGCCAGATCATTTGGCCGGGTCCTTCACCGTGCCAGAACGGTACAAAGTGGTAAAAAAAAATATTCCAAAAAAGGTTCTTGAGGCAGTCTGTCATTTTTACCAGTGAAAGATGAGGGTCTAAATAGCCATGGAAAAATAATGCCATGACATGAGGTGGGGTCCGTACCCTGCCATTCGATCTTGAAAGTCAATTTTTTAGTTTTTCGTAAATAACTCGTAAACGGTGGCCCGCAGCAAAAAAATATGTTAAACAGAAAATATCTACATAAAATTTCCTACAAGAAAGGTTATGTACGTTTTTTCGATAGGATCAATATATAAATGGATAATTAAGTAAGAAAGTTTTTTTTAATCGATTACATGCTCCGTTTTTCGTCAATACCTCGTAAACGGTGGCCCACAGCAAAAAAATATGTTAAACAGAAAATATCTACATAAAATTTTCTATAAGAAAGGTTATATAAGTTTTTTCGCTAGGGTCAATTTTTTAGCTGGAAAGTATTTTTAAATAGATATTTGGGCCGTTTTTTGTTGATAACTCAAAAACGGTGGCTCACAGCAAAAAATAATGTTAGACAGAATTAATCTACATAATATTTCCTACCAGAAAGGTTCTATAAGATTTTTCGCTAGGATCAATATTTTAGTTGGAAAGTATTTTTAAATAGATTTCATGGGCAGTTTTTTGTTGATAACTCGAAATCGGTGGATCACAGCCAAAAATAATGTTATACAGAATTAATCTACATAATATTTCCCACAAGAAAGGTTCTATTATATTTTTCGCTAGAATCAATATTTTAGTTAGAAAGTATTTTTAAATAGATTACATGGGCCGTTCTTTGTTAATAACTCGTAATCGGTGGCTCACAGCCAAAACTAATGTTACACAGAATTTATCTACATAATATTTCCTACAAGAATGGTTCTACAACATTTTTCGCTAGAATCAATATTTTAGTTGGAAATTATTTTTAAATAGATTTCATGGGCCGTTTTTTGTTAATAACTCGAAATCGGTGGCTCACAGCCAAAACTAATGTTACACAGAATTAATCTTCATAATATTTCCTACAAGAAAGGTTCTATAATATTTTTCGCTAGGATCAATATTTTAGTTGGAAAGTATATTTAAATAGATTTCATGGGCCGTTTTTTGTAAATACCTCGTAAACGGTGGCCTACAGCTAAATAAAATGTTGACGAGAAAAAATCTACATAAGATTCCCTACAAGAAAAGTTCTATACGATTTTTCGCTAGAATCAATATTTTAGTTGGAAAGTATTTTTAAATGGGCCGCTTTTTGTTGATAACTCAAAAACGGTGGCTCACAGCAAAAAGTAATGTTATACAGAATTAATCGTCATAATATTTCCTACAAGAAAGGTTCTATAAGATTTTTCGCTAGGATCAATATTTTAGTTGGAAAATATTTTTAAATAGATTTCATGGGCCGTTTTTTGTAAATGCCTCGTAAGCGGTGGCCCACAGCTAAATAAAATGTTCACGAGAATAAAATCTACATAAAATTTCCTATAAGAAAGGTTGTATACGTTTTTTCGCTAGGATCAGAAATTATTACCAGAAATAATATTAAACAGAAATAATATATATAATATTTGCTACAAGAAACGTTATGTAAGATTTTTCGTTAGGATCAATATTTTAGTAGGACAGTATTTTAAATAGATTACACGAGCCGTTTTTTGCAAATAACTCGAAAACGGTGGTCCACAGCTAAATCAATCTTCAACGGGAATAACAAACATAAAATTTGCTACAGTAAAAGTTTTGTACGTTTTTTCGCTAGGATCAATAATATTTAAATAGATTTATTTATTTATTTACACAAAGAAAATTACACAGTATGACAGTATACAAAACTAAAGCACCGTGAATTTTAAATAAACATTACAACACGTAACACAAAATTAAATATTAAATAAACAGCAAAATCAAAACATTACATACCAAAACATAACTAATAAATAACAGATGAAGGCCTAGCATCCAATCCCACACAAAAGCTCATGCATTCGTCACGTATAAACGCCCATCTGCTCGCAAGAATATCAACATTAGGTGCCACGTCTAAAAACTCATTCACTATTTGCAGTGCACGAACTAGCGGTGACTTGCGGCAAAACACGGTTCGAGCGGCCGGCACCACCAGTAGGGGGTGCCTACATTCACGAAAAGCATATTTCGTCACAGGGGGAACCAATAGACGTACCAGCTGGGATACTAAAACCAGGCAATCTGACTCCTCCTTCAAAATACCACATGCATCAGACATCAGCACGACATTACGCCTAACTTCTAACGAGAAGAAACCCAACGTCCCCAAAAGGAATTTTGTTGGGTACAAGAATCGGTAATACCCGTACATTTTTTTATAAAAGAAACGCAAAAATGTTTTTTGGACCTTTTCGAGCAGCAGGATGTAGGGCGCTTCATGGGGATTCCAAACGGCTGAGGCTGTCTCAAGCTTACTTCTCACGAGGGCAGTATAAAGAAGCTTTATGTCCCTGGGATCGTCAAATTCTTTGGCGTTGCGGACAACAAACCCAAGCCTGCGGTAACAGTCTGCAGCAAGCATTGTCATGTGCTCATGAAAGTTAAGGTGGGAACCTAAAACAACCCCCAAGTCCCGTATCGATGTGACACGGGCGATGTGTTTCCACCCCAGGAGATACTGCCTACACAGGGAACTACGCGCTTTACAAAAAGTAATAACCGCACAGTTGTCAACATTGAACTGAAGTTTCAGAAGTTTGTTTACAAGACTCAATTCATAAATTTATTTATTTAATCTTTAAGAAACAAACGGTCATATACAAAAATGTCTACAATGATACTGTCTACGCTAAAGACCTACAGTTTCCTTAATTAATTATAGATGTGCTAATTTAGATATTACCTATATGTATATTAATATTAAAAAAATTACAAATCAACAACGGAGAAAACTATGACAGTTACACATGGTTTTATAAAATGTAATACTTAATTGTAAGTAAGTATATGGAATCTAGTGGTTTTAAGTAACAATGGCAAATCGTAATACTAATCATTGGAACAATCTCTTTAAAGATGTTATACTCCCGTTAAAAATATCAAAGTCTGTTAGTGTATCACATTTATTAAAAAAGTTGCAAGCGCGTCTAATAAATATATTACGGGCATAACATGTTTTGCTAATAGGGATTGAGAATAATTCCTTTCTGCGACATTTACGTATACGGGCACGAGGGACCTTGAGAGAAACCTTTTCAAGTAAGCAAGGGATTTCTAATTTTGAATTTAAAATTTTATAAAGAAATACAGAGTCTGCACAGTCACACCGATTACTGAGAGGCTGCATTTTATGACGCTGTAGAGAGTTAGTGTAATTAACATAGTGATTACCAGTTCTGAAATCAAGTGATTTTATAAATTTATTTTGGAGCTTTTCAATTCTATTAATATGAATAGAATGAAAAGGCTTCCAAACGGTGCAAGCAATCAAGTCGGCTACGGACATAGCTGTTGTATAATATTTTATAAGTTGATGAATTTTTGAAGGGTTTTCCGACACGTAATATAAAACCTAATTGTTTAAAAGATTTTTTTAAAGTATTTTCTATATGAGGAATGAATGTCAATTTTGCATCTAGTGTTACACCAAGGTCTCTAATTTCAGATACTCTACTTAACATTTTATCACAAAGTGTATTACGATACTCAATATTGTTCTTTTTTCTTGAGAAACTAATTATATTACATTTATCATTATTTAAAAATAAATTATTGTCCAAGCAATACCTTTCAAAATTTAGTAAATCCTGTTGCAATAGGTCACAGTCAGAAACATTGTTGATTACTCTAAAAATTTTAGTATCATCAGCATACAGTAATATGTTTGAATATTGTATATACCCTGTGATATCGTTTATATATAACATAAATAGTAAGGGGCCCAAGTGAGAGCCCTATGGTACCCCAGAAGTTATAGATTTGTATTGTGATGTATATCCAGACAAAACAACAGCCTGAGTCCTATTTTCTACATAGGATTTTATCCAGCGAAACAGATCGCCATGTATACCGAGTCGCCGAGTCGCATAAACCCGATCAATATCACTTTGTAAAGATTGTAAGTCAGAATCTTCCTAGACCCTGTAAATTAGTTTCAGGTCGTCAGCATAGAGTAGGCATTGCGCATGCTTAGGCACCAAGGCCAGATCATTGACCATAACACCAAAGAGCAGAGGACCCAGAATAGAGCCCTGACTGACCCCGGAACGGGTGGGGTAGGCACTCGACACAAAGCATCCGTGCTGCACATATTTCCGTCTATCACGTCACGTAGATAACTAGCAAAAAGGCAAAGCAGTTTTGGCGAGAAACCAATGCTGCATAATTTGCTTAAGAGTACGTCGTTATCTACGCGATCAAAGGCTTTTTTGAAATCAAAGTACAGCACGTCCACCTGCATCCCTCTATCTAAGTAGCGCGAAACGGAATCAACCAAGGTTAAGTTAAGAGGCCTTATTCCTAAAGAAGAGCGTTTTTTGCAAAATGTAACATTTTTCATTCAAAACTATAAAGAAACTATACTACTATATTATTAAATTTTAGATTGATTAAGTTTTAGAGGACGAAATAGTCGAGAGTGGCACCTCGATTGTTTTCTATAAACCTAGTTAATAAATAACAAGAGTATATTTAACAAATATTCCCTATTCGAAAGGGGGACATTTCCATTTTAGGATTTTCGCTCCTGTTGTCTCTTAACAAACTACGTAAAGAAGAAATTTTTGTATTCAAATTTGAAGATCATTTGTTTGGATTCTGTTCTGAATTTAAATATATTGGATACATTTCTTTTTAACATTAGGAGTTTACCTTTATTTGTCAATACACAGAGATAGGTAATAAAAAAGGTTTGTATGTGTAAATTAAGAGGAAACGTAGTGGGATACATCATTGCTGCATATTAAACGAGTCGATGATAATGTAAGGTTTGATGGCTACTAGAAATGTCACGAACCAAGGGTAATTCATTAATGCAAATGAAAATTTACTTTTGTAAGACTAACATGGACACATCTCTTTGTAGTTGACTGTACATTGCAGACCTTACGCGAGCATTTCTTTTTTTTTGACAACAAAAAAATTTTGATTGTTTTAGGAAATTTTAGGTCAATTGTACTCAGAATCACGAGTACTTTCAATCTCAATGGGAGACAAAAAGTGTCCCAGAATTTCCATACATTTTTGTTACTTTCCTCTTTTGTTACCCTATACAACATGTACGGAAAAGATGAAGAAGATTTCAAAAAAAGTTAAAGCGCGGATATTTAAAAAATTATACCTATATTTGCTCGGATTTATCAAATATCTATGCTTTTCAAATTTCAAAATGAGTTCAGACAAAAGTGATGTGGACACAGGATGTGGATATGGATTTAAACTGTAGTAACCTATAACTGCAGTAACCTTTTCTTATAGGAAATTTTGTGTAGATTTTTTCTCGTGGAGATTTTATTTAGCTGTGGGCCACCGTTTACGAGGTATTTACAAACACGGCCCATGAAATCTATTTAAAAATAATTTCCACCTATAATATTGCTCCTAGCGAAAAATCTTATAGAACCTTTCTTGTAGGAAATATTATGTAGATTAATTCTGTGTTCGGTGTACTCCTCAATATAAGATCTTCTTATGAAGAATGAAGAACTCCAGGATAGTACTATCTTCTTTTTTATTAACTTAATAACTAGGTACAAGTAGGTTAGGTAATTTTTAATGAATCTATAGAGATATATGTGTAGCCGCTTCGGCTGTAAGGTGCAGTCTAATGTAGGTACGCGGCGCGGGGAGCCGTGACGTATGTGTGTGACGTCATGTGTCGTCAACCGGTCTTCGTACGAGTACTTGGGTAAACGTATATATATTGTGTTGTGTGAACATTCTGTATAACATTATTTTTGGCTGTGAGCCACCGTTTTTGAGTTATCAGCAAAAAGCGGCCCATGTAATTTATTTAAAAATACTTTCCAGCTAAAATATTGATTCTAGCGAAAAAACGTATAGAACCTTTCTTGTAGGAAATCTTATGTAGATTTTTTCTCGTGAACATTTTATTTAGCTGTGGGCCACCGTTTACGAGGTATTTACAAAAAACGGCCCATGAAATCTATTTAAAAATACTTTCGAACTAAAATATTGATCCTAGCGAAAAATATTATAGTACCTTTCTTGTCGAAAATATTATGTAGATTAATTCTGTCTAACATTATTTTCGGCTGTGAGCCACCGTTTTTGAGTTATCAACAAAAAACGGCCCAAATATCTATTTAAAAATACTTTCCAACTAAAAAATTGATCCTAGCGAAAAAATTTATATGACCTTTCTTATAGGAAATTTTATGTAGATATTTTCTGTTTAACATAATTTTTTGCTGTGGGCTACCGTTTACGAGGTATTGACGAAAAACGGAGCATGTAATCGATTAAAAAAAACTTTCTTACTAAATTATCCATTTATATATTGATCCTATCGAAAAAACGTACATAACCTTTCTTGTAGGAAATATTATGAAGATTAATTCTGTGTAACATTAGTTTTGGCTGTGAGCCACCGATTTCGAGTTATTAACAAAAAACGGCCCATGAAATCTATTTAAAAATAATTTCCAACTAAAATATTGATTCTAGCGAAAAATGTTATAGAACCTTTCTTGTAGGAAATATTATGTAGATAAATTCTGTGTAACGTTAGTTTTGGCTGTGAGCCACCGATTTCGAGTTATTAACAAAGAACGGCCCATGTAATCTATTTAAAAATACTTTCTAACTAAAATATTGATTCTAGCGAAAAATATAATAGAACCTTTCTTGTGGGAAATATTATGTAGATTAATTCTGTATAACATTATTTTTGGCTGTGATCCACCGATTTCGAGTTATCAACAAAAAACTGCCCATGAAATCTATTTAAAAATACTTTCCAACTAAAATATTGATCCTAGCGAAAAATCTTATAGAACCTTTCTTGTAGGAAATATTATGTAGATTAATTCTGTCTAACATTATTTTTTGCTGTGAGCCACCGTTTTTGAGTTATCAACAAAAAACGGCCCAAATATCTATTTAAAAATACTTTCCAACTAAAAAATTGACCCTAGCGAAAAAACTTATATAACCTTTCTTATAGGAAATTTTATGAAGATATTTTCTGTTTAACATATTTTTTTGCTGTGGGCCACCGTTTACGAGGTATTGACGAAAAACGGAGCATGTAATCGATTAAAAAAAACTTTCTTACTTAATTATCCATTTATATATTGATCCTATCGAAAAAACGTACATAACCTTTCTTGTAGGAAATTTTATGTAGATATTTTCTGTTTAACATATTTTTTTGCTGCGGGCCACCGTTTACGAGTTATTTACGAAAAACTAAAAAATTGACTTTCAAGATCGAATGGCAGGGTACGGACCCCACCTCATGTCATGGCATTATTTTTCCATGGCTATTTAGACCCTCATCTTTCACTGGTAAAAATGACAGACTGCCTCAAGAACCTTTTTTGGAATATTTTTTTTTACCACTTTGTACCGTTCTGGCACGGTGAAGGACCCGGCCAAATGATCTGGCATAAAAACTATGCGACTTCTGAGGAACTCTATTTTCACTTTTTAATAATTCCAGGTTGCCTCAAACACCTTTTTTGGGCCTCAAAAAATTAAATCTTCAAAAATTCATAGCTCGATAAAGCCCCGCTCCCCAGCTGCCAGACTTGCAGACCTGATGTTGGCTATGATCAGAGAAGCATCTGAGCACCTTTCCAGGTTGCCTCAAGGACCTACTCCAAAATCCTGCCAGCTCTTGGACCATAATGACGAGAGCCCGTAACTTTCATGCCGATGACATAAAGGCCGTAGCAGGATAAGGGAACAAAAAATGCCCTTTATGATTAGGAGCTGGTTTTTTTCTATAGTTACTTACACTTAGTAGTACGATTGTGCAAAGTTTTGTTGAAAAATTCCCAGTGGTTTAGCCAGCAGAAAAAAAACCAAATTCATGAAATATGATTTTTCTCTAAAATTATTTAACTTTATCATACAAACTTTTTTTCATTTTGGTTAACTAAATAGAACTTATAACCTGGAAGAAAATTGAGTCTCCAACTATAATATTTCTGCAAAAAGTACGTAAGTCAACATTTCAAAAACATTTTTTTTTAGTTTCTGAAGGAGCGACCACTCTAAGTAATACTTTAAAAAAAGCCTTATTTAATTATCTGTCAGTCATATAAGTTTGACAGTTAAAATCGAAAAGAAACAGTGTCAAAATTAAAAAAATAATGTTGGTTGGATTTTGTTACATTTTATTGTTATACCGTTCTAACACCGCCAAATAACTTAAAAATATATTTTCTGTGTGAATGTGTAAAAATAAAACAAATTTTTGACAATATAGGCTTTAAAAAGATATTGGGTATATTTTGATAGCGGGTCAGTGAGGGCAGCTACCAGATCCCGTGTTGCTACGCGAAAACGGTCTAAGGAGACATTCCATCTATTTCAAATTGATGAAGATTGGCGTTTACAGATTTTTTTGAGGCCTCCTCTACAAATGGAAGACAGATCTCGCCACCGTTATAGGATTTTCTACATGGAATCCTTCATGTTCGTAGAAACTGTATAATTCTGTTGTACCAGGTGGTCGATAATGACGTTCGAACGCGCTGTATCTGCACCACCGCCGCCTCCCCCTGAACCTCCGGACATCGTGGCGGAGAGTTCGTTGCTGAGTAACCTCCATGAGATAATGCAGGTTCGAAAAAAAGATATATAAAAACATTTATTCATGAGCATGACTGAATAGGTGAAACATAATAGGCTAGTTTCCTACTAGTCAAATCAGTTTCTTTCTAAGAACTGTCAAAACGATTTGTTAATATGGAATTAATTATATATTTCTCTTTGACTTATTAAATAGAAATTATGTATAAACATAACTGCTGTCCATGTTTTACCTCTAATTATGTGGTTCTTTATTTCTTGCACTGCATACATTTTATTTTAAGTATAGGAAACTAGCATATTATGATTTAACCATATGGTTACTCTTTAAAAAGTTATAGGCTGTCATTGAGGTATATGTACTACGTACTAGAGGCGACGTTGCTAAGAGAATTTTAACACACCCCACTGCGGTCCATGGACCGCAACGTTGTCAGTCGTCTCCAGGCCCTTGCAGTGCAGTGACGTGCAGTGATTCATTTACAATCCACGTGAATAATGCGTTCTTGTGTGCTTAAAAATTGTTCTAATCACTCGAAAAAATCAAATAAAAGTCAAGGTGTGACATTTCATCGGTAAATTAAACAAAAAACTCGTCTATAATATTTTAAGATTGAATATTCTACAAACACGCGAGCGGGTGCGGACTGCCGCCATTTTGGTGACGCAATCATAGACTAGGAAAAGTTAACCGCGCAGATGTGCCATTTACATTGTTCCTACTAATGTGTTTCACTTCTAATATATTTGCGAAATATATATATTTCTATTTGGAAAATTATTAGGTAACTACTTACTACTTCATGAATTATGTTACTATAATATTAAAAAAGTTTATTTGTTTATAAATTGTTAATATTTTTTGAGTGAAATTGTATTTGTAGCACGCTCACTTTTTGCAGTTTTCTTTGGCCTGGTCATGAAAAAAGAGAACAATGGATACGCTTTATCCAAAAATTGTGCTGAGGAAACTTGGTTACCAACTGACCACACACATATTGTTCATTCATTGTATTTTAAAGAAGAAAATAAGTACAGCACAATTATATTATTTTGTATTGTTTAAGTTGTAAATAAATAAATCATTTTGACTAGAATAGCCGTATTTTAACTAAATGTAAAATTCCCATTAGGCAGAATATAATAATGTGTCACATCTGATGGTAGACCTACTCTATGCGTAAATGGCCGCTCCCCCCACCCCGCGCATTTGTCAGCATGTGCAGTGTTTTCGCTTGGCAACGTCGCCTCTAGTACGTAGTACATATACCTCAATGTAGGCTGTCTTATTAAGTGAGTATTTTTCTGCTATATTTTTCTTTTCTGAGACTTAAATAGCAGCAAGACAAGAACACGTCTGTACTGTACCGGCGGCTAACATATCTTAATTTACTGCGATAACATATAATCATATAGTTCTGACGGCATCCAAAATATTATCGTACGATGCGACGTCACGGCCTGGTGTCATGCCGCGGCACAAAATGACATCGTGTAATTTATTATTAGGCGCCAACTTTAAGCTTAATTTTACGAAGATATAAATTTTATTAGGAATGATAACATGTAGATTATTGTGTGATTTGTACGGCAGGCAGGAGACCTGAATGGGTCTGCCAGTTCTGCGTTGCGGTCGGGCTGTGCGCAGCTGGCATCGGCCGGCGAGCGAGCCGGCGGCGCGGCTGCGCGCGCTGCGCACCGTCTACGCCGCGCCGTGTCGCTGCTGCTACACGCCCGGGCACATCTTGCGCACGATCATGCACGTTGCCGGTACGTTTTTTGTCATGGATGGGATCAATCAGAAATGAAAAATAAATAGGTAGGTATAGGTAGCTTGGTAATCTACAGCATCGTGACAGACTTTGTCAATCTTAACCACTAAGTTACACCAACGTTCTCATGTTATGGGATACGGATACGGCATAGCACTGGCAGCGTTGTCCCTAAATTGAATATATTAATAATGTTTTGTTATCTGGAAAACTTTATTGTGTAAATCAAATAGAATAAAATGAGGAGAATAGGCTACTAGACTCATATCGACTTCGGCACAATAAATGGTTGTCTTCTGTAGTATTTGACATAACAAAACAATAAGTATTTATAGATTTAGGGTATTAAAAGTGTATGGTAACTATGTATTTTCGATTTAAAATGTGTGTAATTAGGGTTCCATACCAAAAAGGTACAAAAGGAAACCTTATGGTGCTGCTCTGTTCGTCTGTCTGTCGGTCCGTCTATCACATTCCTAAATATCTCGAGAACTACTTATGCTATCGATTTGATATTTGGAATAGTTAATAACATTGTTAACCTCTACAAATTAAAAGTATTATTTTTATTTATTTATAAATATTAATTATAGAAAACGGCCAAAATGAAAGGGGGCCAAACTGTAAATGTCAAGTACTAGGTCAAGTGGGGTATCGTTAGAAAGAGCTGAAATTGAACATATCAAAACTATTATTTATAATTTTTTTGTTGTGGAAAAAAATTAATTTGGAAGGAAAATGTAAAAAAATACCTCCCCCCTCCTCCTTTATCTCCGAAGTTTACCAACAAATAATTATGAAAATTTTACGAAACATTGATTCTATCCTAAATATTTCAGGAAAAATAAAATTGTGTCTGTTACTTGAAAACTTTTTTTTAATTGACTAAAAACTTTTCAGATTTTAACTTTCACTTTAACCACCCTTGCATGTCGTACTTCAAATTAATACGAGATTTTACGAAAAATATTATCTTTCAAATAAAGTTAAAACTGTCGAAATCTAACCGACACTATAAAGAATTATCCCTGAAAAACTAGCAATCGTTCAAATTCGTTTTCGAATTCACCGAGAGATGGCGCTATACACAATAATGCTCATTAGTACCTATTAGAGTTATATGAGAAACATGAGATTGTTTTAACTACCTATTAAAAGTTTTTACGGAGACGGAACCCTCGGTGGGCGAGTCCGACTCGCACTTGGACGGTTTATTTTTTATTTATTTTGGCTACCGAAAACGCCGTCAGCGATGTAGTGACGTCATCGAATTCGAACGTTACTGTATGTCAAAACAATCAGTGACATATTGAACTTTATGCCTTCATACTTTAAAAATCAGAAAATGTTATTTTCAGTACAGATGGTGTTTTTTTACGCACTAGTGGTTCATTATATGCCAGGTCGAAACTTCGGAGGCTCAGACTCTGTACTGAAAAACGTCGTACGATACACGTGCGAAAAGGAAATTCGTAACTCGTGTCGATTTAAAACACTCCCTTCGGACGTGTTTTAATTTATCGCCACTCGTTTCGAACTTCCTTTTTTACGCACTTGTATCGTAATGTACTATTATATTACCAGATTCACCTACTTTTATCAATTTTAAAGCAGTTAATTTGACTTTATTCAAGGTCAAATTACTTTACCCACTAGTGGATAAAATGCGTTTTTACCCGCTGGTATTAAAGGACAAAACACGTGTTTCCGAGCTAGTGAGGGGAAAAAGTATTCTTTAAAAATTTTTTTTGCTGTTTTTGTCAAAAATATGGTAATATTTTATTTCGGTTAATTGGACAGTACTTAATTATATATATAAGATAGACTTTAAAAACAGGCCAAGAGCTTATCGCGCCACGCTCAGTGTAGTTTCCCTTATTTCAAAAACTGTTCAACCTATCAAGGTCAAAATAATTTTCCTAGAAAGTCTTTATAAAGTTCTACTTTTAGGATTTTTTTTCATATATTTTAAACTTATGGTTTAAAAGTTAGAGGGGGGGGGACATTTTTTTTACTTTTGGAGCGTTTATTTCCCAAAATATTAACAATATCAAAAAAATGATTTTCGTAAACCCCTAGTCATTTTTAAATACCTATCCAACAATATATCACACGTTAGGGTTGACATGAAAAAAACACTCCCCACTTTACCCAAAAAAAAAAAACATTTTTTCCACTTTTTATTTTTGCACTTTGTTGGCGCGATTGGTATATCAATATTGATATCAAATTTCAGCTTTCTAGTGCTAACGGTCACTGAGATTATCCGCGGACGGACGGACGGACAGACAAGGCGAAACTATAAGGGTTCCTAGTTGACTACGGAACCCTAAAAAGGGTCAAGTAGCCTATTAGGTTTTACTGTTTTATTAAACCAAATAACCAAATTAAATCACATATGAAGTATGAATTAGGAAATAAAATACTTTTCCCCTCACTAGCTCGGAAACATGTGTTTTGTCCTTTAATACCAGAGGGTAAAAACGCATTTTATCCACTAGTGGGTAAAGTAATTTGACCTTGAATAAAGTCAAATTAACTGCTTTAAAATTGATAAAAGTAGGTGAATCTAGTAATAATGATGATTTACCACCTGCGGAACTATTGGAAGCAGTGATAAACGCATTTTTTGCGTTGTAGTTTCCTCGCTACAGTGAGGGGGAAAAGTTTTGTGTTACACTCGGGTGCAAATGTATTTTACTTCTCGTGTGTTAAAAAACTCACAAGTTCAGGATTCTATTCTCGAACCACTCGCTTCGCTCGTGGTTCAACTATAGAATGCTTTCACTTGCTCGTTTTTCAATTCCACACTCGGCGTTAAAATACAACTTTGCCCCCTTGTATAACAAATAACTATAATAAGTAATATTTTAAATTCAGAAAAATACTTGATCTTTTCCTTTTGGACCATCGGCAACACTATTAGCTTTACATTTGTAATGCATAAAGCCATAAAGTCTACCGATGGTTACTTAAGAGTGTTGCTGTTAGTACACTTTGTAAAATAGATCGTTATAATACCTACTTGATCATACTATGGCTGTTTTAGGTTTTGGGAACCTGGAGACACTACTAGCGACAGCGAAAGCGAGGCAGCTACTCCAGTCGCTGAGAAAGGTAGCATCGAAAAAACGGAAAAGGTAAGAAATCCAGTGTGCGCCAAAAAGTAATTGAATAACAAATTATTAATTGCAATTACAGAATGTAATTTCAATGACGTGTATTATGTATAGTAAATAGATATTCGATTTATGATTTTCACTAAATTTGAAAATTAATTTGCATTACATTACGTTACTTTACAAAATTGCAAGTTACATTCACCTAGGAAAACATTTAATTTTAAACAAGCTAAATTTAATTTGCCGTTGTTGTTTTACAGTTCGTAATGTAAAATTAAATTTCGGACGTTAGCCACTGGAAAGGTGGTGTGTTTTGATGATATTTCAATTTTGATAGTTTGTTAGACGATAACTTGTCTCCGATATGCTGAGGTGCAAAAACTTCATCTTTAAAATTTGAACAGAATCAACTTCGGAGTTGGGGACCCAGAAGATCGCAAAGTGAAGCGAACGAGGAACAGTTATGCACTAGTTGCTAAAATTGATTCATTTATTTAGGTAATATGTATTATTGACAAAAAGAGTTAGGTTCTTAAATGTTTCTTGAATAAAAGTTTTCCTTAACCATCCGAAAAGTGTAAATTTGATCCTTTCTGGTTAAATTTACATGACTTAGTTGCGTAATTCAATTATATTTAAATAAGTTACGAGCGTCATACAACGAACTCATATAAGCATGGAAGTCGCCATCAAGAACATTACCGTTCGAATTCTCGGGACCGTTAGCACACATACACAGTTACGCCTACATTCAAACAAGAATATACGTTTACAGACTCTGTAATCAAAACTGGTAAACAAATTAATAGTCATATCTTTTACACTAACGCACACAGATAAGTGTAAGGTCAGTGTGGTGAAGACCGCCTACCCGGAAAGACCGTCTATTGACTATAACTTTTGTGTTTATATATCTACGCGTCCCACACCTCCGAAGGTATAGCAGTTTTTCATCCTCAAGCCATTGGTCTTCAGTATATATCCCTAGGACGAACACTAGTTTACAATAATCTTGATTTGTGTTTTGAACTCGAACATCGAGTTCAACATGGTTCCGCAAAAAATTAAAATCAAATAAAAGCAGTCGGAATATTTGTATATTGTATATGTAACGTAGTCATTTAATAACCGTTCTTTCTGACTAGTACTATTAATTTACTCAAAACGCGCTCAATTTCTAGTTTTATGTTCTGAAATATGTAACTTAGAAATTGTGCCTACTCAGAAAGTCCGGCATAAAAGAGAAAGGCAAGACCGGCATATGATAAACAAGTCAAGTGTAAATGATATAAATATATAAGTACGTTTTTGGCTTATGGTAGTTGTACCGTTTTTGATTTTAACTTCGAAATACAGTTTTGGTAATGATTCGTATTGTGTCACTAAAAACATTCGAAAGTATAAGTAAAAATAAAATATATGTGACATGGTTGTGAAGAATGATAAAAGGTGAACAGAAGTAAGCTGCATTATTCATCATCATATTTAAGTTGGTAGAATTATCATAAAATTTCTACCCGTTTTTTATTATTTTTGTTTAAGTATATGTATTATGTATGTAGATTTAAATATTTCAAAAGAGAGTAGGGTTTCAAGTTGGTTATTATTTTTATAGTCAGCATTACCCAACAGGGATCGTGTGGATACCCTTAAAAACGGTTTTAACCGACTATTTTACGGCTACCCGACCGTTAATTGACATTGCTGACTGTCACTTTGGCATAAAAGTCGTCATGGGTGTCGTCAAATATGTTTTCAGGGGTGCTGATTTCAAAATTAATGACCAATTTGGAATCTGACGTTGTTGACTGTCACTTTGACACAAAAGACATCATGGGTGTCGCCAAATAGATTCTCAGGTGTGCTGATACCAAAATTAATAACCAATTTAGAACTTGATTGTGCTGGCTGTCATTTTGACACAAAATTCGCCATGGGTGTCATTAGTCGGTTTTCGGGGGTGCAGATTTAAAAATTAAAGACCACTTTGGAATCTGACATTGCTGACTGTCACTTTGACACAAAAGTGGTCATGGGTTTGGTCAAACAGGTTCTCGGGTGTGCTGGTAGTGACTACAGCAAAACCCAGACATTGCTAAGAAATGTTACCAAACTAATTCACGTACTACCTTTACTTAATACCAAAGTTTCATAAACAAATAAGTAGTTAGATTTATATGAGCCTGTAATATCGTAACTAAATTGGACCTGAAAAGAAAAGGTTATGAACCCCATCTACGGGACATAGTCTTGCCTTATAAATGGAAAAATGCTTATATGTTTAAAATTTCAACGTTATTTTATTAATTATCTAGCACATTCTGCCCTGTTATTACGTCAAATAACAATGATCATGGTTTTGGAACCTAGTCTCATATGAAATTACGCGACAACAAGCACTAGACGGTCTTCCCGTACTCACCGCGGGGGGACGGTCAACCCGCCGAGCCTTGAAAAATGTGATTTTTATGACTTAAAATTACCTTATTTCTCCAAAATACTATAAAGGCTTTGTAAAATATAATATTTGCTATCCCATAGGACCATGCGCATTACGCCAGACTAAATTAATTATAGAGTTTTATCCACTCAAACTTTATTTCAAATAAACTATGCCGGTCTTGCCCGCACTGACCTTAGCTGAAATGTATATAATGTCAGTAACTACCAATAATTGATTTTTCACCACACCAACGGGTAAAGGCTTTTCATAAAACTAGTGCCTACGCCAAATCTTGGGATTAGTTGTCAAAGCGGACCCCAGGCTCCCATGAGCCGTGGCAAATGCCGGGATAACGCAAGGAGGATGATGAACGGGTAAAGGCTTACTTTGCTATTCGAAAACAGATAGCAAAATTGCATTTTATCCACAAGAGTGCAAAGTAATTTCATACAAAATTTAACTTGATGTCTTAAGCTAGCTGATAGAATTTACCTACCTATAAATGATGATTTTGAATCATAAATATTGAAAAAATCGATGGATTTGATTTAGTTTGATGTTTTATAGTCAGTATTTTCTTCGTGTTGGTGTGGTGAAAAAACTATTATTCGGCTAATAACCTTCTTGCTGTACGTACTGGCAGCTGAGATTTCCCGATTCATATATGATTTAAATATGACATGCATATGGATAGGTTTATGTAATACATTTAAAAAACAGCCAAATAATCTCCCTATAATAATTTATGTGATGTGCAAATGATCCTACCGACTGCGCCATGTAATATTAGTATTTAAAATACATAAACAACAACCATGACTAGTTTGTACTTTTGACTGTTGAAAAAAGTGTAAACAAACCGGAGCTGTCAAATTTGACAGATCAAGGGGTAGTGAACCGTTTAAGGCCAGGCTGAGAAACAAAATTATAGGTGGCTACTTACTTGGTACTTTTTATTTATGGTGAGTCAATTTTAATCATTATAAACGCATAAATGGTAAGTAAGGTGGAAGTAACAATACGATACTTTGCATTTTTAGGTATTCAAAAAACTGTTTGTATTTGTATTTGTTTATTTAATACACACAGATAACAATACAGGTCATGTTGGTGCGTTACAATTTCATGAGTGCATATTACGCCACAAGGCATGCAAAATATTAATCCTATACTAAAGCTAGTCTTAGCCTAAAGAGCCTAATTAACCTTCCTTCTGTGAACAAACCGTCAAAGGGGTGGTTTATAAAGTAACGTTTGTTTCCTCTTAAATATATCATATTAAAAAAATTATATTAGGACATTCTTACACAGATTACCCACGGTAAGCTCAATAAGGCTTGTGATGTGGGTACTCAGACAACGTATATATGTATACAAATACATATACGTAGAAAACATCCATGACTCAGGACAAATACCTGTGCTCATCACACGCGGCTTTAGCAGGCAGGGTCACTACCCGCTAGGCCCGACTGGTCGTCAAAAATAATTGAGCTCACTACTATAGTCCGTTCCATTCCAAAAACATATACTTTCGCTTAATTTTACCAAATACACAACAAAAGGAGTGTAGGTACAAGTTTCTAATGGGTCGGTGCCTATTAAATATTACTGAATCAACTAAACTACCATCTAGTATAAAAAATACATTAATATAACAATCACCCTCTCATACGGAGAAACGGAAGCTCGAAAACACAAATATCGAAGTCGGAACAGATGATGATGATAATTGATACCAAGCATCAAACAGATAGAATTAAAAATCGCGTAAGGATTAGTACCTTTATATTTTATTAGTGTTACACCCAGATTAAAATGCAATCATGAGTTTTAAACCTCTGCAAAATTGGGTACTTTTTGGTAGATGATTCCCTGAAGAAAAGAATAATATGCATTTAAGTTTAAATGCAATGAAGATACGTTTGTATTTGTGAAGGTGTATATGTTTCGTCAAATTAAACGAAATTACATGTTAGTGGAATGAAATGGAAAATAGTAGTGAGCTCAATTATTTTTAAATAAGGAAAAAAAATCAGGAACCAAACGTTACCTAATAAACAACCCTCAAATTTGACAGCTCGGATTTGTTTACACTTTTTTCAACAGCCAAAAGTACAACGTATAGTTTGGTCTAAGAATGATTTATTCATCTGTTAAATTATAGATACGAAACAATCAATGTCAAAGACAAAACTGGCTACTTGACCCATTTTTTAAGTTTGTCTTTATATTATTACTTACTGTCCAATTAACCGAAAAAAAATATTTTTAAAGAATACTTTTACGTAATAAGGCAAAAAACAACATCAGCCATGTCATCTATAGATTTTCTATGAATGAAGTCATTCAGTGCGAAAACAAAACTTTCTGACACTTTATGTACGAGGTCAGTGATTGATTTGACATGAATTCTATGACGTCACTACACGGCCGACAGCGTTTTCGGTGGCCAAAACTAAAAAAAAATACTCACACTTTTGAATTAAAAATACGTAGTCATCGTACACATTTAATACCCAAAATCATTAAATATTGGTTTCTTATGTCAAATATTACAGAAGACAATCATTTATTGTGCCAAATTAGATATGATATGAGTCTAGTAGCCTATTATTGCGTAAACGTATTCCGCTATAAAAAGGTATTTTTATGGCTAGATAATAGTATTTTATGCAACCATGAGTTTTAAACCTCTGCAAAATTGGGTACTTTTTGGTAGATGATTCCCTGAAGAAAAGAATAATATGCATTAAAATTTAAATGCAATGAAGATACGTTTGTATTTGTGAAGGTGTATATGTTTCGTCAAATTAAACGATATTACATGTTAGTGGAATGAAATGGAAAATAGTAGTGAGCTCAATTATTTTTAAATAAGGAAAAAAAATCAGGAACCAAACGTTACCTAATAAACAACCCTCAAATTTGACAGCTCGGATTTGTTTACACTTTTTTCAACAGCCAAAAGTACAACGTATAGTTTGGTCTAAGAATGATTTATTCATCTGTTAAATTATAGATACGAAACAATCAATGTCAAAGACAAAACTGGCTACTTGACCCATTTTTTAAGTTTGTCTTATATTATTACTTACTGTCCAATTAACCGAAAAAAAATATTTTTAAAGAATACTTTTACGTAATAAGGCAAAAAACAACATCAGCCATGTCATCTATAGATTTTCTATGAATGAAGTCATTCAGTGCGAAAACAAAACTTTCTGACACTTTAGGTACGAGGCATAAAGGTTATTATGTCAGTGATTGATTTGACATGAATTCTATGACGTCACTACATGGCCGACAGCGTTTTCGGTGGCAAAAAAAAACTCACATTTTTGAATTAAAAATACCTAGTCATCGTACACATTTAATACCCAAAATCATTAAATATTGGTTTCTTATGTCAAATATTACAGAAGACAATCATTTATTGTGCCAAATTAGATATGATATGAGTCTAGTAGCCTATTATTGCGTAAACGTATTCCGCTATAAAAAGGTATTTTTATGGCTAGATAATAGTATTTTATGCAACAGGCGTTTAAAGGAGGTCAAAAAAGACGAGTGGCGTGGGTAACAATTTGAGGCGAAGCCGAAAATTGTTATTAAGACGCCACGAGTATTTTTTGACTCAGTTAAACACCGTTGCATACAATACTTTTTCTACGACCATGCACTTACTTTTTAATACTTTTCTAGAATAACTTTCGTGAAATTCGCACTATTTCCTGTATTTTGACGCGTCGGCCTCCCCTCTGTTCCTGCACTCCCCCGCGCCGCCGCCGCCAGCCCCCGGCGCCCCGCGCCCCCGCTATATCCCTTAAAGGCATCCTCACAATGCTGTAAGAGCTATATCGTATGCGTGGGTGCGCGGGGCGCCGGGCGGGGGCGGGCATCTTTTATGTAGGGTTTTAACGATCTATGCACGACACTGTAAATGACGAATAACAACACGGGTGTAGAAAAAGTTTATTATCAATCTGTATACCAATGTATATTGTATAGTAAACGTATACAAATCGAGTCAAAATAAATGTAACTGGAGGAGTGTCAATAAATACTTACCTCTACTTTCACTTCTAACGGACATATTTTATTATTTTTGTTAGAAATTGTGACGGTAGGAGGAAGATTACGCTGCGTAAATGCAAGATGGGGTAAAGGTTTGACAAAGTCTTAGCCATACTGGGATATACTTAGATATACTGGAAGTATGCGACAGTAGAGGGTGGGTTTAAAAGACTGACGTTTAGAGATAATTATGTCTATTAAAATAAATAATATAATATGAAAGATTTCATATACCTATTTGAATCAATAAATGATTACTTTTTGAGTTACATTATTTCTTCCTTTAGTATATTACTAAAAGTACAAATAGGTACAGCGGTTTATTAAGCTGCGTGAACCCTTTTTTGACGCACAGATGACGCACAGATGACGATATCGTCACTACTTTAAAAAAAACTTGTATCTTCGTCTGTCAATGAAAAGAAAATTGTTGTAAATAAATATGTATGGAATGCATATAGACTTAACTTTGAGGAACAGCGTGAGATACGAGATTTTTTTTAAAGTAGTGACGATATACAACTTACTCTAGATCTCTTGCCAGGCAGTCATTCGCTATCATTTCTCACTAATTGGACAGCTTTTTTCCACAGTTCTCTGCGAACAGTATCTTGTGAGAATCTAAATGGAAAGTATAACAAATATTGATTATTAATTTGAAATAACCACAAAAAACAGAAATGGAGAATACAAATATGTAAGAATAAATTTATTACAATATAGAAAATAAATAAGTTTATTAAATAGTTTACTTCATAACCTAGTTACCCTCCGGGTTGGAAGGTCAGATGGCAGTCGCTTTCGTAAAACTAGTGCCTACGCCAAATCTTGGGATTAGTTGTCAAAGCGGACCCCAGACTCCCATGAGCCGTGGCAAATGCCGGGATAACGCAAGGAGGATGAAATAGTTTTACTTCATCTGGCATGACACCATCCTTATTATCGCCGTAATTTAAAAGGTCGTATGTTGTTATAAAATCGTATGCAGGTGTTACGTTTTTTCTTGTCACCGTATTATTAAAAAATGTTATCACATTTATTCATCATTTTACTTAAGTTTTCTGTTTACTACATAAGAAATATGATTCCACTAACTTTAGAATGGGTTGAAATTTTTTTACACCACTTAGAGGCACACGAACACATTTTTATTTATTTTTCCCCTCACTAGCTCGGAAACACGTGTTTTGTCCTTTAATACCAGCGGGTAAAAACGCATTTTATCCACTAGTGGGTAAAGTAATTTGACCTTGAATAAAGTCAAATTAACTGCTTTAAAATTGATAAAAGTAGGTGAATCTAGTAATAAAGATGATTTACCACCTGTGGAACTACTGGAAGCAGTGATAAACGCATTTTTTTCGTTGTAGTTTCCTCGCTATAGTGAGGGGAAAAGTTTTGTGTTACACTCGGGTGCAAATGTACGTATTTTACTTCTCGTGTGTTAAAAAACTCGCAAGTTCAGGATTCTATTCTCGAACCACTCGCTTCGCTCGTGGTTCAACTATATAATCCTTTCACTTGCTCGTTTTTCAATTCCACACTCGGCGTTAAAATACAACTTTGCCCCCTTGTATAACAAATAACTATAAAAAACATCGTTTTCATGCATCGATTTTGCCATCCGTCACTGATTGTTATCTCGGTCGAACTGAGGTACCCAAACGGGTAGATTTGAAACCCCGCCTAACTTTGAGTGAAGCTTTTATCGAAGTGGACCCCACATAGATAAAAAGTAAAAACTGAAAATTACATTATGCACAAATTTTTTGAATAATATGTAGGTATATTATAGTTAAATTGAATACAAAATTACTTAAAACGAAAGCGAGAGTAGAAGCGGAAAAGGGATCAAAGATTTAGAAAGATTATTCAATAATATAATTCCGTTTAATATCATTTGTCTGTCATTATCATTCGTCTGTCGGATTATCGATTGCGAGAGTGCCGACCCTCATTGAATCTACTGAGAGTACTAGTCGATTGTTGGGGTGGTTTGCAAGGCAGCGGGGAGTGAGCGAGCCAGCCCGCAGATAAAAAATGTATGTGTCGTAAGACAGACAGTTGAGGCTGAGAGAGACAGTTGAGGCGGAGGGGCATTGGTGTCTTTGAATCGTTTAGGATTTCTCATCACTAAATGTGGACCGTGACGTCTCAGTGACAGGTAAAAAGTCGGCACACTTGGTTCCCATAAAAATGGTGCTATTTACTTCATCTATATAGTGTATATTCATATCTACAGGGTTTATCAGAATTTAAATATCTGGGCCCTGTTTTCACCGAGAACTTTAAAGATGACAGCTATATAGAACGTGAGCGAAGGTCACTGTCCGTTCGTTTCGTGGCAATATGCTGACTCAGGCAAGATTTGCTCGTTGTAGTGTTCCTGTAAGGCTATCTCTTTTTAGAGCCTGTTGCCAAAGCTTCTACACGTGTGGTCTATGGGTCAGCTTTACGCAGCGGGAGTACAGTGCACTTAAGAGTGCAATATAATAATGTATTCAGGGCATTGTTGAGGCTCCCTCGCCGTTGTTTGTCGGCCATGTTTGCGGACGCCGGCGCCGCTGTCGATGATTTTTATGCGATAATGCGCAAAAAGTCGGCGTCCGTAATGCGACGTGTGCGAGAGAGCGGCAACAGCATCCTGCTGATGGTAGCGGACAGGCTGCACTCGCGCGTCCTCGGCCGGTTCCTCGTGGATACCTTCACGTGACGCGTGAGGACTGATCCGTGAGCCGGTGCCGGTGAAGGAGGAATCCGTCAAATTATTGTTTGTGTTGCGTTAATGCTTTTTATTTTTTACTTAATTAGTCTAACATACGGTTAAATATTAAGTGTACAGTTACTAAACATATTATGGAACCTGTTTTTCTGAATTAAATGATTTTTATTTTATTTACTTTATATTTATTTTGCTGTAAATAGTAAATAAAATTTGCGTATTTAGCACGTCTTCGGTCGTGTTTTATAATTTATTAGGGTTCCCTTATTCGCTACAACTCCTCTCTTTCCATGGGTAGTAAGTGATCTATCTATACCAATAATACTTGTGTAAGTAGGTATAAAACTGCTGTAACAAGACATATCAACTGTTATGCAGGAGCAGCTTAATTGGGAGGCGCGTGGTTGCACGCTAGCGGGCCGTGCCGACAGTGTGCGGCGCGCCCTACGTTCCTTAATGCACACGCTGACGCAGCTCTACCCTCAGGTACGTACCTATGTGCGCACTTGAACCCTATCAATCATCGCGCATTTGGAATTACCTACAACCAACCGAAGGGACCACTATCCTATCGCGAACGACAGTGACAACTTTTAAGACTAAATTGTACGTGCACTCAAATCAAACCGATGTTGAAATTGTACATCAGATTTGCGCGATTGTTTTTTTATTCAGACATGTCCGTACGCCAGCGCGTAAAACAGTTAACAACTAAGTAAAGTAACTCTAATTTAAGTACAAAAAATAAAATAAAAACAAACAGTATTTGCGCAATAATGAAACGAATAAATTAAATAAAATGAGAAATAAAAAATGTCTCTCTAGTCTCTGCCACTGTGTATACCTAACTGATTATACTGTATGATACGTATTTCAGTGTATGTGCATGCTTGAATTAACCAATGGTAAAGTGGCTCATGTCATGATCAACATTTTAATGTGGATTTGTTACTTTCATCCCAGTTATCGTGAATTACGTAATATTTCTGATATTCAGTAGATTGATCCATTATTACAGTAGGTATCATATTATAAAAATAATATTAGTTTATAATCTAAATAGTAATGTAATGGGTTTTTTTTCATTAATCTAAAGGGTATTAATAAAAATATACAGGGTGTAGCGTTATGCGAAGCGTGCGGCAGCGATAGGGAGGGCGAGACGGCCGATATGGAGGCATCGGCATTACCTGTCCCACGAGCCTTCGCCGACAGTCGTCGTTCATCGGCTACTTCCGCTGTCTCAGCCGCTTCTTTACATCCTGATAAGTGAGTCACCAGCCATATTGCTATAAAGACTGTACATTGTAGAAGGTGGCTAAGAGCTTCAATCGTGATCGTATTTTAAATATTATAAGTTTAAATATTATATATCAAATACTAGTGGTTTTATTGTACAGATGTGCTACTTAATGGCAATGTGTTTACTTTTTGCAGCATTCCAGACGTAGACGAGGACATAGTTAAACTAATTAGTCCAATGATCAACTTTGATTTGGATAACAAGGTAGATCAAAATAGCATTACGATAAGTCAGACTTGCCTATCAGTCTCAAATCTACTGACACTTAATGCTGGCTCGTGCAAAAATCTGCATAAATTAGAACCGGATATGGATCAGGAATCCAGTATTAATAGTAATTTGATGATACCGAATTTGGTAGTCTCAGATGTTAGCGATAAGAAAGAATCGATATTACAGGGAGAAACTTATGAATCGGACCAATTGACTATTATAGATATAGACAAACCATATACTGACGATGTTCACTTTCAAGAACTAATACAAAGTGTGATGGCAGGTAGTGGAGAATGTACTCCAGATAGAAGGCCTTCTAGTGTAGATTTGGAATTATATGATGACGAAGATGACGATGATGATGACACAAGTTCAGAAGGTTCCAATATGAGTGATGATTTTAGTTTGATTTCTGAAATCATGGAAACTAAACCCAGTGATCTCAATGAAATTGGAAGTTTAGGTGGAATTGGGCATATTGACTCTCCTGAAGCTTCTGATACGACATATGTAAACTCTGAAACTCTACACGGTGAATCAATTGTGGATGACATAAGCTCTATGCTAGGACAAGATGTTCTACTGGCCATGTTGGGGAAAAATGGTGAAAATGAAACTTATACCGATGACACTACATTGTTCACTTCCGACACCGTATCAGATCTAGGCATGGACAGCAGAAACCCAAGTTTGGAAAAAAATAAAGAGACTAAGTTAAAATTTAATGCCAAAGCAAATTTTTCTAAAGAAAACGACATCGATAAATTTGGATTTGAAAACAAAGTCTTTTATATCGAAAACGCAGGTAAACCGGACGATCAAAAAAAATACTGCAGCCTGGCGCATTTTGAAGAAGGAAATGATATAGCTCGGAAATCTTTTAAAAGACATCATAAAAATAACAGTCTTAGAAAAGCGTGCCGGAGTAATAACGGAAGTATGAAGTTATTAATACCTAGAACCGCCGATGTACCGAAACAATTAAACGAATCATTGAAAGTTGAAGAACAATCTCAAAATAACATTTCGAATTCTATTGTTTTTGACAATACAGACAAAATACATACCTCATTTACTCACGTAGATAATGTGTCTACATTTCCTAAAGTAAGTGTTGTCGTGGAACCTCCTTCTCCATGCCATAGTGAGGATAAAAAGAGTCTGAAAGCATGCGCAAGCCGAATGGCGTCTGTTTTAAGTGACATATTTGAGCAAGGCAACGATACCCTCGGCGCCAATTCGCCGGAACCTGGCTTAGATTTAAACAGAGAAAGGAGGCAGTCAGATAATCCTAAGTTGCTGACTTCAGATCCGGAATATGGAAAGTTTCTGAGTTGTTCTCCAGCCGCAACTAGAAGAATTTCCTGTGGAAGCCTATTTAAACCTGGCGAACCAGACAAGTTAGTAGTTCGTCTAGTTTTTAACATGTTAGTGTTTAAAAGGGGAAAAGGCTAGGTATTGTTCAAATATCGAAAAGGTACACATAACTTTATTTTCCCCTCACTAGCTCGGAAACACGTGTTTTGTCCTTTAATATCAGCGGGTAAAAACGCATTTTATCCACTAGTGGATAACGTAATTTGACCTTGAATATAGTAATTTTTTCTGCTTTATAATTGATAAAAGTGAATGAATCTAGTGATGACAATGATTTACCGCCTGTGGAACTACTGGAAGCAGTGATAAACGCGTCTTTTGCGTTGTACTTTCCTCGCTATAGTGAGGGGAAAAGTTTTGTGCTACACTCGGGTGCAAATGTATTTTACTTCTCGTGTGTTAATAAACTCGCAAGTTCAGGATTCTATTCTCGAACCACTCGCTTCGCTCGTGGTTCAACTATAGAAGCCTTTCACTTGCTCGTTTTTCAATTCCACACTCGGCGTTAAAATCCAACTTTGCACCCTTGTATAACAAATAACTATTTTCACCGTTTCCAATGAATTTAAATAAATAGAGAGCCTCTCTGGCTGTTGTTTTGATTAATAGTTAATGACCTTCATTTGTATGGATTCCTAATGGCTTGATTTTGTTTTTTATATCTTGTACAGACAATATTTTCTTCGGGTAAGAGTGGTGACTTAAATCTTAAATGTCTCGTAACGCCTAACTTTTACTTAACTAATTTTTCTGCCTTATAAAACTAGGTAATAAAAATTTGGAATGCAGGCAATGTTTAACTTTTACAGACTGTCTACTTCAGTGTCGTCCATTTGGGGTGAAGCAGGTGCGACTGGGGGAGCTAGCGGATCTTCTAGATCAGAGACAAGCGAGCGTGCCAAGAAGCTTCCTATTATTAATCCGCTGGTCCAGTGTCCGGCCTGGCCTCACGTCACACAAGGTTTTATAAGCCAATGTCTCTTGGCAAATGCTGATGCGCTGTGTGCAGCCGTAAGTCCTTTAATGGATCCAGACGAAACATTGCTGGAAGGTTTCTACGAAAAAGCAGTTATGAATAACTATTTTGGTATTGGAATCGATGCTAAAATAACATTGGATTTCCATAACAAACGCGAAGAACACCCTGAAAAATGCCGTTCACGTGCAAGAAATTACATATGGTACGGCGTACTGGGATCTAAAGAGTGGGTTAACAAGACTTACAGGTAACTTTTCCTTCTTTTAAAAGAATAATACATTGATTAACAATACATGTGACAACAATAATGTTCCTATCGTTCATAGAAAGGCTACCCAATGTTTATTATCATTATCATTGCTGTCGTTCAAAGGTTTGGCAAATATTTTTGCACTAAAGATATCTCTTATCGTGGCTATGAAATTTCTAGTACCGTATTTATAGTACATTGTGAACTTGGGAGGTAAGGGGAATATTGTAAACGAGTGAATTAGGAAATCGAGTTTGCAATATTCTTACCTCCTGAGTGAGAGTACACATAATGTTTTTCTAAATCTTAAAATGCATGTTCTAATATTTAAGGCACCTTGGACAACGAGTACAGCTAGAATGCGATGGACAACGTATACCGCTGCCAGAACTACAGGGAATCGTCGTACTTAACATATCATCCTTCATGGGTGGAACGAATTTCTGGGGAGGAACAAGGGGCGATGATATTTTTTTAGCCCCATCTTTCGACGACCGGATCCTGGAGGTAACGAGCGAACTACTCGAATGTCATGAATGTCAAATATCCAACAGAATGTTACTTACGTAAAAAATTGTAATGCAAATGCAGGTGGTGGCAGTATTCGGTTCAGCGCAAATGGCCGCGTCGCGTCTCATCAATCTGCAGAAGCATCGCATTGCCCAGTGCCGCGCAGTGCAAATCAATATTCTTGGTGAAGAGTGCGTGCCCGTACAAGTGGACGGCGAGGCCTGGCTGCAGCCGCCGGGCTGCGTGCGCATCATCCACAAAAATAGGGCCCAAATGATGTGCCGCTCACGCGCGCTCGAGACGAGCCTTCGGTGAGCATTTACTGTGGTTATTTCATTTTGACGACCGATCTGGCCTAGTGGGTAGTGACCCTGCCTGTTAAGCCGATGGTACTGGGTTGGAATGTTTTTTTCCTCACACTTCTAAACTAACAAAGCTAATTATTTAGAGCATTGTACCCTAAATACGGTGACATTTCAAACATTTGTTGATCATATATTTTTAACATACCATATCAGTCATCACATAGGGCATTTAAACATAAAAATTTCTATTAAGTAGCAATATTTACTTTCAGGTTTCTGGAAAAAGCGCTGGTGGCCCAGTAGGCCTAGAACATGATTGCCGCGAGAGTATGTCGCCGCGACATAGATGACACGTCTTTGTCTAATTATTGTATTAATGATATAAGGACGGATAGTCTATCTCGCGCCGACATACTCTCGCGGCAATCATGTGCTAAGCCTACTGCGGTAAGAGCGTGCTATTTTCAATCCGGAGGTCGCGGGTTCGAACCCCGGCTCGTACCAATGAGTTTTTCGGAACTTATGTGCGAAATGTTATTTGATATTTTCCAGTCGCTTTTAGGTGAAGAAAAACATCGTGAGGAAACCGGACTAATTCCAATAAGGCCTAGTTACCCTTTGGGTTGGAAGGTCAGATGGCAGTCGCTTTCGTAAAACTAGTGTCTATGCCAAATCTTGAGATTAGATGTCAGAGCGGACCCCCGGCTCGCATGAGCCGTGGCGAATGCCGGGATAACGCAAGGAGGATGATTTACTTTCTGGGTTATTATGACTTTATGATATTTAATTTGTGTTGTTCTGTTCCGTTCCAATATAAAACATAAGTAGGTACCTATCTAATACCTAAAAAGCGCGTGGTAGTTTGCAGCGTATGGAGGTTAACTTCGGAGTGAACTACTAGTTTCTTTACTTAGGTAAAACCAAAGACTTATATAACTCCGTATAGACCGATAAAGTCTAAGAAAAAAACGTACCTCAAAACCATACAGAAAAAGGTACGGTGAGCTAGATGGCGATACACCTTTGGGGTACGCTCGGCTAGATGGTGCTAATATTAATATTTGACATTTTAACACATATCAAGCTAAGAATATGGGCCAAATTGTCAAAACGGAGGTTCAAAAGTTTTAAGCTTGTGTCGAGAGATGACATTACACATTTTACTTTGACAGTAATTCTCTATAATACTCGATCCTCTTTGGTAAAACCAAGGATGATTTATATAGGATTTGCAATCTTCGTACTAAGAATCGTACCTCAAGTTTTAGCGCCACCTATTAAATAATATCACAACTAATATAAAATTGATATGAAATATAACTAATATATGAAATATGTCATTTGTTCTTATAATAAATAACAACACGCAAAAATATTTGGGGGAAATACGATTTTGGCCACTTCCATGCTGTGAAACAGCGCCATCTAGTTTTAAGCCTAAAAAGCCCATACATTTCAGGGGTACGCTTTTTTGTATGGGCTTTGTCAGTCCCGTATTATATCGTTCTTGGGTAAAACGTTTCAAAATGACATAAAAGGTTAAAGTTCGTGAAAGTTCAAGAAAGTTATTGATTACACAGAGCTTGGGACGAGAAGCAACAAATGAAGGCTCACGCAGCGTCAGGCGCAATGAGTTCGGCGGCGGCGGCGCAGTCGGCGCGCGCGCCCCTGTCCGCTGCCGAGAACGCCGCGCTTTTGGCGCTGCTGGACGACGTCAACACACTCGTCAAACACGTTAGTATTAGTACCTACTCTTGGAATAAGCATTCTGCGTATATCTACAAGATGTAATCAGGCGTGTAGCCAGGCGATTAATTATGAACCCAAGCGGTTTATTTTATAGCACAACTTGCACTCTCGCGCGCTAGTTAAGTCTTCAAGTCGCGCTAGATGTATTGTACGATGTTTTACAGTACATGGCCCTTTGCAGTTTCGACATGACAAGCAGGTGTTGTAAAATTTTGCACGCTGGTACGGAAAAAGTACCATATGTAGTACTTTATACAAAATAGAGAAATCGTAACTCGTCGATCTAACCCTTTAATGCATAATGTAGCCAAATGGTTACTGCTGAAATGGCATATCACTCAATGTCAATTATTGACTACTTATGACGCATCAACTCAGTCTCAATGAGGAGCCACACTGACATTTTATCCTGCGAGGCGGCGCCTGTGCGTCTAGGCATGTCACTGTCATTCATAAGTGTGAGAAAGAGAAAAAAATATCTTCTCACTCTCACGTATTTTATCTGTGCAATGGACTAATAAGGTGGCGCCATCTGTCATAACCTTTGAGTGTGCCTCCTCATTATGCGATGTTTCTTTTTTGGACATTAGACATTTCAGAACTAAAATAAAGGGTACCATATGCACTTATTTAATTTATCGCCAGTCGTTTCGATTTTCCTCTTCTCCGCGCTTGTATTGTAATGTAGGTATTCTTTGTTATACTTACCAATTCAAATGATCCTTCTTCTTATGTTGTGTTGTGTTGTCCTTAGGTACTTATCTTATTTATCACGCCCTGTTATACAAAGCATTGTGCTGGGAACGCAGGTAAAGCTGTCTTGCATCAGCGAGGGGGCCGTGTCCGGAAGCGCCGCGGCGAGCGTGGCCCAGGCGCGTCGTGTCGCCGCCCGCGCCGACGCTCTGCAAGACTCTGAGGGTCGCCTCCTACCCCCGCCTTTGCTTCGACGCTTACTTGCTGCCTTGGTAAACATTCAAAATAAATTTTGCACCTCCCAGCTTTTGCCCTCGTGGCCACTATACAGGATGGATTTTGATAGCGGGTCAGTAAGGGCAGCTACCAGATTCCGTGCTGCCACTCAAAAATTGTCTTAGAAGACCTTCGTTCGATTTTACAATAATTTATGATTTTTAATAATTTTCATAGAAATTAAATAAATAAAAATAAATTAATAAATATTATAGGACATTCTTACACAGATTGTATGGGAAAGGTTTTTCTCGAATTGTGGATTTTCTAGCCGGATTTTTTTTTGGTCCCATACAAGCTTTTGATCCTTTATTAGGAATGGGATCGATTGGCGTCAAAAAAAGTTTGTGTAAAATGACCTTTTTCTCGCATCCTGTATGTTTTTTTCCAAAATTTGTAAATGTCAATCTTCATCAATTTGAAATAGGTGGAAGGTCTCCTAGACCGTTTTCGCGTCACTGACACGATCCTGCCACCTCGATTAGAAAAGTACGCAGCGTATACCTCGAATTAGAAGGTGTCGCAGCGACCCTGAACTGTAGGTACATACAAATAAATATTCCAAACAAAGGCATTTAAAAATAGTCCAAACAAGATGGATATTTATTGTTCACTTCTTATGTATAAAGAGTGCACCATAGATGTCATATATACCATAGATCAAGCAAATGTATCTACTTAGCGTGTCAAATGAACTCAGTGAAATCCACTGAGTTGTCCGTCTTTGATCGCAGCTTGCAGCTTTCGGGCGTAAATTTTTGTAAGTTGAAGTCAATATAAACATTAAAAATGCCTCGTTACGTGATATTTAATTGATACAACACAAAAATTATGAACACTCAAGGGCCTGAGACATATTTAAAATCACAGGCAAGTAACAACTTCAGTACAAAATCTGACACGCTCGGCCGCCATACAAATAGATGAACTTGTTTCTTCTACGTAAATCTAATTCTGTGGAGTGCACCTTTATGTCGTGCATAGACAACATAAAATCGTATTTATGCTCTAGAGCATAAAAATAAAATTTTCTTCTAAGACTAAGGTAATCTCTCTCAACAGCCAAACAGTTAGAACATATTGCACAATTTAACTGAGCAATAAAAATGTGTAGATGACAAATCTTGTTATTTTATTTTATTTTTGCTACAATTTATTAGAATTCCGTATTTTTGTCATTAAATTTAGTAAAATAGTAAAATCACATAAAATAGGAGTCGATTATCGTTCAAAAATGCTCCGAAATGTTTGACTTAGCAGAAAACCAAGCGTCTGAAACTCTGATAACATGTTGAAAAAAAAAGTTAGTTGACGGGAATGGTTATTACAATTTCGTGGTATAAATTACCGTGAAAATATTGAATCCAGTAACTTTTATACATCTCTAGTATGCGTAGAATCCGGTAGTTCTGATTTTTTGCAGACTTGTTGATGACGTTGGCCTAACTAATTACCTAATAATCGAAGTTTGTGACCTCGAGCGCCGAACGCAACTTTGTCAAAAATCGAAAAAACCGCGTAAAATTCGTATCTTTTTCAATTATTGGCGATTATAACCCCAAAGGACTAGTTATTCAAAAAACTTTCTAAAGACGTTTTTAAAGAAGACTACATTTGCTACAATATGATACTAAAATTTCCTCTGTAGACCTAACAGGTTTCGACAAATAGCCTTTCAACATTTATGATTTTCGAACTTCGCAATTTTTAACCCCCGACGCAAAAACAACGGGGTGTTATAAGTTTGTATCGTCTGTCTGTCTGTCTGTCTGTCTGTTTGTCTGTCTGTGTGTGTGTCTGTCTGTGGCATCGTAGCTCCCGAACGGATGAACCGATTTAGATTTAGTTTTTTTTTTGTCTAAAAGCTGAGTTAGTCGGGAGTGTTCTTAGCCATGTTTCATGACTCGCGCGCGGCGCCACCCGCTGCTGGCGGAGGGCGCCACGCGCACACACGCGCGCACGCAGTGCTCTACTCCGTGCTAGAAGCATATCCGGAGTGTGATGTGTTCGCGAGTGCAATTGGACGATTGATGATTGAATGTAAGAAGGTGATTGAGAGAGAGATGCCTGTAAGTAGTATCACTATTAATTAAGATCATTTTGTAAAATATACTTTTATACATGATGTATAAGTATTATCGATACCAATTTGTGCAGCTGTGGCCTTAGCTGTTAAGGTACAATTGTAAACTGGGAATAAATAAATAAATAAATAAATGAAAATCGGTCTACTATGTCGCGGTCGGGGGATTTTCAAAATTTTAATTTTGTGGTTAGGTTTTAGGTTATTTTAATAAAGACAATGAGTAGTGCGAACAAGTTAAACCTGTGTTCATGATATTTCAAGAAGACCATACGCTTAATTGCCCCGCCATATTTTATAAAAAAACCGGCCAAGAGCGTGTCGGGCCACGCTCAGTGTAGGGTTCCGTAGTTTTCCGTATTTTCCTCAAAAACTACTGATCCTATCAAGTTCAAAACAATTTTCCTAGAAAGTCTTTATAAAGTTCTACTTTTGTGACTTTTTTCATATTTTTTAAACATATGGTTCAAAAGTTAGACGCACTTTTTTTTCCTTTAAGAGCGATTATTTCCGAAAATATCAATATTATCAAAAAACGATCTTAGTAAACCCTTACTCATTTTTAAATACCTATCCAACAATATATCACACCTTGGGGTTGGAATGAAAAAATATATCAGCCCCCACTTTACATGTAGGGGGGGTACCCTAATAAAACATTTTTTTCCATTTTTAGGGTTCCGTAGTCAACTAGGAACCCTTATAGTTTCGCCATGTCTGTCTGTCCGTCCGTCCGTCCGTCCGTCCGTCCGTCCGTCCGTCCGTCCGTCCGTCCGTCCGTCCGTCCGTCCGCGGATAATCTCCACGCTTTTTATTTTTGCACTTTGTTGGCGTGATTGATATACATATTGGTACCAAATTTCAGCTTTCTAGTGCTTACGGTTACTGAGATTATCCGCGGACGGACGGACGGACAGACAGACATGGCGAAACTATAAGGGTTCCTAGTTGACTACGGAACCCTAAAAACCGATCAAGTGCGAGTCGGACTCGCTCACCGAGGGTTCCGTACAAACTTTCAATAGTTGAATCATCAAAATGTTATTCATAGAACTCTACAGATTTGACTAAATCCCTCAAGACTCAATTTCCCACATAACAAGTAATATTTTAATATACAATTTTATTGTTAGACAACGTCCAAATAAAATCAAGTCTATTCGTACGACTTACGACATGTCGCAAGGACGCTCCTGAACCGACCTCATTATATCAGGAAAAACGCGATGTAGGAAATGAGTGTTCAACGTACAGCGACATCTATCGGCAAATTGAGTAAACTAATGCGCGCGAGCTAGTATGGAAGATGATTTTTATGGAATAATTGTTTATTGCGTGAACCGATTTTAACCATTTTGCCTCTATTTGAAAGCAGGTAATTTCATTGTTATTTTCTTAAAAAATACAGGTACCTACTACCTACAATAAACACCTGCAAGGGTGTTGAAATTGAAAATGTAAATCTGAAAGGTTTTTTATAAATAAATAAAAAAGTTTTCAAGTGTACGATTTTATTTTTCCTGTAATATTCATTATAATAGCCATGTTCGGTGAAAATTTCATTTTATGTTGGTAAACTTCGGAGATAAGGGGGGGAACGGTTTTTTTTTTACATTTTCCTTCAAAAAACATTTTTTTTTCCACAACCAAAAAAATATAAAAAATAGTTTTGATATGTACAGTTTGAGCTCTTTCTAACGATACCCCACTTGACCTAGTTACTTGAAATTTTCAGTTGGCCCCCCTTTCATTATGGCCATTTTCTGCATTTAATATTAATAAATAAAAAAATAATAATACTTTCAATTTGTAGGGGTTAACAATGTTCATAAGTATTCAACATTTCAAAGCGATAGCATAAGTAGTTCTCGAGATATTTAATAATGTGACAGACAGACAGACAGACAGACAGACAGACGGACGGACAGAGCGGCGCCATAAGGGTTCCTTTTACCTTTTACCTTTTTGGTACGGAACCCTAAAAATCAACAACACTAGTAATGTACTTGATTCGAGGTTTTGTATCGATATTAATACCTCATTGAGTGATGCTGGCTCTGGAATGGGCTATACTTTTATTTTATTGAACGTCATTGAGTATTATCGATTATTTTAAGCATTTAGCCCTATTGTTCTGATTATGAACAGATAATAAGCTGTGCGCAGGTACACGGTATGCACCTATAGACACAGTATCGACAGATTTCTAATAGGCACGATTCCCATCACTACTTAATATGGAGACCAGTTTTAATTACCCCGCTGACATTTTGTAAGTGTGTTTTTACACAAACGGACAGACCTACATAAAAATGAGTGTTTTATTTAGGTTCCTTACGCTTTGACAAACCACATGATATCCGGTTTACCATCGTAGGTAACGAAACTTATTATCAATAGTTGGAATTCCCCCTCGGCGGGGTAATTAAATTATAACTATTTCTGTTATCTCATATAAAAATCGCATTTTAAAGTATATGGAATCTATATTTTTGGATGAGACTCCGAAAAAATAAAACCTAGATAACTAATCTACATTATGAAGGCAATCAATTGTCAGTAAAATTACCGAAGATAGTAGTTTTAGGCAGTCAAAGTTGTACCACACCTCGGACACTGGCGATCAAATACATAATTATATGAAAGAGGCGCGTTCCTAGCACACAGTCTAAGCTCGTGTAGGTGAACGCGTACTATGCTTGTATAAGTGAAATATGACAGGTTGACTGTTCGCGTTTTTGATAAGCGGTAACTGTGAGGTAACCGAGAGGAGGTGGGCGGCACTTTCAGCGGGGGGCGGGAGTGGCCATACTGTACGATAGTACTCTTTATTATACTGTGGTTGTACTTTATATTTTAGTAGTTATCCCGCTTGACCTTGTCAGATTATAGCAAATTTAGTTTACTTTAAAACCGTCCTAAGAATGGTGTTTCAAAAACTGGTCCTTTAGGCACTGGTCCCACCGCGAGCTAGTAAGCTATGAGCTATCGGCTATAAAAACGAACAAAAGATAGTCGCTCCCGTGCAAATAAAAGAGACACGGCGATGTTTATAGTTACTCGCCCAGCGGTGAGCTATCAAAATTGCCGTGTCTTTTATTTGCACGGGAGTGCTTATCTTTTGTTCGTTTTTATTTTATTTGCACGCATAATTTGGCATAACAGATTTGGCATAACATTATTGTTCATCATTTTGTTCGTTTTGCATAATTGAAATTTGCATACTATTATTTCGTATAACTTTAATTATCCTAAAATTAATTGCCATACTTACTAACTGTATGGAGCAAGCGATTGGATCAATCAGGGGCTGATTTTCCATTTAATTTTATACTGTCTCACTTATTAAGCATGAAATAATAGGGGTAAGTAAGGTACATCGGGGCAAATCTCGAGTGGGGGGCAAATGTAACTGGTCAATTTCTTCCATGTTTTACAATGTTTGCATTATTAAAAAAAACTGTTTATTTTTAAGAAACATACCTACATGCATTTATGAACTCAACTGCTAATCTTAAATTAAAAAGATTATTTGAGTTAAGGAGTCTTTATTTTATTTATACATATGTAATAATGGAATAATGGAAAATTGGAAATAGTGTAATAATAGAAAAAAAGGATTAGTTACAATGGGGGATGTCTGAAAATTTTAAAATCGCCTGATATTTTTTCTGGTGATAGGAATAAGCATTTCTATTTACAGAAAAAAGTTACAGATTTTTTGGTAGCACCATACATTTTATAAAAATAAAAACGTGTTGCTCGACTGCGCGTACGACCCACTTCGGCAGTTATGAGATTTGTCTTAGTCTTTAAAAAAATTCCATTTTGAATCTGTGCTGGCCACAGACACTGACAGTTGATTGTCAGCTTGACATTTTTCTCGGAGAATTCATAACCATATCTGGTGAACTATTTATTACTGTTTTCGACTCATTTTCTCTCCCTGGCCTCTGATTTTGCCTCCTTCTACGACTACCTTCGCTCTCGAACCCCGGACGTTGATTTTACTGGCTTAAAACGACGACCTTTGATATTAACCTCTGGACCTGATTCTGCTTGCATTAACGAAGACGTTTGCTTTTAAACACTGGACCTGATCCTGCTGAACTGTTTACGATCCGTTGTGCCTCCCTGACTTCTGATTTTCCCTGACGATCATCGCTTTTAAGTTCCGGACACTATTTGTTATAATTAATACAAGTACATAAACACGATATAAGGATCCCAAAACATGCTTTATACCAACTTGTTCTAAAACCAACCAGAAAAATCCAGATTTAAAATTGTTCATATTAAGAAAGGAGCTGAAGGAAAGTTGGTGTCAATAGGTTGGCAGGAACTGCCCAACCAGAGTGCGATTTTGCTGTGAAGACCACCTGAGTGTAAGATACCGTGTCTTGTTTACCAACCTTAAAATGCAGTTACACGCTGGCAATAATATCATAAAAAAGAAAGCCAGAAATATCTGACACGGTGGCATTTTATAAAATGTGTATTTTTTGGATAGACCAATAGGAAAAATATGGTAAAATACATTTTTTTTTATAATTTGCAATGTCCTATAATAAAATATAATTGATTTATTGTGTTGTTTTATTTTACTTCTGAGTTACATAGGTGTGTGTCATGTGTGTCGAGTTACTGTCAAGTTACTATCAAATTCAGTCGGCTATGGCTTTCCATATTCTTCTATGGCCCTCCATACTGTTAAAGCATGATTAACAGCACTATAGTAGATTGTGTTACGAGGGAGCAAAATTGCATATTTATAGCGAGGATATAAATTGAATTGTGAACAAAGTGAAGTATTCTATATGTAATTGAATACTGAGTGTAGTGATTGTGATTCGAAAAGAAAGGGTTATTTTCTTCCCTGCACTGTGAGGAGGGTGCAAAGAGGCACTTTTCCTCTTTGCTATTAGGGACCAAAGTGATACTTTTCCCTTCAAGGACACATTTTTTTTACATGGTTACATAACATACCATTTTTTATGTTCATATAACATATCATTATATATAAATTTCCTAAAAGTTGATGTTAATATGTGTGGCAAATTTAATTCCACCTTGTGTCTTAACACTTGAATCCCTCACTACGCTCAGGATTAAATTTAAGAATACCTTGCTACACTCAAGATATATATCTCATTTTTCTCCCTTGTTGCACAATCTACTATTGCTACCATTTGACACTTTTTTTTCATATCATATAAGCAAAACAAACACACACCACAACGCACAAACTTCAAGTGTTTGTCAATAAGTCCCTCCGGTCGATCCTCCGTATCTTCTGGCCGAAAACTATAAGGAATGAGAATCTGTGGAGTATGTGCCGACAACCTCCGATCGCCCAGGAAGTGGCTCAGCGGAAATGGAGATGGATCGGTCATACCCTTCGAAGAGGAGCTACCAACAGCGCCAGTATCGCGTTTGAGTGGCGGCCTCAAGGAGGAAAGAGGGCCCGCAAACGCCCCGTACACACCTGGAGGCGGAGCGTTGAGAACGAGCTGAGGGAATATGGACTGAGCTGGAACGAGGCCAAGGCGGTGGCTCAAGATAGAAAGGCGTGGAAGGATCTTGTGGAGGCCCTATGCACCTATGGAGTGCCTTAGGACATACAACAACAACATATAAGCAAAATACTAAAATATGAATCAGGTCTGTTGTAAAAATATTATGCACTTAATCGACACTATTTTTTTATACATAATATTAAAATATGTTACAACATAAAAATGTTCTCATAGCAATATAGGTATTAAGATTTATAAGATTATAAGTATTAAGATTTTTAGTTATTGAGAACTATATTTGCAGTGCCCTTACAGGGTTCATAGCTGTGCTATACCTACTGAAATGTACCAATGATAGCAATAAAGAATTACTGATTACTGATTATTACTTATGTGCAAACACTTTCCGTGGCGTTAATATTTTATACAGGCCAGACAAAGTTATTGAACAAAAAAGTGTCACTTAATTCCCTCCTAACAGGGCCGAAAAGTACCCTTTCTGAATGGGTGATGTGAAAAGCAGTATTAGGCGTCACATCGCAAACTCATTTCCTTTTTGAGCACTAACTACTTAAAGCAGACAATAAACCAACAATCTAAAGTTATTTGTTTAGGGCACAGGTCCTTCTCTAGTTCTCATCTGTAGGCAGGTGCGCTTATGAATCACTACTAGGAGTTAGCCTGTTTTCACATTACCCGATCCAATATCGGATGTCGGAAGGATTTCAATGGAAAAATCCAAGACGACGCCTGTAATGTATGGGATATCGGTCCAACATCTGGTATTAGATCGAATAATGTGAAAACGTACTTATGGGTGCTAAAATGAGTAATAATGTTAATATAGATCAAGACAAATTTATGTTTATTACACTCTTATTAGAGTTCATGTTATTACATGTAGTTGCACTTTTCAAAATTAATGGGATACACATTCTCTGTCCAAAATATCTCTGCATCTTTCATCAATTTCTTCTTCACAGGCATTGTGTTTGTCGCTGTTCCACATTTTGGCAAATTAGATGAACTAGCTCTTACAAAATCGCTAGTACCTATCCACGTTTTCCCAATTCAATGGGCTTAAAAATTGTAATCAGGTCCGGGGTTCAACGCAAAGGCCGTCGGCAGCAAGCAGGGCAAGCACACGTCTTCGTTAATGCAAGTAGAATCAGGTCCAGGGTTTAAAATCAAAGGTCGTCGTTTTAAGCCAGTAAAATCACGGTCCGGGGTTCGAGAGCGAAGGTAGTCGTAGAAGGAGGCAAAATCAGAGGCCAGGGAGAGAAAATGAGTCGAAAACAGTAATAAATAGTTCACCAGATATGGTTACGAATTCTCCGAGAAAAATGTCAAGCTGACAATCAACTGTCAGTGTCTGTGGCCAGCACAGATTCAAAATGGATTTTTTTTAAAGACTAAGACAAATCTCATAACTGCCGAAGTGAGTCGTACGCGCAGTCGAGCAACACGTTTTTATTTTTATAAAATGTATGGTGCTACCAAAAAATCTGTAACTTTTTTCTGTAAATAGAAATGCTTATTCCTATCACCAGAAAAAATATCAGGCGATTTTAAAATTTTCAGACATCCCCCATTGCCTTTTAGTCTAGATTTGCCCCGCTGTACCTTACTAAAGAAATTGAAAATCTATCATTTACCAGAAAAGTAGATTAGGTTAGAACTGTGATCCCTTCAAAAAAAGGATAAAATTAATTCATGAAATGTTTTATACTGTTTGCTTGTTATATCATACTAATCGTATATCAATAGATAGTTATACCATATAACGGTTATTATAAATAAGTGTTATACGAAATAATGGTTATACAAAATAAAAGTAGATATTTTGTAGTTATACCAAATGTTAATTATGTCATATGAGTGATTATATCCTTTAAATATATACCAAATGTTATTATATCAAATGTTACTATACCAAAAAAAGTTATACCAAACATTACACACCCCGTAGCGAGTGGTTAAAAAAGTGGAATCTTGAGCGTTGCGAGGGTTTCAAGGCACATTAACCTTCGTACGGCACGTTAAACATTGCTTTCACCACCCCAACACGAACAAAATACTGACTATAAAACATCAAACTAAATTAAATCCATCGATTTCTTCAATATTTATGATTCAAAATCATCAATTTGTATGAAATTACTTTGCACTCTTGTGGATAAAATGCAATTTTGCTATCTGTTTTCGAACAGAAAAGTAAGCCGTTACCCGTTAGTGTGGTGAAAATATAATTTTCTTGTATGCCATTTAAACATTCTACGAAACAAAGTTATGCTTATTATACTTATACCAATTCATCGTTATAACAATTTACATTATGCGCATTAGCATTATACGAAATCTGTTATGCGAAATAATGATATGCGTATTAAACGTTATGCGTAATAAACGGTATGCCAATTCATATTAGGAGTATTCAGTTATGCGAATTAATATAGACCCGTTTTTATAGCCAATAGCTCATGCCTTACTAGCTCGCGATGGGACCAGTGCCTTAGGGTTATAATCGCCAAAATTTGAAAAAGAAACGATTTTTTTTGCGGTTTTTTCGATTTTTGACAAAGTTGCGTTCGGCGCTCGAGATCACAAACTTGGATTATTCATTAGGCCAACATCATAAACAAGTCTGCAAAAAATCAGAACTACCGGATTTGCCGCATACTGCCCCATACCTTCAGGCGACAAAGCTACCTACTATTTTGGTCTTTGCTTCGCTCAGACCAAAAAATTGCCTCAGTTAAAAATGGATCACTTTATGTCCTTGTTGTTCAATCTACTATTGTTGCTGCAGTATAGGTATTAGAGCTTCATTCTTCGACTTAAAAAAAAGAATTGACAAAATAACGCCCCAGATAGTGTTTCGCATGGTGCTAAAATCGGCAACGTCTTCGTTGAGAATTATTAGTACTTAAAAACTTTCAATTAAACCAATAGATTAGATTAGATTAGATTAGATATATTTATTTCACAACATGATTACAGTACAAATTACATTTACGTCAATTTATAAGAATCTAAAGCGGGCAAAACATAATCTGAGCTAAAGTCTGTATGTAAAGTTCACCTGTATTAATTTTGTCAAAACGGAAAAATAAAAAGTAACCGAATAAGTAAGTGTATGGATAAAGTTTACATATTATGTTCTAGTCTTAGATGTCCGGGGTGAATTTTAGTAAAAGTTGTAGTAAAGGTTCTTTTACAAGGTGGAGAGTTGTCACGAGCTGGCCGAAGACACCGTGGCAGGGGGCGCCGGCGCAGCGCTGCGAGCGCACCTTGCTCGCTGCGATATTCACGACGGACACGCATTCCTGCAAGTAGACGAGGTGAGATTCAATGCATACTAATATAATAAATGGGAAAGTGTGTGTGTTTGTTTGTTTGTCCGTCGAATTGGCGAGACGACTAAAAAAACTAATTAGTCCGTCACAAAGAATTTTCGACACGTATTTTTTCTTTTTTTCATAAACGAAAAATGATGACGGTACAGGGCGTTGAAGTTTCGCGTGATGTCACGCCTAGGTGCAATTTTTATTTAGAAGTGACGTCACAAGCCCCCACTCCGGAACTTTCACGCTCTATATCTTTGTATTTTTTCATTAAGAGGATATGGTAGCGAAAATGCTAAAATGGAAAGGAGCCCCCCTTTCAACTTGGGAATTTTAGTTAAATGTACAAGTGTTATTAACTAGATTTATCGAAAAAAAATTGTCCATTAAGAACAACTCAGTCAAAAGATATTTCAAAAAAATCTTTAAAATCGAGGTTCCGCTCTCGACTCTTTCCTCCTTCAAAACTTAATCAATCGGGCCGAAATTGAAGAATCTGAATAACAAAGAAATAATCTATGTCGGACCGTTTAGCTTTTTTGGTTAATTGTTACCAATCTTGAGTATCACACCTTTTTTTGCGCCACAATGAAAAAGGCCGTTTTTGGAAATTTTTGATTGGCTCTAGAGTCTTTAAAAAGCAGAATATCAAAAAAATCAAAACGGTCCGACACAGATAAAAATAATAACAATCTGTGTTGAAAAAATCATTGCTCTATCTTCAAAAACCAGGGAGGAAATAGTCGAGAGCGTTTGTATGGAGAATTGACCCCTACCGTATCGTCTTAATTAGAAAAAGCGAAAAATATGTGTTCAGTATTTTTAGACGATCTAACTGACGGACTAAACAGAATGCCAATTTATTTATGTAGTCGTCATCCCTATTGAAGTTTTTTTTTTAAGTGGAGATAGCTGAAGGGATGGAGACTGATATAGTCTACTTTTTGTCTATTTTATTTATTTTATTTAAACTTTATTGCACAAATTAACAATAAAAAGTACAAATGGCGAACTTAACGCAAAACAGAGATAGTTAGTCAGTATGAGATCCAACTCCCCACTTACCTAAAATAGGGGGTGGAAGTTTGTGCAATGAAGCAATGCGCAATTTTCGAATTTAACGCGAATAATTCCGCGGGAAAAAGCTAGTTTTCTATAAATTTCATTTTATTGTTAAGAGCTTATGGTGCTCTGCCTTATTGGAGTATAGTTCAGACCCGCATAATCGCTACCTAAAAATTGGTACGTTGTTGGGCAATGGTACGTTCGAGCACAAAGATGCAAAATAGTACATTACGATACAAGTGCGTAAAAAAGTAAGTTTTAAATCGACACGAGTTACGAATTTCCTTTTCGCACGTACGACGTTTTTCAGTACAGATGACCCTTCGCAAATCGTCGTACCATACACGTGCGAAAAGGAAATTCGTAACTCGTAATTTATCGCCACTCGTTTCGCACTTCCTTTTTTTCGCACTAGTATCTTAATGTACTATTTCAGTAGTAACTTTCTTACAGTTGGAATTATTTTACACATTGCAAGGCGTGTTTTGATTGCAATACGCAATACATATATTTGCAACGTAGCGGGAGTGATTTTTCGTGACGTCATTCCACTGAAGAGGATAACAACAACACTCAATAGGTACTCAATATTTATTGCGTTTCATGTGTACACATAAAAGGTCTTAAGCAAAGTACAGTCTCAACATGAACCCTGTGAGGGCATAGCAACATAATAGTATATTGTGCAACAAGGGAGGTAAGGGGGATTTTGCCGACGAGTGTTAATAACTCGCGACAGCCGCAGGCTGGAGAGAGTTATAGACACGAGTTTACAAAATCCTTACCTCCTGACACACAATACATATATTTCATCACATTTGAGAGGAAAACACAGAGAAAAAAATCATAAGGCAAAACCTTCAATGAATGGCGGTGTTGTACTGTCCGTTGCTATGGCAACGCGATCAAGCGCGCAAATCGAGATGGCCGTCACAATTTCCTGCCAGATTGCAAATTATAACGATTTATCTACGTGACATTCACAAAATAAATGTAAAATACACTGAAATAATTGTAAAACATAAATTAAATGCATTTCTCATACCGTATAATATTTTTTTATAGCTTAATAGTCAAATTTTAGTTGTGCAAAAAAAATCCTTGGCTGATTGAAACATCCTTTGCCTGAAGTATTGTACGGATTGTATTAATTTTTAAAACTAAATCCATTACTCCCCTGGGAATAAAATATGTAGTACATTATTCTTCAGTACACGTAGACGCAATGAGACCTTTAAACAGCAAATGTGATGAAAACAATGTATTAAGGTAATCTTTAAAACTAAGTAAAGTAAAACAGAAATCTATTTTCCATTTAAAAAATCTTGAATACAATAACAGGCTTTACTAATTAAATGTCGTTTTAATTGAGATTTAAATCTGTTTAATATTTGTTACTACCTGTTTGAAAATTTGTTAAAAAATATTGACTGACATGCCGAATGGACCAGAGTGGACCATTTTCATGTCTGAGAGTTCTTGTTGAGTCTTGAGAGTTTGGAGGGACTAATATCAGGATGTAAATTTGATGGACGAAAGTACTGCGGGAAAAGGGAAACATTATTTTTAACGAAAGTGCTTATTTCTAATAATACATCGATGGCAGAGTTAATCTGTTATGTTGAATAAAGTATTCTTTGCAGCTGGACATAACAATCTATACTTCCTATAATTCTAACGCATCTTTTTTGCAATAAAAATAGTTTTATTACATCGGAACTATTTCCCCATAGGACTATGCCATACTGTAGCCAAGCGTGTGCGTATGCTAAGTAAGCACAAAGAGCTGTCTTTTCCTCCGTACATTTTTTTAGTTCGTATAAGGCATACTAAAATATAGGTATAGTAAAAGATGGAAGCGGATGCCGGATCTGAACTAGTTCTTCGGATATTTCCCATAAGGCAGAGCACTAATATGTGCCTGTGTTAGATAATGTAATGGAACTCGACTGTAGCTTTTAAGCCCATTTACACGATTCACATTAGTTTCAATACATCGCGATATTTGAAGGAGATCCTTTCTCAGCTCCTGTTGTTATTATAATATTCTCTTCGGTTGGCACGATAGTCATTAGTCACCCATTGACCACGAACACTGTACTTAAGGCTAGGTATGCACTACACGGCTAGCCGCAACCGCACGCGGCCAGTCGCTTAGTGCGTACTAACCTTAAAGGGTTCGAAACGTCGCGATTATTGTAAATTCATCATACGCGATAAAATCCGTCTTTATAGTTGTCCTGTTGTGATTTTTTTATTGTTTCTGAAATATTGTTTACAACCCAACCCCTGTTACCCCCTGTTAACAACAGAACATGCGCCTAGGTATAGTTAATAAATTAATTTATTACAATAACATAACAATAGTATTTAGTTACCTGGCCACTTTTTTTTAAAGTTGTCCGCCCCACTTGTTTTGTAACATGGGTATTTTTTCCGCGATTGATACTCAGAATCGCGAGGTCTTTCGATCCTGATAGGAGAAAAAAACTGTCCCAATACTTCCATACATTTTTCAAACCTTCCATTCCGTTACCGCCATACAAAATATATGAAAAAAACCGGCCAAGTGCGAGTCGGACTCGCCCACCGAGGGTTCCGTACAAACTATTTGAAAGAAGATGGTTTAGGTAATATCTCGTATTAATTTGAAGTACGATATACATCAGCAAAAATCTGAAAAGTTTTTTGTGAATTAAAAAAAATTTTTTAAGATACAAACACGATTTACCCGTAATGTTTAGCATAAAACCAATGTTTCCTAAAATTTTCATAATTTTTTTTGGTAAACTTCGGAGAAAAGGGCACTTGACCTAGTAACTTTAAATTTACAGTTTGTTCCCCTTCCCCATTTTGGCCATTTTCCACAATTAAAATGTTTCCACTACAAAAATTATACTTTCTATTTGCAGAGGTTTACAATGTTCACAACTATTCCAAATTTCAAGTTTATATAGCATGAGTAGTTCTCGAGATGTTTAGTAATGTGACAGACGGACAGACAGACGGACAGCGTCGCACCATAAGGGTTCCTGTTGTACATTTTTGGTACGGAACCCTAAAAATAGTAACGGAATGGAAAAAACTTGGGACACTTTTTTTCTCCTATAAGGATTGAAAGAGCTCGCGATTCTGAGCGGAAACCTCATGAGATTTTCCAAATCCAATAGGAAAAGGGGGGTGGACAGCTCTGAAAAAAATGGCCCACCTATATGACAAAAATGTGTTGAATGGCCATATTTTATTTAGGCACCTAAGAAGGGCAGTGGCCGGAATTGGTTACGAGGACGTCGCAGTGTATCAGAAGGAGGGTTTACAGTGTCCCACGGTGGCACCCAAGTTCGTTGTTGGGGCATCAAGGAAGTGCAGACGTGGCTGGAGTCTCTGCAACTGGGAGAGTATTGCGAAGTATTCGCCAAGCATGATGTTACGGGTCGAGAACTATTCTCTTTAGCGAGGAGAGATTTGCGTGATCTCGGTATTATAAAAGTTGGCCATGTCAAGAGAATTCTGCAGGCCGTGAAAGAACTCCAGTGACATCCGCGCGGCCGCTCCGAAGAGCGTAGCAAGCCGAGCTTCAGTGATATACTCCGTTAAACATGAGCACGAATCAAGAGATTATACCTACCTTTATGGTTGTTACTCATTATAGGTCATTTAAAAATATCATAATATCTAACTTCGTAAAGTACCTAGCTAATTTGAATGTGTTTAGCAGAACATTTTGTCAAAGTATAATGTAAAAGCTGAAGGAAAATAATTTCCAAACTACTTATCTACCTATCAAATTGCTTTATTCAATTATTAGTTAGCTATATTTTCTTTCAAAAGAATCTTAATATGAAGCCTTGTTTTTCTATCGACTAATACCTAATGTTGTTATACATTAACTCTTTTCCATGCATATTACAACAACCATACACGCGCCAATATAATTCAACCATAATGTTCGGATTTAAGATTCGTCTAACAAAAATTAGAGCTCTTGCTGTAAATGTAACTTTTTTTCTTTAAATAAAGTAATGGACTAAGGGCCAGTTTCATAAACCACAGTTAACAGACATGTCAACGTCACGCAGCAGAAGTGTAATACGAAAGCTAAATTCGGGAACGGACCCCTAAGCTAGACTAATTGGAATAAGGTCAATCGGGATAACTGCGACTACTAAAATATAAAGTATAACTTTGACTGCCTAAAACTACTACGAGTATCTACAGTAATTTTACTAACAATTGATTGTCTTCTTACTGTATATTAGTTATCTATGTTTTATTTTTTCAGACTCTCATCTAAAAATATAGATTCCGTATACATTAAAATGCGATTTTTATATGAGATGGCAGAAATAGTTATACTTAATTACCCCGCCGAGGGAAAATTTCAACTATTGATAAATAAATTGAATAAATATGCTATCATAATATTGCTACAAATGAATTTAATGATGAATTTTCGTTACGGTGAACCTAGAGTGGTAAACCGGATATCATGTGGTTTGTCAAAGCGTAAGGAAACTATATAAAACACTCATTTTTATGTAGGCCCTTCCATTTGTGTAAAAAAAACTTACAAGATGTTAGCCGGGTGATGGGAATCGTGCCTATTAGAAATATGTCGATACTGTGTCTATACTCGCGCACCCCTTATTATCTGTTCATAATCAGAACAATAGCGAGCTAAAGTGCTTCAAATAATCGATAACACACAATGACGTTCAATATAAAAGTATATATAGCCCTTTCCAGAGCCAGTATCACTAAATGAGCCACTTAATCGATATAAAACCTCGAATCGAGTACATCACTTGATTTTCATATAAAATATGGCGGGGCAATTAAAACTACCAAATTGTCGAAATTAGCCTCCATCGCAATTTGAGCGGGGCAATTTAAACTATCGCAGAAATACTATTAAAACATGAAAATCAGAAGATTGAAGGACATACAAACATAAAATAGTTCATAAATTTATTGTGCAACTAACTGTTGAAAAAAATGTTTAATCACATTAAAACCATACTTTTTATGGAATGTTTGGGAGGCTGTCTCTCACGCGCATACTACCAATTTCGTTGAAAATTACACGGTCGTGTAGATCAGAGATCATTAGGTCTATCAACACCATCTACGGTGAAATGATGAGAGCTTATGTTACGCTATCTGGACATGTATGACACTACAGTAAATGATGTAAAATATGGAAGATATTTCAATTAGTTACAATTCCCTGCAGTTACTATTGCCCCGACTAACCATATAGTTGGATTTTTGATCACACATTGTAGATTGGTGCAGTTTGGAAAAGGGTTAAAAAAACAACAAAATCTACATTGCGCTAGTATCTAAACCTTTATAAACTATATTTGATATGAATAAGTAGGTAATTTAGCAATCACTATCATTCAGTGTTTAAGTATAGGTCTAGTAACTAGGTGTTCATTTGTTCAATAATACTACCAAATAACATTATTACCTTAAGCGGTTGCCCTAAGTAAGTAGTGGCACTGTTGTCGTGGTGTGTCATATTTTCGTGTGCGTGTGGATTGAGTGAGCGCCTTCCGAAAATAAAAAAAAATATTCTGATGTAAAACGAATCTCTGAATTTGTAAAAAGATAAATCAAAAGATACAGTCATTAACATGTGCTCACTCAGTTCTCACAAACTACCAACGAAAACAGTGAATGTATTCATTTAACATATAATATTTATATACTAACATTTAGTAAAAAATATGCCAACTTACCTCTATAAATTTTAGATCACCTAGTGACGTATTTAATTTTTTACAATTAGTTTCTTATGCTCACTCAATTCTCACACTTTTGAAAAGCCGAATTTTGATGAAAAGCATAAGATTTAGACCGCTATTATATGTGTATAGTTTAGTAAAAGTGAAATGGGAATTTGTAAAATACAAAACGAACCACTAACGTGTCAGGTTTTTTTATAATAAATTTTTGTAAGTGCTCACTCAGTCCACACGTTTTGAGAAAGTTAAAAATGTTAATATCTTAACATTTGTAGCACCACAGACACTCGAAAGTACTTCAACATTTAGTAAAAATTTTTACTAAATATCCACCATCTAATATTTTATATTCGTTGTCTGGTTTTAAAGATATTCAGACATAACTTTTCTCATACAAATGTATCATGTAGGGTGACCACACTATGTCGGCTCCTGATTTTCCCCGCCTTCCCATTGTCATATTGAGATTGGGGAGTTTCGTTCAATTTTGATAATAGTTTATATTAAACTAATACCTTATTAATTCTTCAACTGCAAACTGTTTTTAGGTTATGTTCTTGGCCTAGTGATGATGTGTATTGTGTAATTTTTATCGACGTCAGGATAATAACCATATCGACATTCATGCATTAAATGGACATGAATGATAATTGATAAGAAACAAAGAATATAATACTTCACTAGTAAGAAACCAGAAATCAGGAGCAGACATAGAGTGTGGTCACCCTACATGATACATTTGTATGAGAAAAGTTATGTCTGAATATTTATTTTTAACAAGCAGAAACGTCTGCTAACGATTCTAAACATTTTTATATTAAAGGAAAAAATGGAAAAATTTACGCTTCCGGCGGGACTTGAACCCGCATCATTTGCAATCCGTGCAAGGCTCTTAACCAAGGCTCTTGGTCCCGCCGGAAGCGTAAATTTTTCCATTTTTTCCTTTAATATAAAAATGTTTATGTCTGAATATCTTTAAAACCAGACAACGAATATAAAATATTAGATGGTGGATATCTAGTAAATTTTTTTACTAAATTTTGAAGTACTTTCGAGTGTCTGCGGTGCTACAAATCTTAAGATGTTTACATTTTTAACTTTCTCAAAACGTGTGAACTGAGTGAGCACTTACAAAAATTTATTATAAAAAAACCTGACACGTTAGTGGTTCGTTTTGTATTTTACAAATTCCCATTTCACTTTTACTAAACTATACACATATAATAGCGGTCTAAATCTTATGTTTTTCATCAAAATTCGGCTTTTCAAAAGTGTGAGGATTGAGTGAGCATAAGAAACTATTTGTAAAAAATTAAATACGTCACTAGGTGATCTAAAATTTATAGAGGTAAGTTGGCATATTTTTTACTAAATGTTAGTATATAAATATTATATGTTAAATGAATACATTCACTGTTTTCGTTGGTAGTTTGTGAGAACTGAGTGAGCACATGTTAATGACTGTATCTTTTGATTTATCTTTTTACAAATTCAGAGATTCGTTTTACAACTGTTTTAGAACTTTTACTAAATGATCAGCATATTTTTTTTTATTTTCGGAAGGTGCTCACTCAATCCACACGCACACATACTTTCTGCAACAACTATATACTTTCCTTATGATAACTATTAAGAGCATGAGCGTCGCCAAACGTTGACTAATAAACAAACAAATAGACTGCAATAAAAAATATTGTACGTACTGGTGTGTTACAATAGTACATTACGATACAAGTGCGTAAAAAGGAAGTTCGACACGAGTTACGAATTTCCTTTTCGCACGTGTATCGTACGACGTTTTTCAGTACAGATGAGCCTTGGAAGTTTCGACCTGGCATATAATGACCCACTTCTCGCACTAGTGCGTAAAAAAGCACCATCTGTACTGAAAAAACAATTTGCAAAAGATGTCAGACTTTGGACGTGAAATAAGAATAACCAGTTTACATAATTACTGAAACCAAACTGCAAAATATGTTAATATATAGCTAGGCTATAGATATGACCTCCGTTATAACAAATTTAGCTAAGTAATTCGTTACATAGCTGTATGATTCATGAATCATTAATTCATTCGATACATTAATGTACTAAAAGACTGAGTAAAAGCTCGAGTGTGTAGCGTCAGCGGCATTAGACTCGCAGCTCGCAGGCGGCTGAGCCGTGTTGCTACACTCCGTTTCTCGGTAGCGCTTGCTGCATCCTCCCGAAAATGGTTCACATTATCTTACCTGTTAATTATAGGTATACGAGGGTCATGCCAAAAGAAATTAGATACTCAAAATTTACATACTTTATTCTTTATTACAGCTATCTATTTTTTCGAAGTATTCACCGTGAACACGTATACACGTTTTCATCCGTCTAAACCACTTAGAAAATACCGATGACCACTCTTCTTTAGACACCTCAGAAATTTCGTAATTATACGCAGCCAACGCATCTTCTTTGTTCTCAAATCGCCTTCCTTTTAATTTTTCTTTAATTTTAGGAAAAAGATAAAAATCACAGGGGGCTAGTTCAGGGGAATATGGGGGGTGGGGCAGAATAGTCACGTTTTTTGAGCTGAAATAGTCAAGTGTTCTAGCGGAAGTGTGCGGGGCAGCGTTGTCGTGGTGCCAGAGCAGGTGCCGGGTTCCTGACTTCGGCCGCTTGTCACACCAAGCTGACAGTACTCTTGGGGCACAAACTGTCACATACCATTCTGAATTACTTAACTGTCTTTTGATCTTCTAGCACTATTGTAGCAATATGTCCCGTCTTGCAGAAAAATGAGGCAACCATTTGTTTTTGTGTGCTTCGGGTTCGGCGACATTTTGTTGGCGTCGGCTCATCTTCAAAACACCATACTGTGGACTGTCGCTTTGTTTCGGGATCGTAGTTATATAGCCATGTTTCGTCACCAGTAAGTATATCATATACGTTTTTGTTCTCGCCTGCGTCGAATTTATCTATCATAAATTTGCACCAATCCACGCGACGGTCTTTCTGTAAATCGCTGAGCTTGTGCGGCACCCATCTTGAACAACGCTTATGAAGAGACAGTTTACTATGAATTATAGTTTGCAATGCTGCTGATCCAATGCCCAGTTCACGCTCGAGCTCTACATATGTAATTCGTCGGTTCGCACGAATATTTTTTTCCACAGTCTTTACATTTTCTTCAGTTACTGCGGTTGGCGGCCGTCCGGTCTTCGCCTCATCTTCAAAGCTCTCCCGTCCTCTTTTAAATTCAGCAAACCAATTGAAAACAGTTGCACGTGAACACGCAGACTCTCCAAAAGTCGAGACTAAAAGTTCAAAACACTCTTGAGGTGTTAAACATTTTTTAAAGTCATAATATATCATAACACGAAAATCACGTCGAGTAAGCTCCATTGTTGCGGAAAATTCCCGCCAAAATTATTTAGAAGAAAATAATTAAAAAAGGAATCCTAAGAATTTCCAAGTGTTCCATTTTTAAATTTATAAGCAGATAACCTACCTTTACATTGGTGTATAACTGGCCAGTATCAATCAAATGACCATGGAGTAGAGGATCTAACTTCTTTTGGCATGACCCTCGTAGTACCTATTGTCCTTCTTCTTTAAATCATGTTACCCTTTGCTGGGGTGTAGTGCTCGAATCATATTCCTCCATTGACTCCGGGTCTTGGGCAGCTTGGGTAACCTTCTCTCACCCCATCCCTAACCTAACACCCTGAGCTCTTGTTCCATTTATAATCCTACAAATAAAGCTTCTACAAGAAAGGCTTAGCATAACTATCAAACTTGCGAATCTCGTCTTAGCCTGCGAGGAAGACGCGAGCAATAAAATGGCATGTGGTTACAAAATCCTTGATGGATTGGTGGCAATGATCAGATCTTGATCTATACAGCGTTTACTTCTTAATGTAATGTTACATCAGGCGTAGATGCAATCACTAACTATGTATAACAGTGTCTGTATCTACACACACCCCTACTACATTATACACGCCTAAAGCCTGACCAGAAATAGGTATATGATTATTGTCAGGAGGGCGCTCTAATTCTGATTTATGGAGTTTCAGTTCTACTGAACTGAAACTCCATAAATCAGAATTAGAGCGCCCTAAATCAGAATTAGAGTTCTACTGAATTTTGTAACCACATGCCATTTTATTGCTCGCGTCTTCCTCGCAGGCTAAGACGAGATTCGCAAGTTTGATAGTTATGCTAAGCCTTTCTTGTAGAAGCTTTATTTGTAGGATTATAAAGAAAATAGTTCTAATGGAATTCGTCAACATGGTGCGTAAGGCAAAGGTCCCACCGCGAGCTAGTAAGCTATGAGCTATCGGCTATAAAAACGAACAAAAGATATGCACTCCCGTACAAATAAAAGAGACACGGCGATGTTTATAGTTACTCGCCCAGCGGTGAGCTATCAAAATCGCCGTGTCTCTTTTATTTGCACGGGAGTGCATATTTTTTGTTCGTTTTTATAGCCGATAGCTCATAGCTTACTAGCTCGCGATGGGACCAGTGCCCAATCATATATTTCTGGTCAAACTTTGCTATATTATGGTGGTTCTTAAATATTATACCTATATATAATAGTTTATAAGAGAATCATGTATACTAAAGTTCTGTAAATAGGTAGGTACTCGAACATTTATTATGAAGATACCTTTATAATATTAAATTATAAATTTATTATAATATTTAAAATATTCACCATTAATGTTACTCTCTATAACTTACACATACATGATATTTGATTTACTTACTTACATAAGATATTAAACATACAGGTAGCGGTTTACCTTTTCGTTATAAACTGTAACTATCGATGTGAACTTTTTCTAGTTCTCTATTTGCTCGCTATCCACTCCACTAAGGCGCAATGGCTGACTTCTAGACTTCTGTACATCTTTTGTAAACAAGGCATTTTAACATCGAAATCGCTACCTCCTTTTTTGAACTCTATAAGAAACACACTATACTTCTCTCGTACTTACATTCATAAACAGTGACTAATATTTTTCTACTAGTAACTAGTTAATTAGTACACTAATAAATATGTTCTAAATATATTACATTTGATATTTGGTGGTTAAGGATTACTTCGTTATATTTAAAATAAATTATGCATTGAACTGTCTAGCAACTAGATAAGTAATTACAAGGTACATATAAGTATATTATGTATATTATGTCGTTGGGAACAGACACGGTGAATTTATTAGCTACATATACTTACTTCCTAAAAATATAATTGTTGATGTTTAAAATTATAAAAAACCCTGCACTCTAACAAAAAAATTCTGGAAACTTGATATTGTGAATCACAGTAAATCTGCAATTGCACGCAGGCGGAGCGAAAGTTATATAAAACCCGTTCTCCCAAGGGAGTTATGAACATTCAAGTAATTATAACCATAATTAACTTTTTTTAGCGTATTTCATACTTTTTTGTTGCAAGTGTTATGAAAAATATTGTGTGTAACTCCGGTCGGGGCGTATGAATATTGCAAACGAGAGTAAGTCAAATCACAACGCCTTGCCGGAGCGATTTAAATACTAGAGTCGAGTAGGTACAACAATACTCCGCCCCCTCGTTTCACAATCTATTATTCGCCCTCTTGTGAAACTTTATGATAAATTAACATTATTCGGGCAATACAACAATAATATTTTTTAAATTATGAAGAAACTTTTTTCAGATACGAGTAGGAATCTACAAGTTTTAGGGATCATAACATTAAGAATAATTATATAGATACATATTAGCATTCTAAAATGGAATATTATAGTAGCATACTTGTAGGTACCTACTATTATATATTTTTGGTCGATTAAAACATAGGAATTTTTGATAATAAATAGGTAGTAGCATGTATACATATAATAGTTCGTATTCTCTACAATATAATGGTTAAAACCAAATTCTAAATTAAAACAAGCAATGTTTGTTTTGTTTGTCGTGATGCGTGTTGTAACAATATTGTATTAATACAAAACTATGCGAAACGTGATCTATTCTTCTAAATTTCATTAATACTTGTATGTATTGTTAATATCGATGTACTAACTTTAATAATTAGGTATGTATGAAAAGTATGCTGTCTGCTCTTTTTAATATACATAAGTATTATAAATGAATATTTAAAGTGAGTTTGATAGAATCGGTAAGGGTGAATGAATAGTAGCCCAACCAATAAGTCCCCGCGCAGCTGCAGGAGCCCATGCGAGACGCGTGACCACATCTTGGCCTTACACAAGTATCTATGTCTACTAATCTTAAGATGCAACAGGAGCGGAAATGATAAATAGGAAAGGAGGCCCCTTTCAATTTGTGAATTTTAGTTATACTCGTGTTATTAACTAGATTTATAGAAAAAAAGCCTGTCTCTGATTGTACGCTTTGTTGAGATAAGCGGGGTTTTAATGTCCCGTTTTCTCTTGTGTTCTCGTGCTCTGCTCGCCGAGTTCAAGGGGTATAGTCGGGGACTTTTGAATTTTGATTTATTTTTCAGCTCTTTAACTAGTGAAAACAATTTAGTAAGTCGACAGTTTTATCCCAAACTATGTGCTCAGTACCGTTTAATAATCGTTGCTTTTTTCCTATTATTAATTATTTCTAAAAAATATAAGTTGAATGAATGAAACTGTAATGTACTTTATTTTGTTTTAAAACGTTAGGCGCTGGTAGTTCTGAACCGTCGACGGCGACGTTCAGCTGGACGTCTTCCGCGGCGTTTATGTTAAAATGTTCGGGAGTAGTCGTTCTCGCAAATCTCGCAGTGCAGCGTCCGAGTGTCGCACGCGGCGGGCGAGAACGTCCAATCCCGGACATACTCGTAACAATAACATAACATAAGAGACGCCGCGGACGACGTCCAGCTGCACGTCGCCGTCGACAGTTCAGAACTACCAGCGCCTTATTAATTATTACACATAAAATTTCCGTAGAATGTATCACTGTATTACTCTAGGGTTCCAAGCAACTTAAAATAGATCTATGAAAATAGTACAGTCATACCTACACACTGACACGAACAAACATCATCAACAAAGTCTGAAAACATTATGAGCATATAAGCGTGTTCAGATACTTTTGTTCGTGTATGTGTGTAGTGTAGGTAGGTATATTTTCTATTGTTGCAGCTCAACACAGTAAGTACCTACAGTCATTATTAATAAAAAATATGCATGTGTCAAAAATATAGGTACACTTTGTAACATGAGCAAATCGAATATTTTTAACAGCGCATTCCTGATCAAGTGTTCACATTTCATTACTACAAGGTCATACCTATAAACTTTTTTGGATGTCGTCAAGTTTGAATTATTACCAATAAAAAAAACTCATTTTTATTTTTTAATACAAATTGTTATTTGATGGCGAATAATTAATATAATTATTACGGGGCATAATCTAACTAGATATTCTTCATAATAGGTGTCAAAGTTCCATTGCAAAAAGTAGGTTTACGGTTACGGATGACATTAACTTACATTACATTCCAAAAAACTTAACGCATGTTGCATAAAATACTATAAAACTTATGTTAAGTAGGTACTTTTTTTTCTTCTGTCCTCAGAAATGCGCGGTTTAAATGTTTCGGCTTCCTCATGTTACAAATTTCTTGTGCAAATGACTTTCACAGGGGAGTAAAATGCGGAAACTGACACTTGACATGAGTGCTACTTATAAATTAATGACGGAACTTACAGAATCATTCGTGATTTCGTGCAACTCTTTTATACTACGTACGAAAATTGGAATTCGTTTTAACATGTGTCTGTAAGTAGTTAATGAATTTGCGATTTTACGTTAGTACAGTTGACAATAAAAATTGATTAATTAAGGTGTTCGGTGAAATAGATATTTTAGACCTTTATTTATAATTTTCTTTAAATAGACATAGAAAAAAGTTGGTTAATCAGTTGTTACCAATAATTTAAAACATACACCACAACCGTGCTAAGGGCCATAACCTACTAGTTTATATTTTTACTGTTTACAGATTTCTAATGTGAGTTGTTCTATATTATGTGAAAACACAAACTTATTTTTAAAACGTGTAGAATTACACAAGTTACTTAAGTAAGTTTTTATAATCTCCTTTCCTCTACATGAACCCTAAGACTACCATATCATTAAGTTAGTATAATTATGTAAATTGTTCTTGAATTTATTAATGGATATGTATGTGTATTGTATATTATGTGTGTCAAAATTTAAAAAAGACTTTACAGATCGATTCACAAAAGCTGACATGAATAGAATGAAGAAAACTTTGATTGTAAGAGCTGTATCGATATACACTCATAAGTCTCACAACGTAACTGTCAAGAGCTTCCATTTGATTGGCTCAGCAGTTCTCAAAAAGTTTGTATATAGCCACGTCAGCAAATTTTAATTGATCCTATTTTGTTACCAACATTTAGTACTTAACATAAGTCGACTTTCGTATCATTGTTATAATTAAGAAAATATAGATAATAGAGAACCTTAATGTCGAAATAAAACTTACTAAAATCTCAATTCATCAAAAAATCTTGGTAACAAAATAGGAATAAAAAAAACAAATTTAACTTTTTCCTTAATTTTTGTACAAACTTTTCGAGAACTGTCATACACATGCATATTTTCATTACTCGTTCGCTCCATTCGTACCAGCTCCTGTGAAATGGCCTGTACCTAGGTTTGCAATTTGCTCGAAATCCTACTTGGGACGTTGACTGATAAATTGATAATCAAGTCAGATTCTTTTAAGCACAATTAAATTGTTAACTGCATTTACCATTCCTAGTAACCGTTCACCCTCTTCTTATTTAGGTTGTCAGCATTTTATATGTATTTGCCGCAAGCGATGTATCGACTGCCCATCGAAACGGTTAAGTTTAATTTGGCTATGGTTGTGTTTTGTTTTAATTATATTACATAGATTTGCATAGTCAGGCCAAGTTAACTGTGTCGACTTGACAAGTAACAGTGTGGAAGTGCCGACATTAACTTAACCTACGTACTTATAATATAATACTTTCATTTATACCTATAATACTGCAATTCTTTAAGACTGTGCAAGTGATGATTTTGACGATCTCTAACTAGTCAACAAAATGATGTAACATTCCCTCATATAAAGTGTTCTATGTTGATTTGTATAAGGACTTTAGGACCGTATCGAATAAAAATCATTATATTCTTAATATGCTATTTGCGTTTTTTTTTTCGTAGTGAGATGTATATTGTTCAGACAATAACGATTGCAATAAGTGAATCAAAAAATATATAAAGGTATTCAAATTTCGTCAATTGAAAACTTCGATTTCGAAAACTTTGAAACTATTTTTTCGTACCTTGTTGTTACAGTGTCAATAGGTATTATGAAATGTCTACTTTAGTGGCTTTCATACCGAATTAGTTCATTACCTACTAGAAACGGACACATCTTAAGTCCTCAATTAATTAGACTGTTCAAGAATTCGCATACCTACTTTGCAAATACTTTGCAATTTATTCCTAAATACTGTCAAGCAAATTCTTTTTCTACTCGTCGACTTTAATCTGTCAATTAGGACACCTCAGACTAAACTATAAGTGCTAACTTTTCAGTGTTGAATAGTCTTTACACTTGGCTAGACTTTAACTATAATATTTTCATTATAGTTATCTGTAATAATTCAACTACCTATAGGTAATAATTTCAAAAATTGAACTTCGTACAAGTTTTTACAAATTTGCAATACCTACCTAGCAAATTTTTCTGTATCTGAAACACATTTTTTTATCTGTCGTTTTATCGGCCAATCAGAGACAGTTACCTACAGACAATTGGCTGCTAGGAAATGCGATGTTGATACAACGGTGAAAGACGCTATTAACATTAATTTTAACTTGAATTTTTGTGATATTGTTCGTCCTTTGATGATGAAGATGATGACTCATAGAAAAAGTATTACTATATATAAATTGATATAATCAAGCTTTTCACTCCCGTGCCGTAGTATTAGGCCACTCTGCAAGCTTGTGGCCTAAACATGGTACTCGACTGACAAGCTCTCTATTATATCACGATTGTATAAAATACTATTATCGTCGTATTTTTGAATGTGGTATTAGTGTTACTTAGGTTGATCCACTGACTTTATTCTGTAGTTATTAATATACATATAAAATGAGCATGCAAGGTCGTGAACTGTCTAAAAGGGATTTAAGTTGTGTAATTGTGTATGTACTCACTCTGAATTTTACTCGAAACGGTTCTAATAAGCATCGTGTGATTATAGTCATGTCAACGGAATAGTTCCTTAGATATATTATTTAAAGAATTTCTCTATGTATAATTATTGTATAATTTAAGTACTACAACGAAGTTTTTATTCCTAAATACTAATGGCGTTATTCATAAAATCTTTATAAACCTAAATTTGCTAATAATCGACGTCTATATGCGTCATGCTTACTTTACATGCTAAGACAGCATAACGCATATGGACGTCGATACCTTCCTATACACGGTGTAACATGAGGAAACCGAACAATTTAACCACTCATTTCCGAGGCCAAAAGAAAGAAAAAAAAAAGAGTTTTGATCTGACTTTTTTATTATTATTATTATAAATGGGCTTACTCTTGGCCACAGACTAGCCAAAGGAAAAGACGTGGCCTACGATCATGAGCTCGCCCAGAAGATGCCTGTTCACCCTTGATTTGAAGGTGGCCGAGTTATATGAGCGCGGAAATATAGCCATTAGCCGCCTGCAAGGAATTACACTCCTTAGCAGTGCGGATAAGAAAAGAAGCAAAGCGCTTCGTGCGAATTCGCGGAATATCTGCCAAGTAGGGATGGAAACCGGCCGTGCGTCTAAGAGTCCGATGGTAGAATGGGGACGGTGGCTTATGCTCGTAAAATACCGACAGTCTGACGACTTTCCGCCGATGGTCAAAGACTATAGCTTAGCCGTACAGTTTAAAGTAAATTTCCCCGAAAAACTTTATTTTATTTTTTATGTATTTTATCATAAAAAGTAAAGAACGAGTCTGTTTCAGAGCAACATGAACGCTTACTTACGCGCACCAAAAACATGAAAGTGAAGTTTCGTCCTAGACTTGAGGTTGTTGCACATTCCGCTGGTCATCAAGGCATATGTATTTATAACCGGTTGCCTACTGAACTCAAAACAATTACAGATTGCTCTTTATTTAATAGAGAATTAAAAAAGTTCTTGTTGAGAAGTTGTTTCTACACCGTAGACGAAATTTTTTATAATGTATTATTGTTTCTTGAATAAAAAAAAATAAAAATAAAAAAATAAAAAAATGTTATTCATAAAACTGGCACTTAAATGAATTTTCTCCTTTTTTATTAGGGTTCCTTACCTCAAAAAGGAAAAACGGTACCCTTATAGGATCACTCGTGCGTCTGTCTGTCTGTCTGTCACAGCCAATTTTCTCCAAACTACTGAACCGATTAACTTAAAATTTGGCACACATATGTCAACCTTTGACCAAAAGATGGACATGTAATTTAAATTAAAAAAATTAATTATAGTGGCCACTTTGGAGGGGTTAAAGTGAAAATTAAAAATCAAAGTTTTTTTAACTACTTACATATATTGTGTTGCATATCAAATAAAAGAGCTTTTTATAAGGGTTTCAAAAAAATTAATAATTTTTATTCAAGTAATTTAAGAAAATAGGCAAAAAATTACCATTATCTTCAAAACTATTACTAAGCGTAAAATTTTCATAAAAATACACGAGATAGTCTTTAGATCTATAGATGACAGGAAAACCTATTAGAAATCTACAGTCAAGCGCACAGCGTAAACCGGACTTAAAAAACTCAAATTTCACTCACTGCCGCTGCAAGGAGTTACCAAATCTCTTGAAATTGTGTGATCGCGTTTGAATATTACATATAAATTTATTTGTTTCGTTTTTTTTAGAAATTGTTCAAAATATCGATTATCCGCAAAAATGACTGTGCCTACGAAAAAGGAGGCGCTTAAGCCCTTCTTGTGGTGTACGGAACCCTTGCAACGCGAGCACAACTCGCACTTAGCCGGTTTTTAAAGCCTAATTTTTGAAAGTCGTTACATGACACTTGATTATGCTCCATAATGGCATCAACGCCGTTTAAGCCTTTTTGTACTGTCTGTATCAATATGATGTTTTTTTATTGGAAATAACTCTGAATCTAAGAGGAGCAAACATGAAAATGACATTTTTCTACTCCCGTGTTGTTATTCGTCATTTACAGTGTCGTGCATAGATCGTTAAAACCCTACATAAAAGATGCCCGCCCCCGCCCGGCGCCCCGCGCACCTACGCATACGATATAGCTCTTAAAGCAGTGTTAGGTAGCATTTAAGGGATATAGCGGGGGCGCGGGGCGCCGGGGGCTGGCGGCGGCGCGGGAGAGTGCGAGCGACAGGGTGAGTGCAGGAACAGAGGGGAGGCAGTCGCGTCAAAATACAGGAAACAGTGTGAATTTCACGAAAGTTGTTCAAGAAAACTATTAAAAACTAAGTGCATGGTCGTAGAAAAAGTATTGTATGCAACGGTGTTTAACTGAGTCAAAAAATACTCGTGGCGTCTTAATAACAATTTTCGGCTTCGCCTCAAATTGTTAACCACGCCGCTCGTCTTTTTTGACCTCCTTTAAACGCCTGTTGCATAAAATACTATTTCGCTGTTAAAATTATTCGGTTTCCTCATGTTACACCGTGTATATATGACAAAGACTTCAAACATATTTGAAATAATCAGCCTCGTGTGTTTTTATAAATAAAATAAATATTTGAATTTTATCTGGAAAAAAGAAAATATTAGCTTAAACAGCTAATATTTTCTTTTTTAATCTTATTTACTTAAAAACGTGCAGTTCAATTGTGTTAACACTGTTAACAGTAGGTTTTTAAGTAAAGGAACTTACTTATTGGCAGACTTCAGTCCCAACGATTTGCACCAATGCTATAATTTGCATTTCATGTAAAACAATAATAATTTGTAAAATATTATATCTTAATTTTACAAGATCTATACAGCAAATATACCCTGTCGGCCTAGCCGAAGTGACAATTGTTAGTTACGTGCTGACGTGGCGATCGAAGCCCAACATTAAACTAACTGGCCCCGTAGCCGAATGGCATTTCTCCGACGCCAAACGAAAGCGATCCGCCGCTGGCTCTGTCGCGCCAATACGCAAGCGCGATAGAGATAGATATCTACTAGCGCTTCGTTTCGTGAGCGTTTCGTGAGCGATTGTGCCATTCGGCTAGCCACCCTGGCTCTGTCGCGCCAACACGGACGAGCGGCAGAGACAAGACAGCTAAGTACGGTACTCCACAGTACGGTCAGTACGGAGCGTGTGTGACGTTGGTTGGGTACCTAATTGGTTAAAGGGTTATTACCAAATTTGTTATTTCACCAAGAACTTTAGATTTCAACTTAGCATTGATTTCTGAAAAAAATGAAAAATGAAAATGAAAATGAAATATTTATTTTTCAAGGGATAGGGGTTATTTTTTTTTTTTCGTCCTACCTGTTATATCTTATGATTAATTAAAGTACTTTTATATCACTCATTTTATCTGTAGGTATGTTAATAACTAAGTGAATCAAGATCTTTCTTATACATATTTACATTTGGTACTTCAATTAAAAATACTGTTACTTAATAGCGTGGTTTAATTTCAACCTGATCTAATAGGTATAAAATTGATTTAATTTATATATCTTATACTATTATATTTATTTATTTATCTATTTATTTATTTATACCGACGATCTCGGAAACCGCTCTAACGATTTCGCTGAAATTTGTTATGTGGGGGTTTTAGTGGGTGAAAAATCGATCTAACATATCCTTAGGTCCCGGAAAACGCGAATTTTCGAGTTTTCACGCGTTTTCTTCGCGCGCCATCTCGTGTGGAGTAGTTGTACTGTTGAGACAGAAGTCTTTCGGTCGATGTAAGTATTATTTACTTCAAAGACTAGATGGCGACACAGGTCAAGGCTAACACGAATAGAAAAATACACTGAGCTTTTGTGACGAAACGCGCGCCATCTCGTGTGGAGTAGCTGTGTTGTTAAGACTGAGAGTTCTTTCGATTGATCGATGTAGGTACTATTTATTTTCGAACTAGATGGCGACACAGGTCAAGGATACGAAACAGAACCGAGCGAAGCTCGGTCGCCCAGATATTCATATATATTATTTTATATTATCCCTTACATTCCGAAAATACGGGGCGTCCCAAGACGAGACATGAAGGGAAAGTACCTCCTTACCTACCTTAAATATCTTAGTATTTTTCTGAAAGACTATATTATTTTGAATGTTAGTTATTTTGCATTTAAAGTTTTCTAAGAATTACTTGCTTCGTCTGGGAATCGAACCAACTTTAATGTGATAAAAAATTACCCCTTCTTTTATGATGCCAATTGAAAGAATGGCCAAAAAATTATAATTCATATAAAGTAACAGTTAACACAGTATTTTAAAAGAAAAAAAAATAGTCTGCTCGGTTCCGCCGAGACGCCGCGGGCGACGGATCAGAAAGACCAAGGCCTACGTGCGTTTTCACATTATCCGATCTGATATCGGATCTATGTAGGAAGAAAATCAAAGGCAAAAATCAAAGATCATGGCTTAAATATATGGGATATCTCATATCGGTCCGACATCCGATATCGGGTCGGATAATGTGAAAACGCACTAAGGCATTTTCCCTTCACGTCCCATAGTCTTGGGACGGATCTGTATGAGCTACGACTGTATGCTCCTAGTCCTATTTATTTTTGATAACCTACTTTAAAGTTTAGTTCTAAATGACATCAAAAGCGGTGGTCGTATTTTTGCACTATTTAACATAGGTATTATATTTAGATGCGGGAAAACTGCTGAGCCAATGGAACCATATTATCCATAACCTTAACGTAAGTACAAGCAATAAAGTCGTATATACATAATTTTGACGCTTTGATATCCACATTTAATACCTTGACTGTAGGTAAGTACGTGGTAAGTACTATGTAATCAATTAAAAGTATAAATGTATGTGTATACCCTAACATACAATAAGGTTTAACAATTAACAAGGGTCCATCCACAGAACTTAATTTAGATAGAAGAAACAAATTCATATATTTGTATAAGGGCCGAGCGTGTCAAATTTTGTACTGAAGTTGATTCTTGCCTGTAATTTTAAATATGTCTCAGGCTCTTGATTGTTCATAATTTTTGTGTTGTTGCAATTGAATATCACGTAACGAGGCATTTTTTATGTTTTGGTTGACTTCAACTTACAAAAATTGACGCCCGAAAAGTAAAGACGGACAACTCAGTGGATTTCACTGAGTTCATTTGACACGCTAAGTAGATACGTTTGCTTGATCTATGGTATATATGACATCTGTGGGTCCATCGGACCTTGCCGCTATTATCAGCCTTTACAGGGTGGCTAAAAATTGTGAGCGTCAGGACCCCTGGACCACTACAGATATTTGATGTTTAGTACATACTAAAATTTAGTACCTATTTGATACTATTTGGTACCTGAGTACATATATTTGGTACCTCCACTGATATCGAAAAATCGAGCGAATAAAGTGGCCAGACATTCTGACGTCAGGATGTCTGGACCATTTTTGGTTTACATAGTTCTAGACAACACTACTAATTGATATCTTAGTCAATATTTACTACCTATTTGGTACCTGTCAATATATCTTTTTCAAATTTTTTTGGCGTACCAGAAAAAAGTTATGATGGAATTTAAAGTTGTGAGCCCAGCCGTGGCGTTGAAGTATGTAGCGCCTGTCAAAAGAATAGAGGCAAATCCGCCTGCCCTTCTGCGCGTCAACTTAAATAGGAATTTATTTTTAGGCACTCGCACATCATCTCTACTGACTAGTGGCATTAATATAGTCGAAATATAAAAGTAATTAGTGTAATTACACTAGTTTTCCATTTTCCTCCTGAGAGAACCTCCTACAGTCTCAATAACGTCTAATCTCATGTCATGTCCCTGAGAGACATCTCCTGGCGGAGAAATTTGTAAATCAGTTTACCCCTGACAGCCGGTCATTTTTGCGACTGTTCAGCAGCTGTAGAGCTGTATGGCAGATTTGGCGGCATTGTGGTTGTAGGTACTGATATAGTAGATGATTGATTTGATGTTTGTATTTATTCTTAATTCATAATTGACACTAATCGATGCAAAAAACAAATTTTACCGAAAGCAGTGGTTTATTTATATGATGAACCCTTATAACGGAGCTCGTGGACCATAGAATGGTCCACATCATCAAAATACATCCTATATACCAATATTACCAATGACGCTGTTAATTATAACAGTTTATGCTATTTCCCCCCTAGAATTTGCCCAACTGTTGCCACGTGTTTAGGTCTCTCAGGAGGAAAATTGAAAACTAGTGTTTAAATTACACTAATTACTTTTATATTTCGATAATATTAATGCCACTAGTCAGTAGTAGAGATGATGTGCGAGTGCCTAAAACTAAATTCCTATTTAAGTTGACGCGCGCAGGAGGGCAGGCGGATTTGCCTCTATACTTTTGACAGGCGCTACATACTTCGACGGCACGGCCGGGCTCACAACTTTAAATTCAGTCATAACTTTTTTCTGGTACGCCAAAAAAATTTGAAAAAAATATATTGACAGGTACCAAATAGGTAGTAAATATTGACTAAGATATCAATTAGTAGTGTTGTCTAGAACTATGTAAACCAAAAATGGTCCAGACATCCTGACGTCAGAATGTCTGGCCACTTTATTCGCTCGATTTTTCTATATCAGTGGAGGTACCAAATATATGTACTCAGGTACCAAATAGTATCAAATAGGTACTAAATTTTAGTATGTACTAAACATCAAATATCTGTAGTGGTCCAGGCCCCGTAGCCGAATGGCATTTCTCCGACGCCAAACGAAAGCGATACGCCGCTGGCTCTGTCGCGTCAATACGCAAGCGCGATAGAGATAGATATCTACTAGCGCTTCGTTTCGTGAGCGTTTCGTGAGCGATTGTGCCATTCGGCTAGCCACCCAGGGGTCCTGACGCTCACCAAAAATTACGTTGACAAAGAATAGGGAAATGTTGAAATAAACCAAAATATCATAGTTACCGAAAATATGTTTTGGGCCTAGACTACATGTACTCGTATATTGACCACGGATATTTCAACAGCATTCATGTCCATTTCGCAAGGTTTGCAATGAAGACCAATTGTGTACCTAAAGACATTTTTTCCAGATTCATAAGCTCGATACGTTTCAGCCTACTTATGTAAATTCACCTAACTTAATCGTTTGTAATCAATCTTAAAACCCTAGCCTAGTATTTTGGGCCACCCTGTATGTTGACCTTTCAAACAGATCAGCGACACAACGAGGAACGTAGAGCTAGTAGTAACCTTATAGTATAAAGATGAGGTAAACAAGCATACTTGCCGTCTGATGGTAAGTAGTTTCCGTAGCCTATGTTACATGCGCTTTACCGACCCTACTTATCACTCGGCACCCTCGTTGAGCTCGTGTGCGTGTGGATAGAGGTAGCACCTTCCGAAAATAAAAATAAACATGCTGACCATTTAGAAGTTCTAAAACAATTGTAAAACTAATCTCTGAAATTGTAAAAATATAAATTAAAAGATACCTACTTACACTCATTAACATGTGCTCTCTCAGTTCTCACAAACTACCAACGAAAACAGTGAATGTATTAATTTAACATATAATATAATATTTATATACCAACATTTAGTAAAAAATATGCCAACGTACCTCTGTAAATTGTTAGTGACATATTTAATTTTTTACAAATAGTTTCCTATGCTCACTTAATCCTCACCTTTGATCCTCACACTTTCGAAAACCCATATTTTGATTTTTTTTTAAACTCGCACTTGGCCGGTTTTTTTTACTAAATATCCACCATAGTCATGCTTGTTATGGAGAATTTTTGGCCAAAAGCTGCACTTTTGGATGGAAGCAAGCCGCTTTGCATGGTGATAGTAGACATCATAGTAAACGATTTTTTCCGAGGATATCGAAATTTCATCCCTTAGGAAACCGAGCGTAGCGAGGTGTTTTATGAAAATGAAAAAAATTCTATCTTTTTATTGTATCGTCCGATTTTGACAAAACGTATCTCAAATGAAAGGTATTGCTTTATGTAATTAAAAAAAATGAAACAAAAATTATTATAAAAAAAGTAAGAAAAAAATTAAAAAAAGTAAATTTACGTCTCGCACTGAATAACTTCAAAGAATGACAGACAAAATGTACAATGTCGATATATGAGTTTTTTTTTTAAATCAAAGATAGATAAATTCATAGTTGAAAACTAAAGACCGCATTGAAATCGGATTAGCATTTTTTAAGATACAAGTTGCCAAAGTTGGGAAAATTTGCTTTATATGGCCACTTTGAAATTCCTTTGCCAGAAAGTCAGAAATAATATATTTATCCAGAGGCCGTGAGTTCAAGTCTCACCCAGGGCAGACATTTTCCACTTTTAAATTTATTCTAAGCCTATTGTACATTTCGTCTGTCATTCTTTGAAGTTATTCAGTGCGAGACGTAAATTTACTTTTTTTATTTTTTTTCTTACTTTTTTTATAATATTTTTTTTTCAATTTTTTTTTAAATTACATAAAGCAATACCTTTCCTTTGAGATACGTTTTGTCAAAATCGGACGATACAATAAAAAAATAGAATTTTTTTCATTTTCATAAAACACCTCGCTACGCTCGGCTTCCTAAGGGATGAAATTTCGATATCCTCGGAAAAAATCGTTTACTAAGACGTCTACTAATATCACCATGCAAAGCGGCTTGCTTCCATCTAAAAGTGCAGCTTTTTTTCATAACTAGTATGACTACCATCTAATATTTTATATTCGCTGTCTGCTTTAAAGGCTTATAACTTTTCTCATACAAATTAGGGATGTACCGACTAGTCGTGAAAGCAGAGTATCCGGCCACATTTGTAGTCCTTTCTTTGTCAAAACAACAAATACCTACTATCTGTAATCATCACAAAAACAAATTTCCTACCTAGGATTATCGATTTCATAAGCAGGATCACTACCCTCTAAGCAAAGCCGGTTGTTAAAAATGGAAAATGTAGGTATATAAATATTGTCATGAACCTTTGAACTTGTAAAAAATCATGAAAAGCGCGAACGAAAGACCAAAAATAACATTCAAAATGTATCATGTAGCGTGACCACACTATGTCGGATCCTGATGATTCTGATCCCCGTTCCCCGTGTCATATTGATTGGGGAATTTCCTTCAATTTTGATAATATTATTTGTAGCATCTAATCGAAACATAAAATATAACAAACAATATTCATAGTTTTTATATAACTAATACCGTATTAAATTCTCCATACGTTTATGCATGTTTTTACGAAGTTGTTGCGCAATTACCCAGATAGCGCTTCATATAACCTGATATAACTCATATACTTTTGTAAGTCAATGTAATGTAATGAAATACAGGGATCCGGTCACTTAGGGCCACTTTCATTTTTAGGCCAAGTTTTATGAACGGCCACTTCCCCGATAGGCCACTTCCTTTAAGGGCCACTTAGTGACGACGTTCCCCGAAGGGCCACATTTATCTAAAGGCTACTTCTTCTTATGGCCAATTCCTTTAACGGCCTGTTCCTCTTATGGCCACTTCCTCTCATGGCCTTTTCCTATGATGGCTACTTCCTCAAACGGCCTGTTACTCTTATGGCCACTTCCTCTCATGGCCTTTTCCTCTGATGGCCACTTCCTCAAACGGCCTGTTCCTCTTACGCCCACTTTCTCTAATAGGAACTTATGTATCTGACAACCTTCCTCGTAAACGCATTCTCAACAGGCTTTTTAATGACCACCACCACTAAAAACTCTTTATCATAAAAACAATAAAACGTCCTTCCTGCCTATGGTTATCTGCGTATGGTTGGGTGGGGCAAACAGGCAATAGCAAGGCGAGGAACAGGGCTGGTACCGACTACAAAAATAATTGATTTCTTTACAATTTGGATGTTTAGATTATTGCAATCGGATAAGAAATCTGAATAAGAAATTTGAGGAGTTCCGTTCTGACCATCATCAGCAGTTCCACTGCACCAAATGTCACTGTTCCGTACGTAAATGCATGCTGTTCCTTTAAAAAAAACAAAAATCGCCATATGTATGCCTTTCAGATTTGAGGAGTTCCCTCGATTTCTCCAGGATCCCATCATGGGAACTGGGTCCTGAGAAAAATGGGACCAATCTGTATGCATATACATTCAATCAAAAAAAATTTTTCAAAATCGGTCCAATAACGACGGAGATATCGTAGAACATTTAAAAAAAATAAAAAAAAAAACATACAGACGAATTGAGAACCGTCCTTCCTTGAGAGATTTGAGGCGGCGGTTAAAAAGTAGCCAATCGGGGAATAGGACAAACTAGTAAATGTTGTAGTGGCCGATCGAGGATTTAGACAAACTGGTCATTTTAACGATGGTCATTCCGGAAATGGGTGGCCCCACAAAGAATTTTCACAGTGGCCATTCGGAGAACTGGACGTAGAAAGAATTCCAACAGTGGTCTATCGGGGAAATGGTCGGACAAGGAAACGGCCGAACCAAGAAATGGCCCATATAGGAATTTGCATGGTGGTCGTTCGGGGAATGGGGCCAACAAAGAATTTTCACAGTGGCCGTTCCAAGAACTGGACGTAGAAAGAATTCCAACAGTGGTCTATCGGGGAAATGGTCGGACAAGGAAACGGCCGAACTAAGAAATGGCCCATATATGAATTTGCATGGTGGTCGTTCGGGGAAGTGGCCGTAGGTGACCGGATCCAAATACAGCAATCAAAATGACAAACAAATAATACACAAGATATCACTTAATATATGTTTTTATTCTTAACAAGGATTGCTGTTTACCAAGCAGCTGCATCATTTCAGCTACGCCGGGACCTTCGGCAAGACCGCTGAGGACTGATCTGAGCATTTTCATAACAATTGGAAACTTAACATTATTTTTGGTACAAAATTCTCTTAGATATTGTTTTATATGTATTTGATCATAATTTGATAAAGATTCTAAAACGGGTATTAACTGTTCAAGTAGTTCCTTATTAATTTCAGCTTTATCAGTGTTTGATGGAAGAATCCATAGGAATCCATATTTGTCCGACACGAGCTCTTCGAGCCTGCTGATCCTAGTGGTCGCCCATTCCAGAACTGCTCTGACATGATCACTGCTCACGTTCAACTTCTGCTCGGGATACGAACACTTGACTAGTTGTTGTAACGTAGCTACGAGGGCTCGGGACTCCTTCTCGTCGCGTAAACGGCGTCTAATCTCAAGTTTGTTACATTCGTCAAGTAATTCTGGGTTGAGGCGGCTAGGATGTGATGATATTTTTTGTAACTGAAACTAAATATTATATATGAAGTAGATATACAGCGTGTGGAATACATACGGGCGAATAATGTATCCAGTTATAGTATCTGGGGCCCATTTCTCAAAGCTGAAAGTTACAAGCGGAAGTCTCTTTCCAACTTGTCATATTAAACATTGACAACCGCTTGTAAACTGTAACTTGTAGCTTCGAGAAATGGGCCCCTGGTCATACGAATCGTATAGGATAATCATTTTGTTAAAAAGTATTTATTACTTAAGAGCTATATTTTTTTTAATCTGACCAAGCAGCAAGCAATGTACGCCGTCCAACTTAATTTGACATGACATAAATGTCATGTCGTGACACGCTAATCGATGTGGACGTAGTACGTTGCGTGCTGAATTATTATTTATGAAAAAAAATCTCGTATATTCAAAAAAAAACCATGTAGTTAGGCTTCTTACGCCGTGTCTTGCGTGGGCGACGGTCATGCGACCGTCGCCGTCGCGTCTCATACTTCCATATCGATAAGGTTTGATTCCGTATGCGTCGCATCGCCGTCGCGCGACCGTCGCCCACGCAAGCCACGGCGTTAGGTACGATACTAAGTAATCGTTATTAAGATATTCGCCCGTATGGAATACACACGCTGTAGACATAGAAAAACATATAGACGTCATTTATAAGATTCTGTACATACATACACAGTGTACACTCTCATTGAGGCATTATATATTCAATTTATACCGCTGATTTACTACAAACCACTGAATTCGGACTTGCACATATGTATGCGGACGACACACAGATCATCATGTGCGCAAGTCCTAATAACACAGAAATAGATAATGCTGTAAAAAAGCTTAATCATGACCTAGAGTCAATTCGCGTCTCGTCAGAAAATCATGGCCTTAAGCTGAACGCGCAAAAATGTACATACGTTGTACTAGGCTCGTCCAATTGAGTAGATTCAGATGGCTGGGAAGCAAAATCTCGCCCATACAGAAGACGTCAAAAGGGTTGTTTTTTGTGAATGTGAGTTCTAGTTCGGAGCTAACTACTAGTAAATATGAACAGAACAAACATGAAACCAAGGAGGAATTTCTTGCTGGCGGCTATATTTCCGAGCTCTTATAACCCGGCAACCTTCAAAATCTTCAAATCAAGAGTGAACAGGCATCTTCTGGGCGAGCTCACTCCATCCGCTACCACGCCAGCCACGTCCTTGCCTTTGGCGATTCTGTGGCCAAGAGTGCCCACTTATAATATAAAACAAAAATAAAATATTTACTTCTTCCGCCAGCTCCTCCATTGATTTGAGCCTGATCCCGGCGCCCGGTACGTGGTCGAACCCGCCGCCGGATAGCGTGATGTAGTTCACCAGCGCCAGCGGATAAACTCCTGAAAACGAATCCACTTTTTATCACGGTTGAATGACACGCATGAGAGCCGGGGGCCCGCTTTGACAACTAATCTCAAGGTTTGGCGCAGACACTAGTTTTACGAAAGCGACTCCCATCTGGTCTTCCAACCCGAAGGGTATGTGTGTGAGTGTGAAGGATAATGGTATGAGTTCAACCTCATCAGTAGATAAGTACCTAATAATATACATAACGAGAATAACCAGTTCGTTTTCACAAACCTTTCCGCCTGTAATCCTCCACTTTTACATCACTTTGCCGTTTGCTCAGTTTGGTACCGTCGGCATTCACTATGAGAGGTAAATGACCAAACTTGGGAGGTTTCCATCCAAATGCCCTGAAATATAGATTTTTGCTCGATATACAATCAACGATCATGCTATATGCACTCCTCGTCTGGCTGAAAAATTGAAAATACGCCTAGCTAGGTGCTAAATGCTAATGCTAAGCCAGCATGTCAATCGTTTACGCTTCGGAGCGTATTTAATAGTAAAAGCAAGCGAAACAAAGCGTAAAAGATTGGTAAGTATAAATGCCTACTCGAGGCACTTTGCCAAATAAAAATAAATGAATAAGTTAATACTTTATATCATGTAATAATGTATTGTATGATCAATATCATCATTCATCGACATCATGTAACTATTTATTTAGGGTTCTAAAACGAGATAACGGGGAGGACGCTGTTTTAAAATGTCGGAGATTAGTCTAAACTACGTTAGGTATATTCCATTGTATCGACTTTGCAATGTTAACTGTGTTAACAAACTGTACCAGTGTGCGTAGCCGAATGCACAATCGCTCACGATAATATCTCTTTCGTAGCTATCTGTCTCTATCGGTTTTGCGAATTGGCGCGACAGAGCCAGACTACATTTCTGCGGCGTTTCGCGTCGCAGAAACGGCTACGGGGCCAGTTCCCAATACCAGTGGGAACCTAGGTACCTAAGTTAAAACGTACAAGTTATAGAAAGAGAATACAGCGTGTGTATTCCATATGGGCGAATATTCAGCACGCAATGTATTATGTCCATATCAATTAGCGTACCTACCTAAACGTCAATACGACATTACGTTTATGTCATGTCAAATTAAGTTGGGCGGCGTACATTGCTGCTTGGCCAGATTTTAAAAAATAATTAGGTACTCTTAGTTAATAACACTTTTTAACAAAATGATTTTCCTATACGATTCGTATAGGAAATAACTGGATACATTATTCGCCCGTATGGAATCATAAACATAAGGTAACACTCACTTGTAAATTAACAGATGTTTGGTCGTAGAAATTTGCCACTCGACGCCCCTCAGCACATGAGATATTCCCATCAGATAGTCATCAACAACGTTAGCAAAGTGATAAGTCGGGAAGCCATCAGATTTCATCAACACCGGGTCTCCTTCGTTGAGAGAGACGTCGTACGCAATGCCACCAAAGATCAAATCCTCAAAGTACTGACAGTCCGATGTCAGCTGCAATGTAAGGGATTGTCATACTAACATAACCTAACAACAAATCAAAATTTTGAAAAAACCCCCGACCGCGACATAGTGGACCGATATTCATGAAACATGGCTAAGAACACTCCCGACTAAAGGTGGAAACCCATTACACCATATCATGCTATGACCGTGCTATGAACGTGTCAGGCACGGAATGTAATGCGACACGGATGGCTATGCCCACTACAACGTGTCCACATCATTTCATATCCGGGCATAACGAGTTAAGTGACCGTAGTGTCCGCGTATCATCCCCGTAGCATAGACGAGTATAGTGACCGTAGTGTCCGCGTATCATCCCCGTAGCATAGGCGAGTATAGTGACTGAAAGAAGTATGACAACGCGTGTATAACGTGCTTCAAACGGTCACCATACGCGGTTATACCCCGTTTGACCGCCTGCACGCACCGTTCTATCACCGTTGCGTGCCATTCACGGAGCGTTTCGACACCGGCAAAATATCCTCGCCGACAATATTTGACGGTCCGTGCATGGCACGCTACGGGTATGATCGGTGATGGAACGGGCTAGTATGCATAGCCTCATACTTTGTAATACAAAGAATATTTTTTTGTCTGACACGTTCATAGCACGGTCATAGCATGATATGGTGTAATGGGTTTCCACCTTAACTCAGCTTTCGTCGGGGGTTAAAAAAGACAATCTTAACCAACACAAACCTTGAATCTGATACAGTTTGGAGTCCCTGCCTTCAGTTTTTCCTTGACTTCTCCAAATGATAGATTACGACATCTGTTATCATATTTTGGTATACTATGTGTTCTCATTGCATCTCTACGCAGCAAGTTTAATCTACGTTCTGTACAGAAACACCTGTATGCTGTTCCATTGTCAAGGAGTTTACTGATGTATTTCCTGTAAAAAATAACACTTTGGGGATCAAGGTGCAATGTATAATATGAATAAGTTACTACAAACAATGAACCCTCTAGCTCTATATGGGTGTGCATTTTCTCATATAACTTTGGAATATCTGGGCGACCGAGCTTCGCTCGGTTGTATTTTAATATATCACGTCTTTAGATTAAAAAAAAACTCTTATAAATACAAAAACAAAAAAAAGACAAAAAACAAAAACTTAATTTCTGGCCGGGATTCGAAACCCTGACACCTACGATCTATCTGCGTACATTAGACCGACCTCGTACGACTGAGCTAAGCGGAATCGATGCGCGCGCGGCGAAATTAAGGACCATATTTTACGTTTACAAATGCGAAAGAAAAACTCATGAAAACTCGAAAATTCGCGTTTTCCGGGATCTAAGGCTACGCTAGATCGATTTTTCACCCCCGAAAACCCTCACATAACAAATTTCAGCGAAATCGTTAGAGCGGTTTCCGAGATCGTCGGTATATATAAATAAATAAATAAATATACAAGAATTGCTCGTTTAATAGTATAAGATATACAAATACATACATAACATATCATATGAAAATGTTTCCTACATCATTTTATGCCGTAATGATGACTCTTTGTATACATTACACTACAAATGAAAACTCCAAATTATTGCTATATTCATAGGACCAATATAACTACTTACGTTAGTTTTTTACTAATATTTGTTTTTTCAATTTATTTTGAATTATAGGTATTATTATTTAATCAAATACATAAATGAGTTGAATACTGTCAGTACTCATATGTCTGTCATATTGGTACTAATAGTAATTTTGGTACCTACTTCACAATATTCTTACTTATATCAATGTTAAATAATCTCATTTATTTGGTTTTACCTCAAAAACCTGGAAATTATGTTTTAATCAGCCAAATAAATTAGGTTATGTTGATGACCGAAATGATAAAGAGAGATTACTATGAAATATGAATACATAATTACATATGGTTATACAGTGAAATTTAATCCGATATCAGTTGAAAAATATTAATTATTAACATAAATAGAATTACTTGATTCCTAAAAATATCACTCTACGACATCATCTCTCTTTTTATCATCTTAAGAAAAATATTTTTAGATAGTACCTAATTCCACACACCTTGCATTTGTTCAATTTATGCTATCCTGTCCGAAATGGCGTTAATGTTTTTACTGTTAGTTATTAGTTAGCTAGCTATAAATCTGGTGGTGGCAGAATAACAGCGTCCGTTGCTGGCAGTCCTTGTGGCCGCTGCGCCTCGAGGCCCTCTGGCACAGACATTAGCTGAGCCACCTACCTTTTCAATTAGTTTGTAAGCATGCCTGTGTACTTTTATAATGTACCTGTGTTCAAACTTTTGAATAAACGTCTTTATTATTATTTTTTATATATATGTTATATATCTCCTTTTACAAGAGTTTTTTTTTGTTTATTATGCGGGTATTATTATTATTATAATTCAATGTGTGAGATTTCATGGAATTTACTTCACCATCTAATTAATAACAGTTAATGATATCATTAAAATTAATAGCCACTAGATACATGGACACCCTACATTTATGTATTAAAGGGAATTAGTGTATGTCAAAAGCCATCATGTTGGTGGGGAATTCAACAGACCAGGGTACGTAGCCAAATGCACAAACGCTGACAATAATATATCATATCTAGTCATTCTCTATCACTCTTCCATATTGGCACGACAGACCCAGACTGTTTCGATCGGCGATAAAAAAAATAGGTACAGATAGGTATGATAAAAAAAAACTTAATTCCATGTAATTACCACATAAATATGATCACCATTGATTACTGAATAAGAAAAGTTGGTTCCTGATTACCAATTAAAATTCACTGTGTATATTAAACTAAAAAATAACTTAATACTTTATGAAAGCCAATTCCATAATTGATCTTGTATATCAGCAGAGGGTAATAGGATGAAAAGAACAATAATTTACAATATATTCTAGTGTTCCAATCTGGTAGCAGTATATTACAGTTTCATAATGTTAATGGTACTTACTGGTAAATTTCAAGTCGTTCGCTTTGAATATATGGGCCATGTTTACCACCAATGCCAGGGCCTTCATCACATTGGATGCCAGCCCATTGTAAATCATGGACTAGAGCATCAACAGAGCCTCCAACTTTACGTGTCTGATCAGTGTCCTCTATTCGAAGAATAAGCGAACCTTTATGTGATTTTGCAAATAATTTGTTATATAGTGCAGTGCGCAAACCACCTAAATGAAGGTAGCCAGTAGGACTTGGAGCAAATCTAACTCTAGGTGATTTCGATGTCAAGCAACGGTAAGGTAATATAAAATACCCAATGGGTGACAGCAGCTTCATGGTTGTTTAATATGTTTGAAAATTCTGTGAAATGTAGAGAATTCCTATATTATTTTTAGCTTCTCAAAATGGTTTCATGCAAATCCTAAAACCGGCGGCAAAAAAATACATATAAATAAATATAATGTATACTACAAAGAAATATTGAAGTTTGTTCTGTTTACTCAAGTGGATATTTAATTTTGATCGAGTTCACTGAATGAGAAAGTAACGAACATTATTCAGAAATAATTTTCACTGAAATGAAGTAATGAACTGAAGTTTTTTTTATTCTCAGTTCAGTTTTTAGTTGCGTCTGTCCATTTTATTCTTAGAAGTAGGAAAGGGTATGCGAAATGATATGAGCATGGAGAATATTCTTCATGGTCTCATGGATATGAATGAGTATTAAGTACATGACAGAACAGAATTGACACTATTGACAGACATGACATGTGACACTGACATGACCGTAGATTTAGAATTATTAAACTAGATTGTGGAATCACATTTTTTGCCATACTAAATTGAACCTTATCACTGAGATAGAAAGGTGATCGTATCAGACTAGCGAAAACGGTCCACATGAGAGGGCATTGTTTGGGCTGGTGTCCCTCTCGCACGTGTGGCCAGTATTAATGAGGTTACCATAGTAGTAGTATTTTTATCTGTATATTACCTGAGCCTGACTTTATAACTTCTTATATTATTTTAGTGTTATATTCAAACTAGGGTTTCGATATATTTCAAAAAATTGGAAAATAATTATAATGTAATTATTTTGATGCCACTAAATCAAAGACTTGTAAAATTAAAAAATATGTTCAAATGGGTATTAGTAGATTTGGTAGTAACTTTGAAAATTGACTGGTATCCCCAATGTATGACAGTGATGACGTCACTGAATAATGTTGGCATCTCAGACGAAGGATACCATAGACTTGACGCAAGCGTACACCCGTAAGGGACAGATATAGAATAATGGAGCGAATTTAAGAATCACTTTAAAAATGGCTGACAGTTTACCATAAACAACCTACGTAATTTGGGCGGATAATAAGCTTGACAAGTCACGTCCTTATTGTTTGCCACAAACTCGTTTGTGGCAACGGCGGAAAAGTGAAACTATGACAAAGACAAAAAATAACATTTTGCTCTCTGTCACTCTTATTATAATTTGTATGTGACCATCTCATTCGGTAGTGGTATTATTATTTGGCTGTCTAGTCTATAGTATCCTTTGTTTAAGGTTGGCATTGTCAGTAAGTGCGAGAGGGACACCAGCCCAAACAATGACCTCTCATGTGGACACACTTTTTGACCTAACTACTCATTCTGGTTTAACTGTAATTCTGTGGAAATGACAGACAAGGTTTTTTTATTCGTCTTTCTGGGCAGGCTACGACCGTAGGCCATAAATCCATAATACCTAGTCATGTATTCAAATATCCACTAGTTATTTATTTTCTTCTTTAAGTGAGATATACTACATAGCCTTGATTAGTATTATCTTGTGAATATATTGCTATGTAAATTTGATAAAAAATTCTGATGATTACATATTTTATATCAATACTTTGACAATACTTTGTCTGTGGTCAGTGGATGAAGCACTGAGAGCAAAAAAAAGTAGATATTACTATGGTACCGATGTCGAAATAACAGTGAAAGTCATTGTTAGAATTACCAAAAATCATACTAAAATGGTAAGCATCTTCTCTTTGTAGCCTTGTATATAGGTATTCCATTTCGATATTTCAGTGAGCAGTAAAGATTTACTAACACTTAGGGTGAAAAAAGTCACCCAAGAGTAACGTCCAGACTAAGGTTATGACATTACCTATTGCGTTTTCTTTCAGAATAAATTAAAATCATCACAGAGAGACAAAGTCAAGAAATTCGTCGCGTTTACCCAAACCAGCGAAAGCACTGCGATTTATTGTCTTACTCAGAATGATTGGAAACTGGACCTGGCTAGTGATAACTATTTTCAGAACCCAGATGCGTACTATAAGGATCCCATTAAGGCTTCAGTAGACAGAAAAAAGTTGGAACTGTTATTCAACAAATACAAAGATCAACAAGAGAATGATAAGATCACAGTGGATGGAGTCATGAAATTTCTAGAAGATTTAAATCTTAGCCCTGAATCTATATTAGTACTTATTATTGCATGGAAATGTAAAGCTGCAGTGCAGTGCGAGTTCTCCAAAGACGAGTTCCTAACTGGACTAATGGAGCTGGGTGCAGACAGTATAGACAAATTAAAAACAAAACTAGCTACCCTTGAAACAGAAATTAAAGATCCCAATAAATTTAAAGATTTTTATCAATTCACTTTTAACTATGCCAAAAACCCAGGGCAGAAGGGACTGGAGTTAGATATGGCAATAGCATATTGGAATATTGTGCTTCGTGGAAGATTTAAATTCCTAGATGCCTGGTGCAAGTTTCTTACGGTATGTATTACACAAGGATTAGACTTATATTGACCGGGATATAGACTGTGATTACCTTTTTGATTTTACGAATTATCGGGAGCTTGACAAAAATCAAAATGGTAACCACGGTCTATATCCTGGCCAATATAAGTCTAATGAAAATAACCGTGAATCATTCAAAACTCTTACACAAGGATTGTTTATTTTTGGTTGCATTTATTTTATATGCCTTGTTTTTCCACACAAACTAATAATAGGCTGATAAGCGATTGTTAATATGAGCATATGAAACTGCAAGTTAGTCCTAGCATGACACATTCAATACTCAGCCTCACCTATTCAATAGCTGGATTCACACAGACCAAGCAGCATTGCTAAGCATTTTCCTCATATGGCAAGCACACAAGGTAGATGTGCCAAGGAAATGTGCATGCTACCTGTTTGTGTCTCAGCCGAGGCACATCTACATTGCTACTTGTTATACTGATATTGCATTGCAACACTTTTGCTCCATGTTGAGGGGGCTAATAGCCAAGCCAGTCTCATATATATACATCTTTATCCAATGTTTGTTTTTATTATTAAAAAGCATCGTCCACTCTTTATATATAATACTTTAGATTATGGTTTAGTGATATATTAAATATATCACTAAATGTGCCTCAGCAGCACAAATTTTGTGAGTGTGTTTAGTAAAACATACCATAAAGACGAGATTTGCTTGTATCTTTATATGAATAACCTGACAAAGCAGCTTTGTCATAATCAACAAAGCGGGACGTTTTAGAAAACACATGCCTGCGATATTATTTGATTTATTCATATTTATTTAGTTTGGATCTACTGCTTACTTGTAACATTTCATTAGCATTTGCACTATTGTCAAACTCTACTAATTATCTGTCCAATGTAAGATCACGATATGAGTAATATCCAAGAAAAATTTTCATTTATTCAAATAAAAGACAACCATATGTTAATGACTGAATCAATTAACTCTAAAAGTACAAGATTTAAACTGTTTGTGTGGGCGCAAAGCTAACTATTATTGTTTTGGCAAATAAGCATCCAATTTTATGGCATTGCAAGTGGCATAATTACATTATGATAGTAACAAGCATTTGCATGATGATGATGATGTGATCCTGTTATCACTCATTAGCGGAGATCGGATTTTTGTGCGTCATCTCATACTAAAAGTCATTAAAATGACGTAAGTCACTAAGAATGTCGCAAATCCGTCCGATCTCTGCTCATTAGGGACATAGGGCGCTCAGAAGAATCTTCCACTTTTCATGATCCTGGGTGACTAGTTTAAGCTCCTTCTAGCCTAGTCCACTTGCGCCAGATGAGCATTATTATCCCGGAACAGTAAGTTCCTCCTTTTGACACATTTGTTTTGAAGTATGTTGTGATGTGGCTAAGACATACTGTTTGCCAAATCTAGCGATTATTTACGAATTGGTTGAATCAATTAGGCCCTATGTACAGGTACAGTCTGACCAAAATTGACAACATTTCATATTTTCAGCTACTAGTTTTTATTGTTTGGTTTAAAAGAACTCAATATTTAAAGATACACATTTTTTTTTCCCAAAAACTGCTATTTTAATGCGAAAATCCCTTTTTATTACTACTTCGAACAGAAAGAGCGTAAGTTACAAACGTCAAGACACAGCTTTATGACGTCACATGTATTGTGTTGTTTGATACACCTAAGAAAACGACAAAAGCATTCCTAAAAAAAAATTTTAATAGTCAGCCTAAACAGTCCGAGGTGTCTGACTGTCAAGTGTCACTGTAGTGTCAACAAACATTGAATAACTACGAGCTATGGAATGTAGAAGTATAAGGAGAGAAATCTGTCAAAATAGAACAGTCGAAAATGACGTGTCAAAAAAATATTAACACATTGGACACCGCGTACCCGACAATCGGGTACTCGTAAACTTTACTCAGATGCCGGCATACCCGATAGTCGAGCAAGAGCTATAAACCTTCACGCGACGCCAACGTACCCGATAGTCGGGCAAGCTTTGCATCTTCGCTACCTCAGGGCTGCCACTGACTGTCTTCTGATTATTTATTTATTTATTAGTAAAAACATGTTTACATGACATTACAGTAAAACCAATGCGTCACGAAACTTAGATAACAAAAAAGAGAGAAAATAAAGAGAACAATAATAAAAATAAAATTAAACAATTGATTTGGGCGATGACGTCACAGCGTGGCTCCGTTGCGTCGTTTGCCCCGGTATGGGATTTGGCAGGTTGCCCCGGAACCGCCGAAAAACCACACCTTTCGGCCAGAAGTCTACGCTCGCGATGGTGTCCTGCAGCGGCCGCGGCACGCGCACAACGAACGAGCTGAAGTGCACGTAGTGTCGCGACTGCAGCTGTTGCACCCTCAGCGTGTAGCCAGTCTTCCGGCGAACGTAGTCTACCACCTCGTCAGCCACGGCGGAGTAATGCAGGCGAGACACGTAGAGCGCCCTACTCGGTGTGGCAATCCGTAGGCCAGAATTCACCGGTTCCGCAGAGCCACACATAGTCTTACGAGTCGCTCTGCGCGCCTTGCTCTTCTTTTCCACTAATTTGAACCCCTCTTCATCCACATTGGTGCGGGAAGTATTTTCCTTGGCAGGTGCCCGTACTTCACATCCCTTTGTAGTTGTTGGTGCATTGACCCGGCTAGTTGCAGTAGACTGGCCGGCTGGGGATTATAATGTACTTATGTGGTCGAAAAGTTGGTACAGTTGATTATTATATTTATTAATTCACTTTGTATTTTTATTTACTTTACCTAATGCGATTACAAAATAATAATTCTTATTAGTTGGTTACGTTAAATCGCATACACGGGTATGTATCAATAGGAGTTAGAATAATCGTAAATCGTACAACCTAATTTGTGTTTACGAATATTTAAGAGTGATAGAGTAGGTACTCATAGGATGATTTTAGTGAAACAAAATTCGGAGAAAAATAAACCAAGAAATTCAACTAAGAACCTAACAACATTCTAATTTCTAAGCGGCAGTTCTCAGAAAAAGATAATAGGTCAGTCATAAAACAGCACTGCACTGCAACTGCGTGGAAGCAAAACGTAACAAGTAGCTTTGAATAGTTACGATAATTAGTACGCTAGTACACATACCATAAGGTCGCAATTTCTTTGACAAAAGAATGTAGTTACTGTGATCATACACTTAACCCTGGAGATGTTGTTTACCATCCCTTATCTATTTGAAGTTTGCGACTCGGGTTTTTCACACCGGTCACGGTGTAAAATTTGCAATCCGAGCCATTCCGTAATGGTTTGTGATGTGCTTTGGACGTTGTTGTGTTGTGTTAATTTTTATTTTGACGACTATCGGCTTGTTTCTGGACAACTGTGACTTCTGCTTTCTTACTGGACTTTGTGGTTTTGCCTCTGATTGGAATTGATAATTAATTTGGTTGTTTCTATTACGACGATGGCGAATGCTCGTGGTCCTGATGACATTGAGCGAGACTTAATAAATATATTCGGCGAGGATAAAGTAGTTGATGAGCACAACTCTCAGCCACAATTACGCGAAGAGGAGTTAACTTCACTGTTGAATTTAGGAATTTCGTACATTAGCAATTTTGATTTTCGATGTCATGTCTTTCGGAATTTCGTACTTAGAACATTTGATTTTCGACATTGTGCTACGCACTCTTTCATTTTATGCACGTATACGAAAGTTACTTGGCACAGCCCTGAGCGTCCGCCGCTTGCCCGACTATCGGGTTCGCGGCGTCCGGCATTGAGTTGCACGTCGTTGCCCGACTATCGGGTACTGTCGGTTTCTGGGGTTCGAAATTTAGCCTGGTTGCGAAAGTGTTAAAAAAAAATATTTTTGTGAAATACAGGCGTGTATCTCGAAATGGTTTTCGATTTAGGGACATTGAAAATTTTGAAACGTTGTCAATATTGTAGGGTCATCCCTTTCAAATCAATGTGTGAGAAAACGGGACGACAATACGATGTTGCCACCTTTTAATTTCTACTCTTTTTGGTCAGACTGTAGTAGTAGTAGTAAACACTTTATTGTACCAGAAAATAATACAACTTGGCTTAAAGGTCTCGTAACTAGGCCATAAAATAAAATAAAAAATACAACACTAAAAGAGCTTATCACTAGTACAAGGCGAACTTATCCCTTTAAGGGTTTCTCTTCCAGTTAACGTTTGTGACTGTACAAGGAGGCGCTTAAACAAAACGGTCATTGTACGTTCATGGTTTGTTCATTAATGTTATTAATAAATGTTCTTCATCTTATTTAATTTTATTGTCATTTTTACTAGGTTTTAAAAGTATGGTTTATTATAAAATATATGATTTCTATGAACTTACTGAAATGTCATTTGAATTGAAGGACAGACTGCCACAGCACTAGTTTAAAAATAAAAATAAATTATAAATGATATAATAAGTACCTAAATGCTGCGTGATAAATTAATATCGTAAAATACTCACTAACGAAGATCCTTAAAAATGTAACATGTGTTAGATTAAGTTTAAAGTAAACGAAATATTGTTTTCAAATACTAGATTTTTTTAAATATTATTAGAAGATTTTATTTAAAATGACATTAGGTCGCGCGGGTACGTTTTGTGGACGCTGTCGTGTGTCAAAAAGAGGAACTTACAAATCTTATACAATAGCATAATATGATTGATTTTAAAACTTAGGGTCAAGAGATTATACTATACTATAAGCTACTAGTTATTGCCCGCGGCTACGCTCACGTGAAATTCGAAAATTGCGGAATGCTCCATACAAACTTATAACTGTCATATAAAGAGACAAAAAGTAGCCTATGTCACTCTCCACCCCTTCAACTATCTTCACTTAAAATCACGTCAAGTCGTCGTTTTGTTTTGCCGTGAAGTACGGACAAACAAATAAAAACACAGTTCTTGTTGTCTTGTTTAGTTCTTGAATTTCATGGCCACACATTTATGCTTTCTGGTGAAACAATAATTTATGTACAATTTGTTATTTATTGTAGAAATCAAGGGATACATATTACAGCCAAGATCACGTACCATACCTTTATGAAGACCCTTGTAATAAGGGCATTTGAATTTTGTCTTCACCTTAGAAATCTCAAGGACAACTATTATAACTTTTATAACAGACGTTGGCTTGCTATGAAACTGCAATACCTACTGCCTTTTGTATACTAAAATATAACAATATGTACTGGCTTTTTTACTAAAACAAAAGTATGGTACACAGTACTGGCACGCACAAATTCACCAATTAAGGTCAATACGGGTAAGTGTAGCGACGGGTTAAGTAACTGCTGTAACTAACCTTCCTTTTATTGTGACTTAATAAAAGATCTATTCTAATTTAGTAACTCCAAGTAATATCGTCAAGCAATTCTGAAACTACTATCATTTTAAAATCTGTAATTTTTTTTGATAATAGTTTAAATTTTACCTACGCGGATTTTCGAGGTACAAAAAAACAAGAAAATTATTAATTTCCATTCTTTGTGTGTTGATATATACTAACCCCCTTCTTCATAAACGTACTCTAAAGTTCGTTTGTTTCTTTCCGACGTATTGGTGTGATAGAAAGGGACAAAAGAATTTTATTGGCTTGATAACTTTAATGTACTTACGTTATAAATTGAAATAGATATCATACACGAAAGAAGAAAACGGCAAGGCCCACTGGTGGCCGAGCCGGGAATCGAACCCGAGTCTTCAGCTTACGCGTAATCTATTTCAATTTATAATTTACTAGCTTTTGCCCGCGGCTTCGCTCGCGTTAGAAAGAGACAAAAAGTAGCCTATGTCACTTTCCATCCCTTCAACTATACCCACTTAAAAAATCACGTCAAATCGTCGCTCCGTTTTGCCGTGAAAGACGGACAAACAAACAGACACACACACTTTCCCATTTATAATATTAGTATGGATTATATAGTAGTGTGACAGTGTGACCACTTGAAAAAAGAACAAATCAAAAATATTCAAGAAAATCATTTGATTTGTTCCCTAGTTGTTTAATGTACGTTTATGAATAAGGAGGTAAATATATATTGTATTCTTCTGGTTGTTTTTGTTGTTTCTCTATAGTCTAAAATATTTGCAAAATAAAACTTATTGTAGAAAGAGAGCCTTCAAGATTAATAGATATAAGTACAGAATACATTCTTTTTTTTTTTTCGCTGTTTTGTTCTAAGCTCTAATGCATAAATGCATTTTTGCTAAAAAAAGTATTGCTTAACTTCAAACTTGGGTAAGTCCACTCTACCCACTTGGGAGATAATTGAAAAAAGTGTTAATTCGGTGATTTGAAGAACAGCCTTTTTTTATTATGACCAAAGCATTAAAGAAATCAATCCTGTTCGACAATTTCAGAGTTAAAACCATCCATTCTATACAAAAAATACATTTTATAAAATTGATTGAAATTTATGTCTGAAAAAACTCTACGTGGATTTGTATAATTTTGATTTAACAGACTTGGATTATATAGATTTGAAAAAAAAAAAAAACGATTACAACTAGGGATGTGGTCATGGCAAAATCATACGGCTAAACATAAGTAATCTAAATAATAAAATGTCGAATATGTACTACTGGTACCGGCGACGATAATTAGTTTTCTTTGATAATAAGTAAGTACTGACAAAAGAGTGAGCAGCTAAGCATTATCCTGTTTTAAAATATACTAGCTAGTAGTTCGCCCCGAACGTAAACTCGCTAACCCCATATAACGGCGACTCTTTGATTTGGCTCAAATTTAGCTTAAAAATTCTATTTACGAAAAAAATCTATTTCACAATGACAAACATACAAACGCCGGATTGCTCCAGTAGACTCGGAGAGCTTAGCTCGCTCGTTCGATTTTATTGTTTTTTTTGTTAGTGAATCATTTTGTATTTGCAAAAAGAACAAGAAGAATGATTTTTAATTATTTATTTATTTATTGTTACAAAATAATAATCCTTAAATATTTTAAACAAAATTCAATATCTCTTCTGAGTCATCTTCTTCAATTTCTTCTTGCATTGGTCGTCCTATTACATTCTCGCTGTTAAGCACTATTTTGTGTAGTACTTTAATTGATCTAAGGAGATCCAGTCTTGGCTAAAGTGCGTTTCCAGTAATTTTCGTACATCTAGCTTATCTTCTTTAACTGCAACTCTGACTGGCAGTATCTATGGACTATATATTTTGAAATGTTATACCGCGTTTGTTGATTGTTTTAGCTACACACTTGTCAGAAATGTAAGACATTTCGCCACATACCTCTACTGGACTTGACCTCTATGTAAAGTCATGATAAGTCTTTTACATTTTGTTATTTGAAAATGAAAGCTCTGGGTCGACTTCAATACATTTCTGCTTTCTGTCTTAAGGTCAAATATAAGAATGTCCGTTCCTAAATGCAAAATATTTGCGTGTTCTTTAAGAACATCAAGGTAGTCTTCGGGTGTTAATATTGTTTCCATTTTCCCGATTTTTTTTTTAGTTAACGCGAATACACGATTTGATGGCAGAAACGAATGTCCAGTCCCCGGAAAAATTATTTCTATACTTTTGACGTCCCTCGAGTTCAAGTAAAGCCGGTTCGTCAGGGCACTCAACATAATGGAATTCTTGTTTTGGCCTCCGCAACCATCGGCCATGAGACGTATCTTCTCAATTCCATTTGTATCCAGTTTGTTCAAACAGTCGATAACGGCTGAACAAATTTCATTTGACCCTTTATTTGCAGTTTCTTCTGTCCATGTGTATGAATACAAGTTTCTTTGGAGAAATTGTCATGAGATGAGCCTCTAACGATGGTAAAATTGTATAAGTACAAGTACAACTGCCGAGAGTATTAAACGGATTGATCTGGGCAGTGGCAAGTTTTTCTAGCAGTCAAATGATAACAGTAGGTATAACGTTATTATCTTGTTTCTTGAGGAGTTTCCATTCGGTTATAAGTTTCACCTTCTCGCCATCGTTTTTTTTTCGACTTTAATTTTTCCCATCAGTTGAAGGCACATGGAACACTTGACGTCCTGTCTAGGACTGCCAAATCCAATATTAAAACTAACTGAAAAGCCAGGTAGAGCTCCATCAGAATACCTACATGCTTCACAACTTTTTTATATTAAGCCCTGGATGCAAATATTGCCGTTGTCGTGTTTTGTCTCGGCAGTAGTGAATTTCTAGAGGTTCTGAAGTCTGAATATACTTTTCAACTGCTTCTTTTTTCGAACCAAAGAGGATTGAATCACTACGTTTTAAGAGTCTGTAGTCGGCACTCTCGAACAACCCTTGAACCGACTCATGCAAGCGTTTTTTCGACGGTCGTGACGTCATGTCACTGCTACCAACACAAAGAAAAAAATCGCTAGGGTTCGACCAACCCAGTCCCTTACATTTATCGATATCGATAAATGTGCGATATTTGGCAGTATGGTGACTTAACAGTAAATGTATATATTTAAAAAATGTCTGGGATGGCTGCCAAAGGTGTATTTCAAGGATTTGGCGTTGGCATCCTGAGCCAGTCAGCTTTACCGCTGACTAATTTAAGAAAACATGCTGCTTTGCTAATAAAACAAAAGCAAAATATAACATAACTTTTCTTTTACATACTTTGCAGTACATATTAGGCACTGCCTCGTAATTGAGAGTTTTGCTATAAGCCAGTATTTGTTGCTTCCTTTAATCTTCGTGTTCCTTGCATGTTTACCAGGGAAAGTTAATATTCACTGCAAAAAGTCTTGAAAACCTTTGCCCAACATTATCTTCATACAGGAGATGGCTAAATATGCCGATTCTTCGTTACCTGTTAAAATTACCCATAATCGTCATCTAAAATAAAGAGATTATCGATAAGTTGGTCACACTCTATTGGTATTTTAGGTCATTTGTTTGTTTACGAAAAAACTTATTTACAGAATGTTTTCGCTTAAATCGTAGACTGTACATGATTAGTACTACTTTAAATTGATGAAATGAGTAATTGTTAGCAACTCGAAATGAAATTATCGCATAAAATATTAGTTACAGACCTGTATGTATCCAGTGCAAATCTAGGCAAAAATAAGCCACAAGTTGATATTTTTAAATATCTAACACCACAAATTTCACACTTTCTTATTGGTTTGCCCGAAATTTCAATAATAACTTTAGTTATTTTATTATTGACTTAATTTACAAAATTCAAACGAGTTACGACAGATTTGACGTTGACGACTTAACATTTTGAAAAAAAAAACACGTAGTTTTGTGCCATAGACTAAAGAAATATGAAATTTTATTATCTATGGATTTGTGCTACCAAAATATACTCTGTCAACCAAGTCTGTCAGTAAATAAGAACAAAGAAAACTATATGCATCCTTTTCTTTAGGGTGCTAGAGAAAAGGATACCTATAGTTTTCTTAGTTCTTATTTACTGACAGATTTGTTTGACAGAATATACAAGGTGCTCGCGAGGAACCCATATAACTTTAACGGCATATTCTTGGTCACATTTTAAGACTAAAATGTCATATAAACTTTTCTAGATTTCGTCTAGTTTCAGAGTTATTGCCAATTTAAAAAAAACATTTCCGTATTGTTACTCAGTAGAAAAGGTTTCTTAACGGCGCTGATGCGCAATTGTGGAGCATAGTCTCACAGTAGTCATTGATAGATGTCGGTTACCTATCAAAAAGTCGAAAATTGTAATATCGATTATTAGTAGCCCGAAAACGCTTCCCATTTTATTAATTGGCGTAAGTTTTGTTTGCCCGAAAGCACTTTTCCCCTATTATTATTTTCCCGATTCTTATTTCGCTGTAATTTTGTTTCGCTTATGATTCGAATCAACACTTATTAAAATTCCTAAGAATCATTTGACAACTACTTTTTGTCGCGTAAAGTTTTTATTCCGAAATATTATTTAACCGCTATATCAAAAGTTCGAAATTCGAATTAACACTTATTAAAATTCCTAAGTATAATTTGACAGCAATTTTGTATGGCGTATAGTTTTATAATTCGAAATATTACTAAGCCGCTATATCAAAAGTTCAATAAATCCTTAATTTTCTAACAAAAGTTTGTTCCCGACTGACACTCACGGTCGCAGTTTTTACTTGACCTATGAGTCCTTGCCATAAGAGTTTGTGGCAAAGGTTTGTTTCTGTATGGTCGCAGTTCTAACCTAACCTAACCCACTTTCTTTCAAATGTTTGTTTCTGTGAGGGTCGCAGTTCTAACCTAACCTAACCCACTTTTCTAGCACAAGTTTGTTTCTGTAAGGTCGCAGTTCTAACCTAACCTAAACCACTTTTATTGCTAATGTTTGTTTTGGTGAGGGTCGCAGTTCTAACCTAACCTAACCCACTTCTCTAGCACAAGTTTGTTTCTGTATGGTCGCAGTTCTAACCTAACCTAACCCACTCTTATGGCAAGGATTTGTTTCTATATGGTCGCAGTTCTAACCTAACCTAACCCACTTTTCTTAGCAAGTTTGTTTCCGTGGGGGTCGCATTTCTAACCTTACCTATTTTTTTTGTAATGTTTCTATAATACCTCTATATTAGGGAAAATTTACTTTTGGGTGTCGCGTAGCATCGGATTTATGAAATGGTGATTAACAAAACGGTTGTCAAATGATAAGATTGGCAACCGTTCTTCTGGTTATTGAGTTTCTATAAAATGATATTAGGGAAAATGACATTTCGATGTCATGTAGCATCGGATTTATGAAAAGGTGGTTAACAAATTGGTTGTCAAATGATAAAGTTGGCAACCGTTCTTCTGGTTATAGAGTTTCGGGAAAACGATAATGTGGCATAGCAAACTAGCGACATTTTAAAAATATGGTAAACAATGTATTTGGATTATAAAAATTCTGTCAACCGTTTTCGGACAAAGGATTTTCGAAACATCGATAGGTTACCATAGATGTCAAAATGTGACAAGAAAAACTTCCAAATAATTTGGTTTTTAGAAAAATAAATGAAGGAACTCATTTTAATTGCCAACTTTATGGATAAAAAAATTTTTTATGTGAAAATACGTCCAAAAAAGTAAAAAAAAAAAAAATTTTTTTTTTGGTGAAAAATTTTTAAATTCATATAACATTTTTTCTTTCTTTTTGCCTCAGCAACGCGTGGTTCAAGTTATGCGGGTTCCTCGCGAGCACCTTGTATAATAGACTTTAGTACTTTTGGTAATACATATATGTCATTTTGATTCGATAGCATTTTTTTGTGCCGTAATTAGGGAATGTTAAGCTTTGAAGCAAATAAAAAATTAAAGACCTCACCAGGACACAAAAGATGCCAAATCGATTACTTTCATTATTTCAATATTATAGATGAGATTCGTTCTCAGAGAGTTGATAATAGTGTCTTTTCATCCCATTTTACATCGGAATATGATGCGTCTAACATAAAGAAAATATGTAACATCACTTACGTTACAAAACAATAATCTCCACCTATTCCTAAGAAAAAGTGGTCCCAACAGTCAACAAATCGTCCTATGAGATTAATTTTTTTAATACTGTGTTTACACAGCTCATGAAAACACAATATAAGCGAAAAATTGTTTTATTTAACAATTTACCTGAAGGTAACAAAAACTCGGTTAAAAACCGAAATTCGAATCGGTTTCGAGTTTCACCGAAAAAAAACCGAAACTCGGTTTTCGGTTCTAGCTGCATTCCCTAGCCGTAATGTTGGCTACCATCGCTTGCATGGGCGATCATACTATGAAGTGAGGACGGGCTGCCTCGAACGGTATGTGTGCGATTTTTGTCTCCACCGCGATTTTCGCAAGGCATTAATCCAGTCACGTAATGCCGCTTAGCCACACCTTCTACTCTGCCCTTTTAAGAGGATACGGTAGCGAAAATGCTAAAATGGAAAGGAGCCCCCCTTTCAACTTGGGAATTTTAGTTAAATATACAAGTGTTATTAACTAGATTTATCGAAAAAAAATTGTCCATCAAGAACAACGCAGTCAAAAGATATTTCAAAAAAATCTTTAAAATCGAGGTTCCGCTCTCGACTCTTTCCTCCTTCAAAACTTAATCAATTTGAGAATCTGAATAATAATGAAATAATCTATGTCGGACCGTTTAGCTTTTTTGGTTAATTGTTACCAATCTTGAGTATCACACCTTTTTTTGTGCCATAATGAAAAGGCCGTTTTTCTTAATTTTTGATTGGCTCTAGAATCTTTTAAAAGCAGAATATCAAAAAAATCGAAACGGTCCGACACAGATAAAAATAATAACAATCTGTGTTGAAAAAATCATTGCTTTATCTTCAAAAACCAGGGAGGAAATAGTCGAGAGCGTTTGTATGGAGAATTGACCCCTACCGTATCGTCTTAAGGGTTCCGTACCAAAAAGGTACAAAAGGAACCCTTATGGTACCGCTCTGTCCGTCTGTCACATTACTAAATATCTCTATAACTAATTATGCTATCGATATTATTTATTATTTTTATTTATTATTCAAATAAGTTACACAGCATAACAGTAAAACCAAAGCACTGTGAAACTAAAAAATAAAAACAATAGGTATAAATATAGCACAACAGTAAAAATCAGACAAAAAAAAAAACAATATTCTATTTAGGCGACGACGTAACAGCGTGGCTCCGTTGCGTCGTCTGACACGGCGTAGGGTTCGGCAGGTTGCCCCGGAACCGCCGAAACACCACGCCCTTCGGCCAGAAGTCTGCACTCGCGATGGTGTCCTGCAGCGGCCGCGGCACTCGCAACACAAACGAACTGAAGTGCACGTAGTGGCGCGACTGTAGCTGGAACACTCTCAGCGTGTAGCCAGTCTTCTGGCGAACGTACTCCACCACCTCATCAGCCCCGGCGGAGTAGTGCAAGCGCGACACGTAGAGCGCCCTACTCGGCGTAGCAATCCGTAGACCTGAATTCACTGGTTCCGCATTGCCACACATAGTCTTACGAGGCGCCCTGCGCGCCTTGCTCTTCTTTTGCACCAATGTGAATCCCTCCTCATCCACATTCGTGCGGGCAGACTTTTCCACAATAGGAGCCCGTGATACCTTTACAGGTGCATTTACCCGGTTCGTTGCGACGGACTCACCGACAACGTCAGCATATGCACGCTGACGCGAGTTTGTTGGGACATGTGGCGGCCGGACGCGCGGGGGGCGCGCGGGCGGCGGATCGGCGCGTGCGACACATTTTACTGCGCCGGCAACAGGCAAACAAACCGACTTGTCAGCAGGTCGATTATCAGACTTGAAATTTGAAGCCGCTGTCTGAGTTGGGACTTGGGGCAATTCGCAAACATTTTATTTCTTCACGTAACTCAGAAATAGTAATTAGGCTAGCTTCAAACTTCGTATTCATTTCGGCTAAACTTGTTCTTAGGGCCACGATTTCCTTAAACAAGCATCTGACGTCGACGTTGTCCGGATTGTACGACGAAATGTTGGAGATATCCGTCGCCACAAACTCCGGAATCCGGTCGTTGAAGTCTTTGAGGATCTTCATATGTCCTCCAGGCTCTTCTTCCCAGTTTCGTCTCCTCTTCGGTGAGGTACATAGGTGCCGGCTATTCCAAGGAACTCACACAACACTTTCTTCGCTACACAGATGTCTTCCACGGTGAACTTCGACGCGCGCGAAGACATCTGAACAGCAGTCGCCGCATCCATCGCTCCTTCCCGCAGCAGTTTATTTTTCTCTTGCAGAAAAGCGAGGAACTCGTTTACGATGGGTTGACCCGGTTTAGAATCTGCCATCGTGTCAATTTGCCGGCAGCGGCAGGGCCGCGCGATTTCGCAATTTATATGAAATTTGGTATAGTTATTAACATTGTTCACCTCTACAAATTAAAAAGTATTTATTTTAACTTCAAATTTATTCACTCTTGCGGATGTATATGGTACTTCAAATGAATACGAGATTTTACGTAAAAAAATATCTTTCAAATAAAGTAAAAACTGTCCAAACCGGTTAACATTATAAATAATTATCCCTGAAAAACTAACATACTATTATACATACAGGTCGCGCAAATTAGTTACTTAGCTAATTTACCGCGAGATGGCGCTATACCTATACTTCTAGTCAAGTCTTTAAAGTTATATGAGAAACATGAGATTATTTAAACAATTAAAAGTTTGTACGGATACGGATCCCTCGGTGGGCGAGTCCGACTCGCACTTGGCCGGTTTTTATTTCTAAACAATGATGACAGGATGGTCCCCTAATGAATCTTATAGGGAACTTGACTGTACTTAAAATAAAATATTTATACCATGCACGAAATAAAGCATCAGATAATTATATGAAAAACACGGACAGAAGTTATTTTTAAATCCAATTTCTATTTAATAAGTCAGGTAGAAATATATAAAGTAACTGAGTTGACCGTGACGTCACTCAATTCGATTTCATATAAATTCCATATTAGCAAGTCGTTAAAATTCGTTTTGACAGTTCTTAAAAAAGAAGCTGATTTAACTAGGAGGCAAGTAGCCCTTTTGAAAATCATGGTAAACTCTTTTTATGATAGTTATAATTGTTATAATGTTATCCATATCCATACTTAATATTATAAATGGGAAAGTGTGTGTGTATGTTAGTTTGTCCGTCTTTCATGGCAAAACGGAGCGACGAATTGACGTGATTTTTTAAGTGGATATAGTTGAAGAGGTGGAGAGTGACATCATAGGTCTCTCTAAACCGGAAAATTTATACGCCGATTTACTACCTGTTCGTCGAATAATCATTTAGTAATTGTAAACATTAGCCGACAAAAAATTGGTCGAAACACAATAGGTCGAGTGATCGTTTGATATTTTTTTTTTTAGGTGAGGGTGGGCTGAAACTTCCGTACAAACTGATCTGCGTTGCACATAATACAATGTTTTAAAAAAGTGTCTTATTAAGTGCGTAATATTTTTACAACAGCGATAAGTAATTCATATTTGAGGAGTGTCTTTTCAAAAGGGTTTATTTCCACTTTGAACTTTTTTTGGGAAATCGAGAAAAACATAATTCCACGGTATTGGTTTTGAAATTAATATTTAATTTGCAAAATTGTAATATTGTAAGTTGACGTTAATGCTATGATTACATCAAACGTAACATGTGTACCTAAATAAATATTTAATTACCATATGTTTTTGAGAATTAAGCACTTTTGATGCGAACTTTTGGGAATTAAGCCCTTTTGTTGTGGCCTTGTAGCGTAAATGTTATTATTTTAAAATAATTTTATTTTCATTAGACTTATATTGACCGGGATATAGACCGTGATTACCTTTTTGATTTTTGTCGAGCTCCCGATATTTCGACGCAGTTGCATGCATCATGATCACGGAAAAACTGACGAAGGCGGGTGGATGTTAAAGTTGTATAGACAGCGCGCGATCTACCCTCCTTCGCGCGCGTCGGCTGCGTTCACTTTCAGCGTTACCACTGGTCGCGTTCACACTCGATGGTCTGTCCAAACACACTACACTCACAGTGTCACTACGTTTGTTCAATTCTGACTTCACCGGTTTTTTACACAAACAAATCACTGGATTCCATACATTAGATAGTTTGAAGCCATCCTCACGATTGAAATTTTTATATTTGTGAATCTCAATGGCTTCTCTTACCAATCTCGGTATGTAGTGGCGTTCCGTCGAAATTACCTTAGGACTATGCAACTCGATCCAATGATTTGCACCCGACTCAATGAGATGTTGAGCAATAGCAGACTTGCGAGTATCGTTTTTTTTGACTGCAGCAATGTGTTCTTTAATTCTGCAGGCAATAGTGCGCTTGGTCTGCCCTATGTAAGAACTGCCACAACTGCACTCAACTTTGTACACACCAGGTTTTTCCAGAGGAAAATTGTCCTTAGGTGACCGCAAGAACTGTGCAATTTTCCTGTGTGGGGTGAAGATAGTTTTTACAGAGTAATTGTTTAGTATTTTAGAGATCTTATCTGTCACTTCACTCCCTTTACGTACGGCATAAACGCTGGTTGTCTCTCTACGCGATGAGTGAGGTGCTTGGGTTTTGCATCCGTTTATTAACGTTAACTCGGTAACCATTTCCCCTCAGGACTCTCTGAACATGGTTCAACTCCTGTACAAGATGAGAGGAGTCACACAAAGCGTGTGCTCGATTGGTTAGTGATGTTACGACCGAGTTTAACTGTCTGGGATGATGGTGTGAGCTCGCATGCAAGTAACGATCTGTATGCGTCGGTTTCCTATAGACAGAGTGTCCCAGCATGCCCTCGGCTCCAACCTTCAAGCTCACATCAAGAAATGCAATACCCCTATCTTTTTCCATTTCCAATGTGAACGACATGGATCGATGCACGCTGTTCAGGTGTCGTAACAACAGATCAGCTTCCTCCTTGCTACCCTTTATTACGCAGAACACGTCATCCACGTACCTCTTCCAAATTTTAACGGGAACTGGGGGCGCAGCGAGGGCTTTGTGCTCAAAATGTTCCATCCAGATGTTAGCCACAACTGGTGCCACTGGACTGCCCATCGCTACTCCCTCTGCCTGTATGTAATATTGCCCGCGAAACAGAAAATAATTTGTAGTGAGGCAGTGTTCGAGAAGCTTCACGTATTCTGATGGGATGCCATTCTCCTGCATCATATTTCGTACTACCTCAATGCTGTCAGTTACAGGTACATTAGTGAACAGTGACTCTACGTCAAAACTGACCATCACTTCATCTGGTTCAATCCTAATGTCCTGTATGATGTTGCTGTAGTCCTGAGGCACGCAAAACTACCTCGGAGTAATATAAGTAAGAAGGAATGGGAAGCTCTGAACGACCTGCGGTCTAATCCTGACATTTTGACCTTGAAGGCAGACAAGGGCAATGCCACAGTAGTTATAGATGTTAGCGATTATGAGAGCAAGATAAATGGACTGCTGAGTGATAAAGCAACCTATAAAAAGGTAAATTACGATCCTACAGCCCGGTACAATCGTGCCACATTGACACTGGTCAAGGAGTGTGAACAGGTATTAACTGAGGATACGGTGAAGTTTCTATTGCGACCCAGAAATGTTCTATCGCCTAAAATATATGGTTTGCCGAAAATACACAAAGTTAATTCTCCCTTACGGCCCATTGTAAGTCAGATTGATTCACCCACGTACGATTTGGCAAAACACGTCGCGAAGGTGCTGCAACAGTTGGTTGGGCGGACGGAATCGTATGTGAAGGACTCTCGCCATTTTATTGAGATTGTACAGGACATTAGGATTGAACCAGATGAAGTGATGGTCAGTTTTGACGTAGAGTCACTGTTCACTAATGTACCTGTAACTGACAGCATTGAGGTAGTACGAAATATGATGCAGGAGAATGGCATCCCATCAGAATACGTGAAGCTTCTCGAACACTGCCTCACTACAAATTATTTTCTGTTTCGCGGGCAATATTACATACAGGCAGAGGGAGTAGCGATGGGCAGTCCAGTGGCACCAGTTGTGGCTAACATCTGGATGGAACATTTTGAGCACAAAGCCCTCGCTGCGCCCCCAGTTCCCGTTAAAATTTGGAAGAGGTACGTGGATGACGTGTTCTGCGTATTAAAGGGTAGCAAGGAGGAAGCTGATCTGTTGTTACGACACCTGAACAGCGTGCATCGATCCATGTCGTTCACATTGGAAATGGAAAAAGATAGGGGTATTGCATTTCTTGATGTGAGCTTGAAGGTTGGAGCCGAGGGCATGCTGGGACACTCTGTCTATAGGAAACCGACGCATACAGATCGTTACTTGCATGCGAGCTCACACCATCATCCCAGACAGTTAAACTCGGTCGTAACATCACTAACCAATCGAGCACACGCTTTGTGTGACTCCTCTCATCTTGTACAGGAGTTGAACCATGTTCAGAGAGTCCTGAGGAGAAATGGTTACCGAGTTAACGTTAATAAACGGGATGCAAAACCCAAGCACCTTACTCATCGCGTAGAGAGACAACCAGCGTTTATGCCGTACGTAAAGGGAGTGACAGATAAGATCTCTAAAATACTAAACAATTACTCTGTAAAAACTATCTTCACCCCACACAGGAAAATTGCACAGTTCTTGCGGTCACCTAAGGACAATTTTCCTCTGGAAAAACCTGGTGTGTACAAAGTTGAGTGCAGTTGTGGCAGTTCTTACATAGGGCAGACCAAGCGCACTATTGCCTGCAGAATTAAAGAACACATTGCTGCAGTCAAAAAGAACGATACTCGCAAGTCTGCTATTGCTCAACATCTCATTGAGTCGGGTGCAAATCATTGGATCGAGTTGCATAGTCCTAAGGTAATTTCGACGGAACGCCACTACATACCGAGATTGGTAAGAGAAGCCATTGAGATTCACAAATATAAAAATTTCAATCGTGAGGATGGCTTCAAACTATCTAATGTATGGAATCCAGTGATTTGTTTGTGTAAAAAACCGGTGAAGTCAGAATTGAACAAACGTAGTGACACTGTGAGTGTAGTGTGTTTGGACAGACCATCGAGTGTGAACGCGACCAGTGGTAACGCTGAAAGTGAACGCAGCCGACGCGCGCGAAGGAGGGTAGATCGCGCGCTGTCTATACAACTTTAACATCCACCCGCCTTCGTCAGTTTTTCCGTGATCATGATGCATGCAACTGCGTCGAAATAAGTATCGGGAGCTCGACAAAAATCAAAAAAGTAATCACGATCTATATCCCGGTCAATATAAGTCTAATGAAAATAACCGTGAATCATTCAAAACTCTTAGTTTTATTTTATTTTTGGATTTTGTATTAACGTTAGTTGATATGAATGTTGTTGTAATACATACATTGGTTTATCCACATAAATAATCATTACACATTTTTCAAAATGTGTTCTAAACTTTGATGTTAATCTATTTTTTAAAGATCAAGGCGAGACTTTTTGAACTTTTATCTCAAAACAACGCGTAATTTTCTATACTAAGAAAAACTGCATTCATAGTTTAAAAAAAAGAAAAAATGGAAATAAGCCCTTTTGAAAAGACACTCCTCATTTTGGAAAAGTGCCACTTTGCTCCCTCATAGTAGGGAAGAAAAGTACCCTTTTCGAATGGGTGAGATAACAAACGAATTCCTACTACATATTTGACGACCGTTCAGTCCGATCCGTAAGTGACTACCTAATGATTCTCCGACAATTTTTTAGCCGATTATTGATTCGCCGACAACGATTCGCCGAATGCCATTTAGCCGAATAATCAAGCTATCGCTGTCACTTTTGGTCGAATAACGTTACGTAGAATTTTGGTTCGCATACAGTTCAGTTCGCTTCTGTGCAAATTATCCGAACTATTATAGGACATTTTTCATTTAGCAAAGTAATATTTTCGTTTAGGCCACCTTTAGTCGAATAACGTTTCACATTTTATACATCGATCGTTAAAATATTTTCGAATAAACTGACACTCTTGTTGACTGTAGAACCATAAATAAATAAATATTTTAGAAATTTATGCCACGACGGGATCACATTTTAAATTCTCGTATTTTGTAAGGTACAGCGGGACAATTGCAACTGGGGGCAATTTTAAACAGATCCAATCCTTTTAATGTTTTACACTATTAACTATACCGCCATTTTGAAAGAAATAAAGTGGCCAAACCAGGCATACATATTATGGGAGGTGTGAAATGTACCGCGATAGTATTTACAAGTGTAAATCGTGTACCGAAACGATATAAGTAATTAATATAATATAACGTTATAGTTTTAGGTTAATTTTTATTCTAAGTTTCTTTATACTAATGATACCTGCCTTAAAAACCTAATAAATCATTGTCCCAATGATTTCAAAGTAATAAACATATTCTAATAAATACTACGGAGACACACAATCATGGCCCAAACCCACTAGGCAAAAAAAATGCAGATTTCAAGAATAACTTAAAAACCGAATCTAGTTTTTCGAGCAAGCCTCATAAAATCCTGCAAAATCAAATGTCTAGTAGTTCCTTAGATGTAACAGAAAATTTGCCATCATCATCGTCTTTGAAGCAAATTATTTACTTATTTATTAATGTTTCAGGAACACCATAAAAGATCAATTCCCAAGGACACGTGGAATCTACTTTTAGATTTCGCCACTCAAATCGACGACGGCATGAGCAACTACGATGCCGAGGGAGCCTGGCCCGTGCTAATAGACGACTTCGTGGAGTGGTGCCAGAAGCAGGGCCTTACCGCCGAAGGGCTGAAGGCGCTGGAGCCGGCGTCCGGCTAGCTGGCGCCGCCGGCCTGCGAGCAGCCCGCGCCGCGGCCGCGCGCGCCGCCCGCGCTCGCGCCTGCGCTTGCGCCCCGCCCGCGCGCGCGTCGCCTCTGCTCGCGCGCGCTGCCCGCCGCGGTCGCATTGCTGCTGCTCCTGCTCCGCGTGCTCTTCCACGTTCTGGACTTTTGTCCGTTAGAGTGGATCGCGGTTGTTATGGTATTCGATTTGTGTGGCTAATACGATGCAAATGTAAGTTATTCCAAAAAGATATTTTATATTACATTTATGGATTGTCCCGGTCTAAAGACGTTTAAGATGTTTACTGTGTAATCTTATAACTTAGATCTAAAACAGTGGAGAAACTGTTATAAGAGTTAATAATCACTCTTTCATATACAGCTCTCTTGAAGTAGGTACGAAGGTACGCCTATAATTGCCATTGGGTGTTCTCGTAGATTCTTGAATTATCATAACTATCGTAAGATTTGTCAATTTTTATTTTATTTTTATGACTAATACTGGTTGTATTAAAGCTGAAAACTTATTGACTTTGTTACTATATGTATAATACTTTTGTCTAAATAGGGTTGGTAAATTAATTCATAATCGTTGAAGACAGTTGTGATATATAGGTATTCATACAATATTAGATAAAGACTACAAGGTAGGACACTGACGGAAGCCTGTGTATATACTTATAAGTCCGCGTTGTGTCCGTGTCCGCACCGGGCCCTGCGCGAGGGGTGCTCTCCCGCCGGCCGCGAGCCGCGAGCGCGAGGGTCGCCGCGCCGGCCGCCGCGCGTAGCTACGCGCCACGGCCACGTGATCGTTGCCTAGGCTAGATACCCTCGTGTCGTGTTCCCAATACATGCTATTTAAGAGAATTGATATCTAAATATGTCTCTTAGTAATTATTACTACACTGAATAGTGACATTTAAAAAAGTAAAAGCTTAGAAATATTATTTTGTGTATGTATTTTATGTGTTGTGACTTCTGTGTCATCGCGTTTTGTCCTTTTTCACTAAAAAGTATCTTGACCGACTCATTATTCTCATTTGATTAGATTTCTGAGCCTGTATGGCTTATTTATTGCAATGACTATCTACACGAAGGCCAACGGGAATATAGTTTAATGTTTTTCAATGTGACGAGTACATAGTACCCCAAAATTTAAGTTGACTTACAGTAGGTAGGTATATAATTTTCGCAAGACTTCTCATGAAATTTTAATTGTAACCTCTACATATATGTATGTAAACTATACACGAAAATACAAAAACATATTTACTTCCTACTACAATTTGTACTTATGGTTCTGAAGAGGATAAATATACAAAATAAAAATCACCGTTCCTATTTTATTACCCAAGATTGTAGGTATAATATTTTCATCACATTTGTTGTTAAAAGGTCTCATTGCATCTACGTGTACTGAATAATATTCTACTATTTTATTCCCAAAGGAGTTATGGATATACATAGTTTTAAAAATTAATACTATCCATACAATACTTCAGACAAAGGATGTTGCAATCAGCCAAGGATTTTGTTGCACTATCAGACTTTGACTATTAAGCTATAAAAAAAATATTACACATTATAAAAATGCATTTTATTTATGTTTTACAACAATTTCAGTGTGTTTTACATTTATTTTGTAAATTTCACGTAGATAAATCGTTATATATCTGACAGGAAATTATGACGGCCATCTCGATTCGCGCTTGACCGCGTTGCCATAGCAACGGGCAGTACAACAGAAACTTTAAATCAGGGAGACTAGAGATATTAGTCATACTAGTTATGAAAAAAAGCTGCACTTTTAGATGGAAGCAAGCCGCTTTGCATGGTGATAGTAGACATCATAGTAAACGATTTTTTCCGAGGATATCGAAATTTCATCCCTTAGGAAGCCGAGCGCAGCGAGGTGTTTTATGAAAATGAAAAAAATTCTATCTTTTTATCATATGGTCCGATTTTGACAAATCGTATCTCAAATGAAAGATATTGATTAGTACAACGTAAAAAAAAATTGTTCAGAAAAAGTAACAAAAAAATTGAAAAATGTAAATTTACGTATATCGCATTAAACAACTTCAAAGAATGAATGACAAAATGTACAATATCGACATACGAGTTCTTTTATATCAAAGACAGATAAATTCATAATTGAAAACTAAAAACCGCATCGAAATCGGATCAGCAGTTTTTAAGGTACAAGTTGCCAAAGTTGGAAAAGTTTAGTTTATATGATCACTTCGCAATTCCTTTGCCAGAAAGTCAGAAATAATCTATTTTTCCCCTCACTAGCTCGGAAACACGTGTTTTATCCTTTAATACCAGCGGGTAAAAACGCATTTTATCCACTAGTGGGTAAAGTAATTTGACCTTGAATAAAGTCAAATTAACTGCTTTAATATTGATAAAAATAGGTGAATCTAGTAATAAAGATGACTTGCCACCTGTGGAACTACTGGAAGCAGTGATAAACGCATTTTTTGCGTTGTAGTTTCCTCGCTATAGTGAGGGGAAAAGTTTTGTAGTGTTACACTCGGGTGCAAATGTATTTTACTTCTCGTGTGTTAAAAAACTCGCAAGTTCAGGATTCTATTCTCGAACCACTCGCTTCGCTCGTGGTTCAACTATAGAATCCTTTCACTTGCTCGTTTTTCAATTCCACACTCGGCGTTAAAATACAACTTTGCCCCCTTGTATAACAAATAACATAATTCCACAGGTGGTAAATCATCTTTATTACTAGATTCACCTGCTTTTATCAATATTAAAGCAGTTAATTTGACTTTATTCAAGGTCAAATTACTTTACCCACTAGTGGATAAAATGCGTTTTTACCCGCTGGTATTAAAGGACAAAACACGTGTTTCCGAGCTAGTGAGGGGAAAATTAATTTCTTTCAACTGACACACGTTTTGTAAAAATCAGACCACCCAAAAAAAAACTTGTTTTTTTGTTGTTTTTCGTTGCAGACCTCGCTACGCTCGGATTCCTAAGGGATGAAATTTTTATATCCTCAGCGAAAATCATTTATTATGATGTCTTCTATCAATGCATACTCTTAGCTGTAAGAAAAATATATTATTTCTGACTTTTTGGCTGAATAATTTAAAAGCGACCATATAAACAAACTAAGCCAACTTTGGCAACTTGTATCTTAAAAACTACTGATCCGATTTCGATTCGGTTTTCAGTTTATAATTATGAATTTATTTGTCTTTGATTTTAAAAACTCATATATCGACATTGTACATCTTATCTGTCGTTCTTAGCAGTTATTCAGCGTGATACGAAAATTTAAGTTTTTTTTTTTATTTTTTCTTACACTTTTTTAGCAATTTTTTTTTAAATTTTTTTTTCGATTACATTAAACAACACCTTTCAATTGACACATTTTTTGTCAAAATCGGACAAAGCACAAAAATAATAGAATTTTTTTAACAGTTTTTAATAGTCCTCACTACGCTCGTCCTTCTAAGGGCTTAAATTATGATATCCTCGAGAAAAAAACTTTTATTTTGATGTGTACTGTCACTGTGTACTTTTATGTCTAAGAAAAATAGATTATTTCTGACTTTCTGGCAAAGGAATTGCAAAGTGATCATATAAACTAAACTTTTCCAACTTTGGCAACTTGTACCTTAAAAACTACTGATCCGATTTCGATGCGGTTTTTAGTTTTCAATTATGAATTTATCTGTCTTTGATATAAAAGAACTCGTATATCGATATTGTACATTTTGTCATTCATTCTTTGAAGTTGTTTAATGCGATACGTAAATTTACATTTTTCAATTTTTTTGTTACTTTTTCTGAACAATATTTTTTTTTTTAAGTTGCACTAATCAATATCTTTCATTTGAGATACGATTTGTCAAAATCGGACCATATGATAAAAAGATAGAATTTTTTTCATTTTCATAAAACACCTCGCTGCGCTCGGCTTCCTAAGGGATGAAACTTCGATATCCTCAGAAAAAATCGTTTACTATGATGTCTTCTATCACCATGCAAAGCGGCTTGCTTCCATCTAAAAGTGCCGCTTTTGGTCAAAAATTCTCCATAACAAGTATGACTGTATATTTCTAATCTCCATACTTTAAATCAAAGATATACAGAAAATTTTGACGGACACGTAAAATGAGTTCAATTGTATGCTTCTTTGAACATTGCATTTAATTTATATGCAGTATTTTAGTGTTTGTTTGTAATCAAGAACACAATGGATTTATATGAAGAATCTGATATAGGTGAAGAAGCCTTATGATTTTTTCCTCTGTGTTTTCCTCTCAAATGTGATGAAAAACATTCTGTGTAACTCAGGAGGTAAAGATATTATATACTCGAGTCTATAATTCGCTCCAGCCTGCGGCTGTCGTGAATAATCACGACACTCGTAATTAATATCCCCCTTACCTCCCTTATTGCTCAATGTACTATTTTCTACACAGATTTTCTACTATCGACTGAAAATCATCCCTTTTTTAGGCGAACAATTAGCCGATAGGAACTTGGGCCCCCTTTTAAACAAGTATGTTTTTGGTTTGATTTAGGCTCCGCGCACACGGGCGACAAAGTTGCTCGGCAACTTTCGTATTTGTATGAAAAGTTGCGTCGCCTCGTGTGCGCACCTTCATACTAGCCCATAGACCGAGCGACGGAGACAAAACAGTTTTGTCGCCCGTGTGCGCGGAGTCTAAGGCTCCCCACAGACAGTCTTAAAAATTCATAATCTTAAAAAAAACTTGTATGCAATCTGACAGTTCAGATCTGTCAGTGTCTTGTCAGTGTCAGTTTGAACTGTCAGATTGCATACAAGTTTTTTTTAAGATTATGAATTTTTAAGACTGTCTGTGGGGAGCCTAAGACTGCAAGTGCGCACACGGCGACAAAATAGTCGCCGGTCGGTTGCCATTTTAACAGTTATCACTGGCCTGTCCTGGGCGAACGTATGTTATTAGTCGAAAAAAATATAATTTTAAATGCAGATTGTTGAAGACGATATTGATATCTGTCGTTTAATTGAAGAAGTAGAGTATGGAGATTAGAAATATATCTCTAGTCTCCCTGAAGTAGAGGAAAGACCGATTTTATATGACAAGAATTTAAAAGAATATTCCGACAATATTGAGAAAAAACGATGCCGGGTTGTAAAATTCTAACCAGTTCATCAAAACTTTTAAACACTCAATCTGAAGTACCAAAAAAAATATTTTGAATAGGCTCTCAATTTCATGAAAAAAGAAAAAGTTGCGTCCGTAATATCCAAAGATAATAGAATAAGTCTATGGTAATATCTTCTTAGTAGTCTGTGGTTGCGTCGCTGTCGTTCCCGTGTGCGCACCTTGGAAATTGTCGCAAGGAGTGACGACAGAGACAAAAAAGTCGCCGAGCAACTGTTGCCTCCGTCTGCGCGGGCTCTAAGGCTGAGCGCACACGGGCGACAAAGTTGCTCGGCAACTTTCGTATTTGTATGAAAAGTTGCGTCGCCTCGTGTGCGCACCTTCATACTAGCCCATAGACCGAGCGACGGAGACAAAACAGTTTTGTCGCCCGTGTGCGCGGAGTCTAAACCAATAGGGAAGGAGACAGTTGCGTCGCAGGCTTGTCGCCGAACCCTGCGACAAATAAGTTGCGTCGCAACGTGTGCGCACCAAAGAGCATTGAATCACTACGGAGCGCACTTTCATACTAGCCCATAGACCGAACGACGGAGACAAAAGAGTTGCGTCGCCCGTCTGCGCGGGCCCTTATCGGCCAATCAGAGACAGTTATTACAAGAAACAATTGGTTGCCAGGAAATACCGATGTTGATACAACGGTGACGCTATTAACATGAATGATGATATTGTTCGTCCATTACATAAAGTCCATACAGCAAGAAAAGAATTACTTTCTCGCTCCCACTTCCAGGATAGTATGTATTATAATGTGTTAGCACTATAAAACGTACAGCCTTGCAAAATAGTTCAAATTAGGCCCCGCGCACACGGAGGCAATAGTTGTTCGGCGACTTTCGTATTTGTATGAAAAGTTGCGTCGCCTCGTGTGCGCACCTTCATACTAGCCCATAGACCGAGCGACGGAGACAAAACAGTTTCGTCTCCCGTCTGTGGGGGCCCTTACACCGTCAAAGTAAGGCCCCGCGCACACGGAGGCAACAGTTGCTCGGCGACTTTCGTATTTGTATGAAAAGTTGCGTCGCCTCGTGTGCGCACCTTCATACTAGCCCATAGACCGAGCGACGGAGACAAAACAGTTTTGTCTCACGTCTGTGGGGGCCCTAAGGGCCCGCGCACACGGATGCAACAGTTGCTCGGCGACTTTTTTGTCTCTGTCGTCACCCCTTGCGACAATTTCCCATGGACTTTCAATAGGGACTGAGCTCACACTTTTTTTGCCACACTAAATTGAACTTTATCACCGGTGCAGAAAGGCGTTCTTATCAGACTAGTAAAAGTGTGTCCACATGAGAGGGTCAAAGTTGGGGCTGGTGTCCCTCTCGCACGTGTGACCAGTGTTAAAAGAGATTACTATAGTAGTAGTATTTTTACCTGTATGATAACTAAGTTTATAAACTTCTTAAATTATTTTTGTATTATATCGAGGCAAGTATATTAATACCTTGTAACGAATTGGTAAGTCATTATTATGAAGCCATGAAACCAAAGATTTGCGCAATTAAAAAAAACTTTTAATTCGGTATTAGTAGATTTGGTAGTAACTTTGAATATTGACTGGTATCCCCAAAGAATGACAGTGATGACGTCATTCAAGTAATGGCAATAAGTGCGAGAGGGACACCAGCCCCAACTTTACCCTCTGGAGCCTAAGGCTTCCCACAGACAGTCTTAAAAATTCATAATCTTAAAAAAAACTTGAATGCAATCTGACAGTTCAAACTGACACTGACAAGACACTGACAGATCTGTCAGTGTCAATTTGCATACAATTTTTTTTAAGATTATGAATTTTTAAGACTTTTCGCAAAACTTTTCATACAAATACGAAAGTCGCCGAGCAACTTTGTCGCCCGTGTGCGCGGAGTCTAATAACATACGTTCGCCCAAGCCAGGCCAGTGATAACGGTCAAAATGACAACCGACCAGCGACTGTTTTGTCGCCGTGTGCGCACTTGCATTGAAACCAATAGGGAAGGAGACAGTTGCGTCGCAGGCCTGTCGCCGAACCCTGCGACAAAAGAGTTGCTTCGCAACGTGTGTGCACCTTCATACTAGCCCATAGACCGAGCGACGGAGACAAAAAAGTTGCGTCGCCCGTCTGTGGGGGCCCTAAACAGTATGGAGATTAGATCATACCTCTATTCTTCATGGTAAACAGTTTTGCATGTGGCATTGGCTCCCCACAGACAGTCTTAAAAATTCATAATCTTAAAAAAATTGAGCAATCTGACAGTTCAAATTTGATCTGATGATTATTTTTTTTTTTTATTAATTTTTAAGATTTGGGGAGCCAATGAGTCACATTTGGATGATTTTTTTTTTTTTTTTTTAATTTATTTCTTGACCATGGATTCAAGTCCTTCAGTCGCATTCTTAGAGTTAACAAACTTAACAATTACAAATCGAATATAACTATGACTATGAAATACATGAAAATTAAACAGTTTCTAAAGTATTTAAAATGAATTTGAACACAGGGTTAAAATAAACTGGATTAGATAATAAATCCTGAACGCGGCGGGGAACACTTAACGAATTTTCTTCTGCAATGTCACTAATCACACTGACAAGCAATAACCTCTGTAACGAAAACGACTCGCACTCAAAAATCACATGTTTTATATCTGCATTTTCTTTGTAGCAATAAGTGCACTTATCATCAGTGATAATGTTCTTCCTCTTGAGATGCGCTGGGACCAAACAATGACCAAAATGTAGCCTATTTATGCAGGTTATGAACTTTCTGTTGCTGTATTTAAAACCGTAGTACCACGGTCTTGTTGGTAAGTTTTTTTGTATTTCTGCATACCATCTACCTTTTTTTGTACTTCGGTATTAAAGTGCCAATATTCCGTCCATAGTCTTTTGGAAATACATCTAAAGTAGTTATAATAGTCTGTAAAAGGCACTTCAAATGATTCTGTGAGGTCCAGGTCGTGGTCCTGACGAGTCGCCTGATCCACAACCTCGTTTCCAGTTATGCCACTGTGGGAGGGCACCCATACAAATTCTACATTTTTCTCCATTTTTCTTAACAAATCCTTAATGAGGTATATAATATAATTTTGCTTATAACCTAAAGAACTACTACATAAGGCAGTTAAAACACTCTGAGAATCACTTACAATAAGAATATTTACATTATTTACATTAGTATGTACATATGTTAAAGCTTCTAGTATTGCCCAAGCTTCAGCAGTGAAAATACTACAGTTACTGTTTAATCTAATGCACTTTGTTATTTTCATAAATGGGTCATAATAAGCAGCTTTAACATTTTCTGTTTTCGAACCATCAGTATATATGGTATAGAAGTCGTGTTTTTCATTTAAAAGTTCTAAGAAATCAAATTTGTTTTTTACAAAGTCTAAATGAGTCTTAATATTTAAATAATTTAGCATAGTATTATATGAGTAGTGATAAATTGGCCACTGGCTATTGGTATACATATTTTTTGCCAATTTTTTTGTGTTCATCATTATTGTGGATATTTCAGGTAATGATCCTGTTATAAGAGTATTTGCCGAGATATTAGTTGGCTGAGCAAATTCTACTGGGTATACTATTTTATCCAAGACAACATGGTTCTCGCAAGACAACTCCTTCAGACAAAATCTCTCAGCCAGCTGTAATCGTCGCAAGGACAAGGGAGGTATACAATTTTCAATTTCCATTGAATTAATGGGAGTGGTGCGCATGGCTCCACTTATAACTCTTAAACCAATATTTTGTATTACATCCAATTTTCTTAATAATGTGCTACTTGCATTCATAATATGCTAGGGAACTATAGTCAAAATGACTTCTGACTATGCTTTTGTACAACATGTTAAGTGTTTTTGGGTCAGAACCCCAGAATGTTCCAGCTAAACTTCTAATAACATTTATGCTTTTCATAGCATTTTGACTAATGTAATCTATGTGTTTATCAAATTTTAATTTATTATCTACAATTACACCCAAAAAATTTGTGATGACCAGTAACAGGAATTGAATTATTGTTATAACTAATATTTACATTGGACTGTGCAAATGGGTCTCTACTAATTACTAATACTTTACTTTTTCTGGACTAACTTCTAATTTCAAAATGTCACTATAATATCTTTGTAACTGAGTTAAAGCAGTGTTCATATTATCAACAGCCATTTTTAGATTTTGGTTTTCACTGTATAAAAGCAAATCATCAGCAAATTGCAATATTTTAACTTGAGATGTATTAACAAAATTAAGGATCTGAGATGTGTATAGGTTGTACAGTAACGGTGACAAGGTAGCACCTTGCATTGTTCCTTTGTTAGCTGTTCTGGGACCAGACAGTTTATTGTTGAATTTTACATATATAGTCCTATCGTGTAAAAAACCATATATCCAATTTAAAATTTTAGCAGGTAGATCTAATTGATGTAGTACATAAATTAAACTTTCAATATTAACATTATCAAAGGCACCTTTTACATCCAGAAAAACACATATAACATTTGTGTGACTAAGTTTAGCTTTTTTAAGATCACTAATAAATGAAACAAAGCTTTCAGAGCAACTCTTGCCTTTTCGGAATCCAAACTGAACATCTGGTAGCTTTCCTTGGGTTTCTGCATAGTAATCTAAACGTAATTTTAGCATATTTTCAAAAAGTTTTCCTAGGCAAGATGACAATGAAATTGGTCTGTATGATGAAGGATTATCTACTGGTTTATTTGGCTTTAAGATGGGAATTACACATTGTGTTTTCCATGAATCTGGAATGACTAAGCTATCCCATAATTTATTATAAATATGCAATAATATTTCTATAGCTTTAGGATGCAACTTTTTAACTAATATATATGGTATATTGTCCAAACCTGGTGATGTGTCTTTTCGACTCTTAAGTGATATAAACAACTCATTAAGTGTGAAAGGTCTGCATAGGTAGGTGTTACTGGGAGTTTCACGAGACTGATTAATGATATTATGTATATGACTTTTGTTTAATGGAGATGAATCTGATAATTTATCTAAAAAACCTGGCACCCATTCATCATTTAAATATCTATTATGGGAAGAGCCAATTCTTTTAAACTTTTTCATATATCCCCATATCCTAGAAACCGGTGTCATCCTATTAAAAGTACTGCAAAGTTCATGCCAAGATTTTACACGTTCCTCCTTTAATATTCTTTTTTTCTGTGCATCAACTTTTTTGTAATTTATAAAGTTAGTAATGCTAGGTGATGTTCTATACTGATTTAAGGCTTCTTTAGACTTATTAACAGCCTCTAGACATGTTTGGTTCCACCAGGGAACAGGTTTCCTCATGACTTTCATGGATTGTTTAGACTCTACTTTTGGAACTGTTTCTGAACGAATATCATACAGAATGTTTACAAAATTATTATACAAATTAAGAGGTTCTGTATTATCAATATCTAAATGAGAAAAGCATGTCTCTGATAAATTATAATATTTGGACCAGTCTGCTCTGTTATAAATATATTTTTCATTTACAGGTTGCGCTTCATATATGGCAGGCTTCACGTTTATATCTACCAGAGTTGGATAGTGGTAACTGCCCATTGGGTCATCATGAACTCGCCATTCACAGAGTGGAGCTATGTTGGGACTGACAAGAGTTATATCAATTGCAGATGAATTCCTATTTGGATATTGCACTGTTGTTGGACTGCCATCGTTCAAAATACAAAAATCAAATTCATCTATTATTTTGTATAAACTATTGCCTCTACTGTTATTTGATTGACAGCCAAATAATATGTGATGAGCATTAAAGTCGCCCATAATGATACATGGCTTTGGGGTTTCAAGTAATATCTTTTTCATCTTATTGACATCAAACCTACTACCATTTGGTGGACAATATATACAAAGAATGGAAAGCTTACCCATAGATGTTTCTATAGCTACACAGATGTTTTGAATGCATTCATAAAAAGTTGTGTTTATGATACTGTATTGTAAGTTTTGCTTAATAAGTATACCAACTCCATTCTTAGTATTTTTAGAATTTTTATGAACAAAGTTGTATGGAGCAAAGTTAGGAATTGTGGATGTATTTTTAAGCCATGTTTCGTTTAATAAACAAATATCAATCTGTTGTTCTGTTAGAAATGTATTTAAGAGGGCTCTCTTATGTAATAAGCTTTGAATATTAAACTGTGCTAGATGTAAAAAGGTGTCCATGATTTAATGTAATAAATTAGATTTTAAGACTTCTCGTATTCTTTTATTATTAATTGGAGTATCAGATCCGTCATTTCCCAGCATGACCAAGGACTTAATAAAAGCATTCATGATAATGTCGTCATTCAGTATTTGTTCGTAATTTGGTGAAATTTGGCTTGCGCCTACTGTCTTATTGGGTTTGGTCATATTAGGAAATACTTTTGTATTGTTTACTACTGGGGCTGATGGTGCGGTACTCACCACAGTGGCAAAACTCCGGTTGAGGTTCTCATATTTTGCTTTCTTTTCTTCCATTTTCTTTTGTTTAATCGGACAATCTCTGGAGATCGCCAGGTGATTTCCTTTACAATTTATACACGTGATCTCATCGACTTCACATTCTTTATACGAGTGTTGGCCGGAACAAGATGAACACATTTGTTCCCCTCTGCAGACTCTTGCTGAATGGTTGAATTTCAGACATTTGTAACATTGCAGCAGCGGTGGTATATACATGGATATTGGGTATCTATACATCTGCATGTATGCGTACTGCGGTAAAGTTGTAGCAGCGAAAGTAACGGCAATCGTTCCCAGGGGTACTAATTTGCCGTCAACTTTTCTCATGAATCTCTTGACTGAGATGACCTCCGTGTCACAGGAGATGTTTTTGTAGATTTCCTCGTTGCTCATCTCCTTAGGTACATATCGGATCACGCCAATTGCCTCCGTGAGCATCGCCGGGACAAAAGCTTTTAATTTGTGCTTTCCTAAAAAACTGTCCATTTTCAGGAAGGTATTTGCTGGTGTGGGTTTTTTAAAAGTGATGCCCACTTTGTGGGCATTTACTCTGTGTACTCCAATTATGCCTTTTACATTGTCCGTAAACAATTTGGTTAGAGCAATGGGATTCCTATTGCCTATTTTGTCGTTGTCTTGTGATTCTACATACACAACACACTCGGTAGTTTGATTGTCCGGGAATTGACGCTTGTAATTTGGTTTCACATATAACTTATATTTCGTTTCAGGCGTAGTAGCCGTGGTAGCCGCAAACTTTCTTTTTTTCTTTCGCTCCCTATCAGGTTTTTTCTCACCGGGGGCCTCGCCCCCGGAGCTCTCGTCACCCATTTTTATTTACAATATGCTATATGTACAAAATTATCTATATTTACACCTAAACTAAACAAATATATACAGAGAAAATTAATTTTGAAAATCGGAGAAGATTAAATCACCCGCTCAATTCGACTTCCCGCCAAAAAAGTCACATTTGTATGAGAACAGTAAGTGTTGCTATGATAAAAAAACAATCTTAAGCCATTGGTTTCATGGTATGTAGAGCAATGTAGAGTCCGGGATGTATTCTGTGTCAACAGATTTATTTTTATTTGTCTATGTTCAGTAAAATGACAGCCCCTGTCATCCGTTTCTATATAATGACTTTCGACTGACAGTCGCATGTCGCACAAGATTCACTCGATTTTGAAGATTGGTGACCGACGAAAAGATTGCCTAATATCGATCATCTACTGTAAACCTCTCAATATATTGTAAAATTAAAAACTTTAAAATGTCGGTACGTCTAGGCGGCGCACTAAGAGAACTCCGAATTCACCTGTGTCAAACCAATAAGCAATCTGCAGGCGTGAGGTATGCTTGATTACATAAACTATGAAACATCCGCCTGGCAAATATTGATAATCGCTCATACTTTTCAGGGATTTCATTCAGCAAAACTATGTATCTATCAAGAAAGAAAATCCTGGTTTTCCGATTTTGATTCGTGAGTGCAGCGGAGTTGAACCCAAGATATGGGCCCGATACGGTAAGTAAAAAGCCTTTATTATGAATACTAGTTTGTTTTCTGATTTAGGTTACATAGGTATAATAACAGTTACCTTCAACTTATATGTTTGATTAAGCCTTATTTAGAAACAGTGTTGAAGGTTGGCATGCTATTTGCAAAATCCAATTTTTTTATTGTTCTGAGCAATTAACCAGCAATTCGTTTTTGCAGTAACATCAGATAGTTAAATTGACATTGTATTCTGCTTGGCTTGCAACCCTCAATTTTACTGGCATCTATATTGTGATTACTGGTGTTAATATTCATTCAATAATAGAACCATAATAAAGATCACTTAATCTTCACCATGGGTGTACAACTTTAAACAAAGGTAAAAATTTCACTTGGCAAGTTTTAGTAGTGATAGTCAAGGACTGAAAAGGTACTACACCCTGTTTTTATTGAATTCCGTTAACTTTAAGGAAGGTTCTGTTCTTTAGATCAAATACAATTGTGAGTTTGCATGGGAAAACATCCCACTTTGTCGATTGCTATAAAGCTGCTTTGTCAGGTTATTCATATAAAGATACAAGCCAATCTCGCCTTAATGGTAACCGACAAATTGGGACGTTTTACTAAACACACTCACAATAAATTTCTCTAAGAAACTAGCATTTTAACTCTTACGGTTATTGAGTTATTAAAAAAATAAAGATAATTACTGAACATGTGTATGACAGTCTTTATCACTTCCTAATGTTATTTGTTCTGACATGTGCCATCAATCACTTGACACTAACTTGAATGTTATTCTTAAGGGTCTCTCACACTAATAAATTCATTTATTAAGTATGAAAATGATGAGAATTTTTTTTGGCGAATTTAACTAAAAGTGGTTTCCTGATAATGAACCTAGCTATGTGTCAAATTTAACGGAAAACAAAAAAAAAACACAGTGTATTTAAAAGGGCTATGAACAATTATTAAATGGTACCCAACCCAACTGTTTAGTATCTAAATCATTACTATTTACAGTAGAATCTGCTTGAGATGATCCTGAATGGACCTAGCATAAAATGCGTCTAACACGGGAAATCATCTTAAATGTCAATAAATAAACTAGCATTATTCCATGTAATTTGTTTGTTAAGAATGGAAGATATGACAAAGATTAATAATTATCATTAGGGGTAAAATACACAGAAGGGACACAAGTTGTAAGATGCGGAAGGGACGCCAGCGCCAACACATGGCAATTTAACATCTAGATTGTATTTATCTCTGTTATATATGGTGCAAATTAATTGGTAAGCAGGAACCAATTTTTTTTATTCAGTAATTGATGGTGGCGATCAGATTTATGTGGGACTTACACAGAATTAAGTATTTTTTTATCATACCTAATTTAAGAAGTTAATATTGTCTTCGGTTACCGCGATAGTTACTCATGAAATAAAACTATGGAAACGGATTAAATCGCGTATAATGAATTTAAAATACATCCCGACGTTTCGAACTCTTTACAGCGTTCGTGGTCAACGGGTGACTGAGGAAAAATTAAAATGTGCAAAAGCTACCCACTTACAAGAAATATTAACGAACCATGACCACAAATAATCTAGATTTCTAAGGCAGGTTCACACACTATGAAGAAGATGTCCCAATTCCTGAGGCCTCAAACTCCTCTACAAAGCGCGGGAGTGTACAGGCTAGACTGTGAGTGCGGCCTGTCATATGTGGGACAGACGAAACGAAGCATTTCCACACGGGTGAAGGAACACATAGCGGATGTCAAGCACCGTCGGCAAAGGTCTGCAGTCTCTGAACATGTCATGGATAAAGTCAATCATGCTATAAAGTTTGACAAGCCTCTGGTTCTCGCTAAGGAGAAGCGATATATACCCAGAATGTTGCGAGAGGCCATTGAGATCAAGAAATATCCAAACTTTAATAGAGAGGATGGCTTTACTTTACCACCGGCTTGGGATCCAGTAGTACATCTGATAATGGAACAAGCACGACGAAGGCTGTGAGGCATTTGTGTTGTATGGTGTTGGACATTAGCAGTTTGTTTCTTTGTCAATTTTGTGTAGATTAATTGGTTAATTATTTTTTAACAGAGTAATGGTAAAAAAATTTTTTGAATATTGTATAACTAGCTTTATTAATAGTGTGTGAACCTGCCTTAGAAATCTAGATTATTTGTGGTCATGGTTCGTTAATATTTCTTGTAAGTGGGTAGCTTTTGCACATTTTAATTTTTCCTCAGTCACCCGTTGACCACGAACGCTGTAAAGAGTTCGAAACGTCGGGATGTATTTTAAATTCATTATACACGATTTAATCCGTTTCCATAGTTTTATTTCTTAAGAAGTTAAATTAAATTTTAATTGATTGTCAACCTACCAGTGATGTAGTATAAAGAGTTCAAAATCTCTTTCACAAGTAAGTCAAAGTGCTAGTTTTCGAGAGAAACTACTCAAGTTACTTAAGAAAACACCGAAATCACCATACATGTGCATTTAAACCCTTAAATGCATAGTGATGTATGATGCATATAATCATGCATTTTTGACTCTATTGACAGCATGTCAGAATTCAAATTTGAATAAATCTTTGTCAAGGTCATGCATTTAAGGGTTAAAAATTGAGGAGCTCTCTCAACTCTTCATGGATCCCATCATCAGAACAGCTCCAGATTAATATGGGACCACCTTGGAGGTACCTAGCTTTTTTTAAACAAAAAAGAATTATTGTAATCACTGTAATCAGACTACGGGTCTTGGAGTAATCAGTCAACAATCAACATGTATTGTTTAAGAAATCATCAACATTATCACCAAAACAATCATCATCATCAAGTCCACCATATTCCTAAAACATCGCAATGCCAAAACAAATTAGTCTCATAATGTCTAAAACTTGAAATAGTTGAAATGACTTAAACCTACTTCTCAAATGACCGTATTCCCAAAATTTCTAAAAGTCAAATTGACTTAAAACCAAAACTTCACTATTTCAGTATTTCATAAATAGTCAGGACAGGTTTTCATAAATAGTTAGCATTAATTAACTAAATGAATACTATACCTCGTCTTTTTAGGGTTCCATACCTCAAAAAGGAAAAACGTAACCCTTATAGGATCACTCATGCGTCTGTCTGTCCGTCTGTCACAGCCAATTTTCTCCGAAACTACTGAACCGATTAACTTGAAATTTGGCACGCATATATAAACTTCTGACCCAAAGACGGAAATGTAATTTAATTGAAAAAAAACTTTAGGGGCGACTTTTGGGGGGTGAAAGTGAAAATTAATAATCAAAGTTTCTAGAACTATATTGTGTTACATATCAAATGAAATAGGTTTTTATAAGTATTTCAAATATATTTTTAATAATGTTTAGTAAGGTAATTTTCAAGTTATTTTAGAAAATAGGCAAAAAATTACCTCCCTGCTAACTTCCACCACAAACCATAAAACTATTTATTTGTGTACCTTACTGCAACGACATAAGGTTTACTAATAGACAGCTAAGATGTCACTGTAAAACACTTTAAAGCTTTGTCACAGTAAACTTCAAATTGGACAGGTAATCGCAGTAAGCAAATTTAAACCCAATATTCAAAATTACAAGGTTGTAATTAGGTACGAGTTCAATTTGTTACGGCTTATGATAAACATTAAGATTAAACTGACAAACAACGTCAAACTCGTAGCGGAAAAAATAATCGTCCAAGTAACCAGCCAGTATTAATACCCCTAAATACTGAAAAAGGTAAACAACCTCTAGCAATGCGATATACACAATGTTGCCTTACGAGTACAATAGAATAGGCACGTAAAAAATAACTAATAATACTAATTTAAATAAAAATATTACCCCCATCAAGATATAGCTCAATCGATTCTACTCTCAATTCTGAACAAACTGTTTTCAGGTTTTTAGTGTTAAGTGAAACACGGTGTATATTCGGGATCATTTTATGTATGTTGCCTGATTAGACCCGTGGTCCGATTTCAATAATTCTTTTTTTGTTTGAAAGGAGCTACCTCCAAGGTACCATATTAATCTGGAGCTGTTCTGATGATGGGATCCATGAAGAATTGAGGGAACTCCTCAAATTTGAAAGGCACGTGTATAGTGATTTCGCTGTTTTCTTGAGCAACTTGAGCAGTTTCTCTCGAAAACGAGCATTTTTACAAAGTGGACCTGGTGATGATGATGCTTGCCTGATGACATGCTCATCTCGCTGAACGGGCTCTTGCGATCCAATCCACATGTGGATATCTTCAACGACAGCTGGTCTAAACAGACATCCAAATGCCTTACTTATTCTGAGACAGCGTGAAGTATGTGTGTTAACTGTACATAATACATGCTACTTATGTTACGTTATGTTTGATGTTTTTTTGTTTATATGTGTTATATGTTTTATCGGAGTTCATTTATGTACAAGTGTAATTGGTATGCCGTTCTTGTAATTAAATAAATAAATAAAAAAATTGGTTGTAACGAACCGTAATCACTTTATTAACTAGTATAGGTATTATGAAGAAGCCGCATTGTAATCATATTTTTTACCTTACAGCAAAAGCATGTGAAACGGTCACTCCATTAAGCAATTTATCTGCTTCTCAAGTTATGGAGATATTTCGAAAACTGGCTGCGTAACTCTCCAAATGTTACTAACTATATGTGATAATAATAGCAGTACTATTCAGTTAACTTTTTTTAAAGGCAAGCTAGATTGTTTCATTGTAGTTACATATTTACTTTTAAACATTAGTTAAGTATACCTGATAGAAAATATAGGAATATCTATTACCGCCTATTTACTTAAGAGGGTTATATAAGGTACAGCGGGGAAAATCTCGACTGGGAGGCCAAATATAACTGGTCCATTTTTTCTATGTTTTACAATGTTTGTATTATTAAATAGTGTCCACCGGTTATATATGGTAGGCGTGTTCAGTGGATACATGTAGAACTCAGTAATGTAATAATGGAAAAAATGGATCAGTTACAAATGTTACAATGCGCCCCTAGTTGAGATTTGCCCCGCATATACATATATTTTAATTAATTACGCTCTAATATTAGTTAGGACCAAACTTATAACTACCTACTTGTTGTTTGGGTTCTTAGCACTAAAACCTTAATAATTAAGTATTCAAAATACACGAAAGTTAACTGCAACGTTCAAAGTTTGATAGAGTGATTGTTACACTCGGGTCGGGTGCAAATAAATCGGACCACCCCAGCATTTTCAACAATTTCTGTAATAACTGTAAGCAAGACCGCTATGTGTTATATACCAAATGAAAGCTAAGGTTTTCCTTTCATTCATGTGCTTTTCAAAAGTTTCCGCCCAACACTTTCAGTTTTTCAGGGCTTCGAACGTTGCTGTCCTAAAAATGCGTACATGGAGTAAAACGTATGCCTAACGGGAAAGCTGTGGTTGCAAAGCAAGTCGTGCAGTTCGGTGGTCTGGGGTGACCTTTGGGCCATTGGCATGTTTGTGAGCTGTCCCTCCCTTCTCTACAAGTCGTCTTCTGACGGTCCCTCTGCTAACAATCACATGTCGGGTGTCTCGTAGGTTCTGCTGAAGCCGAATAGCATTCAGTCGACGGTTTCGTAGCGAGGATGTTACGATGAATCGATCATTCCGTTCCGCACGTAGCGGGGGGCTCCAACGATGGCGCGTAAGGACTGCTGGGAATCGAGGCGCTTCCTGTTCCACTCTCCCACCAGCGCACACCACGCGGGAGCTGTATATGTTAGGCGTGACCGGACATAAGTCTTGTACACGCCCAACTTTTCGCGGAGATAGCCGGGACTGCAGAACCAGGCCGAAGAGAGTGCGAGCGGCACGCGTCTGCGCAATCACGTAAGGAGCCATCGTGAGGCGGCGGTCAATGGTCACCCTTAGGTATTTAACCGTAGGGGACCACTCTACGGCCTCACGGGGACGGGCGTTGACTGACAGCCTCCACTGTTTCAGCCATGGCGGGAGGACTTCTAGCGCGCACTGGGCCTTGTGCGCTGCGTGTGAAAGGCGGATGAGGCGGCGTAGGCGGCTGTGTATCGCCCGTAGCACACAGGCGAGAGACAGCTCCCTTGGGGCACGCCGGCGAGGATCGGCCGGTCAGTTGACACGGCGTCTTCTACCGCCATCGCCACGTGGAAGCGGCGGTCCTCCAGAAAGGTGGCCACAGTCTTGACTATTCGACGAAGAGTAGTAGACGTGGACAGCTTGTAAAGGAGGCCGGGGTGCCATACGCGATCCAACGCCTTCTCCATGTCCAGAAGGACTTCAACCGTGTGCTCCCTCTTGTTGAAGGCGGCTGCAGCGTGGTGCAGCACACGGGCAAGCTGGAGCGTCGTCGAGTGTTCTGGACGGAAGCCGAACTGTTCGTCGCGTGGCTGAATGTGGGGCGTCAGGTGAGGCAGAAGCAGCTTCTAGAAGACTTTCGCGATAGTGGGCAGCAGTGTGATGAACCGATAGCTCTAGGGACGAAGGATGTTCTTCACCCGGGCTTGGAGATCATGATGACGCGACCCTGTTTCCACGGCCTTGGGAAGTGGCCGGTCCGCAAGGCTCCGTTAAAGAGCCGCGCCAACGACGCGATGGCTCGCGGGGGAAGGTGGCGCAGCGCCTCGTTCGGTATGCGGTCGGGGCCAGGTGCCTTCTTCAGCGGGGTGCTTCGTATCATCCTCTGGACTTGGCCCGGGGAAAGGACGATAGGGTCTTAGTCGGGAGCTATGGACGTGGCGAAGTAGTCCGCCAGGTGCTGCACAACAGCAGCTTCATGCTCCGTGTCGTCGGACGGATTGGGCCTGAACCTGAACGCATGATAAATAAACATTGCCAAAAACTGGTTTTATGCCTAATAGTAAGCGCTTGTCAGTACAACTAGTACAGTCCCAATGAGACATTTGGAGGGGGGTTGAATACCCCGCCCGCATTTTACTCAATACCCAACCCCCACCCTTGAATATTGATGTCATTTGATAGGGCAGAAAATTATAAATTATCTAACACGTGGTATTTAAATTATTTCGATCACGCTTATAGTTTTTACGCAAATTGAAAAAACGTCAAAACTGCTGAGGTGGTCCGATTTATGCACCCGAGTGTATTTTTACATTACAAGTAGTTTTAGATTGATAACTAGAGATTTATTGTTAGTCTCTAAATAGTCTAAATACATCAATTAATTCAGTAGCATATGAAGATACGTACACCATTAGACGGTGTAACAGGAGAAACCAAATTATTGGAATATTGTAACATTTTTTTATTTCGCCCGTCGTCGTTATTATAGGTAACTTAGAAATAGACTGCTTTAAAAAATACACCATTTTCGCAGGAAAAAGTAGGCTCTATATTTTTTCTGTCCAATAACCTCAGAAATGGTTGATATAGTAGTAGTACATTACGATACAAGTGCGTAAAAAAGGAAGTTCGACACGAGTTTCGAATTTCCTTTTCGCATGTGTATCGTAGGTAAAAAAAACACCATCTGTACTGAAAAAGTACAGATGGTGTTTTTTTAACGCACTAGTGCGAGAAGTGGTTCATTATATGCCAGGTCGAAACTTCAGAGGCTCATCTGTACTGAAAAACGTCGTACGATACACGAAAAGGAAATTCGTAACTCGTGTCGATTTAAAACACTCCCTTCGGTCGTGTTTTAATTTATCGCCACTCGTTTCGAACTTCCTTTTTTACGCACTTGTATCGTAATGTACTATTTCGATTTTGGAGTATAGGTAGTAGATACATACTCGGTTATAAGTTATCAATATTGGAATTTTAGGTAATGACTATTACATAATATTGTTGTTATATTTCAGATAAAGGAGTGGAGCGCAGTACAGTTCTCACAAATTTATCAGCTGGGGATGTTTTGGCTGCCATCCAAAAGCTAGTCAAGTAACAAAATAACAACAAAACAAATGTAATAAATAGAAAGGTTTAGAAAAATGCATACATTGATGAATTAAAAACCGTTTTTATTAAATTATTTTATTTCTTGCTTAAGTTATCTACGGATTTTCATCTACCTATTGAAATACCAATAGTTATATACATTTATGTACTAAATATTTAATGACCCCGAAACATAGTAAGGGAAGAGTTGTAACTCCATACGTATCAGTAAATGCGGGTTATTTGTATAGTGTATAGGCATACCTAAGTGACATACAGCTACAATCACGCGTCAACTAGCGTAAATTATCAGTACTGCTACTTGTCAATAGATGCCGTGACGAACGAAAAGTCTAATGCTCGACAATTTTTAGCTAATATTACAATAGTATTAATCAGTATTCTGTTTTCAATTCCTTCTGCTTGTAATATAAGTTGTAAACTGTTCTAATATAAAGTTTTTGGCAGACGAGACACAGTTGCCACCTAGTATCGAGTAGTGGTATTGATAATTCACGCTATTTGACGCGTGATTATCGCTAGATGTCACTTAACTATGCCTATACAAATAACCCGCATTTACTGATGTATGGAGTTACAACTCATTCTCTATGCCCCGCAATGTAAAATGAAATCTACGTATTTACGTACGTAAGCACGTAAGTAAGAATAAGTCTTATACTTACTAGCCCCGATGCATATGCTTTCGTCTAGTCAGACCATTTTTTGAGGTTCTCCTTTTTGTACAAAAATATTGTCTTAGTTCAAAAATCATTAATGTTTAATACTAATCTCATTCTGTCCGATAATCATGCTGCAAACACCGACAGGTTCAGTGTCGCGGTGGGCTTGCACCAGGGATCGGCTCTAAGTCCTTACCTCTTCCTGCTTATTATCGACGCTTTGTCGTCGGACATACAGGAGGAGGTACCCTGGTGTATGCTTTTCGCCGATAACATTGTGCTTGTTGGTGAAGACGGGCTCGAGGTACAGAGCAGACTCGAGAAGTGGCGGCAAAAGCTAAAGAATGTTGGCCTGAAGATCAGTAGATCAAAAACAGAACATATGTTTTGTAATTTCGGCGGTCTCTAGTTTTGCTGCCATAGAACTCGATGGTATTTTATTGCCGGTCTGCTCCGACTTTAAGTACCTTGGTTCGCTCGTACAGTGAAATGAAATGAAATGGCGACAGGTCACGGGAACCACTTGTAACGCCCGGATGCCTCTTCGACTGAAGGGCAAAATTATAAATCTGTCATCAGACCTGTCGTCATGTATGGATCAAGAGTGTTGGGCCCTAAAGGTGACGGATGAAAAGAGATTGCATGTAGCAGAGATGAGAATGTTAAGATGGATGTGTGGCGTCACAAGAATGGATAAGATAAAGAATGAGTATATCAAAGGAAGCCTGAAAGTAGCACCGATAGTTGAAAAAGTAAGAGCGAATCGACTAGCATGGTATGGACATGTAATGCGGAGGGATGAAAGGCATGTGACGAGAAAGATATTACGAATGAATGTGGAAGGTGGTGGAAGTAACGGGAGGTTAAAACCGAAGAAGAGGTGGATGGACTGTGTGAGACATGATATGGAACTAAAACAAGTTAATGATGAGATGACGAGTGACAGAGATATATGGAAGAGAAAGACATGCTGCGCCGACCCCAAGTCACTGGGATAAGGCCAAGATAATGAGAATAACTAATCTAGTTTTTTTTATGGCAGTATTGTACAATAACTAAATCTAAATACAAGAAATATCATTGATACTAAAAGGAAGAAAATGACGATTTATCTTTTATTGATGGGTATTATAATACATGACTGATGTAAGGCGGCCCAAGGAAACTAACTAAGTTCTGCTACTAAACTAAAAACAAATCTTAAAGCCTAATATGCATGCAGAACTGCTTTCTGAGAGGAGAATGTGGTTAACATTTTTTTAGTTCTTTTTTTTTTACAATATAAGTCACATGCAACTTTATTGTACAATCAACATATTACCTACTGGGTCGTGATATACCTAGATGTGTAAAGGTTATTAGAATAAACAAAATATTTCTGTATTACTAGACGAACTCTTCTATATCGGGGATAATATGCCAAGTAAAAGTGTCAGACCTGAGGGCTTGCATCAAACACTGCTGTCTTTTGCAATGTCAACAGAGGGCCTACTGCAAACATCGTAGTTTAATTCGTGTTCTCTCGGGCTCGCGCACGGGTGCTAAGGGTGCCTTTCCACCAGAAATGCGATATGTTAGTGTTTGACATCATCCCAACAATCATGTTAATTGTTCCACAAAGCATGGCGCTAGTGGGATTAACGGTTTCGACTACGCTGATTGGTGGATATCAGACGCATCTGCCAAGCAACGTAGCGTAGCATGTCTCTAGTGGAAAGGCACCCTAATGCTCGTGAATGTATAAACCATTTTTTAGTACCATAGAAAATAATCTGATTAAATAAAATACGCCGATTTTTAGCACTTGTTACATTTTTTTCTGTCACTCGATAGCAATAAACATAAAATAGAAATCCTTTGAGATACTCGAACCTTGAGACAACTGAACGGAAAGTAACCTAAAATCTGTTCTACGAATTACTATTATCTAAGAAAGCTCCATTATTTAGAAATTCCTACTCTCTGAATCTACTGCCGTTTGATGTATGCGGTAGCCCCCTCAGTGTGACCCGAGTGTCAGTGACATGGGCTGACACTTGTGGACTAGAACACTATTTGTTGTCATTATACTCATTATGAAACCTTTGTAATTTGATTTGTTTGTTCCCACTAGGCACTAGTGCTGGTGAAGTTCCAGTAGGTACTTACTGTACTTAGTTACCACCAACATTTTATTCAATACTAATAAACAGTATAAATATAAAGAAGTTTATACTGATCAATTTTTAATAATATAATATCCCGATTCGGCAGAATCTTGTTTTGTTTCTTCAGATTTTCTTTAGTTAAGTCTTGGTTAAGTTAAGCGAATCTGCTCGTAATCACATGCACTCTATATTTATACTGTACCTATGAGTGAACTAATGTAACAAAGCTGACACTGATGCTGGCATTTTCTTATCTACCTCATGGCTGGTAATCCAAACAGCTCCGGTTGAAATTTAGACAAAGTAGGAAGAACTATGGTGGCATGTTCAGTCAGTTTTCTATCTAAATGCGGATCGGGCACCATAACCACTTGCATGCCTGCTGCAACTCCTGCTGTGACACCGTGCGGAGAGTCCTCGAACACCAAGCACTGAAATGATGAAGAGTTATCGTGTGGCAGTAACTATTTGTAGAAACAAATACTCCATGAATATTCTTATGCAATTATCATATCCTAGCAAGTCGAGCAAAGATGTCAACTGACGCGCACGCGTCGCGGTAGTACGGACCTTCACGCATTACAAATTCTAACTTATAGTAATATAAATTGGGTGATTAGAATGTATTTTTACAGATAGTGCCCGAATATGGTTTCCGGACAATTCAACAGATATAATCAAATTCTTAGATGCGGTAGAACTGAACAAAACAAATTATTATAAGATAAATAAACGTTTTTAAAACTAAAAAAAAAACTCCTTAAAACAAGCGCATAAGAAAATACAGAAAAGCCAAAAAGCAATAAATAAATTTACATTTATATATTACTAACTTTTGCCCGCGGCTTCGCTCGCGTTAGAAAGAGACAAAAGTAGCCTAGGTATATCACTCTTCATCCCTTCAAAGATCTTCACTTAAAAAATCACGTCAATTCGTCGCTCCGTTTTGCCGAGAAAGGCGGACAAACAAACAGACACACACACTTTCCCATTTACAATATTAGTAATATGGATATGGATAATACGATGATACGATTTCCTACCCAAACCTTTGAAATCAGATTTGTCGGATTGCAATAATCTAAACGTCCAAGTTATAAACTAATCAATTATTTTTGTAGTCGCTACCAGCCGTGTTCCTCGCCTTGCTATTTGCCTGTGTTCCCCACCAACTTTACGCGGGCTGGCCTAATTTGGATGTTTAGATTACCTGTTGCCATTCGACTTAGAGGAATAAGTAAGGGAAGAGTTGTAACTCCATACGGCACTGGTCCCACCGCGAGCTAGCAAGCTATCAGCTATTGGCTATAAAAACGAACAAAAGATAAGCACTCCCGTGTAAATAAAAGAGACACGGCGATATTAATAGCTCACCGCTGGGCGAGTAACTATAAACATCGCCGTGTCTCTTTTATTTACACGGGAGTGATTATCTTTTGTTCGTTTTTATAGCCGATATCTCATAGTTTACTAGCTCGCGGTGGGACCAGTGCCTAAATCAGTAAATGCGAGTTATTTGTTATTTGTATAGGCATAGTTAAGTGACATCTAGCGACAATCACGCGTCAAATAGCGTGAATTATCAGTACCACTACTAGGTGGCAACTGTGCCTCGTCTGTCAAAAATTTAATATTAGAGCAGTTTACAACTTATATTACAAGCAGAAGGAATTGAAAACAGAATACTGATTAATAATATTGTAATATTAGCTAAAAATTGGCGAGCATGAGACTTTTCGTTCGTCACGGCATCTATTGACAAGTAGCAGTACTGATAATTTACGCTAGTTGACGCGTGTTTGTCGCTAGATGTCACTTAACTATGCCTATACAAATAACCCGCATTTACTGACGTATGGAGTTACAACTCTTCCTTTACTTATTCCTCTATGCAATCCGATAAGAAATCTGATTTCAAAGGATTGGGTAGGTAATCGTATCATCATATTATAATATATAAAAGAAAAAATATGCTTTTTAGTTTCTCCGTGTTTTTCTTATGCGATTTTTTTTATTTAAAAAAACTTTTATTTATTTCTTGATTTCAGTGGTTCCTATTATATAAAAATTGGGTTATACATTATACATAATGTAATATATGATAAAAGTGATTACCTTAGAGGGGTGTGGTTTATCAGGAAATCGGGCAGCAGCGACTAGAAAGATGTCTGGATTTGGTTTTCCAAATTTTACTTCAGGGTCACTACTTCCCATAACCATGTGGTTAAATAATTTGAACAACTCTTTATGTGCAGCTACCTTGGTAACCACAGATCTTTCACTAGAGGAAGTTGCTAATGCAAAGGGAACTTTACTATTATGCAAGTGCCTTATTAATTTTTCTGCCCCTAAAACAGTATAAAAAGTTGATAAGTAACTTTAAAGTCTAATCTTTCTGTTGGCAAAGTGTGTCTGTGTTGAATGGGTCTCCTTAACATATTCATTGACATCCAACCTAACAAGACATTCATGCCAGGCCACAAAATATATAATGCCCAATACTCTGGTACAGTTGCACACTTATGGCATTATTCATAAATGCTTTATAAACCAGCTAGCTGAATTAGCTATATATTGTTTGTCATTATCTGTCATATCAACTTATTAAATTTGAGAGAAAGGGACAAAACACTTATTAACTAATCAATTCAGTAACTTTTTTATGAAGAAGAAGTAGTGATTTATCAAACAAATAGACACTACAAAGTACAATCAACATACCATCTAACAGAGGAGTGCCAGCAAGCATTGTATCACCTAGTTCCAGCAATTGATTTCTAAATTGTTTTGCAGTTACTGGAAGATTTAATTCTTTGCACAAAATCTCGGACAAACGCTGCTCAGTTCCTCCCAAAACCTTCATCATAAGTTCATCAGTGTATTCATGCCCATATGATGCACACAGCTGAGTAACCATTTTCTTGTAGACAAGTTCTGTATCTAGAAAATAAATCATAATAAGATCACAGATCACAAATAGTTTTAATGTAAATAATTAATCATAAGTTGTTAATCATTTTAATCATGTACAAATTACTTCAAAACTAGTACTACTACACATAAGTCTGTAATGCCTGCCTGTTATATGTAATACCTGTGCCCTGTTTACAACTTACAAGTCTACAAGTTACACATTACAAGCAAATTTTTACAAGTGTGTGTAAATTGTGTTTATCAAAAAAATTACAAGATTTGTAAAATTATACACTTGAAAATTTTTACTTGTAAATTCTAAAATCAAATTAATGTACCGCCGCCATGTTCTTTCCCCGCCATGTCACTTTTTTTGTTTCTAAATGGTTGTGGTCTAGTTAAATACACGTCTGTGCCTGACATATCAAAAAAAATACTAATTCCCTTTTCGCACGTGTATCGTACGAAATTTTCCGGCATATGGCCATTTAAATTTTTGACATAGTCACGTATGAGTAGGGCTGCCATTTCGAATTTCGCCAAACCCGGACAAAGATTCAAAAAACCCGGACATTTGGCGTAAATCGCATTTTTTCCCCGGACGAGTCCGAAAATATTTTTAAAAACCCTAAAAACAGGACAGGACCTTTAATTTTCATCCATTTATTTTTTTAATTTCACACAATGTGTAATTTGCAATAAACAAAACAATTTTTCTTACAAAAAATTAAAATTCCGGGTTCCGTACCACAAAGGTACAAAAGGAACCATTATGATGCGACTCTGTCCGTCTGTCACATTACTAAATATCTCAAGAACTACTTATGATATCGATTTGAGAGGTTGTATGGAGAATTCCGCGATTTTTGAATTTAGCGAGAGCGAAGCCGCGGGCAAAAGCTAGTTTCTTATAATTTTTTAAAAAGAATTTTAGTAAAAATATACCGTTTTCCCCCCCCCCCCCCCCCCCTTATGTCCGAAGTTTACCAACGAAAAATTGTGAGTTTTTTTACGAAACTATGGCTAAATAATACAGGAAACTTTTTTTAAATTGTTTTTTTTTTTAATTTCAACTTTCAATCTTACCTCCCTTGCATATTAGAGGTATACATCCATATCGTATTTCAAAATTGTACGAGATTCTACCTAAAACAGTATATTTCAAATAAAGTGAAAACTGTCGAAATAGGTTAACATTATAAAGAACTAGCTTTTGCCCACGACTTACCTCGCGTTAAATTCGAAAATTGCGGTATGCTCCATACAAACTGTCAACCCCCTTTTTAGGGAAGTGGGGGGGTTAGTAAGAGATACTTTCCCATTCAAAATATTTGTATGGATTATCCCTGAAAAATCATCATACTATACCTACAAGTCGCCCAATTTAGTTATAGAATTCACCGAGAGATGGAGCTATACTATACACAATAATGCTCATTAGTACCTATACTTCTAGTCAAGCAAGTAATTAGAGTTATATGAGATGGGATTTTTTTAACTATTGAAAGTTTGTACGAATACGTCACCCTCGGTGGGCGAGTCTGTCGCACTTGGCCGGTTTTTTATTATGTAAACAGATATTAATTAGTGAGTCAACTTAAATTCGCTGATAAATGCTTTAATTCAATGAGGTGCTTCCTTACATGAAAAGCGTCCGGGTTTTCCCCGGACACTTCTTGAAACCCCGCCCGGACGGCTCCGGACGGCCTCCAAACTAGGACAAATCCGGAGAAACCCGGACGGATGGCAGCCCTACGTATGAGCTAATTGATATAATTCGACAAATGCTATTCGTTAGAAACGGAATTTTAATATGATATTTTCACATCACTCAAGGGAAAGGCTACTTTTTCTCTGTGAGGAGGGAGCAAAGTTGCACTTTTCCTTCAAGGACTTCATGTTGTCACACAGATCAATACAACAAGATGGCCCTTACAGGGCGACTCGCGGTCACCAAGCATACGACAAATCAGGTTTATAAAAGTTTGAACGCGTGCGACACCGATCAGTAGCGCCCAAGTATACGACTCGCTAACAGTGTCCGTGTCCGCTCGGGAAAAAATCTTAAATAATCAATTTTGGTTGCAAACAATGGTCTCTTACAGCATAAAGTGGTGTGGCAAGTCTTCTAACACTTCTACATGTAAAAAAGATGGAACAACATTCCACAGTTAAGTCAAATTAATTATTTTGTTGAATATTGTTTATTGTCCGCGGAGTTCATTTATACTGGTCAATATGGTTGTGCTGAGCGGCGCCGAGGCGCGTCCATCCCTCTTTACCGAGTTAACAATGTGATATGCTATCCCTTTCACGTAAACGACTAGGCATGGGGCCATGTTAGTTTATGTCTGTTGCGGGAACTTCGTACTGCCGTTCGTACCATGTGCTACCATTTTATGAAATATAAAAGAAAGCAGATTTGTAATAGTGAATAATTATCTAGAATCTGTAGAGTCTGTAGTGGTATTTAGTTCATTGATTAGTTTAGAATATTTAGTTGGTTATTTAGTAAACGTAAGTAAAAATGCACAGTTTAGTTATTAGTTACTAGAATGATTTTTATTGAGATGTTATCACAATTATCATCCTCCTTGCGTTATCCCGGCATCGTCATTCGCCACGGCTCATGGGAGCCTGGGGTCCGCTTTGGAAACTACTACCAAGATTTGGCGTAGGCACTAGTTTTATGAAAGCGACTGCCATCTGACCTTCCAACCCGAAGGGTAACTAGGCCTTATTATAATTTAATTATAATATTATAATTTGTTGCAAAACAAATTCACCACAGTACTGGTACCGGTACCATTGTCTATAATAGACATGTCCCATTCCCATCCCTACTGCTAATCATAAAGGCGCGCCATTATTTGAAACGACCAATGGCAGCACCGTGCGCGCCCGCCTCACCCCGCAAGGATTGGTGATTTGCGTCTCGAACAATATCGCTTGCATTTGGCTTCTAGTGGGGTGTTCTGTGTGTTGTCAGTATAAAATATTAACAAAATTTCCACCTTGTGTTAACACTTGAATCCCTCGCTATGCTCAGGATTAAATTTACACTCTCGCTATAAATATGTAATTTTGCTCCCTTCTAACATAATGTACTATATTTAATTAATGAACTCGACTATTATAAATCTGGTTCCGTGGCCACTCGAATCCTTTAGCCAAATTTTGAAATAAAATCTAAAGAATACCAACCAACCAACACTAAACTTGTGAACTTGTAATACAGAATAGAGGGTCTCCGGACACTCTTAAGGTTTTTGCGTCATTTTTTACACGTAACTTACAAGTAATATTTTGATAAACAAAATCACGAATACATATGTAAAAATATACTTGTAAAATTAAAAACGTCACTTGTAACTTGGTAGTCTACAAGTGAAGTTTTGATAAACACTTTCTTGTAATAATGAATAATTTTACAGGAAAAATGCTTGTAATACAAGGCTTGTAAGTTTTGATAAACAGGGCACTGATAGTCAGGTTTTGGATGCATGGAACAGAAAAGAGCCGTTTATATGCTGCATAATAGTAGCATTCTTTGACAAATTTTTCTTACTCTAAGTAATTAATAGGTTTACACTTACTAACTGTTTTAATGTCATGTTGTTTATACTGCATAAATGAAAAAAATATTCCACACAAGATTTAACTCACAAACAAGATTTTGGTCTGCCTGAATCTGACCATTAATGGCCTGATTTCATGAAGTTAACTAGATATCCTGGGCCAAATATTCGGTATTCGGCATATTCGGCAAGTTTTTCAATGTTCGTATTCGGCCGAATATTTACCGAATAAACAAAGTACATAACTAATGAAGATCTTACATATTCCATTGGATAATAAGCTCCTATTTTAGTAGCTTTCTAAGGAACTACTAAAAAGAGATAATTGCCTATGCGTCAAAATATAAATACAAAGTTGAAAAAACCGTAGTTTAAGAGCTGAGAAGAGTTCAGAGTTGTTTTAACTAAGTTTTAGTTAAATCCACTAAATCTTAAGAACATATTTAGTTCTAGTAACATATGTTACCATTATCAATCATTTCATAGTTTTAACATCCGCTTTCTAAATATTCGTATTCGGCAAAGTCCATATTCGGCCCATCTCTAAAGCTAACCTTTGCCGACCAACATTTAATAAAAACCAAAGAACTTACCTAAAAGTAGACCATCCATATCAAAAATGCAATGCGTAACACTTTGAAACTTCTTTGTTGATAAAAATCGTTTTCCGACTGATTTAAAGATGAATTTAGTACAAAAATACATTGCGGTTTGTACTTACAATGGTTATGTAAACTTAAAATAAAAATTTAGTATGTTGTCTTCTCAATATTTGAGTATGTTAGATTCTTATGATGACATATACTATATATAATATATTTGCAAAATAAACTAATGTAAAATTGTTTCATTGATCATTTTACAAACACCTGTCCTCACTATTTTGAGAGATATTTTGTATTTGTAAAAACTTTCCCCCTTCAACTCAACCTTCAAAGATTTTAAGTCCAGACCAAACGGAATGATATTTTTTATGGCCGCTGTACCATGGACCAGCCCATTAGTAGTTTGTGGACCAGCCCTCCGGCCAAGCCCCAAGCCAAGATTTTTTGACGTGATAACGTCTAATAACTCGTTACTACGGGCTGCATGCACGAAAAAGATGACGTCATTGTCCCGTTCCCCAAGGCCAGCAAGCGAGAGCGCGGCACGAAAGGTGGTTTGTGATTGTGTATGGACCATTTTCAGGCACACGCTAGCCGTTTCGCCGGCGTAACAAGTGGCAGAGGAGAGCCGCGACACGCCCGCCTGTATAGTCGCGCGGCACGTACTGCTTTTCTGAGTATTACGTAATACGTAGTAATTTATTAGTACTAGTGATTTTTTTGACGTGATAACGTCTAATAACTCGTTACTACGGGCTGCATGCACGAAAAAGATGACGTCATTGTCCCGTTCCGCAAGGCCCGCAAGCGAGAGCAAGTGGTTTGTGTATGGACGGTTGGGGTATAAGCAGGGCCGGATTAAGGGTAGAGCGAGTGGAGCGGCCGCTCTAGGCGCCACATGGTAAGTGGGCGCCAAAATCGAGAATGTGGATAAATCCATACAAAAAAATTATACGTTGCGTGGGCGCGCACATATCACAAAATGGCGAGAGGAGTCGGGAATGGATCCACTATTGAAAATCTAGATTTGTAATTCAGATTAAGTGGAAAGTTGCACCACATTATCAACATAAGGGCGTTTATAAGGGCGCTGTTTCTAGGGCGCCATAACAGGAGGATTCTAGCCCTTGACGAACCACATTGTTGTGCGGCGAACGACAAAGTTACGTCGCTATCCAAATGCAAAAATAGGAGTCTACCCGATAGTCCAAAGCGGAGTTCCTCATAAAGCCAAAGGCGCAAAACGTTTCAGAGAGGCGCAATTTTGTGAGTGGTGGTGACACAGATGGTGAGCGAACTTCAAAGCACTAAGATCACTTAGTGGCAAAATAACGAAATGGGCATCTTGACGGTGACGATCGAGTCCGCAGTTAATCTCTTATTATATTAACTCTCAACTCAAATTCCCATATTAAATAACTCTTAGTATTATAAAAATAATAGTGATGGCGAAATATAAGGCCTAAAAGTCGGGAACATAGGCGCCCTGTGAAGTCAAAATACCCCAAAATATGTCAAAGACCGCAGCTCTGCAGAACATAAAAGCTTGAAAGTTCGCGGATTCCCCGCTGGCGGGTTGAGTCTTAATAAATCGAGTAAAAAAAATCGCGCTCGCTTCGCTCGCGCCTACTATTTATATGTTCTCTTTTAGTTACTTACTTAGGAAAAAATCCGAATCTACTTTCCTGACTTAGCCACTATAGTGCTCTATTTTGTTTGTTATTTTATGTATTTACATATGACATCCACGTTCAGCCACTGCACGTAACTATACTAGGGTGCGACTACGTACTTTCGTACTCTGTATCTGTATGATGAATTTAATCCATAAATTCTGTATTGCGTTAATCTTCAAATTACGGCATTACTATGAAAAAAATTTCGCGCTCGCTACGCTCGCGATTTGTTTTCCTACGTGTAGTGGAACCTTACCAAGGGGCGCCGAAACTCGAACTCGCTCTACCCTGATCGAGTGCACGGGCCGGCGCTGGGTATAAGCAAAAGGGGCCTGATTTTAGGAGTTAGAAAATTTTTGTTAAACATTTTCATTTATTATTTTTGAATGTTTGTAATTTAAAAACATGAAAGATTGCATTAAAATAAGCATCTTTTATAGAATGAAGTTGTTTGAAAAACCTACTTATTTAGGAGTTAGAGCAGTACGAAGTTGCAAATTTTCCCATAGTATTTACTAAGGCGACGATGATTTTTTTTACCAATATAATGTTAATATTGATAAATCATATAGAACACGTTTAAATAAGGATGTTTTGTTTTATAAACTTTTTCTTTTCCTTTAATATTTACTGAGATATTAGGGTATTAAGATTAGTAAATGGCAGTAGCACTTTAATAAAATTAACGCGTGTCTCGCAAACGGTCTAGGATACAAAATGACGACTTTTATATAGGTACTAGCTTTTACCCGCGGCTTCGCCCGCGTAATAAAAGTATTCATTAAGATTTTCATTTGGATCCGTAGGGACCGTAGGTTTCTCTGTAGGTATATTTATCTGCGATTATTTCGATCGCACATAGGCACAATACGCACCTAATACTTTTGCTTCCAATGATTGTAGAAATATTACACATCGACCACAGCGTAGGTAATTCTATATACGCTGGGGAAACCTTTATAAACATCCCACATAGCCCGTATTTCGACACTATGATCGGTGGGTAAAAAGTACTTTTTTCTATTATCTCTTACAATTTTTTACATTTTGCTTATACTTATCGCAAACGTAATCTTCAAGCAAGCAAACAACGATCGTCTTAGAGCACATTGATTGTAAGAGACCGCTGACCGATTATCCGTATCCCTCTAACGATACCCATATTATCCGTATCCGTATCGCTATCGCTATCGCTATCCCTATCGCTATCCCTATCGCTATCCCTATCGCTATCCCTATCCCTATCGCTATCTCTATCGCTATCCCTATCCCTATCCCTATCCCTATCCCTGATCAAGATGTTTAATGAAATAACACTTTAAGTTCTCGCGCTTTGTACACATATTTAAAGTCACATACAGGTCGAACGCGATTAATTAACATTATTTTTACCTTTTTTCCCAACGTTTAAGCCAGGTTGCACTGGCCGTGGTCGCGGAAGACTGACGTCCCAGCAAAATGTCACCGGAGATGTAAACAACACAAAACTACCCGATGTTAATTTATATAAATGTTCGGGGTAGACAAATAAATATAATCTACCCGCTTTTAGTTAATGTTTATTTCCCACCATGTTTATTTTAAAGGTAAAAATAATGTTAATTAATCGCGTTCGACCTGTATGTGACTTTAAATATATGTTTAATGATTTCTTATCAAGTGCTAAAATATAAAGTTTCATGGTTTTATCTTTTAAAATTAAGAAATCCCATACAAACTTTCAACCTCTTTTTCGACCCCTTCATCCCTTTTTTTCGAAATAAAAAGTAGCCTATGTTCTGTCTCAGGGTCTAAAGATTGTCTGTTCCAAATTTCATCAAAATCGGTTGCGTGGTTTAAGCGGGAAAGCGTAACAGACAGACAGACAGACAGACAGACAGACAGACAGAGTTACTTTCGCATTTATAATATTAGTATAGTATGGAATAGTATGGAATGGATAGTATAGTATAGTATGGAGTATGGATAGTATGGATAGTATGGATAGGTTAGGTTCGTTAGGCATCTTCAAACGGCCGAAGGCCAAACTGCACACAATAGGAGCCCCGCCTGAGCGGGGCTCCGTCGATATCGCTTTCTGTCTCTGGCGCCTTAGTAATGCTACGGGAACATTTTGCACCACTCTAACTCCTAAATTAGTAGGTTTTTAAAAAATCTTTAATTTATAAAAGATGCTTATTTTAATGCATTCTTTCAAATAAGAACAAAAAAACGTGAAAAAAGCCCCAGAATCGGGCCCCTTTTGCTATACTCTGACCGCCCCTGTCTATACTACTGTAATGTTAGACGTTATCACGTTAAACTACCGTCCGTAAACCGACTTTACAGACAACCAATTTTTTTAAATATTTATTTAAGGCACGTCACACACAGTCGAAAGCACGCCACAGTCTTAAAAATTCATAATCTTAAAATTCTGTCAGTTTGAACTGACAGGTTGCATACAAATCTTTTTTAAGATTATGCATTTTTAAGACTGTCTGTGGCGTGCCTTAAAAATTCATAATAGAGCTTGTCACCGAAGTGAACATGTCGCTCCGTAAAAATCAACATACAATTTTATTGTCTTAGGCCGGCAACAGACAGTCTGAAAAATTCATAATCTGAATTTGGATTGGTATGCAACCTGTCAGTTCAAACTGACAGATCTGTCAGTTGTCAATGTCAGGTTGCATACTCTAAATTCAGATTATGAATTTTTCAGACTGTCTGTTGCCGGCCTTAGGCACGCCACAGCCAGTCTTAAAAATTCATAATCTTAAAAAAGATTTGTATGCAATCTGTCAGTTCAATCTGAAAATTCTATCAGTTTGAACTGACAGGTTGCATACAAATCATTTTTAAGATTATGAATTTAAGTCTGTTTGTGGCGTGCCTTACAATTGACTTAGGCTTCCCCCAGACAGTCTTAAAAATTCATAATCTTAAAAAAAACTTATGAATTTTTAAGACTGTCTGTGGGAAGCCTTATTCTTTTGAAAATAGCCTTTGGCTCCCCACAGACAGTCTTAAAAATTCATAATCTTAAAAAAAAGTTGTATGCAAATTGACAGTTCAAACTGACACTGACAGATTGCCTGACAGTTTGAACTGTCAATTTGCATACAATTTTTTTTAAGATTATGAATTTTTAAGACTGTCTGTGGGGAGCCTTTCGCACAACCTTCAACAGCGTAATGGCGGCATCCGACAGCGGAGCAGCCAGAACGCTGTTGCAGACCCCAACATCAAACATAGTATAAGTAGAATGGCCCGAATAAGCCAGTTGAATCCGAGCACCTTCGTTTGGGACACATTTTATAACATGGTAAACATCTAACACGCCACATTCGTCACAATGAGGAGGTACACTCAAAGGTTATGGCAGATGGCGCCACCCTATTAGTCCATACGTGAGAGCGAGAAGATGATATGTTTTCTCTCTCTCACACATATGAATGACAGTGACATGCCTAGCACTTGCACAGGAGCCACCTGGCGGGATAAAATGTCAGTGTGCCTCCTCATTAGGGGAAGAAACTTTCTTTTCTTCATCAAATAACCAAATTGATTCAAGGGGATATGTCCAGTACAGTACGTAGTCTCATCATCAATACAATGTCACGTCTACTGAGAGAACAATCTATCCACGGTGTTATTAGAGGATGAGGTTGGATCGTCTTGTACCAAATACGTTTTTCTGTAGATCTCTTATCAAAGTATTATTTCCATAGAATGTAAGTTCTCTGTTAAGCTAAAATGATGCAATCCGTATAAAAAGGTAAGATATTATATTCTACTCCATCCTGACAAGCCAGCCTTGCCAAAGAATCCACTATTTCGTTACCGGCTATACCCACATGCGATGGAATCCATTGCAATATTATGGTCTTAGGCTCCCCACAGACAGTCTTAAAAATTCATAATCTTAAAAAAAAATGTATGGAAATTGACAGTTCAACTGACACTGACATCTGTCAGTGTCAGTTTGAACTGTCAATTTGCATACAATTTTTTTTTAAGATTATGAATTTTTAAGACTGTCTGTGGGGAGCCTTACACTAGTATTGGCATAGATTAACATATTGGACAAAAAACCGACACCAATCGGTTGGCCGGCCAGCGTCGGCGCCAACTGCCAACATACGGCCAAGTAGCCCTCTACACGCTTGCCCAAGGGGCTGGTCCAAGGGCTGGCCCAACCGTAGGGCCCATGTGTAGGTACAGCGGTCATACCAACTCTTTTACTTTGGCTTAATTTCAACAAAGAGCATTCAATCACTACGTTTATCGAACTAGTGTGCTACGCCCGCAGATTGGTCGTTATCATTATCCATCCCGTCTGGACTGCTTCTCTATAGTGCCGATCACAATAATACTGACAGATCTGTCAGTGTCAGTTTGCATACAAATCTTTTTTAAGATTATGAATTTTTAAGACTGTCTGTTGCCGGCCTAAGGCACGCCACACACAGTCTGAAAATTCATAGTCTTAAAAAAAGACATGTATGCAATCTGACAGTTCAATCTGAAAATTCTTGGAAAATTCATAATCTTAGGCCGGCAACAGACAGTCTTAAATTTCATAATCTTATGAAATCAGATTGAGTGCACGGATTTCCATACAATTTCGCAACTGTCCACATAGGCTCCCCACAGACAGTCTTAAAAATTTATAATCTTAAAAAAAACTTGTATGCAATCTGACAGTTCAGATCTGTCAGTGTCTTGTCAGTGTCAGTTTGAACTGTCAGATTGCATACAAGTTTTTTTTAAGATTATGAATTTTTAAGACTGTCTGTGGGGAGCCATAGTCTTATTTTTTCAGATTGATCTGACAGATTGCGATTAGAGAGCGCGCACACCCAAGCGCGGATCCAGCTTCGTGCCCAGGGGGGGGTCACGTGGTAAAGGCCCGGGGCCCCAGGGGGGGTCACGTGGTCTATTTGTATGGCCAACTTCGGCTCCAGGGGGGTCATGACCCCCATGACCCCCCCTGGATCCGCGCATGCGCACACCGGCAACAGTTGCAGGCAACTGTTGTCGCGACGATGGCCTAGTATGAAATCGCGCACACGAGGCGACACAACTTTTCATACAAATACGAAAGTCGCCGAGCAACTGTTGCCCCGTGGGCGCGCACCCTTAATCTGAATTTTAAGGTACGACACAGACAGTCTGAAAAATTCAAAATCTTAAAATGAATTGTATGCAACCTGTCACTTCAAACTGACAGATCTGTCAGTTTGAACTGAGATTATGCTTTTTTAAGTGCCTAAGGCTTCCCACAGACAGTCTTAAAAATTCATAATCTTAAAAAAAACTTGTATGCAATCTGACAGTTCAAACTGACACTGACAAGACACTGACAGATTTGAACTGTCAGATTGCATACAAGTTTTTTTTAAGATTATGAATTTTTAAGACTGTCTGTGGGAAGCCTAAGATTATGATTTTTTAAGATTATGAAATTTAAGGCTTTCCACAGACAGTCTTAAAAATTCATAATCTTAAAAAAAACTTGTATGCAATCTGACAGTTCAAACTGACACTGACAAGACACTGACAGATTTGAACTGTCAGATTGCATACAAGTTTTTTTTAAGATTATGAATTTTTAAGACTGTCTGTGGGAAGCCTAAGACTCTCTGTTGCCGGCCAAAGAGTATTGAGTCACTACGTTTTTGACGTGATAACGTCTAATAACTCGTTACTACGGGCAGCATGCACGAAAAAGATGACGTCATTGTCCTGTTTCCCAATATAGCTTAAGCGCCATCTATTGGCGCGCGTTGGAACTAAGCGGCTGATCGATGCGCTCGGTATGGTTGTAGCGTGTGGCCTGAGTAAAGCACCACAGCTGCGACAGATGGCGCGCCCGTGTTTATTATTTTTGAGTGTTTGTAATTTAAAAACATGAAAGATTGCATTAAAATAAGCATCTTTTATAGAATGAAGTTGTTTGAAAAACCTACTTATTTAGGAGTTAGAGCAGTACGAAGTTGCGAATTTTCCCATAGTATTTACTAAGGCGCCAGAGACTTAATAAATTTACGATGATTTTTTTTACCAATATAACCTATGTTAATATTGATAAATCATATAGAACACGTTTAATTGGATGTTTTGTTATATAAACTTTTTCTTCTCCATTAATATTTACTGAGATATTAGGGTTCTAAGATTAGTAAATAGCACTAGCACTTTAATAAAATTAACGCGTGTCTCGCAAACGGTCTAGGATACAAAATGACGACTTTTATATAGGCATAGGTTAGGTTCGTTAGGTATCTTCAAACGGCCGAAGGCTCCTTTTCTGTGCAGTTTCTGTAATAAGCGGGGCTCCGTCGATATCGCTTTCTGTCTCTGGCGTCTTAGTAATGCTACGGGAAAATTTTGCAACTTTGCACCACTCTAACTCCTAAATTAGTAGGTTTAAAAAAAAACTTTAATTTATAAAAGATGCTTATTTTAATGCATTCTTTCTAATAAGAACAAAACACTATGCTAGAAAGAGTGCAGAGGAAGTTCTGTAGGCACATTTACAAACGACTGTACGGATATTACCCATATATGTATCCATCTCTATTCGTAACAGGAATGGTTGGTCTTCAAACTCTAGAAACCAGACGAAAACTGCTGCATATTATGCATTACCGCCAACTGTTTCACCATAGAGTAGATGACGCATCCGTGCTTGAGAGAATGGGGCTGCAAGTGCCAAGAGCGAATGTGGTGGTTGGCATGCCGGGCGCGGTGCCGGCGCGGCGGCGGCGGCGCCTGTTCGCGGCGGCCGGCGCACCGCTCGAGCCCGAGCTGCTCTTAACCGCATCATGTTGGAGACAGACGATATTGACATATTTGCTGATAGTGTTGGTGTGTTTTATAGAAAACTCTTAAGGTTCATAGACTCTACACTCCTTAGGTGATTAATGTAATAACCATAGTTTAACTTTTAAGTGTGTTTGCTTTTATTTATGTCAATTTAACATGTACATAATTATATTACCACATAAGTGCTTTGGTGAAATACTGTTAACTTTTGTGTATTTTAAATAAATAAATAAAAAAACGTGAAAAAAGTCCCAGAATCGGGCCCCTTTTGCTATACTCTGACCGCCCCTGTCTATACTACTGTAATGTTTGACGTTATCACGTTAAACTACCGTCCGTAAACCGACTTTACAGACAACCAATTTTTTTAAGGCTCCCCACAGACAGTCTTTAAAAATTCATAATCTTAAAAAAAATTGTATGCAAATTGACAGTTCAAACTGATACTGACTGACAGATGTCAGCCTAAGTGCCAGATTATGATTTTTTAAGATTATGAATTTTGCTTAAAAAAATTTTGTATGCAATTGACACTGACAGATCTGTCAGTGTCTTGTCATGATTGCATACAAGTTTTTTTTAAGATTATGAATTTTTAAGACTGTCTGTGGGGAGCCTATGACCGTCTGTTGCCGGCCTTAACTGACTGTCTGTTGTCGGCCTAAAAGTTTGTAGAGGCCTTTAATGTTGCCAGTCCTTGGTAAGTGCGATTGCCTTGATCGCTATTTTTTTCTTGTAGCAGCAGAAACACGCAAGAAACACGGGTTGAAGTTAGGTGAACTAATTTACATTGCAGTCGAACTGCGGCCATCATGGATCGTAGTTGATTTGAAGATACGGTTCAGTGGTCACGTTTTTATTAATATTATTAGTTCTAATTAAGAATACTTTTTATAAGAAGAAATAAATCAAAAACCAATTATTCTTTGATTTGTCTTTTTACATCAGTCCTTATTGATGTATATGAAGAGTAATTTGTTAAAGCCATGACTGTGAGAGAGTGTTATTGTGTTGAACTGTCGCCCAGCAAAAAATCGATTCACGGATTGAAAATGAGACACATATTCCTAGTACTGGTGTTCGCAAGTTTAATGGTTAGTTCTTGTGTGGCGGATTTGGAACTATCATGCACAAACGTGCGAAATATCTTTGAAAAGAAAGGAATGTTGTCGGTGGTGGACATACAGGAGCAGCCTAATTCAGGTGAGTTCATTGCATGTTGCGGCTTGGGAGCATTTTAAAGCTCACTAAAATTGAAGTAATTAAGTACGCACTGGCGGTATACGTGTTTTTGTTTAATTGAACCAATGATTTATTCTTAGTTTTGTAGGACAGGTTTTTCATTGTTATGATAAGTCAAGATAAGCTTTCTACGTTGTGAAATGTCGCGTCGCGTAGATTTAATCCAAGTAGACATTAATGTGGTCAACCTAAACTTTAAATAGTTATGTATATAACTATAGTATTTTGTTTTCAAGTCAAATAATATTAATATAATGTGATGTGACAAGGTGTAATTCAATTTTAAGCTACATCTTAATTAAGGCGGTTCATCGGGCTTTTCTTCATCACATTGTTTTCTGGTAACTGGGATAATAGATATTTTCACACAGTGTATTATGACCCCGGAAGATTTTAACCATGCATGCACATTGTGTACAAAATAGTAGCAGTTAATATATGGGTGATTCTAAGTTAAGAGGTACTTTCGACGGCACTGACAAAAGAATATATTTTTTCAAGATAATACTTCATAATAACATATTTATTTTATAAAACTAAATGTTTTCTACCTGGGCACTCAAAATTATTACAGAAATTCATGTAAATTAGTCACAATCAGCTCTAATGTAGGAAAAATGTCTCTCCCCTGGCCTGTCCCCCAACCGAATTTATTTGTCAACAAGTAATTATGACTTTGTTAAAATTCACTTATTATTTTAATAGCCTTAATTTTACAAACACTAATAACTAAGGAACAGTATTTTATGAGTGGAATTTCTTATATTACTGTATTTAACAACAATTATGAACTCCAAACTTTGTCCTACGTGTTTCGTGTCTCGTCCCCTGGCTTTTTAGTTTTCGTTCAAAAGTCGGTTTAATTTGTTAATCTGTGGAGGTTCTGTCCTCTAATACAGAGGGTGTTATGTGAAGTTACCGTCAAGAGGCGCGTAAGGCAACTATGCATCCGTTTTGTTGATTATTTCGGCCACGGCACTCGCTGGGTACAGAAATGTTGAGTGAATGCAGTCTTTCCTCTGGTCACTTTTATTTCACAATCATTTGTTTAAATACTAATATATATAACAATATCCACTGTAAATGTTGAATATATTGTTACGTTTATTTATGAATTGCGTACGAGAAACACTTTTACAGCTATTTTTGATTTTCATCGAAAATGTATCTCCCCTGGCTTATCAAAAAAGCCAGGGGAGATACTTTTGTACTAGTTTTGATTATTTTTATTTCCGTTTTCTCTTAACCTTTGTTTAGCGTTGTGCCTATTTTTATTTTAGCTTTACGATAGAAGGTTTTCTTTCCAGAAAAACGCAACTATTAAGAAAAAAGAGGACACATTCACATTCAACTTCATATGAAATTTTCGTGAAGCTGTTTAATAAAAAGGTTTAATACTGATATTAATAGGATAGGTTTTTGTTTACTTGTTGCCTATTGATTGTACATTAAAATTATTTTTGTTTTAATGGATAATATGGAGAAGTGAAAAATAAGACAACTCATTAAGGAATTATCACTTTTCTTGCTGTAAGAATGTTATGAAATGTAAAGTCTGAGTATAAATAATCAATAATTATAATAAAAACAATAAATAGAGTTAATTCTTAAAAAATAAAACTAAATTTTTCATACAACTGTCTCTTCCCTGGTCACAAAGTATCCTCCCCTGTGCAACAGTATCTCCCCTGGACTGAGTATTTCCCCTGGTCGCTGATAAAACACGATAAAACAAATAAATTGACTGGTCCTCTTTGTAAACACTTCAAATTGGCAGTTTTAACTAATACAAATAAACAAATAGGTAAAAAACAACAAAAAAGTTCGCGCCGTCTCTCCATACAACGTATTACCTCTTAACTTAGAATCACCCATATACTTGCAGAATGGCTACTTTCCTCCTAGTCAAATGAGCTTCTTTTTAAGAACTGTCTAAACGATTTTGAACGACTTGCTAGTTTGGAATTAATATGAAATCGAATTGAGTGACGTCATGGTTAATTGATTTACTTTATATATTTCCATCTGATTTACAAAATATAAATTGGGGTAATATAATAAAATAACTTCTGTCCCTGTTTTTCTTATAATTATCTGTTGCTTTATTTCATGCATGGTATAAAATGTTTTATTTTAATTACAGTCAAGGGTCATTCCAGCGTAACCGACACCATAAGCATAAAAATTAAATAACTTAATTCATACTTAAATCTACATCTAGAGAATAGAATATTATGCCTATTTTTATGAATCAATGAGTTTTTCCTTTTTGTGTATTTTTTTTGCATTTTATTCGTGTCTGAACGTACCCCTAGCGCCAGTTGTCTAAGGTGGTATATTTATACCCTAAGTTGGCAGCGCTATTTCGCGCCTTTTATAAACATTACGGAGAATATATGTGTAAAAGAAAATATATTTAATGCTGTTTAAACCAGGGGCAAGTAAATATAAATTAATCTTCATGGTTAGGATTTATTGGGCTTCTACACAATGCGTAAGTCATATCCCGCCCGTCACAGTAAAACAAAGTTTTTTCTTGTTTACCCTAAAAGTATCTAAGCTCTTGTTGTCTTGCTTTGTGAAAGTAACAATTAGGTTGAGATTGATTATTTTAGCCAAAAAACGCGTTGCATTTGTAAATAAAAAAATACTTTTTAATGCTTTTCAACGTAGGTCCCACCCGTCAGTGACGGGTGAGCAGAATGGGTTATCTGGTAAAACTGGAGTTGGTGAGTATAAAATCGTTCTTTTAAGTTTAGTTAAACCTAGCTGGGCTATACTAAAGCAAATTATATGTGTAATATTGCTTAATTCGGCTGTGGTATTACTTTATAGAACACAATGAATGCTATGAATCAGGAAGAAGTCTCTTTCATTAAAACTGGTATAATTTTAGACATTCGTCCTGAATCGCTGATAAAAGTATGCAGTAATAGACTGTTTGACGATGTTTGACAATTATCTGAACCTTTAAAAATTTAAAATAAAAAAAATTTTTTTTGTCTTAATGCTCCAAGAAAACTAATGAAACTATTACTTGTAACATTAAATAATTCATTAAAGAGCTGATTTAAAGTAAATACAAAAGAACTGTCTTTATATTTTTCATATATTTGTATGCTCAAATGTTACTCGTCCCACCCGTCACAAAGCACTGTCCCACCCGTCACAAGCATTGAGAAGCAAAATTATTTTTGTTTTATGAGTTATTTGCGTAAATTATACTAATACCTAATCTATACAATATCAGGAATCATATAAAAATTGGTTGTTTAACAAAAGTTTTATAGTTTCTTACCAATTGCGAATTGTGTAAGTCAAGTCGGAGAGGAGAGGCACTTTGAAGTCCCACCCGTCACACTTCTTATACCATCAATTTCTCATAATTGTAATGACATTTTCATACTTTTTCGATGGTACAGTAAACATTGATTATTCAGGTAAGTGATAATGTCGTATTCAATACGCTAATTGTTGCTGTTTGGCAGAAATAAAGCAAAATGTAGGCAAAAAAGAGTATAAATGTCCCACCCGTCACAATGGAATGACCCTCAAGTTGCTTATTGAGCTTGAAGATTTAAAGTTTAAAATATTGCATATAATTTTATTACTAGAATAGTCTATAACAGTAAATCATATAAATCATAAAAGAGGTATTAAAAAAAAGAAATAGCAGTGTTGTATATTTAATGAAGAACAAAAATTTAAAACAGATAAAAACAGCACCAATAGTATCAGGTCTTCATAATATTATATTTTGTAGCATGGTCTTTATTGTCAGTAACAGCTATACAATTTTTTGGAATTGAGCTTTACATCTCTTTGGCATGTGTTTATTAATACTAAAAACCTGAAAACAGTTTGTTCAGAATCAAGAGTTGAATCGAGTGAGCTTTCTTGATGGGGGTTTTTTTTTTTTGCATTATTAGTTATCCCTTACTTGCCCATTCTATTGTATTTGTAATGCAACATTATGTAACATATGGCATTGCTAGAGGTTGCTTACCTTTTTCAGTATTTAGGGGTATTAATAATGGCTGGTTAGTTGGACAATTATTTTTTCCGCTACGAAGTTTGTCGTTGTTTGTCAGTTTAAGGTGGCTCGCCTAGGTTACCCGAAGCTCAGGCTGCGTTAGATGGCGTTAATCTGCAAATTACCAGTCTTATTTTTTTTGTGGAGTCGTACAGGCATTTATATACTTTCAATTATGCTTCGCGAACATTTAATATTAAAATTGACGTATTACAACAAACATTCAACTTCTCATTGTAACGTTAATCCCCTTAATGTAAATAAATTTACTATTTTACACTATTTTTAAGTACCACTCACACATACAAACAGTGTTTTTGTATTCCTTCTAGTCGATAATTTCACGCGGCGACAGCTTGTTTAAATAGCCTTGCGGTAAATACGTGCCATCGCATGATTTGCATGGAAGTACTGGGTTCGAATCCAGGACTTTTTCTCTTTTTTTTTTTAATACTACGTCGGTGGCAAACAAGCATACGGTCCGCCTGATGGAAAGCGGTCACCGTAACCTATGGACGCCTGCAACTCGAAGAGTGTCGCTTGCGCGTTGCCGCCCCATTAGAAACTTGTACACTCCCCTTTGCTGCGTATGCACAGCAAAAAGGAGTGTACAAGTTCAAAGGAGGGTTTGGGTTGCCGACGACTCAAAGGACAATAGACGGAACAAATTAGTTCCGTAAGTCCTCCCGTCGTCAGCACCCCGCACCCTCGTTGAGCTCTGGCAGCCTTACTCACCGACAGGAACACAACACTATGTGACACTATTTTTTGTTCGTCGAACTCAGAATTTCTAACATAATTATCCTAATCTGATATTTTAATAAAAATCCAAAAAGTATAGATAAATTTTAGTTTCTAAACTACGATCCGAATGATTTTTTTTTCTAATTGTTTATTTTTGATGGAGCAAGGGTATTCAAATCGCTTTTGAAATCTTAAATTAGTAAATGAAAATGCAATAGTTAACTGAGTAACGTAATGCTTTAAAAACTCAAGTGGACTTTTTTATCTAAGGAGTGATTTCAATAAAATATTATATTTAGCGAGGGTATTAAAAGTGTGTGTGTGTGGATTGAGTGAGCACCTTCCGAAAATAAAAAAAAATATGCTGATCATTTAGTAAAAGTTCTAAAACAATTGTAAAACGAATCTCTGAATTTGTAAAAAGATAAATCAAAAGATACAGCCATTAACATGTGCTCACTCAGTTCTCACAAACTACCAACGAAAACAGTGAATATATTCATTTAACATATAATATTTATATACTAACATTTAGTAAAAAATAGGCCAACCTACCTCTATAAATATTAGATCACCTAGTGACGTATTTAATTTTTTACAAATAGTTTCTTATGCTCACTCAATCCACACACTTTTGAAAAGCCGAATTTTGATGAAAGACATAAGATTTAGACCGCTATTATATGTGTATAGTTTAGTAAAAGTGAAATGGGAATTTGTAAAATACAAAACGAACCACTAACGTGTCAGGTTTTTTTATAATAAATTTTTGTAAGTGCTCACTCAGTCCACACGTTTTGAGAAAGTTAAAAATGTAAATATCTTACGATTTGTAGCACCTAAGACACTCGAAAGTACTTCAACATTTAGTAAAAATTTTTACTAAATATCCACTATCTAATATTTTATATTCGTTGTCTGGTTTTAAAGATATTCAGACATAACTTTTCTCATACAAATGTATCAAGTAGGGTGACCACACTATGTCGGCTCCTGATTTTCCCCACCTTCCCATTGTCATATTGAGATTGGGGAGTTTCGTTCAATTTTGATAATAGTTTATATTAAACTAATACCATATTAATTCTCCATCTGCAAACTGTTTTTAGGTTATGTTCTTGGCCTAGTGATGATGTGTATTGTGTAATTTTTATCGACGTCAGGATAATAACCATATCGACATTCATGCATTAAAAAGGACATGAATGATAATTGGTAAGAAACAAAGAATATAATACTTCACTAGTAAGAAACCAGAACCTGGTAATCTAATCGTGCTAACAGATGAGCGTACCGGATTTGTAAGTGGGAGCGAGAAAATAATAACTATTTCTTGCTCCCATTTACAAGCTAGCAAGCATCCATATGGATGACCTTGGTGCGGTACGGTGCTCGTACGGTCATGTGTTAGCAGCTTTACAGCGTGCGTAGCCGAATGGCATTACTCCGACGCCAAAAGAAAACGAAACGCCGTGCCAGTTAGTCTGGCGCGACAGAGCCACTTACAAATCCGGTACGCTCATCTGTTAGCACGATTAGATTACCAGGTTCTGGTTTCTTACTAGTGAAGTATTATATTCTTTGTTTCTTACCAATTATCATTCATGTCCTTTTTAATGCATGAATGTCGATATGGTTATTATCCTGACGTCGATAAAAATTACACAATACACATCATCACTAGGCCAAGAACATAACCTAAAAACAGTTTGCAGATGGAGAATTAATATGGTATTAGTTTAATATAAACTATTATCAAAATTGAACGAAACTCCCCAATCTCAATATGACAATGGGAAGGTGGGGAAAATCAGGAGCCGACATAGTGTGGTCACCCTACTTGATACATTTGTATGAGAAAAGTTATGTCTGAATATCTTTAAAACCAGACAACGAATATAAAATATTAGATGGTGGATATTTAGTAAAAATTTTTACTAAATGTTGAAGTACTTTCGAGTGTCTTAGGTGCTACAAATCGTAAGATATTTACATTTTTAACTTTCTCAAAACGTGTGGACTGAGTGAGCACTTACAAAAATTTATTATAAAAAAACCTGACACGTTAGTGGTTCGTTTTGTATTTTACAAATTCCCATTCACTTTTACTAAACTATACACATATAATAGCGGTCTAAATCTTATGTTTTTCATCAAAATTCGGCTTTTCAAAAGTGTGTGGATTGAGTGAGCATAAGAAACTATTTGTAAAAAATTAAATACGTCACTAGGTGATCTAATATTTATAGAGGTAGGTTGGCCTATTTTTTTCTAAATGTTAGTATATAAATATTATATGTTAAATGAATATATTCACTGTTTTCGTTGGTAGTTTGTGAGAACTGAGTGAGCACATGTTAATGGCTGTATCTTTTGATTTATCTTTTTACAAATTCAGAGATTCGTTTTACAATTGTTTTAGAACTTTTACTAAATGATCAGCATATTTTTTTTAATTTTCGGAAGGTGCTCACTCAATCCACACACACACTTAAAAGTTGTGTTTTATATCTCAACTTAATAAATAGAAAATCAAAATGACAATAAAAAAATCAATATGTTCTCTAAGACAAAATTGATACCTTCGGCTCTCCATTCTTGCTCAGTCAATAAAAAAAACGAAATTTATATCCAAAAAAATACAAATATAATCCTGGGAATCGAACGCACCTTCACGGCGTGACAGACGATTGTTCCCCAACGACGCCATTACATAACACGCTGTTACCGACGAAATTGGGCTATACATATATAATTATTTAAATATAAATAATAATGTCAAATCCATACTAATATTACAAATGGGAAAGGGTGTGTGTCTGTTTGTTTGTCCGTCTTTCACGGCAAAACCGGAGCGACGAATTGACGTGATTATTTAAGGGGATTTAGTTGAAGGGATGGAGAGTGACATAGGCTACTTTTTGTCTCTTTCTTACGCGAGCGAAGCCGCGGTCAAAAGCTAGTTTATTATAAATGGGAAAAGCTGGTTACTCTATAATCTGAAGTGGAAGAATTCGTTGTTTCACCAAAGATAATTTGTGTTTGTTTGTTTGTCCGTCTTTCACGGCCAAACGGAGCGACGGATTGACATGTTTTTTAAGTGGAGATAGTTGAAGGGATGGAGAGTGACATATGCTACTTTTGTCTCTTTCTAACGCAAGCGAAGCCGCGGGCTAAAGCTAGTACAGCACGGGTAGCATGGTCGCGCGATAGACGATAAAATATCAGGCCGTCCCTTCGCACTATTAGTAAGTGCGATTATAGGGACGGCCAGATGTTTTATCATTTATCGCGCGACCATAATTGCCTGCCTGGACCAGATTATATTGATGATAATTATTATTTGTAACCATTTAGTTAATATTGTCTTCAGTTACCGCGATAGTTACTCATGAAATAAAAACTATGAAAACGGATTAAATCGTGTATAATGAATTTACAATTTATCCCGACGTTTCGAACACTACAGCGTTCGTGGTCTCTGAGCTCAGCGGGTGACTGAGGAAAAATTACAATGTGCAAAAGCTACCCACATACCTACATACATATTCATATATATAACTATTTAGTTGTTGAAGAAAAACATTCACACAACAATAACATAGGTCAACTAGCTCAGTAAATGTAAGGAAGTCAGCACATTACTAATACTAATACTATGCCACACTATGACCTATGTACCTGACCTGACGTGTAATATTTTATTTTATCAACAAAGGCATAATAAAGATTGTAATGTATTTTTGTATGAAAATAAAAAATAGGAAAGAAATATAGTAAGAGTCTTTTTTAATAGAATATTTATTCTATTAAAAAATAAAAATAAAACTTAATAAATCCAAAAAAAGTTCAAATTATTAAAAAAGAGCCCGGAATCGAACTCCAGATCTCCTGTTTCATAGTCAATGCATTTGACCGAGACGCCATTTCGATTTACACTAGCAGTGTCGAAATACACGATATGTATCTTTATTGACAAAATGCGTCATTATTTCTGAGTCTGCTTGAGTTAAGTAAACCAATATCTTTAAATAATTACTTGTCAAGAGCCAAGTGTCACTGATGAGTGATGACAATGTCAACTAAAAATGCGCGAAATATGACGGCTCTGTGTCTGTACACAAAATTTGGCACACACATTTTCGTAAAATTAATAAAAAATTCACATGGATTTGTCCATGATTTCTGTATGAAACAATGTATTTCGTTCAATACTGCGACGATGGATAATGTATAGTAGATGTATGCGCATATTTTTATTTAGTTGTAGTGTGCGGTGACTAAATAAATGGTAGATGTTTTTTGTATGGAAAGCGAGCCACCTTAATCTTAATGTTTATCATAAGTCATAAAAAATTTAACTCATACTTAATTACAACCTTGTCATTTTGAATGTTGGGTTTAAATTTGCGTACTGCGATTACCTGTCCAATTTGAAGTTGACTGTGACAAAGCTTTAAAATGTTTTACAGTGACATCTTAGCTGTCTATTGGTAAACCTTATGTTGTTGCAGTAACATACACAAATAAATAGGTTTAATAAATAGGTTTAAAGTTTACAATGGTAGTTAACAATTAGTTTATTGAATGTAGAGTTAAAAGTCGAGTAGAGCTGTATAGAAAATTATTAATTCAACTTAAAAAAAAGTAAACATCAGATTAAAAGATGAATATTATAGATGAGTTTAAAAAAATAAAAATCAGTTGGGGTGTCTGAGGTTTTGAGTGATACCGGAAACACGTAGAGCTGACAATTTTATTGTGCTGGGCAGGATAACATATTGATGTTATTAGTTTGAGTGTGTTTTGGATTATTATCTTGACAGAAAACCAGGAATACAGGATACATTACTTCTTAAAGCATCTTTTTCAAATAGTATTCCTTGTTCTTCTTTATTAAGAAAAGCATAATCATATCATTAAACTAATAGTCCTCCATGTTTCCCGACAATCACATTATCATATTGCATAGATGAGTATCTGTATCATTCGACAAAGAGCTTTGAATGTTTTTGGAAGATTGGAATGGTTGTTTTTGTTTCCATTTAAGAACATGACAGATAAAATTTATGTTGATCATTTTGAAAGTTCCTGGATATATTTATATGTTTCACCTTAATTTATTAACATTTTGATCAAAATTCTCTCTTTATATCAGTGCCTCCCCATTTCCATTTAGATGATGAGAATTTATTATATTACTATGAATAAACAATGAAGTGCATTGAAGTTGAAATATAGCAATTTAATAAAGAGACTTTTTGATGATATTACTATTTATATAAAATATACCTTTTCGAAATTTGTAAATAGTTATTTTTTTTTTACATGGAAATAATTCTGAAACTAGGAGAAATCTAGAAAAGTTTTTTATATTGCATTTTGGTCTTGAAATGTGATCAGGAATATGACGTTGAAATTATTCCAAGTTCTCATGTTACACCGTGTATGATAGGTAAATTCATCAGTCAATTAATGCAAAACTTGTTAGTTGCTTTTAAAAAAGGTGTACACATGTTTACATATGACACAGACAGTACAACCCGCTTGTAACTAACTCTGGACTAGGTGAAATATGCTATGTACCGCCCTAGTAGACAGATGTAACAAATAAACTAGGGAAATAAACATCTTTGTATTCTATTCTAAAAAGTGTTAATAACTTTTTTTTTTAGTTTTTGCCTACAAGTTAATTATGTCTATCTGTCTAATGCGAAATAAACTGTCAGTGTGTTATTATTCATAAATTGTCATCGTCAGTCCCTAGGAATTATTCCCTTATTTATTTTATGGTATATAACTGAACTAGGGACGCGCAATTCGTCTGGCACAGCACGTATTTCAAGTCCAAATACGTCAACAGCACTGACTACAAGAGAATCGGCGTCGATCGTGTGGTGTTGGAAAAAAAAAACATTATAGGCTACTAGACTCGTATCGAATTTAGCACTTCAAGTTATTGATTTCTGTAGTATTTGACTTAAGAAATCAATTTTTATAGCTTGCGGGCATTAAAAGTGCGTGATGACTGCGTATTTTTAATTAAAGATGTGTGTATGTTTTTTTTTAATTATGGACTCCGAAAACGGTGTTGGCCAATGGAGTGACGTCACATAATTCAGATCAACTATGGAAATTAGAGTTAGTAATCTGATCTCCATAGAAGCAACCTCTATTGTATTAAAATTCATAGTCGTTGACGGGTGTGACAATGTGAAATATTTTTTAACCGTCGCCTCATATCTCAAGAAGGACGGTTATCAAGTCGTCTGTATGTATTTTTTTTTTTTTTTAATGTTTGTTCCTCGATATCTCCGTCGTTACTGGACTGATTTTGAAATTTTTTTTTTTAATTGAATGTATATGCATACAGATTGGTCCCATTTTTCTCAGAACCCAGTTCTGATGATGGGATCCTGGAGAAATCGAGGGAACTCCTCGAATCTGAAAGGCATACATATAGTGATTTTTGTGTTTTTAAAGGAACAGCATGCATTTAGGTACGGAACAGTGACATTTGGTGCAGTGGAACTGCTGATGATGGCCAGAATAGAACTCTTCAAATCTGAACGGCACGCTTATAGTGACTTTGGTATTTTTATAAGAACAGCATGCACTTTCATCCAGAACAGTGACATTTGGTGCAGCGGAATTGCTGATGATGGTCAGAACCGAACTCCTCAAATCTGAACGGCACGCTTATAGTGACTTTGCCATTTTTATAAGAACGGCATGCGCTTACGTCTAGAACAGTGACATTTGGTACAGTGGAACTGCTGATGGTCAGAACCGAACTCCTCAAATCTGAACGGCACGCTTATAGTGACTTTGGTATTTTTATAAGAACAGCATGCACTTGCGTCCAGAACAGTGACATTTGGTGCAGTGGAACTGCTGATGATAGTCAGAACCGTACTCCTCAAATCTGAACGGCACACTCATAAGTGACTTTGGTATTTTTGCAAGAAAAGCATGCATTTAAGTTCAGAACAGTGACATTTATTTATTTAGTTATGTTTGTTAAGCATATTGAGTTTTCAAGTCAAAGTTTGTCAAGCTTCGATTTCTTATAATATAATATCGGATTCATGAGGAATTGAGGAAACTCCTCAAACCTTAACGTTATACGTATATTCATTTATGTTGCCATCTAATAATTAAAGCATTAAAAGCAGTTTTAAAAAATACCTACACATTTCTACATAATCCAACATTCGCAAGTAACTTTCACCAGAACCCGAAAGGCGACGGTTTTTTTTTTCTTAAAAATTATTTCTAAATATACTGACGTCATGTCATAGAATTCTATAGATTAATATGGCTGATGTTGTTTTTGCCTGACCACGTAAAAGTAAACTTTAAATATTTTTTTTGTGGGTTTTTAAGTCGTAATAAAATATGGTACTATTTTTTTTCGTTTAATTAGACAGTAATTAATAATATAAGACATACTTTGAAAAAGGGTCAAGTAGCCTATTCAGCAAGTGGCCACAAGGGCACTTTTACATGTCAACAATAAATAGTATGAATTCAAGTAAAGTACAGAGTTACTATGATTAATAAGAGATGTTAGAGAGAAGAGTCAGAAAGAAAATTTACAAACAAGGACCGAACAATGCGTTTGACTTTACTGGGTAACTTTTGAATACGTTCGTATGATGTACAGTAGCGGAAAAAATCTATCATACCATACTGTACTGGCTATATATCGAGAACAATAAGTCGAAAGTTCTTCAAATTAGACTTTTATATCAAATAAACAACTATTTTATTATTATTACAAATATGTATTTGAATACTTAAGAGTCTTAGGACCCACTGCACGTGGCCTGTGGACAGCCACGGGAGACTTAATGCGTGCTTATGCGGACTAGAGACTTTGCACACCATTCGTGTATGTTACTAATATTGAACTTCTTATAATAAAAACACAAAATAGCGAAATCTACTAACAATACAATATAGATGGATTGTTTTTTCAATCTCAGAAGTCGTTGGTATGAAAATTACACCGTACTAATTACTATTTGAGGCCCACAGGGCTACCCTGCATAACTCGGGCATACGATTTGTTTTAAACATGAAACTTAAGTTGCCCAAATTGTCTTTTTCATACGCACCTACAGTTGTGTGCGAAATAATAGCAATAGCACTAATAGCAGTGAATATACATTTCTAGAAACAAGCTGTAAACCTTTAATTATATTGCATATAATTACTATACATTACGACTAATAAAATTAAATCAAAATGAATTAAAACAGTTGCATAGGGTTTATCGAGACAAACAAATAAAAATAAAAATATCAGTTTTCAAAATAATAGCAGTGTCATTTATTTCATGAATAATAACAATTAAAAACAGCACCAATAGCGTAATTTATTCTTAATATTTAGTACACTGGCCTTTATTGTCAATTACAGCTTTAAATCTCCTCGACATCAAGTCAATTAGGGCCCATTTAGACGGTTCGAGTACTCGCATACGAGTTTTATTACATTGCGGTATTTGAAAGCTGTGCAAAATTGTATGTAACCTCAACAGCCCGCAATGTAACTAAAATCGCATGCGAGTTCGCACGCCGTCTAAATAAGGCTTTAAACATTGACACCTTTCAATAGGGATATTACTGCAAGCCGACTGTACCACAGCCCATAATTGGGACTTCGTGGTAGGTTTTTGTTCACTGACAGCGTTCTTTATATCTGTCCACAAGTTCTTTATTGGATTTAGGTCTGGCGATTGTGCTGGCCAAGGTAAAACATCGATGTTCTCGGTTTTAAACCACGCCTTCACAACTTTACTGGTGTGTTTTGGGTCATTATCTTGTTGGTAAACCCATTTTAGCGGCATATTGTCAGCAGCAAATGAATACATAGTACTCCTTGTCCATTATGCCCACAATTTCAATGATAGGCCCTACACCAGCGTAAGAAAAACATCCCCATACCATCAGACTAAGCCCGCCGTGTTTGACAGTCTTTAACTGTGTACTGGAGCAAAAAGGCGGCTCCTGCAGGTCTCCTAACGTACTCTCGACGTCCCTTACTCCCAAACAGCACCACTTTGCTTTCGTCACTCCAGAATATATTACGCCATTAGCCATTATTATATTATTATTATTGCCTCTTAGTTAGCAGTGGCACTTTTCTCGGACTTCTGGCATGTAACAGTAGAACTCATAGTTAAGTTCAAAGAGTTTTGAATGTGTTTTGAAGACAGGAATGGTTGTTGTTTCGATAGCCGCACGTACAATTATTAAATCTTCTTTTTCGTTGTAGTCTTTTGCTTTTGTCTTCCTCTTGTTTCCGGTTTTTCTTGGAACTTTAGAGCATTAGTGATCATTTTTAATCCCCGACGCAAAAAACGACGGGGTGTTATAAGTTTGATGTATCTGTCTGTCTGTCTGTCTGTCTGTTTGTCTGTCTGTGGCATCGTAGCTCCCGAACGGATGAACCGATTTAGATTTAGTTTTTTTTTGTCTGAAAGCTGAGTTAGTCGGGAGTGTTATTAGCCATGTTTCATGAAAATCGGTCTACTACGTCACAGTCGGGGTTTTTTCAACTTTTTAATTTTGTGGTTATTGCTGAACATTTTATAATTTCCTGGACATATTTGTATGTTTTTCCTTCATGTATTAACGTTTTGATCAAACTTCTCTCTTGTTTAGAGCAATGTCTTCCCATATTTGCAGAACTTACTATTTTAAATACGTTTTACACAATGGAGAATTTGTTATTGAATGTGACATTAGAATAGAATTAAGTGGCCAGTAAAGACAAGACTTCTGTACACAGATTCTAAATATAAGGCCGTCTTTTGGGTCAGTCTTCTTTAATAGACTATTTACGATGGTCCATGCACACTGCTATTATTTCGCACACAACTGTATATTGTACATTTCATCGACATCGCAATAGCCGTTTTTAAAAAAATTATGAATTAAGTATGCAAATGTGTACAAAAAACTATGATAGATTATTTTCCGCCACTGTAACGCCGTGGCTTGCGTGGGCGACGGCCGCGCGACGGCGATGCGACGCATACGAAATCAAACCTTATTGATATGGAAGTATGAGACGCGACGGCGACGGTCGCGGGACCGTCGCCCACGCAAGACACGGCGTAAGTGTTTTGGCCCGAGTGCTGCGAATTTTTAATTTTTCTAGAGGGTGCGCCCCACGGGCGACAAAGTTGCTCGGCGACTTTTTTGTCGATCTAGTATATGGGCTAGTATAAGAGTGCGCATACCTGTCCACTTTCATACTATCTGATAGACTGCGACAAAAAAGTCGCCGAGCAACTTTGTCGCCCGTGTGCGCGCACCCTTAGTAGTTAGGGACTGATACTTATTGGTTAAAAATTTGATATGATATATATGATATATATTTTAGTTTTCTCATCATCATATTATTTAAGAGCCAGGCTCTTGTCTGTGGAGTAATCGCCATTCCGTTCTTTTCTCTGCCGCTTTTTTGAGGTCCTGATACGTCACTACGTTGGTCTTCTCTTTAAGTTGGTCTAAAAACGCACGCCTCGGTCTTCCCCTGCCTCTCCTCTTTTCTATTCGCCCTTCGATTATTGATTTTATGTAAGAATCGTGCCGTATCAGGTGCCCCAACATGTTTCCCCTTCTATTTTCAATTATTGTTAGCGGAGATCTCTTCTCTCCGACTTGCTCCAATACTTGTTCATTTGTTTTTCTCTCTTTCCAGCTTATACCTTCCATTCTTCTCCACGTCCACATTTCAAAAGCCTTCAGTCTGTCTCTCTCGCGCTGAGTTAGTGTCCACGTCTCACTTCCATATAACGCTATACTCCAGACGTAGGTCTTCATAAATCTCTTCCTAATTTTTCGGGATATCTTTGCTTTCCATAGGTGTTTTTTTGCGTTGAAAGCTTTTTTGCCATAGCTATACGTGTAATGATATCCGTAGTACATCTGGAGTTACCTGTTATAATGTTGCCTAAGTATTTAAAACTTTTAACTTGCTCTACTACTGTGTTTCGGATTTTTATAGGTTCTAGTTTGTATTTGAGCTTGGATGTTATTAATGTTTTTGTTTTATTAATATTGATATTTAGTCAGAATTCTCTAAATATGTGGTCCATTTCCGATACGAGTTGTTCCAATTCTGTTGAATTTTCGGCTACGGCTGCTATGTCATCTGCAAACCTAACGAAATAAAACCTTTCTCCGTTAATTTTGACACCACCCTTTCCAGTATCAACAATCTTTCTGATAGCAGTCTCAATGAAAATATTAAAAATTATTGTTGACAGTGGACACCCCTGCCGTACTCCCTGCCTTACTTTGGCATTTCCTTTTTCTTGTCCTATTTGTACTATAGTTTCCTGATCCTTGTATAATGCATGTATAATTTGTCTGTCTCTATAATCTATACCTATTGTTTTCATAATGTTCATCATTTTAATCCAGTCTGTCAAAAGCTTTCTCTATTAAAGCTAAATGTTTCATTATGTCATTAAGGGCCACTTGCACGGAACAAGGGGTTAACTAAATAAATAGTGGGTTAATAAACCCGGGGTTAACTCGTTAAAATTTTAACCCCGATCTTTTGTTGCACCATTGAAAACTAAATTAGGGTTAGCTAACCCGACAGTTTTTTTATTTTAAGCAGGCAACATTATTACTTTTTCAATCCGTTCTATAAACCAGCCAAATATTAAAGAACGAATGATGAATGGAAATGTAAGTCTATCTCTTTTACGCCACGACATGGGGCGTAATACTATCTTTCTTTAAAGCAACACGGCATGATATTTCGTCTAGGCGTATTATATTTGTGTCATGAGATGCCGCTGTGTACTGTTTACTGTTTTTATCAGCTCTGATGACGAACGGTTGCACTCCTGCCTGTTTTCACAGTTTGTGTCTTGAAGGAAGAGCGTAAAATGTCCACGATAAAAAACCACGTGTGCGTGCTCCGAACTTCACAAAAAGAGATTTTCTACTTTTGTGTAGTACGGTGGAAAAATAAGTAAGGTGCACTAGGGTATTTAGTTGATAAGGTGTATGTGTTTTCATGAACCAGTCAGTATAGCAAAGTTTTTAGACGGAAATAGTGAATAACACACTTTACTAGATGGAATAGCCTAACAATGGATTACAGAATTTTTCATAAATAATGTAAGATTTTTAAAATACAAGCATTTCAAATCTAGTTTGTTTTTTCGTTGCAAAGGTGCAATTCCGAATTGGTTCGGGTAAATCCTAATACACTTGAAAACGAGTTTTATGTGTATGTTGCATAAGAAACATATTCCTTTTTTGATTGAAATTACCCTCCCGGCTCTTTTTACTCGATTTGGCGTATAGGAGTACTTATACATGTGTTTGTCAAACTTTTATTTCGGATTTACCCGATCAGGAATCTGTGGTACTCAAACTTTAATGACACATTTATATCCACCATCAATAGTTTCCAAGGGGTCGCCTTATGATAATGTACCTACTCAATAAAAATCCACATATTAAAGGCTTAGTCTTTAACCTTTAAAAAAACGCAAGTAATGCATATAAAGTTAGGTGGAAGACCTCCTAGGCCTTTATCAATCCATGTTGATGACACACGTGCTTCGTTTAAATTCACCGAACGGACCTGAAGGCAAATGTACATATTTTAGAATCGTTATATCCGAATAACAAAAGAACTTAATTTTGTTTGTTTGAGAACCACTGGCTATTACTTTGAGAAAACAAGGTCGGGTAATTCCGGTACACTTTGTGACACGGAATTCCCCACTTCGGGTAAATCTGAAAATGTAATAAAATTCAAGCTAGAATAGTTTAAGCCGATTTAAAATGGCTAAAAGACGAAAATCTCTCAAACACAAAGGCAGTCAATTCATTTACTCACCAAAGTACAGAGTTAGCGATGGTCGTCGTAATTCCGAATGACAAAAAAGCGGGAATTTTTCACTCGCTCACTAATCTGATGCGCCACAAGCGTCTCGAGCCAACTTACGCTGGGAGGGAGATACTTGAACGTCATAGGGTGCGTTGCCAGAGCAAATTATGTAGCCGCGTTTAGTAGATATTAGTATTTTCGGAATATCCCGAATTTCGAAATTAGCCGAGTAAACCTTAATTGAAAATAAGAAAACGGACGGAGCACACCTCCTTCTTAAACAAAAGGCTTGGCAAGAGGTCATGAGGGAATACAATTCTTCCACGACCGGTTCTAGTCGAACGTTAGAAAGCCTTCAGGCGAAACACAAAATATAGGTAGTAGAGAAACACAAAATTTCTCACCACACCAACACGAACAAAATACTGACTATACCTAAAACATCAAACTAAATGAAATCAGCAAAGTAAGCCTTTACCAGTTGGTGTGGTGAAAACGTCTTTACTTACCTGATATTGGGATTTACGTATTGCAATCTGAGTTTGATTTTATTCAATAAAAATACGAAACTTTGTTTTTCTAATCGAAACCTTCTGTGAAACTCTTTATCTCTATGTGTATTAAAGTAATCGGTACGTTCTGCGATTCTTCGGTCGTAAAAATCCGTGCTGAATTGCTGATGTATTCTATGAATTCTTCATCGTCGTCAGAAAATAATAATAAGTCGTTGATCATATTTATTTGTTCTCTCCGACAACACGTCAAAGAAATTTCCAAATTGTGCGCCATTTTACTAGTACTAACCCAGAGTTAGCGATTTAACCCTGCGTCGTCGGCGGGTTAAATATTTAACAATTTAACCCAGAGTTAAACTCTAAACTTTCATGGTGCAACACAAATTATTAGTTTAACCCCGTGTTAGCGGTTAACCCGGTGTTAGTTGGCTTAACCCTAGTTCGTGCAAGTGGCCCTAAGAGTGATTTTAACCCAATTAAATCAGCTATTTCAGTAAAAATTATAAAGTACAATAATACGTAGTCTCAAATGTGGAATTATGGCATGGCTAGGGACTGATATTTGAGGCATAATATTATTATTTTCTATAATACACAGCACGGTGATCAATACAAAAACGAGTGACCGGATTATACAGCTTTTATATTGAATATCTAAAACAAAAATTATACAAAATGTATAATACTGCGGTCATGGCACTTACAAATAGTGCGAAAGGGATGGCTTAGGCTCGGATGGCTGTTATATCATTTATCAGTTTTATCACATATCACGCGACAATGATTGCGTGCCTGCTTATTTTATATCATACATAAGCAAAACATGTAATTTGATGGTATGGTGTGGTACGCACAACCTAACGTAAACAATGAGATCAGCGTGGTCCATATATAACATTCGCCGAGTCTGCATCTCATCTACAGTCTGATGGTTTCAAGTTTGAGTCTACTGTTACGAATTTGCGTACCTAATAAGGATAATCACCCAGTCCATGCCTTCACCGTCGTAGGGTAGGTAGAGTGAGACATTTTAAGAAGATCACTGCTTTTTACTGCCTAAACAACAAGAACAACAACAAGTAAATTAATGTTTTTACATACAAATTCTTTCGGCGAACAGAACGTTAGTTTATTTATGAATGTCTGTCGTTTCATATCTTCCTTTCAAAGGTAATTGATTACAAGATTATAGTACGATATATGTACCTAATATGTCGCCTAGTCCTTGGAGGAGGGGTTCTTGAGCGCCATAAGCCATAATATATAACACAATTTTATTAAATATTAAATCTAGATAAAATTAAACTAACAAATGACATACTTAGAACTTAGATTATAATTATAAATTGTGACGACACTCATTTTATATGTAATACTTAAAAGCCTGTTCATCTTTACTTGTACTATCATGTGAACAAAACCTGCTGGAAAATATTATCTCACTTTTCTCTGGAATTACACATTAATAATAACTTAAAATGTTATTATATAAGTGTGAGGAAGGCTGTCTACCCGGAAAGACCGTTAACTGGCTATAACTTTTGTGTTTATATATCAACGCCGCTCACACCTCCGAAGTTATACCAGTTTTTCATCCTTAATCCATTGGTCTTCAATACATATCCCTAGGACGAACACTAGTTAACAATAACCTTGATTTGTGTTTCGAACTCGAACATCGAGTTCAACATGGTTACGCAAAAAATTAAAATACAATAGAAGCAGTCGGAATATTTGTGCATTATGTATGTAACGTGTTAATTTAATAATCGTTCTTCCTGTCTAGTACTGTTAATGCTCTTAAAACGCGTTCAATTTATTGTTTTACGTCCTGAAATATGTTACTTCGAAATTGTGCCTAGTCGGAAAGACCGGCATATAAGAGTAAGGCACCTTTTTTAGGCTTTTTGGGGAATAAGTCGAATGTAAACTGGTGTTGTTGGTCAATTTTAATTGTAAGTTCTAGCTTTGCTTTTGTCCGGACCTGAAAAAAGAAGGTTATGAACATCATCTAAGGTACATATGCCGGTCTTGCCTTAAAAATGCTGATATGTTGAAAATTTCAACGTTATTTGTTTTAATATCTATCACATTATTCACTGTAATTACAGAATATAACAATAAGCATGAGTTTGATACTTATTCCCATATGAAATTACGCGACAACGAGACGGTCTTTCCGTACTCAGCGCGGTGGGACGGTCAACCCGCCGAGCCTTAAAAAAATCGGCCAAGAGCGTGTCGGGCCACGCTCATTGTAGGGTTCCGTAGTTTTCCGTATTTTTCTCAAAAGCTACTGAACCTATCAAGTTCAAAACAATATTCCTAGAAAGTCTTTATAAAGTTCTACTTTTGTGATTTTTTTCATATTTTTTAAACATATTGTTCAATAGTTAGAGGGACGCACTTTTTTTCCTTTAGGAGCGATTATTTCCGAAAATATAAATATTGGGTTGGTAAGAAAGTAATGAGCGATCGATTGAATTCCACATAAAATTTTTGAGAGAGTTCTAGAATCTTCTATGGTCGAAAGTATATAAAGGGCGAGTCGCACAGTTTCTCGTCAGTCATTCACTAGCTGTCACCGAGCTAATATAAGGAAGAAAATGGACGAATTAAAAGTGCATGTAAGGCATTGCTTACTATATGAATTCAGTCTGACCATTCAGCCGCCGAAGCAGTGCGTAATATATGTCAGCGTGTTGCTCCTGAAGTTGTCTGAGGCCACGGCGAAACGATGGTTCCAGCGGTTTCGTAGTGGCGACTTTTCATTATCAGATCAACCTAAGTCTGGTCGACCGGTGAAGATTGATGTAGCCAAATTAAAAACCTTAATTGAAGGAGATCCGAGGCTAACGAGTCGTACTCTTGCTACCGAGTTAGGCTGCTCTCATGTCACCATAGAAACACATTTACACGAGTTGGGAAAAAACTACAAATACAGTGTTTGGATACCGCACGAACTTGATAGAGATCAACTAAACCGCCCTGCCGATATCTGCATACAACTTCTGTCTTTTCGCCGCACATTCAACTGGTTGGACCATCTTATCACTGGAGATGAAAAATGGGTCTTATATATAAATCACACACGCAAACGTCAGTGCTAGCTCCAAACGAAAAAGGAATAGAGGCACCAAAAACAGAGCCTCACCCGAAAAAAGTTATGCTGTCCGTTTGGTGGGATATTCATGGTATTATTCACTGGGAACTCCTACCAAGTGGTATGACTGTTACCGCATCAGTATACTGTAATCAGCTTGAAAATTTAAACCAAAAAATCTGTCAGAATCGTCCACAGCATGCTAAAGTTTTTTTCTTACACGACAATGCTCGCCCACACATTGCAAAAGTGACTCGGCTAAAGCTATTGGAGCTAGGTTGGAAAGTGATACCTCATCCACCGTACTCTCCAGACTTGGCACCTACGGATTACGCATTGTTCAGATCGCTAAGCAATGCCTTGAATGAAAAAAAGTTCGATGATCAAGCCCATCTACGACAGTACATAGCTGAGTTTTTTGAATCTAAACCTAAGAACTTCTTCGCCGATGCTATTCATTCTTTACCAGAACGATGGAGACAAGTAGTAGATAACGAAGGCCGTTATATTTTTGATAAATGATTAAAATAATAAATTAAATAAAAATTACAATATTGGTTATGATTCGCTCATTACTTTCTTACCAACCCAATATTATCAAAAAACAATCTTAGTAAACCCTTATTCATTTTTAAATACCTATCCAACAATATATCACACGTTGGGGTTGGAATGAAAAAAAATATCAGCCCCCACTTTACATGTAGGGGGGATGCCCTAATAAAACATTATTTTCCATTTTTTATTTTTGCACTTTGTTGGCGTGATTGATATACATACTAAGGTTACTGAGATTATCCGCGGACGGACGGACGGACGGACAGACAAGTTGGTATTGCGCTTGTATCACTTCAGGTATCAATAACATTTGGTGCTATATTTTGCGGTATGGAACAAACTATTGATGATATAGATATTGTGACCAATTTTTTATACATATATTTTACAATTAGCTAATCAGCGAAATAGTGTATAGTGGGCTTTATGGTTGCCACGGCCGCCATTGTTTTGGAAGCGGCCATGACACCATGGTCTGTCAAACTGTATTTGAATTTATTATTATGTATGATACACAGATATACAGACTACATCTCTGATATATGATAGACAGACGTTAATATGCAAGTAGCGCTTTATTGACAACCGACACTTATGAACCTTTTAGATAAAAAATGGCACATGTAATGATCTATTGTTTTACCTTAAAGAGAGTATTTGCAAGTATGTAAGTAAGTTTGAGTAATGTTCTTCAATTTATGGTTCCAAATCTCCTGAGGATTCTCAGAGATACATTGGGCACTCGTTCAATACGCTAAGGAAATACCTTTCGTGAGCCCGTGACTTCGCCACGCGCCATTCTGAGAGCCAGTTCAGGTGCTACCCTTCAGCAATAACATTCTAATATTGGTAATGGGTTGTTAGACTCCAATGACTAATTTAATAAACATTGGCGAAAATTGCACCGGACTGAGACAGGGCATCTTTAGTGCATACATTTGTCTGGTTTAAGTTTTATTATTATTAGCAACGTGAATGAAGGTGATGTTGATTGTCACAAATACACGTAATATAATGCGAATTACCAACATTTATCATTAGTGGCGACCGGTGGAACTAATTTGACGTATGAGAATTAAAACAAATAAACTAAAACGAATTTTCTTCACAATTTTATCATCAAGTATTCTTGGATTTCTTACGTGCCAAATAAAGAATGTAGAAGGTTGGCGAAACCTGAAAAGCATTTTGACAGTGACATAAGTGACATTGACGTATCTGACGTATCTGTCGTAGTTTTTTTGGACTCGAATTAGCAATTGGAGTTATAAGTGCGTAATTAAGCGAAGTTTCAAACAAATTCTCTGTCAAGTGGCTCATGATTCAGTTGGTTCGATTGTACACACATAATAGGGACATGTGTCGACATAATAGGAAATTTATGCATGATTTTTTAAATCTTTTTTATACGATTCTACTAGTCATTAAATACCTCGTGTGTTCATAAGTTTTGAGACGAGAAAAAAACTGACACTATAAAAAACTGAAACAATTTATTGTAATATGTCAAACATAGGACTATCGATATACAATAAATAATTAATAAATAAATAAAATTTACTCGAAATGACCGCCTCGTTTTTTATACAGGCCTTTAAGCGGGCTGGCCACTCGTCAATAGCGGCACGCACCTTTTCTATGGGGATTCGTTTCGATTCTCTCACTACACTAGCGTGCGTTTTAGGGACTGAAGGTTCGGATGTGTTTTTTGGCATGCTCTTAGCTCCAACTCTGTCCACAAAGCATAATCCAACGTTTTCCAGTGTTTTCCAGTGAATAAGGTGGTAGATAAGGGTTTTACAACTTTTTCTAGTATGTCATTCTGATTTATTTATTTATTTATTTATTAGTAAAAACATGTTTACATGACATTACAGTAAAACCAATGCGTCACGAAACTTAGATAACATAAAAGAAAAAAACAGTTTGTAAGAACATGAAAAAAAAAAAACAATAAAGTTTAAAACTAAACAATTGATTTGGGCGATGACGTAACTGCGTGGCTCCGTTGCGTCGTTTGCCCCGGTGTAGGATTCGGCAAATTGCCCCGGAACCGCCGAAAAACCACACCTTTCGGCCAGAAGTCTGCGCTCGCGATGGTGTCCTGCAGCGGCCGCGGCACGCGCACAACGAACGAGCTGAAGTGCACGTAGTGACGCGACTGCAGCTGTTGCACCCTCAGCGTGTAGCCAGTCTTCCGGCGAACGTAGTCCACCACCTCGTCTGCCACGGCGGAGTAGTGCAGGCGAGACACATAGAGCGCCCTACTCGGTGTTGCGACCCGTAGACCAGAATTAACCGGCTCTGCAGTGCCACACAGAGTCTTTCGAGGCGCCCTGCGTGTCTTGTTTTTTCTTTCCACTAGTGTGAATCCCTCCTTATCCACACTGGCGCAGGAGGACTTCTTGAGTGGGGCCCGCTCATCACACACCTTAGTAGGTGCCTTGACCCGGTCAGCTGATAATTTTGTGCCTTGACTTTGACCCCCCTGTTGACAGAATTGTAGCGGAGTAACACCTTCATACGAAGCGCCCCACCATACCATGACGCTAGCAGGGTGATGGGCTGATGGGTACGTTGGACGTTTCGCACGTTAGCCGGGATGTCCTTCGAGCTTTTTGCATAGATTTTGTTATTTTGTCTGTTTATTTTTTCTTCAACTGTAAATATTTTTTCATCAGTGAATAAATTTTTTTTAGGATCGTGTGTCCTTAGCGGCATCCGACATCGAACACGCCGCATTTTTCGAAGGCGATCATTGAAATAATGAACTTTTCTCCGACTGTAGATCCTTTACTTTAAGATCATATTTAAGAATTCTGTTCACCGATATACGTGAAATATTAGTTTGAAGAGCCATTTTCTTCTGTGTGGGGCACGGATTACGACGGAGTAGTTCCCTGATCAATTTAATATTTGCTGGAATCCTTACCGATCGTGGACGGCCGGTTCTTGGTCGATCAGCAATTGATTGGGTCTCCCTGTACCTCTTCAAGGCATAATATACAAAATTGCGACTAGCTCCAATACTTTTAATCTGATTGAATATCTCCATAGGTTTTGCACCGGCTTCATACAACGAAATCACCGTTGACCTTAACTGTTTCTTTCCCGCCATCGCGATAAAGAATGACAAATAATCGAATAAAATATCCTTTTTAAAATTAAAAGGTTCCAAATTCAAAATTTTAAACACTGTATTTCAAATTCAACTTTTTATATTCGTCTCAAAACTTATGAACACACGAGGTACATTACTAATAAAAATAAACATAAAACATCCAAAATATAAACTAAGGGCCCATTTAGACGGTACGAGAACTCGCATACGAGTTTTATTACATTGCGGTATTTGATGGCTGAGCAAAATTGTATGTAACCTCAACAGCCCGCAAAGTATCTAAAATCGCATACGAGTTCGCATGCCGTCTAAATCAGGCTTAAAGAAACGAAACAAAACTTTCTCGCTCCCACTTACAGACGTCAAGTGTATCATGGCATGGCACCACGTTGCGTTTTGAGAATTTGTGTTTTGGGAATTTAAAAAAGCCATTTTTAAAATTTAAATTACAATACATTTGAAAAGTATTTCGTAAACGTATGTTTTTTAGCAATAAAGATTACAAATAAAAATACTTTGCCATTTTAGAGTTACGTGCGTATTCCGTTAGTTACTGCAATGTCACAGTTTCGTTTTCTTTCAACCCCTTATTTGCCAAGAGTGGCACTGTAACTTTAGCAGTTTCATGTGCTCTGCCTACCCCTATATGGGAAACAGGCGTGATTGTATGTATGTATGTGCGTATTCCCTATTCAAATTATTTAGAAAAAGCCGGAATCATACTATCATACTTCTGGCTAGACATGCATCACAATATATGAAAAAGTTAGTACCTTTCTTTTGAGATTCTACCAATCGTAATGTTGTGTAAATTTTCTGTGGTTAAGTTTTCAACACCATAAGAAACACGCTACATGGTAATGGGTACATATAAAAGCTAATATTTGGTATTTAGGTACATACAAAATCGAGCAGTGGGTGGACTGGTTGACAGCCGACTAAGCAAACAAGTAAAAGGTCGACAAACCTTGTTGCACCGGCATCGAACGCACACACTATTGTACGTCAACTAACGTTTAAATACATTTTGAACGGTTTTGACGGCGCCCTCTTCATTTAGTAGTAGTAGTAGTAGTAAACGCTTTATTGCACAGAACAAATTACAAATACAGTTAATAATTATAATGGTTATGTACAAAGGCGAGCTTATCCCTTTAAGGGGTCTCTTCCAGCTAACCTTAGAATAACTGAGAGAGGAAAATAGGCAATGGTAGACAAACACAGCTAAAGTGCATCGGCATATACATACACCGTGTTTTATTGAATTCCGTTAACTTCGGCATATAGTTAGGAACAGAATGGCATAGTTAGTCCGTCTGTCACATTTCTAAATATCTCGAACTACTTTAATGCTATCCACTTGAAATTTGGAATAGTTATGAACATGAATTTAGACTTACACGATTTTTAGGTACACATGTTTAAAATGGCACACGGGGCTAAATCTCGTATTATTTTGCTTTTTAACACTAATTTCCGACGTAACGTAACGAAACTGTAAATGTCAAGTTACTAGGTCAAGTGGATTATCTAAAGTATAAGTATAGTAAAGAGCTCAAATTGTACATTTCAAAACTAAATTATTATTATTTTTTGTTGTGGAAAAAAATTTTTTTTTGAAAGAAAATGTAAAAAAAAAATAACTTTCACCCCCTTATCTCAGAAGTTTACCGACGAAATTTTATATTTTTACAAGATATTAGTTTTATAACAAATTTTACGGGAAAAATAAAATCATATCTGTATCTTGGAAACTTTTATTTTATTCACAGAAAATCTTTCAGATTTTAATTTTCAATTTAGCCACCCTTACGGACGTGTAACATACTTGAAATGTATACGCGATTTTACATAAAACACCTACTAAACAAAATAAAAAATTTTGAATTCGTTTAACATTTGCATCCCTAAAATACCAACATACCTACTACACAAGTCGCGCGAATTAGTTAGCTTATGCGCTAAACATAATAATCTAGCCCAGTCCTTGGATTTATATGAGTAAAATTGGATTATTTTAAGTAGTTTAACTATTGAAAGTTTGTACCAGGGATGTAACGGATGTGGTTTTAACGGAACCGGAAGCGGAAGCGGAAGTTTTGAATTTAGTTTAACGGAAGCAGAAGCGGAACCGGAACCAGAAGCGGAAGTTATAGATGTTAAAAACGAAATTAAAAAATACCACATAGGTATAACATAAACCAAAACTAATTAAATTACCTAGAACTTTTAGGTGTTTACTGTTCAGCCTGTAATCAGCAGTTTGTAATCAGCCTTTAGGCCCACTTAGGTTTTAAAAACGAAAAGAAAAGTTACCTGATATTTTATCTTAAGTATATCATTCATATACTATTAAACGAGCAATTCTTGTATATTTATTTATTTATTTATTTATTTATTTATTTATTTATTTATTTATTTATATATACCGACGATCTCGGAAACCGCTCTAACGATTTCGCTGAAATTTGTTTTGTGGGGGTTTTCGGGGGTGAAAAATCGATCTAGCGTAGCCTTAGATCCCGGAAAACGCGAATTTTCGAGTTTTCATGAGTTTTTCTTTCGCATTTGTAAACGTAAAATATGGTCCTTAATTTCGCCGCGCGCGCATCGATTCCGCTTAGCTCAGTCGCACGAGGTCGGTCTAATGTACGCAGATAGATCGTAGGTGTCAGGGTTTCGGATCCCGGTCAGTAATTAAGTTTTTGTTTTTTGTCTTTTTTTTTTGTTTTTGTATTTATAAGAGTTTTTTTTTTATCTAAAGACGTGATATATTAAAATAGAACCGAGCGAAGCTCGGTCGCCCAGATATTCATTCATTACAATCCAAAAATTTAAATCACCTTGAACTTTAAGATTGTTTGTTGTTTAGGTAATCACTAAAAATCACATAAGAATCCTTTTAAACCTTTATTATGCCGTAAAAGGTTTTAGAAACGAAAAGAAAACTTACTCGTAGGTAGTATAATACAATCCAAAACTAACCAGTAAAAATTATATGTGTAATTGTTAGCACACAATTAAATTTTTAAATTAAATGGAGTGATTGTAAAAGAAGTAAACTGTATTTAATAAACAAATCTAAGGGGAGCTTCTAAGGGGATCGTAGAGCCCTGCACCACTGAATAGTTGTTCACTCGCTACTAACTAGGTGGACAGGACAAATATTGGCGCGCAGTGGAATGAAGCGATTAATGTTTAGTATCGCAGCACGTGGCAAGCGGAGAGATGAGCGAATGATAGGTATAGACCTGTTGGTCTTTGATGTACGCCGCTCATGTCCCACCGTCGCGCTAGGTTCCGACATCCGTTATAACTTCCGTTTGAAAAATAACAGAACCGGAACAGAAGCGGATGTGTAAAACAAAACGGAAGTTCCGCAGTAACGGAAGCAGAAGCAGAACTCCGTTACATCCCTGGTTTGTACGGAACCCTCGGTGTGCGAGTCCGACTCACACTTGGCCGGTTTTGTGGGGTTCCGTACCTCAAAAAGGAAAAACGGACCCCTTATAGGACCACTCGTGCGTCTGTCTGTCCGTCTGTCACAGCCAATGTTCTCCAAAAATACTCAACCGATTAACTTGAAATCTCCCACTATTACACACATATGTTAACCTGTGACCCAAATACAGACATGTAATTTAAATTAAGAAAATTTTATTTATTAACTTAAAATTTTCAGAACCACTTTTGGGGGGTAAAGGTGAAAATTAAAATCAAACTTTTTTGAACTATATTGTGTTACATATCAAATGAAAGAACTATTAAGTATTTCAAAAACAATTTATAGTCAAGGAATTTAAGAAAATAGACAAAAAACCGGCCAAAAGCGTGTCGGGCCACGCTCAGTGTAGGGTTCCGTAGTTTTCCGTATTTTTCTAAAAAACTACTAAACCTATCAAGTTCAAAACAATTTTCCTAGAAAGTATTTATAAAGTTCTACTTTTGTGATTTTTTTCATATTTTTTAAACATATGGTTCAAAAGTTAGGGGGGGGGGGGACGCACTTTTTTTTCCTTTAAGAGCGATTATTTCCGAAAATATTAATATTATCAAAAAACGATCTTAGTAAACCCTTATTCATTTTTAAATACCTATCCAACAATATATCACACGTTGGGGTTGGATTGAAAAAAAATATCAGCTCCCACTTTACATGTAGGGGGGGTACCCTAATAAAACATTTTTTTCCATTTTTTATTTTTGCACTTTGTTGGCGTGATTGATATACATATTGGTACCAAATTTCAGCTTTCTAGTGCTAACGGTTACTGAGATTATCGCGGCGGACGGACGGACGGACGGACGGACGGACGGACGGACGGACAGACAGACATGGCGAAACTATAAGGGTTCCTAGTTGACTACGGAACCCTAAAAATGACCCTTATCTCCGAAACTACTAAGCGTAAAATTTTCAAAAAAATACACGGTGATAGCGCTCTACCTGTAGATTACAGGAAAACCTATTAGAAATCTATAGTCAAGTGTAAGTCGGACTTAAGAGAAAAAAACTCAAATTACGAATTTCACTCACTGCCGCTGCAAGGAGTTACCAAATCTTTGAGATCTCTTCTGACGAGTACAATGCGTATTAAGTAGGACATAAGCGTATACATACCTATTTAAAGTACAGTCGGCTGGCCACTTCGAGTTATTTATTTTGTTCATCATTAGTTCAAAGTAACATAATATCAAGCAGCACAGACTTCTTCTCGGGTCGGATTGTTTTTTATGTGGATTATGCATACCTGTAAGTACATAGTGAACTTGGTGTGCAAGTACATTACGTGTTTAATTTAAGAATAAATAGAGCCGGTTTGGTGCATTTTCATGCAGCCGTCGGATATAGGGTTTATTTAATTCTCAGCCGGACATTCCAGCGAGCGGGGCTGCAGGTGCCGGCGCTCCTTGAGCCGCCGCGCGCCGCGCCGCTGCGGACCGGTCCCGTACTCTCGAGCCTGTTTCCGCAAAAAAATGCAATCTACTTATTATTTGTTGCTTGGGATCGCTTTTAAAAGATTAATTAGGTACTTACTTCATTTCCAAATACATGGCATGAACTGAAGTAATTCATATTTAGTTCATGCTACGCACGTATTTGATAAACAAATATTACTAATACTTATGGTAAAAAGATCGCCATTCGATTCGATACGCGAGAACGTCGACCTCGACCTCACCGACAGACACTAGAAGCATAAAATTAATTTAAATCAGGTTAAGTAAAAAGTTTTGTCGTTGTTTTTGTACGTAATTCAAAAATTATACCAAAATGTACCTCACTTTTGTGCTCAAGTAGGGACTGAACCGACCTGATTTCCTTACAGTCCTCTTTAGGGTTAGCAATTAGTTAGCACATTAAATGGTTCAGCTTCATAGAATGAGCCAAGGAAAAATTGCACTACATCTAACAGTACCTATTGATTAGCCGGAGACCGGAGTTCACACCGACATTTTGGGGAGTTGGTCTCAGGTTTGAGCGAGTACTGCGAGTAGTGACGTGGCGAAAACAAAACGAGTTTGAATTGATTCCATGCATTCCGGCGCTTCATGGATTCTTTGGAGCTAAGAATGCGAGCTCGCAAGCTCTTATAATGATTATAATCTCAATTTAGTGCTCGATTCGTCATCGTCTGATTTCGTTAATGGAATTACAACAACCGTGTGAATTATTTCCTACGCCTTTTAGTGCTCGCACGTATGATGACCTATCATACCCATCATGATATTTTAAATGTAACAAGTAATTTACGAGTAGTAGCATAATAATCCATTATTGACTATACTAAATATCCATTTTTATTAGGGTTCCGAAGACAACTAGGAACCCTTATAGTTTCGCCATGTCTGTCTGTCCGTCCTTCCGTCCGTGGATAATCTCAGTGACCATAGCACTAAAATGCTGAAATTTGGTACCAATATGTATATCAATCACACTGACAAAGTGGTAAAATAAAAAGTGGAAAAAAATGTTTTAGTAGGTTCTTGAATCATCCTATATGCAGCGTGACGTCAAATTTATGTCAGCGGCATGAAAGTTACGGGCCCTGACTATGAACAGTATGAACTATAACAAAAAGTCACCAATTGTTTAATATATGTACAAACTACAAACTAAATTACACAGTGAGGAAGAGGTGCTTTTGAATGGCTACCATATCGTCATAGCATGGTAAGTTTAATTTAAAAAATATATAAACAGTACATTCTTACCTGCCATTATATAATATTAAAACATTAACTGCGTAAGTTTTCACTATTTACAAATATCACGGTTTTAACATAATACATACCGAACGAAAGCACGCGTGATTTAAAAAGGTAAAGTTTCAATTCAACCAGCTATATGCACAAATAGGCCGATAACAATAGCGATAGGTAGTGCACCAATTAGTTGAATTATAGACTTTCGTTTTTTCTCTACACTCAATTAAGAAAATTTTAATTATGGCCGCCTACATTGATGATATACCACTCCGTACTACGCTGCGAAATTCTGTCTTTGAGTGATACTACGAGTCATTTTGTTTTATTTCCTGTAACCTTTTCTTTCAGTCTTATTGTCTTTCATTGCTCCTTCATCAATTACATCGTTATCCATGTTTTGATACATTTATAGTTTGACAACGGTATTGATAATACTGATATGGCTTAATCTTCTGACTACTGTTACAGTTTGTTCTGTTTGAGTTATTACTTTTCATTGAATATCAATTAAGGCAAAACAATTAAACCGTTCGTAATAAAATAAGTAAAGTATATCACTGTCGTGTACCAGCCCAATATGAAGTGAGTGTTTTCGGTTCTGCTCCGGAAAAAAGAAATAAACAATAATAGTGATTATATTGGAAAAAAAAAATAGTGATGATATTGTCTTCGGTTACCGCGATAGTTACTCATGAAATAAAACTATTAATAATAATAATTATTATAATCTCGTAGCCAGGATTATTCACCAGAAACTTGCTCTTCAATACGGCCTTATGGACCGCGAAGTACCGTACTACAAGTACTTACCTGCGCCAGTTCTCTCAGTTTTTATATTGTTTTGTAAGTGTTTTTTTATTTTACTTTTATACTCATATTGTAAAAAACCTAGTTTAAGAGAAAAGATAAATAAAGGAAATAATAATTATTATTATTTAGATTAATTGGTTAATTATTTTTTAACATAGTAATGGTAAATTTTTTGAATATTGTATAACTAGCTTTATTAATAATGTGTGAACCTGCCTTAGAAATCTATATTATTTGTGATCATGGTTCGTTAATATTTCTTGTATGTGGGTAGCTTTTGCACATTGTAATTTTTCCTCAGTCACCCGTTGACCACGAACGCTGTAAAGAGTTCGAAACGTCGGGATGTATTTTAAATTCATTATACGGGATTTAATCCGTTTCCATAGTTTTATTTCATGAATAATAGTGATGCATAGCGATTGGCAGGAACACGGTGCCTACGGGTACACTCAACACTTTCATGAGGAAACTCCTCAAACCTTAACGGAATACGTATATTAATTTGTATTGCCATCCAATAATTAAAGTACTAAAGCAGTTTAAAAAAATACCTACACATTTCTACTTAATCCAACATTCGCAAGTAGCTTTCACCAGAACCCCAAAGGCAGCAGTTATTTTTCTTAAAAATTATTCTATTCAAATATCGATTGTGTAGGTCTAAGCAGTAAATGTATCTATGAAACTTGATGTCTACAAATTCTACAATGAATAAAATGCATTGTTTTCACATAGTTAACTTTCTTTTTTTTATTTAATTTAGTTTAAGCGATAAAAATAAACATATTTTTGTGGGAAAAATTGAAGAAAAATATTTGATTTGGCAAACTATATGTTCCCGTGGAAAATGGAGGAGGTCATTTATTACAAAAGGGACCATAAATGCTAATATCTATATTGAAAAATTTGCAAAAGGTTTATTGTTACTATTTATAAGGCAGCACAAAAGGAATGTGTTATTTTGGGCCGATTAGGCTACTGCAAATTATACGCGAGCCACATAAGGGTGTCTGGCTTCATACAACGTGCCATATGTGTGCCTAACGACATGAACCCTCCAAATTGTCCTGAGCTACGGCTCATGGAGCGGTATTGGGTAAAGCAGAGTTAATGTAAATTGAAAAAAAAAAAAAAAATACGCCGAATGTGACCGAAACCACTACGCAGAGAGCTTAATGGCTGGCTTAAAGAAAAACATTCGCTGTTTCAGGCGTAAAGCCCTCAAACCATAAAATGTATGTAGTCATTGTAAAGAGACATATTCCATGATATAACTAAAAAAATGTGATTACTATTCACTGGATTAATTGATGAAGGGGGGGGGGGGGGGGGGTACCAGCAGATTGGTCCACAGCAACGATGTTTTTATAATAAACCTTTTGAACTTAAATTATCATCTAATCTGCAAATAAGTCATATTTGTATTATTTATTGTAAGCATGCTGTGATCGTGTCGTGCAAAGGTCTAGTGTTCGTAACGTAAGTCCTTGGACTTTGTCATGACGAAGGACACTGGGCACTTACACATAACCACTGTATGTCAAATCTTGAGACTAGAATGCAACTCCGGTTATATTATTATGATAATACATCCGTTATGTTTATTTTAGTATTTACAAAGTTCATTAAGGGTGCTCCGGTGCTTTCAAGAAAAACGTCAAAATAATGTAAAATTGATAGTTTTAGTCGGTGAAATACTACATTTTCCCTTATCTAATAGATATATTTAATTCAAGTTTCAATTAGAGAATCTTATTATCTTGATTCTTATCAGACTGGGTTTTTGAAAACTAACTCACTAAATTAATTATAAATTTTTCTCTGGTGCACGTTTAGGGAAACCCGCGTAGGTATGGCGTTGAATTAGTCGATCTTATTTGGAAAATTTTGACAATTTTGAATACTGAAATACTACAATCTTCTCAGACTACATTTTTATTATAAGGTTTTGAAAAAGAGTAAACGAGTTACGAGGCTAAGACGAATACAATTTTTTCAGAAATTACCTAAAATTAAGTGACAATTTCTTTGAAAATCTACATCACATCGAAGTTATATTCGTACTAAATTAATCTGAAATGTTTACTAAAATTGCTCTTATGCCTTAGTGATTATAAATTTCTATTATATATTTTTGGCAATTTTTTGAAATCGAGCCTTCACCGTCACAATTATTATAACTTCTGGTAATTTTCTCATATTTTGTTAGACCAAGGAGAAAAAGTCCTATAATATGTTATATATTTGTAAACTACTCGTAAAGCCCTTTAATTTGATACCACACACGGTATGATTAAGCACTCAGTTGCGATTTCACTATTTTTCACATGAAAGCCCTCTTAAAACGTTCGAAAGAAAATGGCGTGTTTGTGCAAAGTTTATAAGTAGTATTGTGTATTTGCTATAAACGTCATTTTGGAAAGGTCCTGAAGAGAGCAGGGTGCAGGACGTAGTCGCATGGGAGCGGAATGCGGTCCGACGACCGAGCCGAGTGTCGAGGGACAGCCGGCGAGCGGGGGGAGCTGCACGACGGCGGCGGCGGCGGCGGAGCGGGGCCCGCCGGCCTATAAACTGCGATGGAGTTCTTCGCGCCCCGTAATTATGCCGCCCGTGCACCCAGCGCCAAATCGCTACTGTGCTCTATTCTAATCAATCGCGAACTTCATTGTCGTGCTATTCGACATATGACTAAAACTAACCAAGTTGACAATCGCTTGCGGTACGATAACGAAACACTATCTCTCGTCTATCTATCGCTCTTTTATATAGGCACATATATATGTAAGTGCGATAGCGCGTTTCGTTCGCTACGGAGCGTAGACTACTAGAGTGCGCAAAGCAATCAAAGCATCATACCCTAAGGGATCATGATTTCATGTTAGATTACATTTTAGTTGGATTTCATTTGTGTTTATTTCCCATACATTTGAACACAACTTGACCGAGTCAAAAATAGCCACGTAAAAATGGCTATTCAAACTGTCTACTTAGTCGAATTCAAGGTCGATGTTCCATTTAGGGCCAGTTGCATCAACCACATTTGACAGATACATCATCGTCACGCAGCAGACGTCTATGGAACTTCCCATACTATAAAATCTTACGATTGCTTCAACGGTGACAGACAGTAAGAATAGTGACGTACCACAGAACCACCTATATCGAAAATCGAGCGATTGCACTGCGATTTTCTTATTGGATTAAAATCGATTTTGCGAAGCTAAGGAAATGATAATTACGGTCTTATATTTTTCTGAAGATATATGTTGGACCAAAAGTTTCTCAGCCGACCGATCGGCGTGAGTTAGGTCTTTGGACAAAAACGCTGGTTCTTTCCGGGTCAACGCCTTATTAGAAAGAAAATTGCACCCCTTTCTGGGTGTGAATAAAATGAGAAAAACTTAAAAAGAAAATATGTAGATACGAAGACTCACCCCTGCGCGCTGCACGTGTACGTTTCCGTCACTTTATTTCCGCAGTTTTATTTTAACGAAGTTATTTGGCTTTTCCGCTACCCTATAATTAACAGACTTTTCTTCCGACCGCAAGAGTGAGGTGAGTTGCCCACCAATAACAAAGAAAGTCAATGTGTAAAACATATATTATTAATTTAAACTAACACGATTTCCTCCACTCATAGTATTTAGAACAAATCGAGAGTTAATCGCATAACTTAGGTACTTTTTAGGGTTCCGTACCTCAAAAAGGAAAAATTCCCCCGGGTCCCCCTTATAGGATCACTCCTGCGTCTGCCTGTCCATCTGTCACAGCCGATTTTCTCCGAAACTACAGTAGGCCTAGCACATGATGGCCGCGGGAGTATGTCGCCGCGAGATAGATGCCACGTCTTCTTCTAACTGTATTAATGACATAAGGACGGGTAGTCTATCTCGCGGTGACATACTCCCGCGGCCATCATGTGCTAGGCCTACTGAACCGATTAACTTGAAATTTGGCACACATATATTATGTAAACTAGTGACCCAAAGACGAACATGTAATTTAAATAAAGAAAATTTATTTATAGGGGCCACTTTTGGGGGGTAAAAGTACAATTAAAAAACAAAGTTTTTTGAACTATATTGTGTAACATATCGAATGAAAAAGCTTTTTATAAGTATTCTAAACAAGTTTCGAACTTCGGAGGGCCATCTGTACTGGAAAACGTCGTACGATACACATGCGAAAAGGAAATTCATAACTCGTGTCGATTTATTTAAAATATCGATTATTTGCAAAAATTACTTGAAGGGCCGTCAGAAGTGGAGGCGCTTAAGCTTTTCTTGTGTGATGTACGGAACCCTAACAACGCGGGCAGGAATACACTGTAAAAATTATTCGGTTTCCTCATATAACTATTATACCGAGTAAAGCGCGGCATCTCCAAAATATTCTTCCCACATTTTACAGAAATGTTTCGCTATAAATAGTTTGAAACTAAACAAATTCATTATTTTAATTAACTGTTGGCAAATAGCGGAAAGTGAAATTTTTTTCAAACTTGTTATTGTCACCTATCCAAAGTTCATTGACAAGCTAGAGTTGGGGTCCGATTCCGATGGCTGCAGTCGTTGCCATGTGACAAACGAGATTTTATAAAGTTTGTGCGGAAAGGGACGAGTATAGGGCATCATACATTTCACGACTCTTCTTTATCCGTACACTTCATTAGAATAGAGATCATATCAAATTGCTTTACAGATGTTCGAAATTTTAATGTAATTCTCGAATGGATTTAGAAATATGAATGAAATGAAGTTATATAAATATTTGTAACCAAACAGTTTATCATAATCCATAAATTATAATGCTTGTCATTATTTACGAAATTTTAAAGCATCATAGAGGGTTTATGATACACAAATCATAAAGCCTCTATGATGCTTTCAAAATTCGTTGTAGGTAATCATCGAGCTTATTTACAAGCGCCCCTAATCGATGATGACGACTCCCAAAAAGTATATGATTGATATTCATAAACGCACACGTTCCCGAATGTGATTGACTTAATTTAAAAGTATCTACACTATAAAGCTCCAAAAATATGTACGGAAGATGAGATGACCCTTAATCAGAAGTACATACTGGTGATTCGCGGCGGGCACATAATCAACAAGAAAAGCGAAATGAAGGTGGGTGGGAGTGAATCAGGCATCACGCAGCGTTATGAATGAACGTGAGTCCCCGCGCCGGACCGCCGATAATGGCCCGCCCGATGCGCGGGGGGCATTACTGCTTTAGGAATTCGAAAAACTCAAGTGGGCGATGCCGAACTTACTATCACAAAAAAAGAGTCCAACCAATGAATACAATAGCGCCTGCGGCCAACGATGTTCCCAGTGCTAGTTGGAAAGAGATAACATGTAAATTCTAAGTAAAATTCTAAAACTTGTGTTTTAATATATGTATTATGTAGTAGCACCATGCCTTGTTAAAATAACAGAATAATAAGACTGGTGTTTGATTAACATGACAAAGTCGTGGAATGTAGTTCATCTTACCGGCGCCTGCACCGGGCTTGGATAGTATGTTGAAAACCCCCGCTTTATCCATTCGATCTGGTGCCAAGTCACGTAACTACCATATATTACCTGGAGTTTCTACTACCTTTCCTGCCTCGTTTGTATTAATGTACCGGCCGCTAGTCTCTTGAATCATTGGTAATCAGGCAGATGCACGTTAACTCTGTTAATCGCTTTAGTTAGCTTAACTTAAAACTACGCTCCCACTCACACTCATAGAAAAGAGAAGAATGAATTAAAGTACATTTTATTAAATACAAAATTAATAAATGGTAATACATATATTTGCAATATGGAACAAAAATGTTTGTTAGAGCAGCGCCTCTCTCGCTCTCTCGGTGCACGCTGCGCCTGCGCCGGCACGGCACGGCAACGGCACCGCAATAAAGCCTACCTGCTCGATGTAGATGTTATCTGGCTCGGTCAAAGACGCCGGCGGCCTCCGCGCCGGCCCTCCCTCACGCTAATATAAGCTTCATTGGCGCAGACAGAAGGCCCATCTTACTCAACTCTGTCGTGTGCTAGCTAACAAACACGTTACGGCGTGGAATTACAACACTTTTGTTAGATTGTAAGCTTTTGTCATCGTTACAAGTATACATTAGTCATAAGCACCGTACATTATGATGGAACCGAGAGAAGGCATACAGATAAGTAAGTAGGTACTTCTATGTTAAGATGAAATGGGTATTGGCTATTAGCATATTAATATATTATAAAGCACACCATAAGGGTTCCTTTTCTACCATTTTGAAGATTAAATATTATATATTATTATTTTAAGGATTATATTTTTTACTGAATGAACAACAACACCGTGTTTTGAATTTTAATTAATTTAGTCATATCATATCAGTAAATATCTAAAAAGTAAGGTATCTCATCTGGATTAAGCTAAAAAATACTATGAGGACTATGAGGAGTGCTCAAAACCGAAACCTAGAATCATTTATGGAATCACGTATCGTAAAATTCAAGTCTTGACTAAAGAGCTTTTAGGTATTGTCAATAGGAAATATTACGGCAATATTCTGACGGCAGTTTGGAGCACTATCGCACAACTCACACATACTAAACCATAGATACCTATGCGTTCTATGCCTGAAACAATGACAATGATGCATCAAAGCGGTTTGTTTACAGATGCCCACCGTGAACATTCAACGTGTTGCTTTCCTATCACACTTACGTGCGAATTTACAAATTTAATAATTTAATTAATGCCCTCCCTCTTGTTACTTTAAAATGCGTAATTTTTACCCCATTCTGTACATAGTGTATAACATTTTCTTTGATCTCGTCTGACATATGACCCGTTGATTTTGGATTAGATATGTCTAATGTCTAATGAGGATGCTAATATGTGTTTATAACTTAAAATACGAGTACTTTCCAGTTACTTCAATTATACATATTTATCAGCTTAATAAAGCGTACTTGTGGATTCTTTTCAGAAACATGCCAAGTATTCTTTGACTGTCGATGCCGAAAATGTTGTTCAAAATCGAGATATCGAAGCGTACTTCATTGGTCTCGTAAGAAAAGTAGTAGTAGGTTAAGGATATCTAATGAGGCTACCTGTAAAGATTATGATATGACGTACCCTCACGATTGTATAAAATAAGCTATTTACACTCCCCTGTAGGTATAACGGTGCTGTCACTCGGGCAACACAATTGCCAGCAATTCACATACCATTGCCGCGTTTGCTCCATAGTTAGTTGGTGCGTATACTGCGTATTGAACAGACGCGGCAATGGTATGTGAATTGCTGTCAATTGCGTTGCACGTGTAACAGTACCGTAAGAAACTAGTTAACAATTTTTATTATTTTTTTTTTATTTAAACTTTATTGCACAAATTTACAAAAAAAGAGTACAAATGGCGGACTTAACGCCTTGAGGCATTCTCTACCAGTCAACCATTGGGCAATTTTGGCCACAGGGGGCCGATTTTTGAATCTCGGCCATTCGATTTCATGAAATTCGTTCAATAATATCTCCACTACTAGCGATTTAAATTCTACTAACAGAATCGAAAACGAGTGGTCATTACCACTAGTTTTTAAATTACTAGCCGTCCTTTTTCAAAAATAGCATTACGTCGTTTTCCACAAACTTTCGAACAGCGAATTCGAGCGTTCGAAATTCAAAAATCGATCCCCTGGTCGTGCGCGGAACGTTAAATCCGGACTAAACATGTTGATACATGTTGATGTTGGTACGGGGACACGGGGTTCCAAGCCTTAATAAAAAATAATTTACCTGTCACATGTTCTTAAGAGTACAAGACATGGAAAAAGGATTTCTAGTATCTCTATCCTCATATTATAACATAAGCATTTTGATTGTATGTATTAAGAAATAAACCAGAAATAAATAATAATTCACATTGACGCCAGTAAATATTTTTAACTTATGTCGTTTTGTTATTAAGTTTCTAAATTTGTAATAGGTTTTTTTTTTAATTGGTCCCGTTCATGGTTGAAATTGGTTTAATCAACGCTTCTATGGACTAGATCAAGTTGTTTAGTAAATGCGACCACTTCTGCAGTTCGATTATTATACGTAAAAAAAAGCTTTTATTTTACACGACGATTTACCTACTATAAAAACATTTTTTTTTGCTGTCCGTTCGTGATTTTTCCAGGCAGCGCTTTTACAATATCCTCAATGTGTCAATAATTATAATCTGCATGTACCTATTTTTTTATCACAACTAAACAACATACGAGGGACAGAGGGCAGATGTTCCTTATAATACTCGTAGTCCTTATACCATTAGAAATCTTCATGATTGACAAGATCTATACCAACTTTTGCATATTGATATTGCTAGTATGCTGAACTTTTAAAAATTGATAAAAAAAAAAACATTCAGTCGAATTGAGAACCTCCTCCTTTTTTGAAGTCGGTTAAAAAGGAATTTTTGAACAGGCAAGCGGCTCGCAGTCGCAGGCCGCGCACTGGACTTGCACAGCGATCAAATACTTACTACTTATAAGCTTAATTTGATAGTTCCGACGTCGCGCGTCATTATTGTCAAATCTGGGTCAAACATTAAAAAGCAATCGGTTGCAGATAAATATTAATACATAAATGTAAAGCGTTGTAATAATTTAGAATAGAATAGAAATCATTTATTCGTGACAAGTGACAACAGAAATTATTTAATTATTTAATTTCGCTTCCGGTTCCGTATTGAGAATAAGTATATGGGCTGGCTTAATTCTAAAGTTAGTATGCGTCATCTATGTAAGCTATCTTTGGGGCAGTGATTCACTCGCTCCCTTCGGTCGTATTTTAATTTATCGCCACGCGTTTCGAACTTCCTCTTTTTCGCACTTGTATTGAAAGCATTTTGATTGTATGTATTAAGAAATAAATAATATTCACATTGATTATTCAATTTGAAATCATCAGCATCACATTCAAATGTACTGCCTGCACATCCTAATAAAATTGTCGTTAGCATTACTCACATCACTATCTAATATTCATGAACTGTCATTGTCCTTACTTTACGAGGGACTGTGCTATATTTCTGGCAATAACATTTTTATTAAAAAGTTTATAATGTCATTTTTTTTAATTTATTATTTAAATTAAGGGAATGGTTAAATTAATAACTATGTTAGAATACTTAGAATCGCAATCACTCCTTTAAAAAAGCCTACTTGCTGGTATGGTAACACACTGTAGAGATGGAGACTCGATGGAGAGTATTTTCTGTTGTTCCTGGCGTGCCGTGTAGAGTTTGCATTATCCGACGGATTTTTAATATTCGAATAATTCGGATAATACAATTTTTATTATTCGAATATTCGAATAATTCGGATAATTTCGGATAATTTATTAAATGGAACAAAATTAATGTTACAGGTGCGTATAAGCGTGGAATTGATAACGGCTGAGATAGATGAGCGCCATAATGCGAAATTTACCTACATTTTTATTTATTTTTTGCGTAAATCAGCAAACTGTAGAAATTAAAACACACCTAGCTCTCTATCTTTAGTTCTATGACTAGAATCTTGCAATCAGATAGTGAGCTGTCGATATAAGACAGTTAGTGGTAGTGATTAGTTAGGTGTTAGGTATAACGAGAAGTTTTTCTGACAACACCTTTACCTTGGAAATGGATGGTAGAGAGAATGGCTTGTGTAGAGTGGAACGTGAGACAACATCATTGGATATGATGATGGTTATAGGCGATACAGCGTTGTCATATTATCCGTTCCGATATCGGATATAGGAAGGATGTCAAAGGCAAAAATCAAAGATGTTGCCTTGAATGATTTCGAGAATGTATAGGAGTCGGTCCTTCGCTCGATCGGATCGGATACTCATCTTATCTTAAATCTGCGGGGCCCTTCCGGATACACTTCGACCCATCGGGATCTTTTGTGCAATTACCCTCTTAGATCTTAAGATCCTTCAGCTATTCAGGAGCTTCTCGACCATCTCCACGTATCGGATGATGAGGCTTATGGGTAGCTCTCTGATGTCCTTTGATACTAGGTAGCCTGCTCCAAAGTTCTTCATTCTTTGTCTGGCGAGGGCGTGACATTCACACATTAGATGTCTGACGGTCTCTTCCTCTTCGCCGCACATGCGACAATCTGTGTAGTCAGCGTGTCCCATCTTGGCCAACATTCCTTTGATCCCGTAATGGCCTGTGAACACCCCCGTTATAATTTGGAGTTGTCTTTTGCCTAGCTTTCCTAGCTTTTTGCTCCATCCAGATTCTACCCTCCGCATAAAGAGCTTTGAATGCTTCAGACCTACCAGGGCATCCCACTCTTTTTGGTCTTTTTTGGTTTGGTCTTTTTGGCCTTTGTATGGTCCTTCATAGCCGTTTTAATGGTTCCTTGTGACGTTGTCTTCCGACCTGGCCTTGGCAAGTTCATCAGCATTTTCATTGCCAATGAAGCCTTCGTGCCCCGGTATCCATACCAGTTGGATCTTGTTTTGCCTTCCAAGCTTGTTAAGAGCTTGGATGCCGTTTAATACCAGTCAAGAGTCACCTCTGGGCGATGTAAAGGCTTTGAGTGCCGCCTGACTGTCGCTGAGTATATAGATATTCTTTCCTTGGGTTTGTCTAACTATATTCTTATGTACACAGGTAATTATTGCGTATGTCTCGGCTTAAAAGACAGTGGCATAATTGCCCATGCTGATACTACCACTGTAGTCACTAGTCATTTGCATAAATGCCTACGCCCGTACCAGATGCCATCTAGGACCGGATCGGATACTTAATATAAAAAGTTGAAAACTCTTTTCGTAGGCTCTAAACAAAAGCGTCCTGGTTAGGGTCTTAGAACAGGAATGAGCAACTGAGCATAGGTACTCGTTCAAAACAGAATAACCAAAAAAAGAAGACCAATTAGTCAAAGACACTTCCTATCCAGGTGTGGATCATTTTAGACTTTAGTTGCACAGTGGCTGGTACAAAAGTACCAATGGAAGGGGAAAGGCGATAAATAAGTATTGTACCACCAACATAAAATATACAAGACATAAAATTTAAAAAAATGAAGAAGGAGGAGGTACAAAGGCGAACTTATTTAAATATTCAAATCCAAAACGCCTCAAATTGCTCGGCAGCAATTTGATGGGTTTTTTAGTTTCCAAGCTGATCAGTAGATCGACTAAGATTTCAAAGTATAAGTAGTAATTAGACCGATTTTTGTGTATGAATGTAACTAAGGGCCCATTTAGACGGTACGAGAACTCGCATACGAGTTTTATTACATTGACGGTATTTGATGGCTGTGCAAAATTGTATGTACCCTCAACAGCCCGCAATGTAACTAAAATCGCATGCGAGTTCGCACGCCGTCTAAATCAGGTCTAAGGACTTAAAAGGAAAATGCCTTATATTTCTTAGTGAAGCGGAGGGAATTCTAGCGTACTAAATTGCCATGGAACTGATAACAGCTAAATTCGGAGTGAAGCGCTAAATTTCAATTTCAAAAAAACAAGGGACCAGGAAATCTAGGTATAAATCTCCCTTATTAAGTACGGTTTTACAGATAACTTCACGTTAGCTATTAGCAGTAATGAAAGTAGGTTGGGGTAACGTTTTCATATTAAAAAATAATACTTGAACGTTTTTCTGTTTTTTTAAATCATCCAATTAATCGAATATTTGATAAGAACTGAGTGCGTGGGGTGAGGCATTCTGCTTACTTCTTGTCCACGAATGCTTTCTTTGTTTTGTAAATATTAGTTTGATTTTGAAGATAAATAGGTGTTAACTTGTTAGCAATAACATTGTCCGTATTAAGAATTGATCGAAATTGGTTTCAGTGACGTCTATCTATTAAATATATTACTTATAAATAAAAAATAATGTTTATAGAAATTATCCGTTAATCCGGATAATTTCACTTGGATTATTCGAATATTTTCGGATAAAAATATTGGCGGATATTCGAATAATTCGGATATTCGAATATCCGGATTGCAAACCCTAGTGCCGTGGTCACGGGTTACGGGTGCACAATACTTTGTAACCAAATAGAATCATTATCAAAAAGAGATTTGTACAAATTTTGAATTGACAACCGTCTAACGTTCGTCCTCTTGTTATTTGAGGGTCTAATAATATTAACAAGGAATAGTTTTTAAGGGACAGCTGTATTATTAGATTGAGCCAGAAATCAAATTCGTATGGTGACATTCAACATAATTGTAAAATTATCTTTTCCCATCTTAAGCGAACAATGTGTGCTATGAATACTCCTCTTGATTGTGTTGGAACAAGTGCGGGCAGACCCTTCGATTTACACAGTTGGCGGATCTAACCAATGTTCATATTGTTGAGGTTTAACTTAAACCATTCTGATATTCAGACTGTACCTACCTATTTGTATTTTACTAATCTATGAAAGAAGTATGTAGGTACTATTGAGTGTTTCCCGAACAAAATTGAAATTGAATCCCGTTGAACTGAAGACATACCCTTCTATTTGCGGTGGGATATTGACCGCGGTGCTGCACGCTGTGCACCTTTATTTACTTGACATACTGCTAGATCACGTTGGCTGCAGCTAAATATAGCGTAATGTTATTACTAAGAGTACACTGTAATGCGAGTGTGAAATTCACGTGTGTTAGTGAGCGGATGAGAGAATTGGGCTGTACTGAACACATAAATCTCATCGTTGTATTATTACAAGCTGTAAAATTTTTCATATCTTCACTTCTTAAAGTAGTCTGAGGGATGATGTGGGCACAGGTTTGCCCTCATCCTCAGTAACTTATTACTTTACCTTTCATTTTCGAATAATTTCATCTTTGTATGATGTTGGGAGTTAAAAACGATACCTGTGTTTGTATAGTAACTAGCAGCCGAGTGTAGAAATTGCTAATTCTTCTCACTAGTCTTGTAGATGATAGAAATGACATAAAATTAAATTAATTTTTAGGGTTCCGTACCTCAAAAAGGAAAAACGTAACCCTTATAGGATCACTCATGCGTCGGTCTGTCCGTCTGTCACAGCCAATTTTGTACGAAACTACTGAACCGATTAACTTGAAATTTGGCACACATATGTAAACCAAAGTGACCCAAAGACGGACATGTAATTTAAATAAAGTACTTTTATTTGTAGGGGCCACTTTTGGGGGGTAAAAGTGACAATTTGTGCAATGTGAAAGAGCTTTTTTTAATTATTTCAAAAATCTTTTAATTAATAATTTTTAGTCTAGTAATTTAAGAAAATAGGCAAAAAATGCCACGTTGCGCCGCCGATCCGCTTTGAATTCGATCGCATTCAGCGCGCATTCCACTTCGCTAACACTATACGCTATCAAAACGCCCTATGTTTGGCTTTAAGAGGCAAAAGGAGCAAAAATGTTAATATGGAAAGGAGTCCCCTTTCAATTTGAGAATTTTAGTTGAATATACTCGTGTTACTGGCTACATTTATAGAAAAAGAATTATGCTTTAAGGACAACTCAGGTATCTTTTATATTGAGAAAAATAATATCTTTTATATTGAGAAAAAATCTTTAAAATCGAGGTAAGGTCAGGGCGGGCAAGACATAAGGTCAGTGCGGGCAAGACCGGCATAGTTTATTTGAATTAAAATTAGAGTGGATAAAACTCTATAATTAATGTAGTCTGGCGTTATGCGCATGGTCCTATGGGATAGCAAATATTATATTTTACAAAGATTTTACAACATTTTGGTGAAATAAGGTACTTTTAAGTAATAAAAATCACATTTTATAAGGCTCGGCGGGTTGACCGTCCTCCCGCGATGAGTACAGAAAGACCGTCTAGTGCTTGTTGTCGCGTAATTTCATATGAGACTAGGTTCCAAAATCATGATCATTGTTATTTTACGTAATAACAGAGCAGAATGTGCTAGATAATTAATAAAATAACGTTGAAATTTTGAACATATAAGCATTTTTCTATTTATAAGGCAAGACCGGCATATGTCCCGTAGATGGGGTTCATAACCTTTTCTTTTCAGGTCCAGATATTGCATAATACTGTTTTTCCAACGAACACCTGCTGATCCAATTTAGTCACGATAATTGACCCATGACACCCTGACCCATGACCCGTTGACCCATGACAACTTTTTTGTCAAAGTGACAGTCAGCAATGTCAGATTTCCAATTGGTCATTAATTTTGAAGTCAGCACCCCAAAACCCTATTTGACGACACCCATGACGATTTTTGTGTCAAGTGACAGGCAGCAATGTCAGATTCTAGATTGGTTATTCATTTTGGAATCAGCACCCCCGAGAACCTATTTGACCACACCCATGACCACTTTATGTCAAAGTGACAGTCAGCAATGTTAGATTCCAAAGTGGTGTTCAATTTTGAAATCAGCACCCCCGGAAATCTATTGATGACACCCATGACAACTTTTATGTCAAAGTGACAGTCAGCAATGTCATATTTCAATTGGTCATTAATTTTGAAGTCAGCACCCCCACAAACCTATTTGACCACACCCATGACCACTTTTATGTCAAAGTGACAGTCAGCAATGTCAATTAACGGTCGGGTAGCCGTAAAAGAGTCGGTCAAAGCCGTTTTAAAGGGTACCCATACGGTCCCCGTTGGGTAATGCTGATCATAAAAATAATGACCAACTTGAAACCCTACTCTCTTTGGAAATATTTGTCATCGTATGTTGCACAATCTACATAATTATACAATACTTAAACAAAAATAATAAAAAACGGGTAGAACTTACGATAATTCTACCAACTTAATACGATGATGAATAATGCAGTGTAGGCCTACTTCTCTTCACCTCTTATTATTCTTCACAACTATGTCACATATATATTTTTTTACTTAATACTTTCGAATGATTTTTGTAACATCATACGAATCATTATCAAAACTGTATTTCGAAGTTAAAATCAAAAATGGTACATCTATCATAAGCCAAAAACGTACTTATATATTGATATTGTTTACAATCGACTTATTTCCAATAAAGCCTAAAAAAGGTTGGCAACTCCTTGTTTATCATATGCCGGTCTTGCCTTTCTCTTTTATGCCGGACTTTCTGAGTAGGCACAATTTCTAAGTTACATATTTCAGAACATAAAACTAGAAATTGAGCGCGTTTTCAGTAGATTAATAGTACTAGTCAGAAAGAATGGTTATTAAATGACTACGTTACATACACAAAACACAATGTACAAATATTCCGACTGCTTCTATTTTATTTTAATTTTTTGCGGAACCATGTTGAACTCGATGTTCGAGTTCGAAACACGAATCAAGTTTTATGTTAACTAGTGTTCGTCCTAGAGATATGTATTGAAGACCAATGGATTAAGGATGAAAAACTGGTATACCTCCTGAGATGTGAGAGGCGTAGATATATAAACACAAAAGTTATAGTCAATAGACGGGCTTTTCGGGGTAGACGGTCTTCCCCACACTGACCTTACTTTATTCGAAATAAAGTTTGAGTGGATAAAACTAGACTATTAAAGTAGTCTGGAGTGATTCGCATGGTTCTAAGGGCTTGCAAATTTTATATTCTACACAGCTTTTATAATACTTTGGTGAAATTTGAGAATCTAAATGACAATGAAATATTCTGTGTCGGACCGTCTAGTTTTTTGGCTACTTGTTATGAGTTTGAACATCTTTTGCGGCATAATTTGGCCGTTTTTGTGAAATTGTATGGTCTGCGCCTTTACAAATAACAATATCAAAAAAGCAAAACGGTCCGACACAGATAACAATTATTATAATCTGTGTTAAAAATCATTGCTCTAGCTTCAAAAACCAGGGAGGAAATAGTCGAGAGCGTTTGTATGGAGAAATGACCGCTCCGGTTGCGTCTTAATAAACGTGTGCCATGACTGCCATGAGGTAGGAGGAACGAAAAGAAACAGTTTCGAGGTCCTAAACGTAAACAAAATGTACACCGACGATGGATACTTTCCAACAGGTCGGCTTGCGATCATCTTCATAGATATGAATAACTTCTGTAACAATATAGTATAGGGTAGGTTTGATTGTACACTTTTTTCAAAGTGTTTGAGGCCTTTACGATTGATTTTAACTTCAGGTAGTATAGGTCATTGTAGGTCATGTTATTGAGTAAATTTACGGGAAACAGGCCTTTTCGCGTTCGGGACATAGTTGTTTAAACGGGGACAGGTCCCGGTGTATTCACACGGGGAGTGCAGCATAAAAATGGTACATGCCATCGCGGACTTTTTTCTGGTGACATAAAAAAAATATTGGGGACACCTTACACAGATCAACTTAGCCCCAAACTAAGCAAAGCTTGTACTATGGGTGCTAAGCGACGATATACAAATTATATGCAAAAAACATCCATGCCTCATTAACAAATACCTGTGCTCATCACACAAATAAATGCCCTTTCCGGGATTCGAACTCAGGACCGCGGCTCAAAAGAGTGACTTTTCACTGTAAATTGTGCTGCTACATCTCAACCAGCTTGGGTAGCGTTTTCGTTTAAAGCTCTTAGCCAGCGACATAATTAGCAAACAACGATATATTCCAACCCGTTCACATACATATCCATACTAATATTATAAATAGGAAAGTGTGTGTCTGTTTGTTTGTCCGTTTTTCACGGCCAAACGGAGCGACGAATTGACGTGATTTTTTAAGTGGAGATAATTGGCAGGGATGGAAAGTGCCATAGGTTAGTTTTTGTCTCTTTCTAACGCGTGAGAAGCCGCGGGCAAAAGCTAGTTCTTAATAAATTCTATACCTACTTTGAGGAATGCCTCAAGAATTACTTAATTAATCATAAGTGAAAAAAACCGGCCAAGAGCGTGTCGGGCCACGCTCAGTGTAGGGTTCCGTAGTTTTCCGTATTTTTCTCAAAAACTACTGAATCTATCAAGTTCAAAATAATTTTCCTAGAAAGTTTTTATAAAGTTCTACTTTTGTGATTTTTTTTCATATTTTTTAAACATATGGTTCAAAAGTTAGAGGGGGGGGGGACGCACTTTTTTTTCATTTAGGAGCGATTATTTCCGAAAATATTAATATTATAAAAAAAAATCTTAGTAAATCCTTATTCATTTTTAAATACCTATCCAACAATATATCACACGTTGGGGTTTGAATGAAAAAAAATATCAGCCCCCACTTTACATGTAGGGGGGGTACCCTAATAAAACATTTTTTTCCATTTTTTATTTTTGCATTTTGTCGGCGTGATTGATATACATATTGGTACCAAATTTCAGCTTTCTAGTGCTTACGGTTACTGAGATTATCCGCGGACGGACGGACGGACGGACGGACGGACAGACAGACATGGCGAAACTATAAGGGTTCCTAGTTGACTACGGAACCCTAAAAACCGCATCAAAACCCGTTCGGTAGTTTTTGAGTTTATCGCGAACATACAAACAGACACAGACGAGACGGACGCGGCGGGGTAATTTGTTTTATAAGGTGTCTATACTGTCTTTTTTTGTTGCTTATCGTCATAAAAAAAATCGCAATTGCTATTCCGTTAACCAAGCATGAAAAATTAACACTTCCTTCCTGCTTGTGAGTATGGAAGCAGTTTTTTTTCTAAACGCTTTGTTTTGTATATCAGTTCTGATATTTTAGACGTGACACACTAATAATTTCTACATACAGTTAATCGATAATTAATTTTAAGTTTCTACTTTTATGTCAGTTATAGCTGTGCCAACTGACTGTCTTTGTGGTTGATACGGTACGTAAATATTTGAATGGTTCTATGTATATTAGCAGTGGGCAGACAGCGGATGCAATTTACGTCAAAATCATGTCAAATGATATACAACACTGCAATTTTTCGTTTTCCAGAAAATTTTACCTGACATTGTGTACAAAAGATAAGTATCCATTTACGAATCGTGATTTAATTCACCATAATTATTTTAAATATAAATATCGAAGGAAACGCACATAAAGTCTCAAGTGAAGTCGTCGATGCAATCAACAAGTCTAAGACGTAATAGATTAAAGTAGTTAAGGCACTGGTCCCACCGCGAGCTAGTAAGCTATGAGCTATCGGCTATAAAAACGAACAAAAGATAAGCAGTTCCGTGCAAATAAAAGAGACACGGTGATATTGATAGTTCACCGCTGGGCTAGTAACTATAAACATGGCCTTGTCTGTTTTGTTTACATGGGAGTGCTTATCTTTTGTTCGTTTTTATAGCCGATAGCTCATAACTTTCTAGCTCGCGGTGGGACCAGTGCCTTATTAGCATAGTATAAAGACTCAGGAGGCGATAATTTACAAGTGGTAGGTACTTTCTTAATATACTAACTATGTACTATGGACAACAGAGATATGTGCTTACTGACATATGTAAAATGAAAAAACCGCATATATTTTTTAAATAAATATTACTCGAAGTTAAATAATAGTACATTACGATACAAGTGCGTAAAAAAGGAAGTTCGAAACGAGTGGCGATAAATTAAAACACGAGTTACGAATTTCCTTTTCGCACGTGTAACGTACGACGTTTTTCAGTACAGATGACCTACCGAAGTTTCGACCTATGATATAATGAACCACTTCTCGCACTAGTGCGTAAAAAAAACACCATCTGTACTGAAAAAGACTTTTATCCACACTATGCTTTCATCACCATATTGCATCCATCGTCCGCCCTTTATATATTAGTTGCCCTCTGGTTTCGAATTTGTTTTTTGTCCAAGCTAAATTTTGAAGCAAGTTTTTTAATTTATTGATTACTTACTATTTTTAGTCTTAGCTTGAGTCGAAGTCGTATGAAAATTATAACCATCTTATATTTATCTTTTTAATTCTGCTGAATTTGGGGTTAGTAGGTATTTCTTTGTTGTCTCAAGTCAAAGTGTAAGAAAATACTATGCTCTTTCCATATTTTTTTTTACATTTCTAATGTTACATCACACCATACTTATGAACCGAAAAGAAACTGTAAATTTTAGATGACGAAACTGAGAAGAAATACTAGCTAGCTAAATTAGTTTATTTGTTCCCTATATTGTTGCCAATGTGTTTCCAGTTCTGACTGACCAGCTTCTTCCGAACCGAACATCTTCCAAAAAAAAAAATTCCAAGAGTTATCAGACACATTGGCGACTTACGGATGAGATAGAATCCTGCAGCAAAAAAGGTAAAAAAAATTTTGGAAAAGTTATTTTGAAAGGGGTTCGCAAGAAGCTGTACATTCAGAACTGGAAATACATTGGCGACAAAAAATTGTACGTAAAAGTAAGCTAATTTAGGTCCTAATTTTTTTCAAGCCAACTAACAATTTCATCCTGATTTTTTAATTTGAAATTTACAGTTTCTTTTCCGTACACCCCTTAGACCACCCTGCTCTTGCCTGCCCTTTATTTTGCCATGCTTTGCAATTTTATCTCATCTCGTAGACTGACTGAAGGTATAGGTAGGTACATATCTTACAGTGTCTAAATCTTACGGGCGAATCTCAACGGTGGTTATCATATGCAATTATATAACTAATCAATGTAATTATAATATATAACTTTTAGAATTGAAATATAATATATATATTCAAAATAATTCGATCCGCAATGTAATACCAACACGCTCGTGTCAAATGCTCGTTGACAGTAACTTTTAAAAGTTCATACCGCGTATGTAAACGACATAATTACTTTGCTGCTGAGAAAACTTTCAATAACTGGTTATGGGGTGAAAAATGAAAATTAAGAGTAACTTAAAAACACGTTGTAATTAATGAGAAAACTAATTAATTTAATTTATGTGATCGCCCGTATATGGTTTCACAGTTTTCACACTATATTTTATCGCGGTTAGTATCTGTAAGGTATAAACACAATGCTTCGCCAAGTGGCACTTCACCCAGATGCCACGCGCAGCATTTCCCGCGCCGCCGCGCCTCGATGTACATTTATAATAAAATTATCATATGAACTTCATTTTCAGATACTACCATGTTAGGTACATCCGACACTGTATATTAACAAAGAAATCTTATAGAACTTTCTTACATGGAATGACTGGGTCCCAGAATAAGCTCAAGAAGGCTTGTGTTGTGGATACTCAGACAACGATATATACATTTACAATATACATTCAAATAATATATACATAAAATACATCCATTGTAATTAAGGATTCAATCTAGGAATTTCTGCCCGTAGAAAGCACTACGCAATCTGCAGCTACGCTGCTGCAGTGATCTATGAAAATTTACGTTCAATTAAACTTACACGAAAGTTTTAACGGAGACTTGCCGGTTGGTTAACGTTGATAAAAACATATTCATAGATTATCGAAAAACGAAGTGGTACCACCTACTTATTTAACGTAGGCGTGATATGATCGTGAGCGTAGCAACGCCGCTGTACGACCAACAGTACGTGACCCGGTTCTGTAAACGTGTTCCAACCTGGCTGGGTCGTGTCGAGAGGTGTCCTTTATCTCTACCTCACGCCATCATGTGAGAAATCTTCTAGAGTTCAGCATAATAGTCATACGTAACTATTTGAGCGGTTTCCAGAATACAACACAAACACTTGCAACCTTTATACAAAAACTTGCTTATTCCCAGTACAAACTTTCTTCCACGTTCGATCCCGTTTAAGGAAGGAATTTTCAAACACGCTGAAGTAACTCTTGTTCCATTTTAATTAGTTATTCATATTCTTTTATGAAGTTTGGAGTTCTCTTAAAAAAATCTTGATCCTCATACAAACTTTGGTCCCCTATTTAATCCTCTTAGGTTTTGATGTTTCAAAAAGTCTGAATTCAGTTTAATTGCATTTGTCTTGACTGCTTTTTAACAAACTATCACCTTCTTGGCTTAAAAATAAAACTTTCATCCCCTTGTTGGGACGATTTTTTAAATAACTGGGATGACTTTTCTTGTTTCATACTTAACTGCCTTTTTACCAAGTTTCAAGTCCATAGCTCGAAATGAAACTTATTCCTCGTACAAACTTTCATCCCCCATTTAAATCCTCTTAAAGAATGAAAATCCAAAAACGCTGAAATTACCTAAATGTGTGTGTGTGTGTTAAATGTTGAATCCATATTATTTATTGTAATGTTGACATGTAAAAGTGCCCCTCTGGCCTACTTACTAAATAAATTTTTGATTTTGAATGTAAAAATATAACTTTTCATACGGTTTCCAATTTCTGTCATTAATTTAAGATACGAGTAAATTCTGGAAAGAGACAAGGGAAGATTTTCCCTTACTGTGTAGAGTGTGTGGGCATGTGAGAGGCACAGTAATGTTATCGACGAGCCTGAACTTGGGAATACGATCGGACAGTACGCGCATTGTGATTTGCGCGGCACCGCATGCCGGAAAACGGAATCGTCCGTAACGGAAAGTAATCGTGCGGATATTAATGGCGTGGTTACAGATCGGCGACTCTTTCTTTCGAGGAAGCGGCGATGGCGTACCGCTCTCTACCTACGATCAGGCGACCGATTGATTGTTGTAAGTTTGTATTTGTACTAATTAAGAACTCAAAACCATCCAGTAGCATTACGGCCTATGCAAAGGGGTTCCGTAGCTTCTGGCCTTCTGTGACTTCTGTCACGAATGTCACGATAGATTAACGAGATTCTATTCTATTTCTTTATAGAAAATCATTAATTACAGAAATGGACCTATTGGCATGTGCGTTCCCATTGAGGGTCCACGTTATAATTTCGAGCTTTTGAATGTGTCAGTCTTTAGTAAAAGTTCTCAAACGATTGTAAATTCAACCAATAATTTGTAAAAGTAGGCACTTAAAAGTTACATTCGGTTAAAGGTGGACCCTCAGTCGTGCATGTCAGGTATCCATATTTCATAATCCACTTCAAATTTACAACTTCTGTAAATGTCTACTCTTAGTAAAAGATTTGTAAAACTAATTTCATTAATTGTGACTCCTTTCTACTGACTCAATACAAAAAAATGGCATGCAGAAGGTGGTCCCTCAATCGATCGCGATAAGTTCACATTAAGGGAGAACAATAGTATTATTTAAATGAAATGAAATGATATCTTTTATTTCAGACAGATGTCACTTACACAAAATATTAGTAAAACAATAACACAATAAAAATAAAATTAAAGAACAATAAAATAAAACATCTTACGCTAGAGTTAGTAGAACACATAATGCTCGAGTGTATCTATAATGTAAAGAGATGCCAAATTGCATCTTTATAGTACTATGATGACGGAGCATAATCTGGCAAACAAACTACGGACATAGCAAAAGGTTTTTTACTTCTTTCCTAGGAAAAAGTAAACGTGTGGTGACCCCGTGCTCGCTGTGTGCTATAATAGTACAGAACTACAGAGGGTCTAAACTGTTTCTTATGATATTAATTCAATCGATTAAACCCGAGTTTCTCCGTAGAGTCAGTTAGATGACTTCATTGTGTTGATTATTATTTTCCCCACAAAAAGTATTATAATGGTTGATGCGAGTGGTATCTCGCGGGTGGTCTATGTAATTACGGACAGCCATTACAACATGCCGTCTCTTTCACACTCGCCTCATTCTGTCTTTAGTAGACTTAATGTTCCCTCTTGAAAGTTGAACCTTCATTGCTTTAATTTGTGTTTAGAAAAGTATGTATATTCTAAAGCAATTTTTGTTTTCTTGCTTATTTTGTTATGTCATCAATGGAATAGACTTACCTGGATAGTGTTGGTGTATTAGATGCATAGGATTAGGTAGGATTTGTGGGGTTATAGCACCAGCTATAAAATATACCTGTAAAAAATAATCCATGATGAGCTTCACAAACTCATATACTTATAAATAAATCCGGGTCATAGCTAATCGAGCGGCTTTTGATATTGTCATTTATGATAGATGTCATTTAGTCATAAATTATTCCTTAAGATTGTTTTATAAAGGCGACCTCGAAAATAGTAGGAACACATTAGCTCATATCGTAATGTATGCGATCATAGTAGTTCATAGTAGCAATTTCGGCCTATAGCCTATAGCCACAGAATATACAATAGTACAAGTGCAGAAGGCTCACTCTTTTGATGTTTACAAATTGCCGCCATTCTAAATTCTTACCTATATTAACAATCGGACCGCACGCGAGCAGTCGACATTGAATTCTATTGCACCGCGCGAAGGTCGTCACCACTGAATGGGCCGCGAACTCGCGGCCGCCGGCATGTACTTGTAGCTCGGCGATTAGAATCGCGGAGTGAGCTGCCTAGGGTTGTAAAAAAACGGTTTTTTTTCTGGCATGAAAAAAAACATGAAAAAAAAACCGTGAAAAAAAACAGTTTTTTTTCTGGAGTATGTTTTTTTTCTAAAGTACGAAATCTCAAAATTTGCAAAGTAGTTCATACTTTTATACGGTTTTTTAGACTTAATGTTAACTATTAAACGAATTTAATCAAATAACTTTAATTTCTGGTCTTATAAAAGTAACATTTACGAAATCTGTAGTTTGTAGTTATCACTATTTACTGTTGGCAACACCACCGCCTCTCCACGCTACACGCCGCATCGGGGATTCCCCAAAAAAACGTTTGTATACTGAATTAAAATGTACGTTATTGTTATTGAAACACGTTACAACTCACGAAAAACCGTTATTGTCGTATTATTTGTTCATCTGAAAAAAAACCATATTTAGAAAAAAAAACCATGGTGCTCGGTTTTTTTTCATGTTTTTTTTCATAATTCTGAAAAAAAACATTTGGTTTTTTTTCTATTTACAACCCTAGAGCTGCCCCTGCTATAGCATAAAAAAAACTGAAGCATGTAAAATCACTATTAATATTGGCTTGTATTTAATTATGCAATTCAGCCATGCATGTTTAGCGGCCCGCCCCGGCTACGCACGGGGATTAAATCGTAAAAATGGTGATAGAAAGTTACTTATCCATAAAAGATAGACATAAATATTATATCGCCCTAACATTACTGTGCCTTGTGCCTCTTACATGCCGAAATTCTCTTGTCTTCTGTTGTCTAAATTAAATTAAATATTTGTTGAATAGACATATGCCATCGAGACCTTTTTTAGAGATCTATCTGTATACTCGTGGGAGGTACAATTTAACCATACATTGTTTTGTTATTATTAAATCTCAATCGGCACGGGCAGCGATTAGAACATTAAAGTCCTGGAGTTGAGCTGCGCCATTTTTACCGACTTGGTTAACAAATATCCCAATTTAACCCTTTAATCATTCTGTGAGTCTAGTGAAAAAGGGTAAAACTCAAATTGACACGGTGAAAAAGGGCACAAGTCCGAGGTGGGACTTGTGCCCTTTTTCACCGAGTCAATTTAAGTTATACCCTTTTTCACTAGACCCACAGCATTGTTTTTAAGGTTCCGTGTTCCGTATTGCTCCATAATATAAATTAATTATGACGATATTAGCCAAACCTACCCTTTCTTTTAAAAACAGTTTGATCCCGAGAAAATATATGTAGTTCGAGTTCATATAAATATGTGTACATTTCTTCACTTTAACTCGTTGCCATAAGATAAAAAATGTACACATATTTATGAACTCGGCTGTACAGTGCGGACAAGACCGGCATACTTTATTTGATGAGTGGATAAAACTAGACTATTAAAGTAGTCTGGAGTGATCTGCATGGTCCTATGGGCTAGCAAATTTTATATTCTACACAGCTGTTATATTACTTTGGTGAATTAAAGTAAACTTATGTGATAAAAATCACTTTTCTTGAGGCTCGGCGGGTTGACCGTCCCCACGCGCTGAGTAATAAGGCAAGACCGTCTAGTGCTCGTTGTCGCGTAATTTCATATGGAAATAAGTATCAAAATTATGTTCATTGTTATATTCTGTAATAACAGGGAGTAATGTGATAGATATTAAAACAAATAACGTTGATATTTTCAACATATCAGCATTTTTCTATTTATAAGGCAAGACCGTCATATGTCCCATAAATGAGGTTGATAACCTTCTTTTTTCAGGTCCAGACTAAAGCAAAGCCGAAACTTATAATTAAAATTAACCTACAACACCTGTATAAACTCGACTTATTTCCCATAAAGCCTAAAAAGGGGCTTTACTCTTATATGCCGGTCTTTCCGATTAGGCACAATTTCGAAGTTACATATTTCAGAACTTAAAGTAATAAATTGAACGCGTTTTAAGAGAAACAGGAAGAACGGTTATTAAATTACTACGCAACATACATAATTCGCAAATATTCCGTCTGTTTCTATTTTACTCGTATTTTAATTTTTTGCGTAACCATTTTGAACTCGATCTTCGAGTTCGAAACACAAGTCAAGTTTATTGTTAACTATTGTTCGTCTTAGGGATTAAGGATGAAAAACTGGTGTACCTTCGGAGGTGTAAGAAGCGGTAGATATATAAATACAAAAGTTATATTCAGTAGACGGTCTTCCCGACACTGACCTTACTTAAACCTTCCTCAAGAGCCATTATACTCATAGATGAAAATCGCAAGAAAATTTGTGCAGTAGTTTTTGCGTTTATCTCGAACACATACAGACGACGTGACGGGGCACTTTGTTTTATAAGATGTAGTGATGCGTGCTGGTAATTAGTATAGAACAAAACCTGTTTAGTATGTATTTATCATCAGCGGTTCTCGTTACTTATAGTACGAATGACTATCATTTAAATTTGCTTCTAATAAATTAATTTCCTACAGTTACTTTACTACCTATCGAATATGTGTTCTTGGAAAATATCCATTAAGTACCTATGTAAGTTCTAAGAAATTTACTCTTAATGAGTCTGCATTGTTTTATTTCGCTGAGTGCGTATCAATCGCCAGGTCAGCTCGGTGTCATCATAATACTGCATTGTCGCCGGTCCTTCCTGTCATATCATAATAACATGTCAAACTTGGAGGGATAAGATTTCATTGCAGCAATTCCGAACAGGAGCGATGAAAATATTAGATAATCCGTTTCACTCTTCTTATAGAGGAATATATTATGTCAATTTAAAATCTCATTAACGTCAGTGCGGGCGAGACCGGCATACTTTATTTGAAATAAAGTTAAAAGGATAAAACTAGATGTCTTTAAGCGAACTTTCTCTAAGGGCTACTTGCACCAACGAAAATGGAGGGTTAACCCACCATTTTGTATGGAATTTGACAGTTGACACTTGACAGCCCACTAACCCTGAGTTAAGTGATTGGTGCAAGTGCGCCTAAGGGCCACTTGCACCAACGAAAATGAAGGGTTAACCCGAGAATTAACTCACCATTTTATATGGAATTTGACAAATGGCAACTCACTAACTCTAAGTGGTTGGTGCAAGTGGGCCTAAGTAAGATACAGCGTGGTAATTTCGACTGGGAGCCAAATGTAACTGATCCATCTTTTTCCACATGTTTTACAATTTACAATGTATGCATTATCAAATTGAGTGTCCACTGGTTATATATGGCACGCGTGTTCAAGTGGATACATGTGGAACTCAACTTAGGAGTGTAATAATGGAAAAAACCGGCCAAGAGCGTGTCGGGCCACGCTCAGTGTAGGGTTCCGTAGTTTTCCGTATTTTTCTCAAAAACTACTGAACCTATCAAGTTCAAAACAATTTTCCTAGAAAGTCTTTATAAAGTTCTACTTTTGTGATTTTTTTCATATTTTTTAAACATATGGTTCAAAAGTTAGAGGGGGGGGACGCACTTTTTTTTTCCCTTAGGAGCGATTATTTCCGAAAATATTGATATTATCAAAAAGCGATCTTAGTAAACCCTTATTAATTTTTGAATACCTATCCAACAATATATCACACGTTGGGGTTGGAATGAAAAAAAAAATCTGCCCCCACTTTACATGTAGGGGGGATACCCTAATAAAACATTTTTTTCCATTTTTTATTTTTGCACTTTGTTGGCGTGATTGATATACATATTGGTACCAAATTTCAGCTTTCTAGTGCTTACGGTTACTGAGATTATCCGCGGACGGACGGACGGACGGACGGACGGACGGACGGACAGACATTGCGAAACTATAAGGGTTCTTAGTTGACTACGGAACCCTAAAAATGGATCAGTTATAATTGTCCCCCAGTCGATAATTGCCCCGCTGTACCTTACTTAATCCTAGTATTAAGGTTTGATTTATACGATGGACGCATGCGATCACGGAATGTATTAAATAAAACCGGTCAAGTGCGAGTCGGACTCGCCCACCGAGGGTTCCGTACAAACTTTCAAACTCCCCAGTTAAAATAATCTCATGTTTTCACATAACTCTAACGACTTGACTAGAAGACAAAAGTATAGGTACTAATGAGCATTATTGTGTATAGCGCCATCTCTCGGTGAATTCGCGAACATCTCGTATTAATTTGAAGTACTATACAAAGGTGGGTAAATTAAAAGTAAAAATCTGAAAAGTTTTTTGTGAATAAAAAAAAAGTTTTCAAGATACAAACACGATTATATTTTTCCTGTAATATTTAGCATAAAACCAATGTTTCCTAAAATTTTCATAATTTTTCGTTAGTAAATTTCGGAGATAAGGGGGGGGGAACGGTATTTTTTTTTACATTTTCCTTCAAAATTCTTTCTTTTTATTCTTTCTTTTTTTAATTATAAAAAATAGTTTATTTACGTTCAATTTGAGCTCTTTCTAACGATACCCCACTTGACCTAGTAACTTGAAATTTACAGTTTGCCCCCCTTTCATTTTGGCCATTTTCTACATTTAAAATTTATAAATTAAAAAAAATTATACTTTCTATTTGTAGAGGTTCACAATGTTCACAAGTATTACAAATTTCAAGTTGGTAGCATTAGTAGTTCTTGAGATATTTAGGAATGTGACAGACGGACAGACAGACGGACAGAGTCGCACCATAAGGGTTCCTGTTGTACCTTTTTGGTACGGAACCCTAAAAAGCGTGTGCAAATGCGTGTTCCGTAGCTTTAGATCAGTATAGCTCTATTATAGCTATATTAGCTCAGTTCCAGAGCATTAACTGACTGTACATGTACACGCTAAAATCCAGCCATACATAATATGGTAAATCATTCAATAGAGTGTAAATTTTCAAGCATTACATTTTAAAATAATTTGTGGATAACAAACTGCATATTAATAATTTTTAAGAATATAACCGCCGTTTTTGGGGTTCTAGTGAAAGGTACTTGTGAATGTTGAATGATGTAGAAATGTGTATTTTTAACCCCCGACGCAAAAACGATCCCGTCGACACACAGACAGACAGACAAATAGACAGACCAGTGTTGCCAGATTAGAATTCTGTAAATCTGTAGGCTGCGGCTAAAATATCCGTAGAATTCCGTAGATTGCCATATAAAAAATCCGTAGTTCTACAGACTTTTGTTTTATGGCCGATTTCGTCACGGAAAAAAAAAAAAAAAAAAAAAAACACACACACAAATGCAACTTTGCTTCCGGGTTTTGCTAAGCGTTTCTACAATAAAAGTCATATTGTTTAATCAAATGTATTTTATTTTATTATGATTCCTGCCAGCCCGGCCTTACTCAGTATCACTTTCGTCAACCTGTTGGTCTTGGATGAGTTGGATGTTTCTTTTATATAGGTACATTTTGGCACCAAACAGTTTAACAATTTGTTTTGATGGCTGCCTTTGTGTGCAGTAATCCTATGATGGATGTTGTGTTAAGTTTATTACGAATGTTAGTTTTCATCAAATTTATTGATGAAAACAAACGCTCTACATTGGCACTGCTATGTGGCAGGCACAACAGGTTTTTAACAAACATACCTAAGAGTGGGAATGCTTTGGAACCATCACCTTTTTTTATATTAGACACATGTCGCCAAAAGTCTCCCACCTTCAGGGTATGGATATTGTCAAGTTGGAATGGAAGTGCTGTGTTCTTCAGTAATCTCCACTCTCTGTCCAGCTCAGTTATGTTATTTGCAGCAGGGTTTAGCCCTAAAACAAAAAAAAAAACAATTGGAAATATACTTACAGAAATACAGACACATACCATAGCAAACATAATATGTATAATTATATTTTCACCACACCAACGGTAAAAGGCCCTCTTGATTATTCGAAAACGGATAGAAAAATTGCATTTTATCCACAAGAGAGAATGCTAAGTAATTTTTAACTTGATCTCTTAAGTTGGCTGTTAGATTTTACCTATAAAATGATGATTTTGAATCAAAAATACTTACTAAATTGATGGATTTGACCTAGTTTAATGTTTTAGAGTTAGTATTGTGTTGGTGTGGTGAAAAAATTTGTGTTTCACTCGGTGGAAGAATTTGTTTAACCTATGTGCCTTGAAATGAAACCCTTGCAACGCTCAAGATTCCACATTTTGAACCTTTCGCTTGCTGGGGTATCAATCAATATATTGGAATCTTTCGCTTGCTGGGGTATCAATATTGGCATGTGCGGTTGGACAACAACTTTGACCCCTTGCAAAACAAATAACAATTGATAACAAAATATTTCTCGTAAAGAACTAAACTAGTTCTAAAATTATGAGTGCAAATCAATATAGGTATTTCACAATTTTCACATACTTTTACAGAATCATTTAGATTACCTGGAAATACAACAGCTACACCTGCAATTGAGGGAAGTTTCCTTTTTATATTTTGATCTAATAAGCTTTCTGGGCTTAAAAAATTCAAGCTTTTAATTTGTTTTCTTTCTTCAAAAGGAAACCTGGCCTTCATTTGTTTTAATGCTTCAATATAAAAATCTAAGCATTTTTGTCTCAACAAATCAATACTGTCTTGTGGCAACATGGTTTGCCTCAGGATAATGGTAGCTGTAATGTTACCACCTAAATACAGCTCATTTTGATGAACATGGTTGAGCTTGTTCTCAATATCTATATTTAATATTTTCAGTTCTAATGCTTCTTCCTGGTCATTGTTTATGTTTTTTTCTTCCTCTGTTAGTTCAAGTAGATCAGGCTTGATAAAGCATTCTAATAGAGTTCTGTATACAGTTATCATTCTTTGATACATTACATGCAACTTAGGATCTTCCGACTGCATTTCCCGGTTAAGATCTTGGAAAAATGGCAGAACAAAGCTGAGAAATTCTAAGTACAATTCTGTTGTAGGCTCGGTGCATTTATCAAGTATTGACTGTGCTGCTAGTAATCTATCAGTGAAAACTGCACTTTGGAAATAAAGTTTCAGAGCAGGTAGTTGCTCTAAGAGCCTTTTTACAACAGGCAATAAAGAAAGCCATCTAGTTTGGGCTGGATGTAACAATTTATGTGGTTCAATATTCAGAAATTCTTGAAATTGTTTAAAATCGCCAGTTCGCTTAGGGCTATTCTGAATATAATTATATACATCTCTAGCAAAATCTTCAACGCCTCTTGGAAGTTTTTTACAGGCGTAAGAGCAACAAAGATGAAAGCTGTGGCATATGAAACCAAGTTCGATCAATTCTTAATGCGGATAATGTTATTGCTAACAAGTTAACACCTATTTATCTTAAAAATCAAACTAATACCTATTTACAAAACAAAGCATTCGTGGACAAAGAAGTAAGCAGAATGCCTCACCCCACGCACTCAGTTCTTATCAAATATTCGATTAATTGGATGATTAAAAAAAACAGAAAAACGTTCAAGTATTATTTTTTAATATGAAAACGTTACTACTTTCATTACTGCTAATAGCTAACGTGAAGTTATCTGTAAAACCATACTTAATAAGGGAGATTTATACCTAGATTTCCTAGTTCCTTGTTTTTTTGAAATTGAAATTTAGCGCTTCACTCCGAATTTAGCTGTTATCAGTTCCATGGCAATTTAGTACGCCAGAATTCCCCCCACTTCACTAAGAAATATAGGGCATTTTCCTTTTAAGTCCTCAGTTACATGCATACACTAAAATAGGTCTAATTACTACTTATACTTTGAAATCTTAGTCGATCTACTGATCAGCTTGGAAACTAAAACCCATCAAATCGCTGCCGAGCAATTTGAGGCGTTTTGGATTTGAATATTTAAATAAGGTCGCCTTTGTACCTCCTCCTTCTTCATTCTTTTAAATTTTATGTCTTGTATATTTTATGTTGGTGGTACAATAAAGAATTTACTTACTTACTTATTTATCACCTCTCCCCTTCCATTGGTACTTTGGTACCAGCCACTGTGCAACTAAGGTCTAAAATGATCCACACCTGGATAGGAAGTGTCTTCGACTAATTGGTCTTCTCTTTTTTTGGTTATTCTGTTTTGAACATAGGTTCAATAGATATAGATCTTTGCTCATTCCTGTTCTAAGACCGTAACCAGGACGCATTTGTTTAGATCCTACGAAAAGAGTTTTTCAACTTTTTATATTAAGTATCCGATCCGGTCCAAGATGGCATCTGGTACGGGCGTAGGCATTTATGCAAATGACTAGTGACTACAGTGGTAGTATCAGCATGGGCAATTATGGCACTGTCTTCCAAGCCGAGACATACGCAATAATTAGCTGTGTACATAAGAATATAGTTAGACAAACCCAAGGAAAGAAAGCCTTCACATCGCCCAGAGTTGACTCTAGACTGGTATTAAACGGCATCCAAGCTCTTAACAAGCTTGGAAGGCAAAACAAGGTGCAACTGGTATGGATACCGGGGCACGAAGGCTTCATTGGCAATGAAAATGCTGATGAACTTGCCAAGGCCAGATCTGAAGACAACTTCATAGGTTGCACCGGACCTTTTGTGGGCCTTTCACAAGGAACCATTAAAACGGCTATGAAAGACCAAACAAAGGCTAATCAACAAAAAGAGTGGGATGCCCTGGTAGGTCTGAAGCATTCAAAGCTCTTTATGCGGAGGGTAGAATCTGGATGGAGCAAAAAGCTAGGAAAGCTAGGCAAAAGATAACTCCAAATTATAACGGGGGTGTTCACAGGCCATTACGGGATCAAAGGCATTTTGGCCAAGATGGGACACGCTGACTACACTGACTGTCGCATGTGCGGCGAAGAGGAAGAGACCGTCAGACATCTAATGTGTGAATGTCACGCCCTCGCCAGACAAAGAATGAAGAACTTTGGAGCAGGCTACCTAGTACCAAAGGACATCAGAGAGCTACCCATGAGCCTCATCATCCGATACGCGGAGATGGTCGAGAAGCTCCTGAATAGCTGAAGGATCTTAAGATCGAAGGGGATAATTGCACAAAAGATCCCGATGGGTCGAAGTGTATCCGGAAGGTCCCCGCGCAGATTTAAGATAAGATGAGTATCCGATCCGATCGAGCGAAGGACCGACTCCTATACATTCTCGAAATCATTCAAGGCGCCATCTTTGATTTTTGCCTTTGACATCCTTCCTACATCCGATATCGGATCGGATAATATGACAACGCTGTATGGCCCTATAACCGTCAACATATGCAATGATGTTGTCTCACGTTCCACTCTAGCTGTGGCATATGCACTTTATTTTGAATAGGTCAGGTATGTCATTTGACAATAACACAGCTAATGAATGATGTTCCCCGAACATGCTGTTTGCTCCGTCAGCAGCAAATCCTACCATGTTTTGTTTATATGGTATATTGTTTGACTCAAACACTTTTATTATTTCTGTGTATAGGCTTATGGCTGTTCCGTCTACTACTGGCACAAGAGCCAGAAAGCTGTCTTCTATTTTTAATTCTACAGCTGTTCTCACTATCAATGCTAAGTGCTTTGTTTTTCCCTTATCAGTGCTTTCATCTACAATCAGAGAGAATTTATTTTTCTTTAAACACTCTATGAGATGTTCTTCTTCTGCTTTTCCCGTCACATTGGTTATAATCGCCCGTGCTTTAGTTCTTTCTCTGCAGCTATTTTTGAATCTGGGCATACAGCTTGCACTATTGATTTCAAATGTCCGGCTATTGAAAATGGTAGGTTGTGCTCTGCTATGAAGCTGGTAAGCTTTATTTCTCCAGCTTTTACCTTATCCTTGAATGAGTTGAATGTCCTGGAGTTAGAGGTTGATGGTAGCACTGTGTCTATTCTAGGCTGATTAATTGTACCTAAAAAGACATAATTAACATTAAATGTCACAAAATAACTTGATTACTCATCTTACCTCGCACTAAACATATCAATTATTTGTATGTTACGTTAGTAGTAAGGTAGTAAGTAGGCTTAAATTATTCAAACCACAAAACTTACAACTCACAAGTACTTAAATGCAACCACAACGTGCATAAATCAATGTCATATTCGCGCTTTTAATGTATGTTATGTTGTTATGCATGAAATGTTTTAAAAAATAAAAATTTTAACCTTGCGCCTTAATGTTATGTTTATTGCAAGAATCATGCTTAGCGACATCCTTTTTTCCTCCACCGCATTTTAAATCAACACCACAAACAGTGCAAAAGAATAACCCGTCCCCTTTTGTACTTTTTTTGATCCAAGGAAATGATTTCTTCCACGCCGATGTATACTTTTGGTCATAATGAACTTTTGCTTTTTTTGCTGGAGTACCTGGAGGAGTTTCATCACTTTCATCTTCTGAACTTCTATTTTCCATTTCTTTAGTACACGGTACATGCGGCTCTTCACTTCAATAGTCTTCAACTTGAACAAGCGGCAAGCCCAAACAATCTTCGACAACGGACAACCTCTATCTATTCGTACGCTTCAATTCCGTTCCCTTTTGCTACATTAGCGTAGCCTAGGTTAGATCTTGTACAGCGTGAGCGGCGTGTAATGAAACGCAAAAGTATAAATAGTCACTATAGTCCGAAGACGGGATTACGTTTCATTATTCGCAGAAAATGACTTACAATATCTTTATTGCTTACATAATTTAGTAAAAAAATGTGTTTATTAGAATTCCGTAGAATTTTCAAAAAAATCCGTAGGTCTGTGTTCAAGCCTCGAAATCCGTAGATCTACAGACTTTTCCGTAGATCTGGCTACGCTGAGACAGACAGACACGTCAAACTTATAACACCCCGTCGTTTTTGCGTCGGGGGTTAAAAACACAAAAATCACTATATACTATGCTTCTAAGAGTTCTAAGTTTTCTCTTTAATGAGTACTGCTACATGGGCAAGTTAAAAACAATTAAATCATGATACAGGAACATATCCATTATCATTACCACCAGTGTCTCCTGGTAGTCTTTACTAAGTTCTCCTGTTAAAAATATTATATTCGGATCGTGGGCGTATCACACCAGAACCTTGTCAGGACCTTCAATCGTGGTAGATGAGAGTTTTCAATGAAATGCCATGTTCATTATTGGACTGAAGTTCATTTAATTGGCTTTCAAAAATATGTCCGAGAATGAGCAAAATAATTATGGTCGTAGTTATGTACTTTTATTTCTCTTATGTATTCACGTAAACTTGTTCCACTTAGTAACAACGAAGATCTTTGTCTGGGTACGTAGCCGAATGGCACAAACGCTCACGAAATGAAACGCTCGTAGATACGTAGATATCGTTCTTGCGTATTGGCGTGACAAAGCCTGACTACCTTTCGCGGCGTTTCGTTTTCGTTTCGCGTCGCAGAAATGCCATTCGGCTACCGCACCTGGTCTTCGCTTTGTGATCGAATCTGTTTCACAATGTGTCTTTTTATGTGTTTACCCTGTACACTTAACGGTTTAAGAGTGACGGAGTAGTCATTTTCCCACAAACTGACTGTTCCTAAATCAAAAGAGAGGATCATATCGTAATGGTTTATTAGCTTTTTTGCCTCTTATAATAATAATGGTTGTTTTGCAGATGCGGGCGGATTATGCGGGACGCAGGGCTGCTGCGGCGCGACGGCGCGCGCGCCGCTCACGCAGCAAGCGCGCCGGCAGCTCGAAGACGCGCTGCGCAGCGAGCTCGGCAAGCTGGCGGACGTTCTCAGCAACAGAGCCAAGCGGTTTGATGGTAACTACCTCACTTACTACCTATAGCTTAACCTATATACGGTGTGCGCGACGAACCACTTCATCATCAGAAGAAAAATGGTACTTACGTTGTCCAACACGGGGAGTAAGTAAAATATTGCAAAACTCGAGTTTGCGCAGTCGTCGAACCCGGGATAGCGCTAAGAATATGATTTTAATGAAACGTACTATACGAGACTATAGTTAATATCAATTTAACGACCGACAGTCACCACAGCAGGGCCCTGGGTCAATTAATATTGCACATAATGTATAAGCGTTGTTTTTGATTGGAATATCAAGAAACATTTAATCCTATTATAGCCTGAGCGTGAGTACGATTACCAGTGGCAATGCTGTCCTTACTAAAATAATTTCTGTATGAGAGTAAAAAACGTATATATGTACATAGTACGTACTCGTACTTAAGTAGTGTTGAAAGTACTTACCTTAAATCCATAAAGTAGTAAGTGATAGATTTATAAGATAAACTAACAGTATTGTAGTAGTTGATGTAAGCGATGATAGGCGGGGGCGGCGCGGCGCAAGTTTGTGATATAGGAATGTCGTAATGTGCAAGGCGACAGCGCGAACGCCGAGAGAAGTGTTGCGAGCGCCGAGCCATGTTTGGAGAGCCGGCGCCGGCGCCGGCGGTCCCGTTCACCGGCGCAATTACCCAACGACCACTCGCAACAGTCGCAACGGGAAACTGCCTCTGCCCTACTTATTAAACGAATCTTCCGACTAAGGCCTGATTCTTAACGGATTTGAAAAAATTCAAAATCTGTATTTTCGAACGATCTGTCAGCATAGTAGTTTAATTGACAACAATATATATGATTTATTCCTTGGAGGTAAGGCGCAACTATGCACTCTTGACTACTGCGTGTAATGTCTTACGAGGAAACTCTGACTGCCCGGAATTGGTTGCACAGGTTGTCCGCCTGTTCGTTCCATCTATAGCTAAGGCCCAATCTAATTTCAGACCACGAAGTTGTCAACTTTTAGCTGTGCCTAAAACACTTACTGTATCCCATGGCAAATCACCACTTGTCCGCCCTCTACAGTATATTAATGCGCTACTCGCATCAGCACCGGAATGTGATGTATTTGCAAGTAGTTGGTTGGATCTGTGTAAAGAATGTATGAGGTTCTGTGAGATGATGGATAAACGTGAATCTTCTGTCTTGTATTAGTTTATCTGTATTTTTCTTTTTTACCTTTTTAGATTGTATTATGTACCTAGTTGTATAAATACGTCTGTTATAAAACTTATAAATTTCACAGTGTATTAGTCCGCTGTAATGCTGTGTACATTTTTTTAATCAATAAATAAATGATATTATATTTAAAAACCAGTACAAAATTCATATCTTGTGACTATTATTTAAATTCTACTTCTTCTCCCACTCCCGCCGCAATTTTTGTCGAATGCCCTCCATCAGACGTGCGATAGTGTCGTTAGCCACTTTTCTGCTCGCTGCGTTCCACTTTCTCAGGAAGTCTTGCTGATTGCTGGCAGTCTTACCTGTCTTACGTAAGATTCCTTTGACCAGGGCCCAATACCTTTCTACAGGGCGGCACTGTGGAATATTTGGCGGATTTAGTGCTTTAGGCACGATCTAGACATCATGTTGTTTGAGGAAGTTTAGGGTATCCGTTGCATAGTGGGCTGTAGCTAAATCCGGCCAAAATAATGCTGAGGATTCGTGTTTTCAAATGAATGGTATTAACCGTTTCTTTAAGCATTCATTGATGTAAATACTTTATGTTTATTGATTGTGCCAGTTGTAACATATGCACTGCTGCGATCACCGCAAGGGCAAATTGCCTGCCAAACCTGATACTTAGAGCCAAACTTCTCCATTCCTATGGTAGTTTCCAAATCTGGAAGAATTTCTCCATCAGCTATAGCATAAATAAAACTGATTGCAAGGAAGTGTTGAAAAGTCCGCCTTCACTTATGTTTCGTCATCCAAAATCAAGTGAAAATTGTCTGTACCCAGAAAATCGTATAGCTTTCGAGACCTGGTTTTGATTGCACGTTTTTGCTTTTCTGATGTTTTCGGCACTTCTTTTTTGACATAGCAGCCCGTTCCTTGGCACGTCTCACCATTGACTGAGTTGTAGAGTTTTTTTTAGCTATATACGGGATATACTTCGGTTGTTGCAAATCGTCTTAATGATTTTCCTGCCTAGCCTAGGATCCCGAGCACCACCATGTTCTACGGTTCGAGGTTTCTGAGCGGTAGACAAAGGTCTTAAAGTATCGTTTGAGAACCGTATCAACGGTATACTTCTTGGAATTTTTAATTGTTTTGCGATGAAGTTCGGTCGCTGTGTATTTTCCATCCATTTGGTGACAATCTGTTCACGGCGTCCACGTTGATTCATCTTTTTTTGGTTTTTACAGCTCGTACGCAATAAAAAACGATGTCTACATAATTTTGTGACACTAGTAATGTCAATATAAAAACCAAAAAAAGGATATCTGTCTTTAGTTCTATATGCCAGCATTAAAAAAAATTCAAATCCGTTACGAATCAGGCCTTATATTGAAGCAAGAGGGGTGGCAAGGTCAAACGGGATACGAGCGTTTCTTTCTACATGGAAAATGTTCTGTTGCACGCTCGGAACTGTGTCGAGACTTACTCAATTTTAATGAATCTATTTACTTAATCTTTTTAATGACAATTTATTAAAGATATATCTTTTCAAGCGTTTTTAAGTGTTTTGAAGGGCTGGTGGCCTAGCGGTAACTGCGTGCGATTTTCAATCTGGAGGTCGCGGATTTTAACCCCGGCTCGTACTATCGAACCTACTGAATTTTGGTGTGTATCATAAGCTCATTTTGCCAAACTATCTTAATGTAAGTAGATCGAAATACGCTTGCAGATAGGGTTTCCTTGATGACGAACTTGTTATCATTTTATTAGACACTGAAATGTGTGTAGTGACATAATTTAGTTAGTAGATATTTAAAACGATCTAAATACATTATAAGCGATAGACATACGGTAGACCTTACAGGTTTGACAGATTCAAACGAATTATCTGCCAAGTGGGTCATGATTGTCATGAATCAGTTTGTTCGATTGTACCAAGAGTTTCTCGGAACTCATGTGTAAAATGTCACTTGATATCATGTCGCTTTTCGGTGAAGGAAAACATCGTGAGGAAACCGGGCTAATCCCAATAAGGCCTAGTTACCCTTCGGGTTGCAAGGTCAGATGGCAGTCGCTTTCTTTCTTGTGAAAGTAGTGCCTACGCAAGTTGTTAAAGTGGACCCCAGGTTCCCATGAGCCGTGGCAATTGCCGGGATAGCGCAAGGAGGGTGATGATTACAGATGTATCGTTTCGCGTCCAAGTATAGTATTACGCTAGTGTTATTGTTATCGTTGTGTTGTGGTTGCAGACTTCTTCCGCAAGCTGCTGCAGATCTCGCGCGAGGGCTTCCACGCCATGTTCAAGCGAACGTACGGCATGATCTACGAGCAGCACTCGTACGTCTTCGAGCAGCTCTTCGAACAACTAGAACGGTAACTCATACCATACCACACCATGCTTGCATACTTCAGCCTTGAGGCTGACATGTTCACCCAGAGTGTCCAAAGCCTCGACAAAAATAAGATTTAAAAAAAAAACTTCAGCCTCATTACTTACTACTATTACGATAATATCTATTTTGAGTGTATCCTATCCTATCATGCAATAGGCATATTAAAGCGGACCTGTGTTGAAATTTTTCCAATATTTTAGTTTTGAAATGTCTGCTATAGTTTATAGTTCTAAAATTGTATATTCAAGTGTTTATTTATTTAGTTGTTTTAGTTTTTTAGTAGTAGTTTATTTATTTAGTAGTAGGGTATGATCGTTAGAAAGAGCTCATACAACACGTCAAAACCATTTTTTTTTTCTTTGTGGAAAAAATGTTTTTTGATGGAATATGTAAATAATACCGTTCCCCCTTATCTCCGAAGTTTACCAAAGAAAATCTATGATACTTTCACCAAACATGGCTATTATAATAAATATTACAGTAGAAATAAAATCGTATAGGTGAAAAACTTAAGAAAGTCACCTGTTGTATGTGTGAGTGACGTGTTCGAATAGAGAACACATATTTAAAATTAGTAACACAAACAAAACAAACGCCTATTCGAACACGTCACTCACACATACAACAGGTGACTTTCTTAAGTTTTTCACCTATACACGTGTCTTGAAAACTTTTTTTAATTCGTAAAAAACTATCAGATTTACATTTTCAATTTAACCACCCTTGCGGGTGTTTATAATGATAATGAGCTGTACATAATGAAGGGCATTACAACACTAGTGCGGGTATATGAAACGAGCCTAAGGCGAGTTTCATAATAGCATCACACGAGTGCTGTAATGCTTAATTATGAATATTTAGTTGCATACACTACTTTATATACCCAAATATCATAAGTTTGCTATAATGGGTTCAGGAACCATAGCGAAATCACAATGGCGGCGTTCCCAATATCTGACCGTCCCTATTCTTGTATCACTCGACGTCAAAATGTCGCGATTTATAGTAAAAAACATACTGAATTGGAGTTTCGTATCTATATCATTGTTAACGACTTTTTTACTGATGCAAGGATGATTTGTATGTTGTCAGGTACTACACTCTCGGCGATACCAACTTCGAGCACATGATGGATCACTTCTTTGGCATACTTTATCAGAAGATGTTCAGCGTGCTCAACGCTCAATATAGTTTCGATGAAAAGTAAGTGCTAAGTATATTTTATACATTTTAATATATGAACCCTCCAATCGGTTATTCATTCAAAACACGTTGCGTTTGGGCTTCAATTTGAATGTAGCTAAACAAGTTATAAAAATGTCATTAGGTACAAGCCGCTTAAAGGAAAATCAAATAACTCTTATTTAGAACAAAGAAGAGATAAAAAATATCTTGTGACTCAGATTCATTGGGCATCCAGTCATTTAACCCTGTTTTTAAATAAAGGAATCAATATTATTTATATCCCGTATAAGTAATAAACCACAATGACTAACTTGATTGCCGTAACCCCCGCTTTCCATGTAATATTTACCTCCTACGTAGATACAAAGTACATTTTTTTAATGAAAAGGTAACTCCTATTATATTAAGGTATAAGCTTCTTCGTACAATATTTTACCATGCTTGAACCCGGACTTTTAAAAACCTCGATGATATTTACCCGAGTAATGTTGCCAGTTACTAAGCCAAGTTACCACAGTATACACACATAAAAAATCATCCCAAAAATTGATCAATCATCACATAAGCAAAACTACACTAAACGGTTTCCAGTGTAGTATTAATATTGAATTGGTATACTGCAGGTACTTGAAATGCGTGAACGAGCACATGCGCGAGATCCAGCCGTTCGAGGACGTGCCGCACAAGCTGTCGGTGCAGCTGCGGCGCGCCTTCGTGGCCACGCGCACCTTCCACAAGGCGCTGCGCGCCGGCGCCGACGTCGTGCGCAACATGATGCAGGTAACACTCACTCACTCTCACTCCGGCCGGCACAACCTTCCGCCAATGCCGATGCCGCCTTTCCTAATCTCCCTTCCCTCTTGCCTTTGTTCCAGCCATGAAAGGCTCAAACTATTCCGCTAATACTTCTTGTTTTGTGTTTATTCTTGTCATATCAGGAGAAGATTATAGAAAACCTCTTACATACTTTGCATTTGCGAAAATCGAATGTCATTCATAAATATTTACATGTGTATTTCGTTCGATAACAAATTGCTAGCTTTGCCTAAAGTTTCATTAAACAGACCGATCTTGACATTAATTAGCATTAGCAGGACAGAATGAAGCATATCATATTGTTGTTTTCTATTTGTTAACTTATTACCGTCGTAGTGAAGAAATAGAATATTAAACTGATAATAAGATAAAAATACTAAATGTGTGTACATATATTGGAACATCCCTATTTGTTTTTAGACATACTATTTACTGCCAGCTAAGCGAATTACACCAGCACTTGCGAAATAATCTGCACGTGAACTTTGGATAGTGGTAAAGGATATCCTAATCCTGCAGTATATAATAATTTATAGTATACATCAGTATCATTATTGTCATACACTAAAATAATTAGTCTATCCTTTTTGTATTTATAACTCATTGAAGTTATTACTTAATTACCATTTATATTGTCCCTGTTACTGTATTTCGTAGGCTTAATTGACTGCATTTATACTTTTTCTGCATATTATATGTAGGTACAACTCGTACAAGATTATCGGTAAAAATGTCACGCTGCCGGTTAGGTTGCGCGAAAAATCTATTTCTACCGCTCAGTATCAACTTTCTTAATTATTGAACAATACCTATTTGTAAAATTTTCGGCACTGTTTGTCTTTTCTGTATTCCATCTATTGTATCTTTTGATGTAATGACTGTTCGTTGCCATAATAATAGTCACATTACATTTAGAGTACATTGTCTGAAAGGGCCTCTGTTCTGTTGGCTTCGGCCCCCATACCACACATGCCTCCCAAATGAGTACTAAAAAGGACAAATAATAAAATAAATAAAATAATCTATATATTTATTATATATAATATAATACTTTAAACGAGCAATTATTGTATTTTGATTTATATGTATACACGGCGACCTAGGAAACAGATGTTATGATTTTGCTGAAATTGATTAAGTATGTGGGGGGTTTCGAGGGTGAAAAATCGATCTCGGTAGTCATACGTCCCGGATAACGCGAATTTGCGAGTTGTGATAATTTTCGCGATTCCGAGCGAAGCCGGCTCGCCTAGGTGCTAATTAATAATGCTTAAAGCGAATATTGACAGTGTTTGTTGGTGAAGCTCGCAACGTGAGCGCGCTGTGCGGCTCCTCCGCTAGTGCGTCCGCGTGCGAACTGATGGTCGTTATTAATAGACGCGCGCCGCCGGCGCCGAGCCACGACCTACCAACTCATTGTACATGTACCTACCTACTCACATTTTTCATCTTTTGTTATGTTTTCATCAAACATTGCACTTAGACATTTTTTTTTTATTTTACTATTATTTTTAATATAGGTATATATATATTTTCCTGTTAAAAACAAAAGGCACTAATTAAGTAAGCGAGAAGCTTCCAGCAGGCATAAGTAGCTTCTGTAACCACTACTTGTTTGTATGTAGAATAATTCGAGCAAGATGGAAAATCAGAATTCAGTCGAAATGATGTATTCCTGAAATAGGTTTTACTGTGAAACAGTTGTACATTTTTTTATGTAGTAGGTTAAACAGCAACTACCTATTTCGTATACTTACAAATAATAGTACAAATAACTTACGAGAAGTAACTTAGTAAAAGATGACGCACCCCTCTTGTTCGACCATTATGTATAGATTAGCGTGATTCATTTAGTATGCTAAGCGAAGTTCTCAACATTGAATAAGTTATTGTGCACCTTTAGCGGCATATTTATCGTAACCAATGCCGACCTTAATTATCAATTCTTAACGCACAAAATATTTTATAACAACCGGCTCAACATTTAAATGTGTAATTTAAGCAAATCGATATCGAAGACGTTAAGATGACCTCTGCGAGCTGACATCAGCCCGGGCGTGAGTCACAGTTTCAGCGCTCGTTTGGCGAGCGTTGCCCCGTCCCGCGTGTGTCACGGCGCGCGGGCCGCGCGCCTCCTGCGTCCGCGCTCCACTTGTGCCATTGTTTCTGTTCCCGCCCGCCGTCCCGTGACCCGTCCCTTGCCGAACCCGGCAACGTCTCAAGTCTTGCCTATAATCTAATACAAGCGTTTCCAAACACTATTTGCATTGCACTTAGATGTCACCAAGGTCTACCAATAGGGTCATGTGATGAGAATATTAAATGTGTTTCCGATCGGAGCTATGTTGTACTTATTAATATTATAATTATCATACCTTAAGTCGTACCTACATCTGACTCTGAAGTTATACAGATTTGCGTCATGCCCGAGGCGTAACGACAATTTTCGACGATTATAGGACCTATACCTATTTTAATGGACCTAATTAGAAGTTTTAAGAGGAATGACAAAGCGTGATTCCAACGCGAGATGTGCTGCACCAGCTGCTTCTGCATTCATAACATTTTTTTACGTTTTATTTTACTGTTGTACGAGGTTAATGCGAATGTGTGTCAAATGGCGATCCACCTCTACTTCTTATGGCGCTTCCACTGAGGGGACTTAAATGGAGGGTTCGATTTTATTATAACTCAACTACTTTTTTATGCGGTTACTGCGAATTGCGAATTTTGTGGGACATCAGTTGATTTTGATATTTCGGTTAGTATAATGTTGATGGTAGAATTAAACCCTGAATATGAATCCTATTGTGAACGGGACGACACACTGTAAATATGTAAAAGTATAACTCTTGCTAAATTATATGATTCAAAATGTGAATACGCACAGCTATTCATAGCGTTGCGCACGCGGCCTCGTTGGAAGGCGCATTCGGATACGGATAGGGTTTAAATGCGTGTGAGGTGTGTTGTGAGAGCGATGTGATGCAGTGTGGTGGTGTGCGGCAGGTGGGCGTGGGCGAGGAGTGCGCGGCGGCGTGGGCGCGGCTGCGCTGGTGCGGCGCGTGCGGCGCGGGTGCGGCGCCCGCCTGCAGCCGCTACTGCCACAACGTGCTGCGCGGCTGCCTGCCCGCGCACGCCGACCTCGCCGACAACTGGGACGCCTACGTCGGTACGTATCCACCAACATTACTATTTCTTCACTTGACTTGTTTTACACTTCTGGCCGTTGACTTTTACTCTCCTGCCTCCAATGCCCCGCAACTCTCAAGTATGTTTTTCGCTTGTTCGAGTGTCAACCAACAACTTTATCCCCTTGTATAGTTGCCATCAGTTGCATCGGAGGTGTCGAATGCGAAGCTATAGACGCGTGTCTGTAATAATTGCGTCTTTAATAAGCACTGAGCACCTTCACCGCTCTTGTACATTATATCTGATGGCGACTTTTCTTTTTTCAGACGCCGTGGAAAAGGTAGCCGATCGACTTCTCGGTCCATTTAATATCGCCATGGTCGTGGAACCGATCGACATAAAGATATCAGAGGCCATAATGAGTTTTCAAGAGCACAACCAAGAGATCTCCCAGAAGATCTTCGCCGGGTGCGGCAAGCCGGTGCTGGGCGGCGGTGGCGGCGGCGGCGGCGGCGGCGCCTTCTTCGCGCCCGAGCGCAGCCGCCGCTCGCCGCGCGCGCCGCCGCCGCCCGCGCCGCCCGCGCCGCGCCGCCTCGTCGCTAATGACGTAGACGATTTCGAAATCGAAGCCTCCTTCGAGAGTCTACTCAACGACGATCCTTCCCTCCTCAGCCTGAGGACACCAGAAGGAATCAAAAAGATAACTGACGAGATGGCCGAACATGCCAAGTCGAGAGAGCGATTCTTGCAGTATATGAGGGGAAATATTAATTTAGAAGCGTACGAAGAACACGAGAGACGGAAACGAGACGCGGAACCCGAGCCCGCCGGAGGAGCTGAAATCGACTTCAGGTCGTACGAGTTTGCCGGCAAGCGGGGCTCCAAGAAGAAGAAGCCCGCCGCCAAGGCGGAAGACGGCCACGGTGAGTGCGACTCACGGTTTATGCGCCCAGGGCTATCGCCCTTAGTCCTGTTTCACATTATCCGATCCGATATCGGAAGGGTCACAATGGAAAAAAATTCAAGGTGGCGCCTGTAATGTATGGGATATCGGTCTTACATCCGGTATCGGATGATCTTCGGTAGTATAGTGGTAAGTATCCCCGCCTGTCACGCGGGAGACCTGGGTTCGATTCCCCGCCGGATCGGATAATGTGAAAACGCACTTAGTATTCATTAAAACACGACTAGAGCTGCCTGCAGGCTCAGTAAATAATATAGAATAGTATGGAACGAAATGTCTGTCGGTTCAGGGTCGGAGTGGGCAGGGCCGGCGCTGGAGAAGCTGGTGCGCGAGACGCGGCTGCGCGTGCGCGCCACGCACCACTACTGGAGCCACCTGCCCGCGCTGCTGTGCAGCCCCGCCAGCGTCACCAGCGCGCCCTGCTTCAACGGCACGCACACCGCCAGGTACCCAACCCTCTTCTCACATTTCAAGGATAGGTTTGACATTCATATATTTGACAGCTGCCGACTGTTAAGTACATACAATGAGAATATAATATAGTGATAGGCTTATTGACAAAGTTAATTCTGTTAATTCTGTAGTACAGCTCATTTACCGCCATCTTTCAGCATGGGATTAAAACTTTAGAAAAGTTTAATATTTATATTTCTTATCTGAGTAAATATCAACCAAAAGTGTGGCGCCATTTAAACGAGTATACGAAGTACATTTTTTACTTAGCCTTTATGTGTCAATGAACTAATACACATCGCTCCCAAATTGGTTGCGGAAAGCTGTAGCACGCAGTTTGCGACTGACTAATAGTACATTGTGCAACAAGGGGAGGAACTTGAATACTACTAACGAGAGTAAGTTAAATCGCGACGGCTTGCCGGAGCGATTTAAAGACTCGAGTTTGTAATATTCATACTCCCCGAGTTAACACAATGTTTTTCATCACACTCGCAATATAAAAATATGTAAAAAGATAAAAAAAAGTTAATTTCATAACTCCCTTGGGAGAACGATTTTTCTATAACTCACGCTCCGCCTGCGTGCAAAATCACATTTAGTGTGCGAGTGTGATGAAAAAGTACAATAATAACGCGTATGCTTCTTCATAAATGCTCCTCGACAACAGCGTCGTGTCGTTATCTCTCGTTAATATGTTTACCCCCTTATTCATAAACGTACTCTAAAGTTATCAAGCCGATAAAGTTCGTTTGTCCTTTTCTATCACACTAAGACGTCGGAAAAGGACAAACGAACTTTATCGGCTTGAGTACGTTTATGAATAAGGGGGTAAATTTAATGTATACTTTGACAATTAGCCGCTATTATTCCCAATCGAGGTAGACACAGCACATGAAACTACATACTCAAGTATACAATAAGTACACAATCAAGTTTGCAATAAGTTTTTATTATACTCCATTATCTTTGCGGTGTTGAGAAGAAGTATAAAATAATGGTGAAATGTGATTTTGTTTGTCAGCTACACGTTGAGTTCGGCGGGCGAGGGCAGCGAGGCGCTGGCCGCCAACCCGGAGGTGCGCGGCGCGGCGCGCGCGGCGCCCGCCGTGGCGCGCGCGCAGCTCGACGCGCTGCCCGCGCTCACCGCGCGCCTCAAGGACGCCTACAACGGCGTCGAGGTGCAGTGGAAGGACGACAGTATGTCACACTATCTATCTTATCTTGTCCTCAATCCTACACTTGCCGTTATTTCTAAGGTGCAATATTCTGATATCGTCAAACAAATGACGCCCAATGTCCGATGTCTGCTTGGGTGCCGCAATGTTTTACGATAGTACAACCTATTGTCCTGGGAGCTGTAAGTTCACATTTTTGACACATGACAGCGTCCACAAAACGTAAACTAACGCGACCTAATGAAATTTTAAATAAAATCCTGTAATAGTATTTAAAAAAATCAAGTACTTAAAAACAATATATCGCTTACTTTAAACATAATCTAACACATTTTTGCGGTTCTTCGTTAATGAGTATTTTACGATATTCATTTATCAAGCAGGATTTACTTATTATGTCATTTATCATTCAATTTTATTTTTAAACTAGTGCTGTGACAGAGTCTGTCATTTCGATTCAAATTACATTTCAATAAGTTGTAGTAGTAGTAGTAGTAGAAATCGTATATTTGTTTAAGCACCTCCTTGTACATAGGGCCTAATAGATTAAACCAATTCGTAAATAATCGCTAGATTTGGCAAACGATACGTCTTAGCCACATCGCAACATACTTCAAAACAAATGTGTCAAAAATGTGAAGTCCCAGCTCAGGCACAATAATGATGTAAGGCACGCTCCTAGGTGAACCGGGCTCCTAGGTGAATGCGGCAGTATTAAGGTTGTGCGTGTTGTCAGGTGACTCGCTGGCGGCGGCGGAGTCGCAGCTGCACGCGCTGGCGGAGCCGGGCTCGGGCTCGGGCTCCGGCGACGACGCGGACGACGAGGACGCGCGCGACCGCCTGCCCGACGACGACGAGGACCGCGACCGCGACCCGCTCACTGACTATCCTGAAGGTTATTTCACTTACCTATACCACCCGACCCGACCAAACAACTAATTAGATTACAACTTTCGACTGTTACCAACTGACTATTTCCTTTTTTGAATTAGCCGGAATAAGTAAACAAAGGTGTAACCGGTGCTATAAAAAATTTGCACCATTCGAGGTATTAAAATTCCCGAAATCTTACAAGTTTATTAAAAATCTTTACATATTCCATTACACAAATAATGACTCTGTTTAAACGAAAATAAAATTCAACTCAAAACGTTTTGGTATATTTATTGAAATTAAAAAGCCGTTTTTGTCGGATAGTTTGTTTATTGCACTGGTATCACCACAGATGTCATATATACCATAGATCAAGCAAACGTATCTACTTAGCGTGTCAAATGAACTCAGTGAAATCCACTGAGTTGTCCGTCTTTAATCGCAGCTTGCAGCTTTCGGGCGTCAATTTTTGTAAGTTGAAGTCAATCAAAACATAAAAAATGCCTCGTTACGTGATATTCAATTGCAACAACACAAAAATTATGAACAATCAAGAGCCTGAGACATATTTAAAATTACAGGCAAGAAACAACTTCAGTACAAAATTTGACACGCTCGGCCCCTATACAAATAGATGAACTTGTTTCTTCTATCTAAATATAGTTCTGTGGGTATCACTGTGGAAATGTACCTGGGCGACCAAGTAGCGGGCCGCGAATCATTATTTTTTAGCAACTTTCGAGACTAGGTGGTAGTGAATTTTAATGGCTAATTAAAACCGTCTTGAAATACGATGGTGCATAATAAGGTGGTTATAAATTTAACACTTTCGCTACCAAGAACCCGACTTACCGCTCGTAGAAGCGTAATGGGTTTTTGTAGCGAAAATTAGCCCGGTTTAGAAAGTGTTAATTATTGGTTTTGTAATTATCTGATATTACAAAACTTCGTCAATTTTGGACCGATTTTTATTTTGACTTGCATGTCATGGGATCATAACAAAATATAACAGTCATCGTGTTCGATCGATTCACGATTTTAAGTGTGTAATAGAGTGATCGTTAATAACTGGTTAAAAGTTATTGGCCCTTACTTTAAGAACCCCTGACTTGAGCTGCATGTATTACTTTGATAGTGACAGCAGTTTGTTTACGTTTATTCCGTTCAATTCGTAATGGGAATATAGGGTTGTTGTGTAAACCACTAAATCTAGTTTTCGTCCATACACGGATTAGCAATAGTACATTACATCAGAGGCCGGGAAAATGAGCCTCGTATCCCTATCCGATATACCCACTTGGCCGGAAATCCGTTTTCACGCCGAGGCATGTATAGTGCTTTTCTCAAACATACAATGAAATAAAAAAAATGCTCTAAAGGACAATATTTTATAAAAAAAAGTTACTTTGCAGGCCTAGGCCTAAAAAATTATATGAAATCCCTTTACAGTCCTCTCGAGTTGTTGCGCCCAAAAAGCGATACTTCTCAGCCCATTTTAAGGAACGTAATAGTACATTACATCAGGTGCCGGGAAAATGAGGATTTCCGGCCAAGTGGGTATACGGATAGGGATACGAGGCCGGGAATCCGTTTTCACGCCGAGGCATGTATAGTGCTTTTCTCAAACATACAATAAAATAAAAAATAAAATGCTCTAAAGAACAATATTTTATTTATTAAGTGACAAAATACAAATATACACTCAAACGTCAAGTGTGACAAGTATCCAGGTCACACAAAAATTAAAAAAAAGTGACATGACAGTACTGACAGCTTACTTAAAAAAGTTACTTTGCAGGCCTAGGCCTAAAAAATAATATGAAATCCCTTTACAGTCCTCTCGAATTGTTGCGCCCAAAAAGCGATACTTCCCAGCCCATTTTAAGGAACGTAAAGACAATTTTTCATTGCATGTTTGAGAAAAGACAATATTTTATTGCATGTTTGAGAAAAAGTTATATTTTGTATAAATATTTTGAATATGAATATGAATAAATGCTTAATTTTTAGTTAAATATTGATATACATATATGATGGTTTGTTATTATGTATTCGGTAATAGTGTAATGTTTGTGTGCAGGGTCGGGCGATAGCGGGCGCAGGGACGACGAGGACTCGCTGGAGACGGAGGTGGAGCCGGCGGTGGGCACGGCGCGGCCGCCGCCGGGCGCGGCCGGCCCGCCCGCGCCCGCGCCCGGCGTCGTGGACAGCCCCGCCTCCAACAACGTGCAGGTGCGCGGGCAGGTGGGCGCCGCGCCGCCGCCGCCCGAGCCGCCCGCGCCGCCCGCCGCCGGCGCCGCCGCCGCCGCGCCGCGTCCCTCGCTGCAGAAGGCACTCTTCACCTACGCGCTGCCGGTCGTCTGCGCGTGGTTCGGCACCATCATCACCGACTTGATATAACCGCACCCCTCGTTACTCCGGTGCTGGAACTCTTTACTCCATCGATTGTGCGAGCGACCGTAGCGGACGTGTGCGGCGCGCTGGCGAGCTTATTCTGCCGGTGGCGTCTGACATCGAAAGTGTCGTATGAATATTTTACACGTGACGTTTCGGATAAACTGAAGAGAATGAATTGGATAGTAGTATCCTAGTCAGTAAAAGCGGAAGTCGAATGGCGTGTGAGCGCTGCTGTGATAAAAAGTGGACGGTTTATGCCTACTACTATAGGAAAAGTGTCCGAGCATGAACTTCCTAGAAAATTTGTAACACGATATACGACCACTGTGAAACGTAGTGGACTTTATTTATTATTTTATATAAAATTATTAGTCTTGGTTTTTATTACTATCGATTTTTAAATGACGCATGTACAGTAGAGGTGGATTTCATTTGGCCCTAAATAAATCCATTTATGTGGCTAAATTTATATTACTGCCAGTTTGCTACTGCCGAGCACATTGTATTATTGTGCATGGAGTGTAAAATTGAACTTAGCTAGTGAATGTAATATGTCTATTGTTATGCGTCAGATCAATGTATGTATACTATTTTGTGAGTCTGTGTGGAATGCTAATAATTAAACGTGGATGTTTATGTGTATTATTCATATGGAATATCTATACATATTTTATGTATACATACTTATTATTAGCCGTTACTTTTTATTATAAGAGCATATCCACATAATGACTCTTTTACGTTAAAAATGACTTAAGGAACATGTACATATAACTTAGACGTAATATTAAAATTAATTTAAGAGACTGATTCGCTTTCGTTTATTTTATATAAATATAATAGCTAAGTTTATTTGATCATACGCGACGGTTGAGCAAAAAAATATTGTGATGTTACATATATCGCTTTTATATCTTTTTTTACAGTTTTTTTTCTATTATCATTTATCGTAGATGAATTCGATGCACACCACACGCTGCAGTGCCGATGTCTGTAACGCGTGTGTGTGTGAGTGTGTGTGTGTGTGTGTTTGGCGTCCGCGCCGACCATGTGCGTGGTGCGAGACCGAGCTTGCGCTGTGAAGTGCACTATTATAGTCTCGTAATGGCGAACGCTATTGTGTACTATAATAGTACACAATAGCGTTCGAGCACTCGCTGGAGCGTCCACAACGAGCTCGAGTCACAAGTTGAAGTCTAACATGTTAACATACTATTATGTCCATGCTTTATTAACGCCAAGCTTTGCCATATACTAAAATCAATAGGTAACGCACAATCAGAAATAATGTGTAAGCTAATTTTATTGTTTGTTTTATAGCTTTCTTTTCATCTCATAAATGTAAGATTAAATGTAAATTTAAATATGACCCCCGTACCATGCACTCTTGACCCAATTGTCGGTACAGTCTGAGCCTGATGCCAGCCGTGAAGTAATCATAACGGAACGGAATCGTTCAAGTATTTAATTAAAATATTTCCCTTCCGTTCAAGGACAACTCGACTCGCCAAGTGACGCGATCCACTGTGCATGAATAACATGTGTGTCTGCCAATTCATGCAATTGGTATGTTATACATTTATTTCTTTTATAAATATATAAAACATCCATCTTATACATCTCGATTAAAACAAAATCCAACAAAACATAGATAGCGAGTTGCACGAGTACGCGGGCTATGTTTATCGCCAGCTGAAGCGCGATATGTGCGAGCTACGGGACCAAATTCATAGTATATTATATGCCCGATTTGTGTGCCATTGTGCTTATTGTATATTCTTTATTATTTACGAAACTTTAGTTGTTCCAAAGGAATTGTTGCACAGAAATTGATTAAGGTCTCACTTTTATATTATATGTCTCGAGCTAGCAGCTAACGAAGCGCAGCTGTATACTAACGCCAATTATTTTTGCGGCCTCACTTTGGGGGCGTTGTAGTCTTTGGTTATAAAGTACCAAGCCGCTATATACTTACTTCTAAATATACATTACATTTTTATACAGGATTCAAATGTACGGTGTTTTACAAGAATGTTGATGTGGTTTTCAGAACAAGATGGGTAGCGCAATGCACGCACATTTATTTTATAACAGTCGAAAAAACCATGAATCCAAAGAACTACATCCTATGAACGAACTTGAATAAAATAAAATTAGTTTCAAAACTCTTAAATGATTCTGCTAGTATACGTCAAGTTTACTTTGTCAGTTGCAATAGGTTTCTAAGGACCAAATAACTTTATCTTATTCCGAAAATCACTAAATTCTGCGGTTTGGCGGTTACTAAAGGAGGTCAGATTTACAAGTCAGTAAATTGAAGACTAATAATAATTTAAAACAATTTTTAGCGCTGTATAGACTAAATGTAAATATCGTATTTAATGTTATATGAAATCATGTAATTTAACTACTTTGTGAAAACTGAATGTGGCTAAGTAGAAGTTTTTATACAGTTAACGAAACAGGGTACCGAGTTGATTCATTAAAGCTACAGTCATAGTGCAGGAGTAAATATTGCCACGGCCTAACAACACGCAGCTGCACCGCACCGCACCGCACTCCGGCGCGCATCACTATTCATTGATAGCGACAGCTATGCTACTATCTATCATCGCCACGCGACCAGGTAGCGCCTTGTCAAATATAATTTATGCCATGTTGTTATATTTTCGGCACTTTCAATAAGTTTAAAGAGAAAATTTATAATTACAGAAAATTACTATATGCTCGAAGGCGACTTATGTTATAACATAACATTATTAGTATTATTTATTACTGCTTTTTTCGAAAAGGCGTCACATACGTTCGTAACACTAAGAAAAGTTGCCAGTGAAAGCTTTAAAAATCTAAAAAAAATCATAGCATAGCCTGTGTGTTCTGTTAGGCTGCGGCATTCAAACATTATAAATATACTATTAAAAAATGTCATGCATGTTAACTATATGTATTTATACAATAGTGGAAACTGCTCATACTAGTACCTAACATTAATATGGCCCAGTGACGTGAAATATCTACAATTTGTATCGCCAGAAACACCAGCCGGTTTGAATGCCAATGGGGAGTCTAGTCAAACAGTGTAATGGCATTGGAACTGATAGCATGATGTCGGGCAGTTTCCGCGAGCATCGAGCGCGCCCAACACCGGGGCGTTCATTGTAAATTGTAAGTAGTTAAAATGTTATCACAGTCGGTATTGCAAAGGTGTTTTGGAAATATATATAGTAGATATTCAATTTAAGATCAGAAATAAACATAACATGTGAAGTTGGTTGTTTTATTTACTATGTGTCCAATGCCATTCTCTAATAGTGTAAGGGAAGTAATTAAATGATCAACCGTTTTTAAAAGTGATCTGAAAAAAATCTGCCAGTTAATCATTAGGGCAGCATACAAATAGGGATTGCAATCCGGTCCGGCGGATCCGGTAATCCGGCCGGATCCGGAGCTTTTGTCATGCTACCGGATCCGGTGAAACTCGCCAGATCCGGTAATGTAATTTGATATGTTAAAATAGTACAAAAAAGTAAAATTTACGCTAACATGTGAACGTAACTCTACAGGGGATTGCAATCCGATCTGATTTCCAATCAAAAAATAATTTAATACGTTTAATTGTTTGCTTGGATGCCAAATGTGGAATAGTGGATAGTGACAAAGGGCCACACGAAAAAAGATCCGAAAGTTAAGGCTTTGCTTAATTTGTCTATTATACTACTCTTTGGCCCGCACTGACCTTACTTGAATCTTTATTTGGTAAAAAGGTAGAAATTGCGTTTTTGTTTTAAATAATATCTAAGTATAACATATAAATTACCTCATCTAGGTGATGTGAGAAGCCCTCCCCGTAAATATCTCATTTTGCTCCCTTGTTACGCTCCGCGCACACGGATGCAACAGTTGCAAGGCAACATTTTTTGTCTTTGTCGTGCGTCTAAGGAGTGACGACAGAGACAAAAAATGTCGCCGTGCAACTGTTGCATCCGTGTGCGCGGGCCCTTAGGTACCGGCCACACCAGAGCGTCGCGTGTCTCGGGGCGCGCAACGGACGTCTCCGCCACGCCGCCTGAATGTAATTTAACGAGGTGGCGGCGGCGCGGTGGCGGCGTCGCTTGAGGCGCGTCTTACGTCTTTCCTATACAAAATGTACTGAGGAGACGTTTTTTAAATTACACTGAAGCGGCGCGGCGCAGGCAACTCAAGCGACGCGCCGCTAGCAGACACAACTCGAGCGTCGCACAGGTGGCGCGCCGCTTGATATATAGGATGTATTATTTTATCAGCAACAAAAATATGTGATGATATTGAATTAAGGCAAAACAGGACATATAAACGCTCTCCATTATTTCCTCCCTGGTTTATGAAGCTAGAACAATGATTTTTTAACACATACATACGAGTATGTACTTATTATTATTATCAATATCTGTGTCGCACCGTTTTGCTTTTTTGGCATGTTTGTTTTTACCAAAGCAAAAACGACGGGGTGGTATAAGTTTGACGTGTCTGTCTGTCTGTATGTCTGTGTGTGTGTGTCTGTCTATGGCGTCGTAGCTACCAAACGGATGAACCGATTTAGACTTAGTTTTTTTTTGTTTGAAAGCTGAATTAGTCGGGAGTGTGCTTAGCCATGTTTCGTGGTAATCGGTCCACTGTGTCGGGGTTTTTTTCTATTTTTTTATGTTGTGGTTAGGTTATCAAAGAAACAAGTTGAGCCTTTCAGTTGGTCAAAACGGCTAAATTTAATTTTGTCACAAAGAAAGACGTGGTATTCAAAACTGAGAACAATTATTAGCCAAACTATCGAAACGGTCCGACACAGATTATTTCATCATTATCCTGATGGGTTAAGTTTTTGAGATGGAAACAATCGGGAGCGAAATCTCGATTTTTGTATTTTTCATTAAGTACGCAGGATTTCTCGCTGAGCAGCAATTGTCCTTATCGCATCAAATTTAGGGGCGGGGTTTTAGTGTCGAAATTCGTACACTGAAATAAAGTGATACTATAAATATACTCGACATTCAATGTCGATAATCTAGTGAAGTCAGAAGTTATTGATATAACAGAATTTTGCATAAAATAGGCTCACCCTTTGATGTTGAAAATGCCGCCATTCTATTGGCTTCGTGCGAAGTGCATGGAGGGGGTAAGCAAAGCGATCGCAGTGCTTGCGGTGGTCAAAATCGACACTGATTGTGGTTGTCATCTATCAAAACTCATAAAATATAATACAATGTTTGATATGGGGTTTCAATGTTGTTTCGTGGTTAATTGTAAAAATAATGGCATAAATAGTCGTTGCACGTTCTATGCGTTTCTTAGAGCACACTGGAAATTGAATCAAAGAACTAAATGGATAGCTACGGTGAAAAGAAAACGTAAGTGACATGTCAAAACAAAACCTGATAATAAATTATATTTAAGCTTTCTTTACCTAATATTGTTCAATACGCTGTTAGTATTTTTCCTACCGTAAAAGATTATGCTTAAAGATTCAGGCCTAGCCTGGGAATAGGCCCGTGTCGGATATTTCTGCGGCCGCGGACATGACTACGTACTTACGTTTAGATTTGTTTTATATGGCATTAATGGGACGGAGGTTTAGCAAATACCATATCACTAGCTCGAAGAACTTGTACCATTACTCCTATGTTCTTCAAGATTCCTTATATGCCCTGCCGGCGTATCATGCTTCCAATTTTATCACTTATCCACGTGGATAAAGTATACGTCACGCTTTGGCAAGTATGTCTGTGTGAGAGTGACAGATGTCTTATCCACGTGGATAAGTGATAAAATTGGAAGCATGATACGCCGGCTGCCAGCACCAATTTATTGACTCTTTCTGTAGTCTGGGGTTGGAAGTTTATACCGTGAGTAATGCTTTGGAAACTGATTTTTGGTATTATATCCATGTCTTTATAATCTATCTACCTAAATTACACTTGAAATAGTAGCTCTTGTTATTCGATTTATTTAAAATTAACGAAAAATCGTTAAAATATAGTGTTTGTTTACATGTCATTTTTTGACATTTTCCACTTTAAATTCACATGGTAGTGGGCGTAATTGTCGTGCACGTAGCCAATAAAACAAACAGACCGCACACGAGCAGCCGACATTGAATTCTATTGCACGGCGCGAAGGTCGAAAGCCGCGCCCGCACCTGGGCGTAGGTAGCGAGAGCGGGTGCACGTGCGCTTACCTTTGAAATCGCCGACACGCAGGTGTCGCCATTCGTTCTCTCTTTTCATTTATATTTCTGTTTCAATCGGTTAGCCGTTTGCCGGCCGGCAATAAAGGTTGTTTTTTTAACCGACTTCAAAAAAAGGAGGTTCTCAATTCGATTGAATGTTTTTTAGGGTTCCGTAGTCAACTAGGAATCCTTATAGTTTCCCTCTGTCTGTCTGTCTGTCCGTCCGTCCGTCCGTCCGTCCGTCCGTCCGTCCGTCCGCGGATAATCTCAGTAACCGTAAGCACTAGAAAGCTGAAATTTGGTACCAAGATGTATATCAATCACGCCAACAAAGTGCAAAAATAAAAAATGGAAAAAAATGTTTTATTAGGGTACCCCCCCTACATGTAAAGTGGGGGCTGATTTTTTTTTCATTCCAACCCCAACGTATGATATATTGTTGGATAGGTATTTAAAAATGAATAAGGGTTTACTTTTACTAAGATCGTTTTTTGATCATATTAATATTTTCGGAAATAATCGCTCCTAAAGGAAAAAAAAGTGCGTCCCCCCCCCAAAAATATGAAAAAAAATCATAAAAGTAGAACTTTATAAAGACTTTCTAGGAGAGATGGTCCCATTGGCACCAAGTCGGGGTCTGATGATGGGATCTTGGAGAAATCGAGGGAGCTCTTCAAATGTTATAGGCACATGTAATGTTTTTAGTGTATTTTTCATAGGTACACCAGTATTTACGATTGATGGTAATAATTTTATTTGTGGCTGAGCTGATGATGGAAGGTCAACTCCTCAATGGTTAGGAGTTAAAGGATAATTCTTTCACTACTTTACGTATATAATATCAATAGGAACCACTAAAATCAATAAATAAATAAACTTTTTTTTAAATATAAAACCGCCTTCAAAAATAAGCGCGTTACAAAACACGGATAAACTAAAACGCAAAAAACAATAAACCTTTGAATTCAGATTTCTTATCGTATTGCAATAATCAAAACATCCAAATTATAAACAAATCAATTATTTTTGGAGTCGGGGCCAGCCTGGGTATGGTTGGGTGGGGCAAACAGGCATGAGGGATAAGAAATCTGAATTCAAAGGTTTATTATTTGCATTTTCATTTGACATTTTATAGACTGTACGAAAAAGATCCGGATATTCATGCAACTTTTCCATGGTTTCGAAATATCTGTAATGTTCGGATAATTTTCGCATAGGGTGAACCCAATATCTCCTGTGCCTCTGCATATTGAGAATTTGCAGCAAGGCAAACGCATCTTCATCATCGGACGAGGAAGACGTTTCCACAACGAAATCAGGCTATTATAATGACGCATCGCGCCGTGTTTTCACCTCTTGTGTGTAATTTAGATTGCGTCCGCGCCCCGTCCGCGCCTCGTCCTCGCCACGCCCGCGACACGCCACGACACGTCCGTTGTGTTTATTTTAGACGTAAGACGCGCCCCCAGGCGGCGCGGGCGCGCCACGCCGCCTGGGGCGCGTCTTACGTCCTTCCTATACAAAATGTACTGAGGAGACGTTTTTTAGGGTTCCGTAGTCAACTAGGAACCCTTATAGTTTCGCCATGTCTGTCTGTCTGTCCGTCCGTCCGTCCGTCCGTCCGTCCGTCCGTCCGCGGATAATCTCAGTAACCGTTAGCACTAGAAAGCTGAAATTTGGTACCAATATGTATATCAATCACGCTAACAAAGTGCAAAAATAAAAAATGGAAAAATATGTTTTATTAGGGTACCCCCCCTACATGTAAAGTGGGGGCTGATATTTTTTTTCGTTCCAACCCCAATGTGTGATATATTGTTGGATAGGTATTTAAAAATGAATAAGGGTTTACTAAGATCGTTTTTTGATAATATTAATATTTTCGGAAATAATCGCTCCTAAATGAAAAAAAAGTGCCCCCCCCCTCTAACTTTTGAACCATATGTTTAAAAAATATGAAAAAAATCACAAAAGTAGAACTTTATAAGTACTTTTAAGGAAAATTGTTTTGAACTTGATAGGTTCAGTAGTTTTTGAGAAAAATACGGAAAACTACGGAACCCTACACTGAGCGTGGTCCGACACGCTCTTGGCCGGTTTTGAATTACACTCAGGTGGCGTGGCGCGGACGTCCGTTGCGCGCCCCGAGACACGCGACGCTCTGATGTGGCCGGTCCCTTACACAATCTTCCATTGCGCGCGCGCATATGAGACTAATATATTTATAATGTTTTTTTGTGTATTCAATACTGACTGATGTGATGTCATGATGAGGTATTGTTATACTAATACTTACAGTTAAAATAGTACCTATTAGATAACAACAAATTACTTTGTACGAAGTCGATAACAGACGACCGGTCTGGCTCAGTCGGTAGTGACCCTGCCTGCTAAGCCGCGGTCCTGGGTTCGAATCCCGGTAAGGGCATTTATTTGTGTGATGAGCACAGATATTTGTTCCTGAGTCATGGATGTTTTCTATGTACCTATATAAGTATGTATTTATCTATTTAAGTATGTATATCGTCGCTTAGCACCCATAGTACAAGCTTTGCTTAGTTTGGGGCTAAGTTGATCTGTGTAAGGTGTCCCCAATATTTTATTTTTATATTTTTTTTATTTATAGTAATTTTGTCCAACCCTGCGTGACGTTGCGCAGTAGATACCGACCGCGTCGCCGCTGCCGAAGATTGAATACTGAGTCGTCCTTATACTGTGGTTTAGGTTGGTTGACGATAAGAGCGCCTCCCTAAGGGCTCGATTTTTATTGGACTCTATAAGTATGAGAACATGATAAACATCTTCCTTTGACCCACAGCTGTCGCAGTTAGGCCGAAAGTACACGTGAAGAAAAAGGACGGCATGTTGCCTATGATCATATTTCTATGGTAAACATATGATAGTGTACTATTGGCCTTAGGGGAATTGACTTATTTCATAAAATTGCTGATCGTGTCATTCACAATGACGCACGAATTTGTCAAATTTAATTTACCGCCACTCTTTTCGACCCTCCTCTTTTATTTTCCGCGCTTGTATCGTAATGTAGGTACTATTTCTCTAGAACTCAACTAGTGTCGATTTAAAACACTCCTTTCGGTCGTGTTTTCATTTATCGCCACTCGTTTTTAATTTCCTCTTTGCCACACTTGCATCGTAATGTACTATTAGATTCCGTGTCATAAAAAACAGCCTTCAGAAATCAAGAGAATTTTGTACAATGGCCGCCGCGCCAAGTTAACAAGTATGCAGTTCAGTACAGTAAAATACATGATATCACTACAAACTTTGTCCATGAATTTGGTTCTGAGAAAATAAGTAAGGTCTGGCGCCCATTTGTCGAAGCTACAAGTTACAATGTGGTAGTCAATGTCTACTTATGACAAGTTGGAACCTACATATTCCCACTTGCAGGCTAATGCAATTCTGTGCTCAACGAATAGACATAACTACTTAACAATAAATTGTTTATTTGATATTTTCAGAGGATTTATACTCTATATACATTGTGAAAACATAGTTGAATGTTAATCTTGGTCAGATTGTGTGTCGGAGTCGTCCTGGTCGGAGTCGCTGCCTGACTGCGTGTCGGAGTCGGAGCCGAGCCACTCGGGCAGCGGCGGCTGCGGCACCAGCGTCTTCCACTCGCTCAGCTTGTGCAGGTCTGGAACCAACACCAATGATAAACGTTGCTCAATCAGCTTTCTAATCTGACACACTCTAACATTCTGTCTAATATTTTGGTGGTAGGTAGGTAGGTAAATGGCAGTTTATCGTAGGAGAATTATAGAAAATTGAGATGTTTGCCCTGACTCCACGAGACAGGCCTAGTCTACGGTGATGGACAAAACCAAATAAAACTAAAACTTTATTTTGGAAATTAAACCATTTTTTGCAGTCTTCTTTTTGTGCGATGTTATTGAAGGTGACTGAACTGTATAAATCGTGTAATTCAGAATGACGCACGACTTTGCCAAATTTAACACACTCACACGCACACGTTCTCGTAAATAACATAACACGAATCTAGTAGAGACTATAAATAAATAAAAACAACTCACCTAAACTGTACATATCAGAGAGGTAGAATTGTTTTTCGTCCTTTTCCAGGATTCCGCCATAGACATAGAGAACGGAGCGCTGCACGGCCATCATGGCGGACATGCGCGGGCACGGCCCGGGCGCGACGCGGCGAGTCGGCGCGGCGTCGCCCGCGCCCGCCGCCGCCGCCGCCGCCGGCGCTGCGCCGCCCAGCTTCATGGTGAACACCTCGTCGGTTACAACTGTAAATAACTCATTTAATCAGAACTAGAACAGCCGAATAACTATTTTTTTGGATAACTATTAATTATGCCTGTCTGCCTGCGCCAGATTTTGCTTTCCTATACTAAAGCGCGCCCATTTTACACGGGTTACACCATTCTGAAATAATAAAAAAACTGCTTAAAATGGAGGCGCTCAGAACGCTACATCTTGCAGCCTTATTATTTGGAGTAATAAATAGAAAAAAACCCTCATATCTTTTTAACAAACTTTCATTTTCTCAAATGCAAGAGAGACCACCACATGCCTGATCTCCCCCGAAACAATTCGGCTAGCTTTCGTGGCAGCTTCCGGTATGCTGCCACAAAATGCTGGAATAATATTCCTCCGCCAGTAAGAAACGCTCCGTCATTTATTTCATTTAAAAAAAAAGTTAAAACTTCATCTGCTCAATCTAAACTTCTCACTCGTAGTCGTCTTCTTCTTCTTTGTCCTCGCCCTTATCCCGCTACACGGGGTCGGCTTTCTTCATCATGTCACGCCATTTGTGGCGGTCATATACGTCATTGCATTGTAATGATAGTGTTTTCATGTCCCTCTGGACAATCGTAAGCCATGTCGCTGGCGGTCTACCGCTTCCCCTTTTGCTTGTTCCTTTGAGTGTGTGTGTCTGTTTGTTTGTCCGTCAATTTTTTTTTGTTTGGTTTTTCAATTTTAAATTGAAATTTATTATTAACGGCAAATTTTACAGGACGTGAACGACGAATTGACGTGATTTTTTAACTGGAGATGACATAGGCTACTTTTTGTCTCTTTCTAACCCCCACTTCCCTAAAATGGAAGGTGGAGGTTTGTATGGAGCACTCCGCAATTTCCGAATTTAGTGCAAGCGAAGCCACGAGCAAAAGCTAGTATACTAATATTCTAATTTTGTCTGATGTCAGTCAATATTTTTAAAGGTCTTTTCTGTTTGTTTTTTTTGTTAACTAGGTATTATTCGAATGTGCTTAGTAAACACAGTACTTTAATATGTTATTAATTATTATGTATAATAAGTTACCATTGAATTTACAGAGTGAAATCAAATTGTTAATACAAAATAACATTTTCTGGATCTACTCATGACTTCAGACAATTTTTGACTTGAATTTTTTCAAATGGGACCATCTTCGAAAAAAATCACTTCAAAATCTGCATCTCCATACAAATTATGAAACGAACTTTTGCTATGATTCATTAATAAATTGTATCCATTTCTCCATATTGATCCCTTGCAAATTGGCATACATATTAATGAACTCGATACCAGAATTTACACATTTTTTCTGCCGGATTCAATGTAAGTCCCACAGTAAAAGTTGATCGTAATCATGAAGAGACCCAGAAAATATTATTTTGTATTACCAATTTGATTTCACCCAGTATGTATAAGTGAGCATGTTAAGTTCTGCAACTTCTGCAGCAATGTATCAGACCTGTGACGGCTTCTTGTACGGCGTCGGCGTCTGCGTTGGCGGCGGGCGCTGGCGCGGGCGCGGCGGCGGGCGCGCGCGCCGGCTGCTGGGTGCGCAGCGTCACGCTGTGCCACTTGCCCGCCTCCAGGTCCAGCATGCGCAGGTCGTCGCTCATCTCACCTACTAGTTCTTCTTCTGTCTCTTCTACATCCTGGAATTTAGGACAAATAAGTAAAATTAGGAAGCTTTTTGGTTATCAGTCCATACATAGTATACATATTTAAAGTTACTCACAGGCCGAACGCGATTAAATAACGTCATCTTTTTAATCGCGTTCGACCTATGAGGCACTTTAAAGATGTGTACAAAACGCGAGAATTTAAAACGTTATAGTCCATACATAACTAAGAAGGACCGAAATCTGCATAAATTATTATTATAGTGTTTATTTGAAATAAAATGATAGTAAACTCACAGTGACTCCGCCAAAGACGTAAGCCCTGGAGGAGTGCGTGTTGACGGCGGCGGCAAGCTGCGCGCGCGGCGGCGGCGCGAGCGGCCCGCCGGGCAGCGCGCGCCACGCCCAGCCGCCGCCGCCGTCCGCCCGCGCCGACAGCCGGAACAGGTCGGAGTGCGTCAGCGCGCGCTCCTGCCGCCCCTCGCGCGCCCGGGAGAACCCGCCGTACACTATCAGCTGAGGACACACCGCCCACATTCATTCCACTGCTCGACCCATGAAATCAATTTATCTAATAGACAAACGACCCTACTGATATGCGTTAGACCCTCTACACAAGTGAAATATTCAATTGAAAGAACTTTGTATTTGTTTTGCTTCCTCTATTTATCAAACAAAACAAAATTCTATGATATAGGCAATTCGACATAACTCACATAACTGTAACAAGAGTTTTGAATGATTTACGGTTATTTTCATTAGACTTACATTGACCGGAATCAAAAAGGTAATCACGGTCTATATCGCGGACATCCCGGTCAATATAAGTCTAATAACTGTAACGCGAGTGACCATTCATTGCATGTTTATTTATTCATTAATGCAAATTGACGCCATATTAATATTTCAACTTGCACCACTGAGAATGAAACTTACAAATGACTTTTAACTTAAAATAAATTAGTCTGTAACATAAATTACACATAATTTCTGATTTCAGTATCAAATATTGAATTTAGAATATTATAGGAAATTCTTCACAGATTGACTGTGCCATGGTAAGCACAAGAAGGCTTGTGTTTTATATAATATACAAATACTTATATACATAGAAAACATCCATGACTCAGGAACAAATATCTGTGCTCAACACACAAAATAAATGCCCTTACCTCGATTCGAACCAGGGACCGCGGCTTAGTAGGTAGGGTCACTACGCGCTAGGCCAGACCGGCAGGCTATAGAATCGGTACGCTAATATTACTAGCGAGAGAGCTGACCTCATCGTTCCCGGCCGGCACCATGACGCAGGCGGAACGCGGCGAGGGACCGCGGCCGCTGGGCGCGAGGCGGCTCCAGGTGCGCGAGTCGAGGCAGAAGCTGTAGACGTCGTCGAAGTAGCGGCACTCGCGGCCGTCGTCCGTGTACCCGCCGAACACCACGAGCCGCCGCCCCAGCAGCACCATGCGGTGCCCCGACCGCGCACTAGGACCGTTCGCCGCTACCACCTTTATTATTATATTGAATTACATTACCAGCATCAAAGACATGTTATGTATTGGGTTGGTAAGAAAGTAATGAGCGAATCATAACCAATATTGTAATTTTTATTTAATTTATTATTTTAATCATTTATCAAAAATATAACGGCCTTCGTTATCTTCTACTTGTCTCCATCGTTCTGGTAAAGAATGAATAGCATCGGCGAAGAAGTTCTTAGGTTTAGATTCAAAAAACTCAGCTATGTACTGTCGTAGATGGGCTTGATCATCGAACTTTTTTTCATTCAAGGCATTGCTTAACGATCTGAACAATGCGTAATCCGTAGGTGCCAAGTCTGGAGAGTACGGTGGATGAGGTATCACTTTCCAACCTAGCTCCAATAGCTTTAGCCGAGTCACTTTTGCAATGTGTGGGCGAGAATTGTCGTGTAAGAAAAAAACTTTAGCATGCTGTGGACGATTCTGACAGATTTTTTGGTTTAAATTTTCAAGCTGATTACAGTATACTGATGCGGTAACAGTCATTCCACTTGGTAGGAGTTCCCAGTGAATAATACCATGAATATCCCACCAAACGGACAGCATAACTTTTTTCGGGTGAGGCTCTGTTTTTGGTGCCTCTATTCCTTTTTCGTTTGGAGCTAGCCACTGACGTTTGCGTGTGTGATTTATATATAAGACCCATTTTCCATCTCCAGTGATAAGATGGTCCAACCAGTTAAATGTGCGGCGAAAAGACAGACGTTGTATGCAGATATCGGCACGGCGGTTTAGTTGATCTCTATCAAGTTCGTGCGGTATCCAAACACTGTATTTGTAGTTTTTTCCCAACTCGTGTAAATGTGTTTCTATGGTGACATGAGAGCAGCCTAACTCGGTAGCAAGAGTACGACTCGTTAGCCTCGGATCTCCTTCAATTAAGGTTTTTAATTTGGCTACATCAATCTTCACCGGTCGACCAGACTTAGGTTGATCTGATAATGAAAAGTCGCCACTACGAAACCGCTGGAACCATCGTTTCGCCGTGGCCTCAGACACAACTTCAGGAGCAACACGCTGACATATATTACGCACTGCTTCGGCGGCTGAATGGCCAGACTGAAATTCATATAGTAAGCAATGCCTTACATGCACTTTTAATTCGTCCATTTTCTTCCTTATATTAGCTCGGCGACAGCTAGTGAATGACTGACGAGAAACTGTGCGACTCGCCCTTTATATACTTTCGACCATAGAAGATTCTAGAACTCTCTCAAAAATTTTATGTGGAATTTAATCGATCGCTCATTACTTTCTTACCAACCCAATAACACCGTATACAACAAATTAAGTCTAAGAATAAAACAATATGGGAGAGTTCTAAGTTTTAATACTGTGTCAAGACATAGCAAGCATTAAAGGCACTGGGACTACACTACTTACTTCGACAACACACCTCTATACTCCATTCTCTTTGCAAATTTTAAAAAAGGTACTAGACTACTTCCGTCCTAGAGATTAATGGTTGTACTTAGGCTTGCAATCCACTTTGAAAAGTTTGAAACAATATTAATATTTGTTTAAGTACCTTTTCCCATTTGTTCTCAGATAGGGAGTAGCACCACAGATCCTTGTAATGATAAAATTGTGTCTCCGACAAGCTTGTGAATTCGCCGCCAAATACCCATAGCTCGCCTCTGCAAAGAAAAGGACATAAAGTAAAAGTTTTGAAGCCGCAGCTCATGGATCGCAGTTTTATACATATATAACTATGCAATTTATTACGAATAATAGACGAAAGTAAGCATCGGAAAACGTGAATCGGAAATAAGTACAATGATATGCTAATCAAAACATTTCAATATTTTAATTGTGTTTCAAATAATAAAAAACACATACTTATTAGCTGGAGTGGCCACTGCCTGGTGGCCGCTGCGTGGCGGCGGAGCGCCCGGCGCTTTCACGCGGCGCCACGTGTTACTTGTAGGGTTGAAGAAAAGCAGCTCATTGTACACATAGGTCTGCAAACAAGATGTCACTTTATAGTCTAGTCAGACTACTACAGAAATAAAGATCATGCCTACAAACAATTGGGTCCTGGGTTTGAAAACTACTTATTCTCATTTGATATTCCAGGGGCCCATTTCTCAAAACTGAAAGTTACAAGTTACAAGCGGAAGTCTATTATTTCCAACTTGTCATATTACACATTGACAACCACTTGTAAATTGTAACTTGTAGCTACGAGAAATGGGCCCCTGTGGCCCATTTCTCGAAAGGTACAAGTCTTGTATTACAACTGTGTTTCCATGACAACCCATAGGATTTGACAGTTCGCGCACTTGTAATACAAGGCTTGTACCTTTCGAGAAACGGGCCTTGTAACAGGTATTTACTTTGTGTTACTTACAGTATGTTAAGAAATTTAATATTACATCACCCATTAATATTTTAACATTGATACTACTCATGGATATAATATAGAGTCCAATCTAATATGCATAAATGAAGAATACAAATGCAAAATTAATAAATGAGGAAAATATAAAAATGATTTGTGTTAGTGCTACTAATCAAACTCTAACTGTAAATAAATTAATTAATAAAGCCAAATTTCAATGACTCAAACAGAATCTGGTTTACAGATGGGGCTTTTGAAATTAGTATTTTTTTTACATACCTTTTGGCCGTCATGATATTCTCCCCCAAAAATGATAAGCTCATTGTTAGTGGGATGTGGAGTCACGCTGGCATAGGCTCTGGGCGAGGGAGGCCCAGGTAAGTTCTTCTCTTTAGCAGCTGATCGCTTTGCTTCCTCTAGCTCAATCTGGGCAACAACTTGAGCTATGTCTTCCTAAAAGCACACAGTATAAAATAAGCTCAACAATAAGGATGTCGTGGTGGTACAGTCGGCGTCCAGTTACATCTCATCTACACACTTACGCGAAAATATATCACAACACAACATGCTTTCATGATCATAACATTAGAATCATATCATAGCAGATATTTTTATTCACGTAAGTGTGTTGATTTAATACAAGTATGGATACATTACAAACAATATATGTACTGTTTGTTTTCAAATATATTTTATCACGATTGTAGTTTGATTGCCGCATGAACTAACCTCTCCCATGTTCGCAAGTTCTTTTTTAAGTTTGTTAGCCAACTTTTTCTCTGTCTTAGCTGCTGTTTTAACAGCACCGCTTATTTTATTCTTGTTTTTCTTTTTCCCCATTCTCTTTCTAATATGATTTATACTATTAAATGTGAATACAGGGCACAAAATTTCAATCGTGCACCAAAATAAAGCACCTATACCTAATTGGTTATTGAAGATTGAAGTGTCAATGTCAAATAAAATTAACATCAACAAACATTAAGATACGTTCGGAATTGTTAAATCTTTTGTTCAGAGAAAATATCTGGACATCGTTAAATGGGATAAATAAGGACACGATGACGTCTTAAAAACGTCAAACCAATTTCATGACGATAAAATTTGACTCTTTTCCTGCAAAGCCTACAGTTTAATTTATTTTCCAAAGTTTCAGTTTTCAGTTTTTTTTCTTACTTACCAAATCGTTCGATCTGGTCAACCCGTCCAGACTAACCTTGAGGCCTAAATGTCATTAGTGTCACTGTCACGTCACTGTCATTTCATTTCACTTTGTGACTTTGCTTCGTTCGTGCCGTGCAGTGTGTCTCGTTGGTACCGCGTCATGATATATTTTAGTTTTAATATTCCTTCTTAAAAGTCGAATATCTATTACTGTTTCCCGACATTTTTACTTCAAAATGACTACACCAGGAACCTCGGTAAGAGTATAATGAGTACACAGAACACGTAATTACTGTATTTGATTATTGAAAGTACATCTATTGACGGCAGACCGCGAAGGAGATGGCGGCACGATCTTGACGTCTTTCGAAAAGATTGGCCAAACATTGCCTTAAACCGAGACGCGTGGAAGAAAGAGAGGGAGGCCTTTGCCCAGCAGTGGGACACAACAGGCTAACAAATAAATAAATAACACATAAATAATTTACCAGAACTGGAGTAAGTCAGGGCAGCAACTTGGGGCCGTTAGAATTTGTCATAATGATTAACGATCTGCCAGAAGTAGTGAAAGAGTCTCAATGCTTACTGTTCGCTGACGACCTCAAGTTGCTCCTGGCGATCAAAGACGAAGAAGACTGCAAGCGGCTTCAGAGGGACGTGGACAGAGTGGTGGAGTGGAGCCGGAGAAACAAGTTGGAGTTTAATGTAGACAAATGCGTGACAATTACATTTACCCGGGCTAAAACACCACTCTCCTACAATTATTTGGTGTCAGGGTCGAAATTGAACCGAGTGCAGTCGGTAAAGGATTTAGGAGTACTTTTAAATGCAGAACTGACTTTCAGAGACCATATTGTCAGCAAGTGCAAGAAAGCGTTCCGAATCCTAGGATTTGTGCTTCGACGAGCAGTGGGGTTTAAGAGTGTGAAGGCCATTTCGGCTTTGTACAACGCCCTGGTACGAAGCCAACTGGAATGTAATGCTGCAATCTGGGCCCCGCATGAGACGAAGTACAGCATAATGATAGAAAGGATACAAAATAAGTTCACGAGGTACATCTACTTAAAACTGTACGGAGTGTATCCTTTCTATCCGCTTATGTATCCCACGTTGTTCGTTATAGGTATGGTGGGCTATAACAAATTAGAAACACGGAGGGATCTGTCACTCGCATGCTACGTGGTGAAGATCCTTCGCGGCAGTATTCACAACCCGGGGATCTTACAGCAGATGAATCTGTACGTGCCCAATGGCTACGTGGAGCGGAGGCGGCGGCCGCAGCTGCTGGTGGAACCGATCGGCAGAACCAACCTGCTTCGTAAGGCGCCTCTCAGTCGCACCGTCCGTACACTGAATTTAGTGGCTGATCAGACTGACTTGTTTAGTTGTCCAATGTCCGAATTTGTAAAAGTGTGTTTAAATGTTATATGTTATAATTTGATGTAATCGTAAGGTTTTGCTGATATAATTATGTAAATAACTATGAATAGGCACTATTGTATTAGGGTTACCTGTAAGGATAGTTGCTAAGTGACAATAAATAAAATAAAAAAATAAAAATAATAAAACATCTAATGCATAGGGAACTTGACTGCAGTTAAAATAAAATATTTTATACCATGCACGAAATAAAGCATCAGATAATTATAAGAACAAATTGGTTGTCTGTAAAGTCGGTTTACGGACGGTAGTTTGACGTGACAACGTCAAATATTACAGTAGTATAGATTAAACAATGAGATTTTTAAGACGATACGGTAGGGGTCAATTCTCCATACAAACGCTCTCGACTATTTCCTCCCTGGTTTTTGAAGATAGAGCAATGATTTTTTCAACACAGATTGTTGCTATTTTTGTCTGTGTCGGACCGTTTTGTTTTTTTTTATATTCTGCTTTTTAACGATTCTAGAGCCAATCAAAAATTTCCAAAAACGGCCTTTTTCATTGTGGCGCAAAAAAGGTGTGATTCTCAATATTGGTAGCAATTAACGAAAAAAGCTAAACGGTCCGACATTGATTATTACATTGTTATTCAGATTCTCAAATTTCGTTCCGATTGATTAAGTTTTGAAGGAGGAAAGAGTCGAGAGCGGAACCTCGATATTAAAGATTTTTTTGAAATATCTTTTGACTGAGTTGTTCTTAATGGACAATTTTTTTTCGATAAATCTAGTTAATAACACTTGTATACATATTTAACTAAAATTCCCAAGTTGAAAGGGGGGCTCCTTTCCATTTTAGCATTTTTGCTACCGTATCCTCTTAAATGCAAGAATTACTTTCGAGTGGAAGAGATATAGAATTGAGAGATAGATATAGAATTGAGCCGATCATGCCTCTCTCTCGTTCGTGCCGCGCTGTCGCTTGCGGAACGGGACAATGACGTCAACTTTTTCGTGCATGCAGCCCGTAGTAACGAGTTATTAGACGTTGTCACGTCAAAACATGGACAGAAGTTATTCTTAACTCCAATTTCTATTTAATAAGTCATGTAGAAATATATAAAGTAACTGAGTTGACCATGACGTCACTCAATTCAATTTCATATGAATTCCATATTCGCAAGTCGTTCAAATTCGTTTTGACAGTTCTTAAAAAGAAGCTGATTTGACTAGGAGGCAAGTAGCTTATTATGTATGTTTAACACTTGCTATGAAATTTTGAATCACCTAGGATTGCGTTACTTGACATTCAGATCTTTTTCTAATCCCTTCAAACAAATTAATCTCTTTGTGCGGCAAATTTCTAGAGCTCATTAATTTTCATTCTTTTATTTATTTAATAAGCAGGCAGGCAGTTCTGAAAACTGATATTGCCAGTATGCAATAATTATGTTGTTTTGGGGTTCATAAACAAGTGGATGAAATATACTTTTCACCTTTTTTGTATGTCTATTAAATTCCCACATTCTCTGCGGTCTTTTAGCCTTCTTCATACAACTTGTTTTGATGTTGCTTAGACAGTTTTTGGATATTCTCCAGCATCTCTATATGCTTGCCAAAGTAAGGACTTCTTATGAGTATGATTTGATAGATATTGCACACTTATGTTCTTAACAAAAGACTGAAAGTGTGTTAATAATAAAAAAAGTATACTCATAATGAGTGAGTGTATCAAAATGAAGACTGTTAGTGATCTTTCAATAAGTAATTTGATTTAGTATTGATGGTGTTAATTTCTCAGCAGGCGTCACCGGCCGTGCAAGAGTTCAAAATTCGGGTCCCTAAGAATGTGAAAAAGAAACATCATGTGATGCGTTTTAATGCCACATTGAATGTAGATTTTGCAAAATGGACTCAAGTTAAGATGGAGAGGGAGAACAACATTAAGGAATTCAAAGGATTAGATGAAGACATGCCCAAGTGAGTCCAGGTTTTATTGTGAAACTTAGAAAATCTACAGCATCTATCTCCAGCATTATATTTTTCCATTATTAATACATAGTATAACTATTATTTGTAGGTCCAAATTTAAAAATAAAATATACATATATTATGAGGTTAACCTTTTGAACACTAGTTGGTGAAAAAATATGCCATGTTCCTGAACTAATTGAGTCAAGTCACCATTAATAAATAAATAAATAAATATTTATTTCTGGTAATAAATTACTTATTTCTAATCTAACATTCATGTTATATGTTACACCAGAATCCTCATTTGAGGTATAGGCCTCTTCCAGCCGGCTCCATTTGATGCGGTCTTGGGCTACCCATATGCAGTTGGTCCCTGCTACCTTAACCAAGTTGTCTTTCCAACATGCTAATGGCCGGCTCCTTTTTCTTTTTCCATCTGGACCCATTCAAATCACCATTACATAGGTAAATCTTTATACAAAACATTCTTGGCAAATTACAAGCTAGTTGTTTCTTGGCAGATTTGGTGCTGGCTCAGAGTACGGGCGAGACATTCGTGAAGAAGCTCGCCGCAAGAAGTTCGGGATCATCTCGCGAAAGTACAAGCCTGAAGATCAACCATGGATATTGAAAGTGGGAGGGAAAACAGGAAAAAAGTCAGTTTTACCTTTTGTTTTCATAATTCTCAAGGTTCTATGTGTAAGGTGTTATGTTAATATCACCCCCATGTCCAAACTGTGAACGTGAAGGGTTTAAGAATTTCAACACAGGTGGTGTCAGGTCCCTTCCATGGGTGTCATACAGTTAGACCGTGCATTCAGTTGTGGTGTAGGCAATGGGCTAGCAACCTGTCTTTAATATCACGATTTCGTTTTCTTTCGATCCCTGAATTGCGAATAATGGCACTGAAACTTGAGCAATTTGCAATAATAGCCCTCATATCCTTGACCTAATATTGTGGGTCTTATAATTTCCTAACTGGTGCACTTGGCTTGAAACCCTGGACATGGTATTTGAGAATAGTATGTAATGCAGGTGACGTGTGTGCGCAGGTTCAAGGGCATCCGCGAGGGCGGCGTGTCGGAGAACGCGGCGTACTACGTGTTCACGCACGCCGCCGACTCCGCCATCGACGCCTACCCCTTGCAGGAGTGGTGACTATCACTAATCTTTACATTCCTAGCCCCCCTAAAATACCTTCATCTGGAACAAAGAACTTGACTGTATTTAAAATAAAATGTTTTATACCATGCACGAAATAAAGCATCAGATAATTATAAGAAAAACATGGACAGAAGTTATTTTTAAATCTAATTTCTATTTAATAAGTCAGGTAGAAATATATTAAAGTAACTGAGTTGACCGTGACGTCACTCAATTCGATTTCATATACATTCCATATTAGCAAGTCGTTCAAATTCGTTTTGACAGTTCTTAAAAAGAAGCTGATTTGACTAGGAGGCGAGTAGCCTATACAATATATTCGTTTATTGATTATACAGGACAAAGAACCAAGTATTTATATTACGAAACTTTTATATTGAAATATCTCCTGTTATTGATTCAAGTAATGATAACCTAACCACAAAATTAAAATTTTGGAAAAACCCTGACATAGTGGACCGATTTTCATTAAACATGGCTAAGAACACTCCCGACTAACTCAGCTTTCAAACAAAAAAAAAACTGAAACAGAATCGAGACGAAATTTTAACTTGCATAGCACTTGTTGCTCACACACAAATTAATTGATAAATTTGATATTTTTCTAACAGGTATAACTTTCAACCAATTCAAAGATACAAAGCGTTGTCTGCGGAAGAAGCCGAACAGGAATTCGGAAGGTTAGTTCTTAGCTCTAAGATAAAGCAAGTACAAAGCTTTGCGGGTTGATATTTTGTGTTTTATGTTTTAACATTATAAAAAGTGTTATAGAACACAATTTATAGGTATGTTGTTTTGATGTCTATTTCAGACGCAACAAAGTGATAAACTACTTTTCGCTGATGTTCCGGAAGCGCATGCGCGGCGACGACGCGGCCGATGACGGCGAAGACCCCGACGACAAGAAGACTAAAGGAGCCAAGGCGAAGAAAGGTGCCTACCGAAACTACCGAGCAAATGTAGCACTGTGCTCTTCGCCTGGGCCACTTTCTCTTATCTGCTTGCGTACTCCCAGCATTTTGTCACGGTTCATGCGCCCCTATGGCCGCTTTTGAAACTAATTTATGACTCACCCAGAGGACAATCTAGGCCCTACTGGGATCACGATGTTTTCTTCATTTACATAAGTTCCGAAACCCTCATATCATTGGCGGCATTCAATGTGCTTAAGCTGTCTACACTCATGTTGCGTTACGATTGCTAAACTTATCTGGTAATTTCTGTTCTTGTATTGTCCCTCTATCTGCCCTTGTCGCGTCTTGTACACACATCTGCCAAACCATTTTTATTGTAGGTCGTTATTCAGATGTCTCTAAGCTAGACCAACATGTTAACATCTTAGATCGTTTCAGAGTTAAAGATATCCGATATGGACGAATGGATTGATTCCGACGACGACTCCTCCGGCTCCGAGGCTGCAGAAAAAGACAACGACAGCGACTCAGGCGCCAAGAAGAAACCAAATAAAAAAGGTAAATAAGATACCAACGAAAGTTCGCACCCCAAGAATACTAAAAACATACAGTTATCGCCTTTTTTTCTGTCGACAACGCAAATTGCATTAAAGTACAATACGGCAGAAGAAGAATAGGCTAGTTTCCTATACTTAAAATCAAATATTTTATGAAGTGCACGAAATAAAACACCACCTAATTAGAAGAAAAATATGGACAGTAGTTATGTTTAAACATAATTTATATTTAATAAGTCAAAGAGAAAGATAATATAAAGTAAACGAGTTGACCATGACGTCACTCCTCAGTATTTCATAGTAATCCCATATTAGCAAATCGTTTTGACAGTTCGTAAAATGAAGCTGATTTGACTAGTAGGAACTAGCCTATTATCAGCCCATTCAATCTTAGAAGTCCATGGCGCTTAAAACTGGGTGATGGGCAAAGTACGGTTCGCGCACCAATCCCAGTTGTATATGTCCAGCAATGTAATAGATATTGGTTGCCCCTTTTCTGGAATTGGAGATTGAAGAACGGGGCATCCGTCCTGAAAAAAGTCTTCCCAATTGATAGGTGTTAAAATGTTATTATAAGCGCCATCTAGCCGAGCGTTCCCCACAGGTGTATCTCTATGACTTTGAGGTACGTTTTTTTCTTAGACTTTATCCGTCAATACGGAGTTACATATGTGTTTGCCATTACTGGATCAGTTGGATTTGCAATGAGGAAATAATGTATGGTTTGGCAGGTCCGGTGAAGAAGAAGAAAAAAGTGGAGGACGAGGCGTTCGAGGAGAGCGACGACGGCGACGAGGAGGGCCGCGAGCGCGACTACATCTCCGACTCCTCCGACAGGTGCGTCTAGGGCTACAGAAAAAAACACCAAATGCTTTTTTTTTTCAGAATTATGAAAAAAAACATGAAAAAAAAACCAAGCACCATGGTTTTTTTTCAGATGAACAAATAATACGACAATAACGGTTTTTCGTGATCGTGAACGTCACAACGTTTCAAACAAACAATAACAATAACGTACATTTTAATTCGATAAACATTCAGTATACAAACATTTATTGGGGAATCGCCGATGCAGCGAGGAGCGTGGAGAGGCGGTGGTATTGCCAACAGTAAAACGCGATAACTACTAACTACAGATTGTGTAAATGTTAGTTTTATAAAACCAGAAATCAAAGTTATTAATTAAATTTGTTTAATAGTTAAAACATAAAGTCTAAAAAACCGTATAAAAGTGTTAACTGATCTGCAAATTTTGATATTTCGACCTTTTTTCACGGTTTTTTTTTCATGTTTTTTTTTTCAACGTGAAGAAAAAGAACGGCATGTGGTCTATGATCATATTTCTATGATAGTCTAATATCGGCTTAACTCGTTTAGTAACTGTATTTAGCTACACGTGAGCTCGAGGAGCGACGAGTGACTAGAAAATTTAGTCTGAAAGTTTAAGTAGTGATGTGCAAGTTGCGGAAACTTTCCAAAAAATCTTAAATTTCTTGAAAAATTCACGAAACTTTCACGAAAAATAAAGGGATTATAATTTATGAAATGGAAACTTTCCATCCAAACAATTGTCCATACAATGTATGGAAAGTTTCCGAATATTGGAAACTTTCATCATGTGAAAATTTCAGAATTTTGGAAACTTTCCGTCGGCCCATCAGTAAGTGTAACTAATATTTAGTAGGCGAACCTTGGAACGGACAGGTGGCTCTAAAAAGTAAGAGTGGATTTATCCTAGTTTGAAGTTGAGTGGTTTACTTATTCAAAATATATCTGATCATTCAATTTTATTATACATATTATGCTATATCTTACAGATTCTTTTGTGTGTCCACAGTGAGACAGACCACGAGGCGAAGGCGAACAAAGAGCTCAAAGGAGTAGCAGAAGAAGACGCACTCAGGCAAGATACTATTCTTATCACTTTTCACAAAGCGTTTACTTGTTTTATTCATTTGCGAGTACGCTCGCAACCGTAGGAAACACGTTGATACACTTCTTGTTCTGTATATGTGTGTAGGCTTGCCGGCTTCGTATCCCTATAACACTCAGCCGGGAACCTCTTAGGTACTTCCCGGCGTCTGCAGTAATATACTGGGGACGCTATTGCTATGTCTTGTATGGGAACCCTGCATTTTATGATTAAGCACTGAGACTTGGCACAGTTGTTCATTGGGTGGCCCTGAGTAGATAAAGATCGGGAGGCATCGAGAGCCCCCCTTAATTTAGGAGGGAGGAGGGGGGGAAGGCTGGCGCCTCCGCGCTTCCTTTGAAACCATATTTCTCTAAAACTATACAAAATAGGACATGCGATATATCATTTTCGGATAAATAAAAGACGAGGAATTCATTTTTGGAACAAAAAAATGTATTTTAGAACAAAAATACAAAATAAAATGGGAAAATCTGAAAACGAGATTTTTTTTTATTCATATTATTGCACATTTTATGAAAACTGTAATGGTTTTTTCTAAATAAAAAATATTATTTAATAGCTACATTTATCTAGTATTATAAAATGTATAATTTGTTATAGAAATATATTATACGACGAGTGATAAAAAATAATTTACATCGCCCGATAGGGTGATTTGAATGCTCATTTCAATAAGTTTTGTCAATGATTTCAGGTATAATCACTATTTTTAACACACGAAAGCCGTAATCATTGTATTTTATGGCTATTTTAGTGATTAATGTACTTAAAATAAAAAAAATAAAAAAAAATGTGATAACTTTTTTATAACATTATCCTATTTTGTTCTTTCTATACAATATATATCTAAAAGCAATAAATATGAATAAAAAGCCACATTTATGTAGTTTATAAAAATATATAGTTTGTTATATAAATAAATTACGAAACGCGAGATAAAAAATAATGAAAGTGACGTGGCAGGGCGATCTTGATGTACAGTACGGGTCAGCTTGTATGATTCGATGAGGTGAGGTAAAGGCACTCAAAGCTCTCAAAAAGTGTAGTTATTTAGAGTTATTCAAATTAAACAACATACTCCTATATAGTCTGAATTTAACTATTTATATTACATGAAATGATCGATTGATATGATAGGTCAGATATATACATCTGATCCTAATACATCTTGTGAAATAGTACTTAGTTATCTATTTGCATAATTTATGGATAATTCTTACTTGACATATTTATTATTCCAGATCTGCGTCCTGTACTTTGGTTAACGAGTGCCGAAAATAGTTATTAACCAAAAAAGACCGCCAAATTAACAGTATTTCACCGACAAAAGCTGCCTTGCACCATTTTTGTAAGGGTTAATAGGTATATCAAGGTGTCCATTTATGGGGTCAACTAAACCCAATTCAAAATTTGACATTATTTGCTACTTGTGGCTGGACGAAAGTCTGTAACAATTGGGATTTGGGAGCCTACTTGCCCGCAACGTTGCCTGTTGCTGCAGAAACATGCCTCGAAATTTTCGGATGCAGGTGTAATAAAAAACAGTGCCGCGTAAGGGTGCAACCGTAAAAAAGACTTTTTAAATTAAATGTTCGGAGCTGATGTGCTTATGCAGTGGATGTTGTGATATATACATAATTAAATTCAGACTATTCATGTTGTTTTATTTGAATAACTCAAAATAGCTACACTTTTTGAGAGCTTTGAGTACTAGCCCCGATACACATGTTTTCGTCTAGTCAGACCATTTTTTGAGGTTCTCCTTTGTGTAAAAGCAATGTCTTAGTTCAAAAATCATTAATGTTTAATGCTAATACGAATCTAGTTTATTTTTTATGGCACTATTGCGCAATAACTAACTATCATTGACACTGAAAGGAAGAATATGACGATTTTTATTTTATCTTTTATGGATGGGTAAAACCGATTTAAGGGGGCCCAAAGGAAGTAACTAAATTCTGCTAGTAAACTAAAAAATCTTCAAGCCTATGCATGCAGAACTGCTTTAGGAGAGGAGAACGTGATTAAGACATTTTTTTTGCAATTTTATTTTACAATCAAAATAAACTATATTATAGGACTTTTACAATTTTCTGTACTGGGTCGTGATATACCTACATGTGTAAACGTTATTAGAATAAGTATATATTTCTGTATTACTAGACGAACTCCACTACATAGCGGGTAGTACCTTTACCGCACATCATCGAATAATGCAAGCTGACCCGTACATTAAAATTTTCATTTTCATTATTTTTATCTCGCGTTTCGTAATATATTTATATAACAAACTATATATTTTTATAAACTGTATAAATGTGGCTTTTTAATGATATTTATTGCTTTTAGATATATATTGTGTAGAAAGAACAAAATAGGATAATGTTAAAAAAAATTATCACATTTTTAATATTTTTTAAAATTTTTGTATTTTTTTATTATTTTAAGTACATTAATCACTAAAATAGCCATAAACTACAATGATTACGGCTTTCGTGTGTTAAAAATAGTGATTATACCTGAAATCATTGACAAAACTTATTGAAATGAGCATTCATATCACCCTATCGGGCGATGTAAATTATTTTTTATCACTCGTCGTATAATATATTTCTATAACAAATTATACATTTTCTAAAACTAGATAAATGTAGCTATTAAATAATATTTTTTAATTAGAAAAAACCATTACAGTTTTCATAAAATGTGCAATAATATGTATAAAAAAAAATCTCGTTTTCAGATTTTCCCATTTTATTTTGTATTTTTGTTCTAAAATACATTTTTTTGTTCCAAAAATGAATTCCTCGTCCTTTATTTATCCGAAAATGATATATCGCATGCCCTATTTTGTATAGTTTTAGAGAAATATGGTTTCAAAGGAAGCGCGGCGGCGCCAGCATTCCCCCCCTCTTCCCTCCTAAATTAAGGGGGGCTCTCGATGCCTCCCGATCTTTATCTACTTAGGGCCACCCAAGGAACAACCTGTGCCAAGTCTCAGTGCTTAATCATAAAATGCAGGGTGTTGTGCAATAGCGTCCCCAGTAATATACGTGAAGTTCGTAATAGCCACAGATATGACATGCCGGAGGAAGGAAGGACATGCCGGGCGATTTGTATTGAATAGAGATGGGCCGAATATTCGGTAAATATTCGGTATTCGGCATATTCGGCAAGTTTTTCAATGTTCGTATTCGATTCGGTTCGAATAATTCGGTTGCATTGCCGAATATTTACCGAATAAACAAAGTAAATAACTGTGGTGACGGGTTAAGAATTTCACCACCCCCTCTCTTCCCGTGGGTGTCGTAGAAGGCGACTGTGGGATAAGGGGCAAATTGTGGTGTAGGCGAGAGGCTGGCAACCTGTCACTGCAATGTCACAGTTTCGTTTTCTCTCAGCTCCTTATTTGCCAAGAGTGGCACTGAAACTTGAGAAGTTTCATGTGCTCTGCTTACCCCTTCATGGGATATAGGCGTGATAGTATGTATGTATGTATGTAAATAACTAATGAAGATAATTCCATTGGATAACAAGCTCCTATTTCAGTAGCTTTCTAAGGAACTACTAAAAAGAAATAATTACCTTTGCGTCAAAACATAAATACAATTGTTTTTTAATAAAATTGAAAAACCCATAGTTTAAGAGTTGAGAAGAGTTCAGAGTTCTGTTGTTTTAACTAAGTTTTAGTTATCCACTATATCATAAGAGCAAATGTAGTTCCAGTAACATAATGTTACCATTATCAATAATTTAATAGTTTTAATCTTAATACATGCTTTCTAAATATTCGTATTCGACAAAGTCCATATTCGGCCCATCTCTAGTATTGAATACGCCTGTCAGGAGCTCTTGAACCCATACACACACACTTGGACGTAGTTACGCAATAACGTTCCAATCCACATGAAATTGTCATTAAGTTTTAGACTTTGTATAAAAAACAAAAATCTTTCATTTCAATGACAATTTCAGATGGATGGGAACGTTTCTGCGTAACTACGTCCACTTGTAGATGCTCCTATTGCGAAATACACGCGCATTATTTCCATGTGTGTGTACATGCAAACGACCAGTGAGTCGTGTCATCACGCGCGCACACAACATCAAGTGTATGCTCAATAAGTTAACAACTGCTGCGACACGTCCGCCGGCGGCGTGTCGTCTCTTTGGGGCCCATTTCTCAAAACTGAAAGTTACAAGTTACAAGCTTGTCATATTAGACATTGACAACCGCTTGTAAACGGTAACATGTAGCTTCGAGAAATGGGCCCCTGGTATATGCTGTGAGGTGAGGTAATAGGTTGAGCGTCGATGAAGTTGTATGGTCGTTAAGGCAGTGTTGTGTCGTTTGCAGGAAGCTGCTGACATCGGACGAGGACAGCGAGGAGGAGCAGGAGCAGAAGGAGGCGTCGGAGCCGGAGGACGAGCCGACGCGCGAGGGCGAGGAGCGCGCCAGCAAGCTCACCAAGAAGAGGCGCGCCGACGACAAGCACCACTCCAGCTCCGAGCTCAGCGAGGACTCCGACACCGACGCCGAGGCGCCGCCCAAGAAGCCCAAGAAGCGCAAGGAGCCCGCCGCCGCACCCACGCCCAGCTCAGGTGCCCCGACTCCTCCTTGCGCTGTCCCGCCACTTGCCACGGCTCGTGGGATCCGCTTTGACAACTAACCACAACATTGGCGTTAGTTGTCAAAGCGGACATTGGCGTACACAGAACTTAATTTAGATAGAAGAAACAAATTCATATATTTGTATAGGGGCCGAGCGTGTCAAATTTTGTACTGAAGTTGATTCTTGCCTGTAATTTTAAATATGTCTCAGGCTCTTGATTGTTCATAATTTTTGTGTTGTTGCAATTGAATATCACGTAACGAGGCATTTTTTATGTTTTGGTTGACTTCAACTTACAAAAATTGACGCCTGAAAGCTGCAAGCTGCGAGTAAAGACGGACAACTCAGTGGATTTCACTGAGTTCATTTGACACGCTAAGTAGATACGTTTGCTTGATCTATGGTATATATGACATCTGTGTTGGCGTACACACGAAAGCGACTGCCATCTGACCTTCCAAGAAGAGTAACTAGGCCTTATTGGGATTAGTCCGGTTTCCTCACGATGTTTTCCTTCACCATCCAATATCAAATGACATCTCATATATAAGTTCCGGAAAACTCATTGGTAAGAGCCGGGAAACGACCCGCGACCTCCGAATTGAAAATCGCACGCTCTTATCACTAGGCCACCAGCACTTCCACATCATATTATTAGGCCTTTATCACCCAATGCTGACCATAGGTCTCGCTTTTAGTACGCCACTTGCACTCAATTTCCGGATGTCGTCGACCCAACGGGCCAACGAATGCCAGGCACTTCATACATTTGTAAACGGCCAGCGGCCACCATTCGGTAAACATTTTAGTCCACTTGCCATTACTATACCACGTGCAGTAAATATATACCATAACAAAGAGTACTATCGTACAGTATGGCCACTCCCGCTCCCCGCTGATAGTGCCGCCCACCCCCTCTCGGTACAAGCATAGTACGCGTTCACCTACACGAGCTTAGACTGTGTGCTAGGAAGTCTAGGAACGCGCCTCTTTCATATATTTGATCGCCACTTCGCCAGTGTCCGAGGTGTGACTCTACCTAGCAACATGTCCTTGTCCCGCCCAACTCTGGTACCACATACATTAGCGTTATGCAACGGGCTACGGCTACACACATAGAATTATTGCGATAAATCTTCGTCGTCGGCCTACGGTGAATTTGGATGGCCACACTGTAGTACCGCAGAACAGATCACTTAAATACGCCTTTGATGCTCTTGGCCTGTTTTTTTTTTTAACCGCCTTCCAAATCTCAAGGGAAGGGGTTCTCAATTCGTCTGTATTTTTATTTTTTTATTTTTTTAAATGTTTTTTCCTCGATATCTCCGTCGTTACTGGACCGATTTTGAAAATTTTTTTTTGATTGAATGTATATGCATACAGATTGGTCCCATTTTTCTCAGAACCCAGTTCTGGTGGTGGGATCCTGGAGAAATCGAGAGAACTCCTCAAATCTGAAAGGCATACATATGGCAGGGTGTCCACTTTCTGGAAAGTCAGGGAAAAGTCAGGGAAGCTCATAGTGGTCATGGAAAGTCAGGGAAAGTCAGGGAAATGATTTGGAGGTCAGGGAAAAATTTGGCACCAAGAAAAAAAAAGCAAAAAGTATTGAAAAAATAATATGATTACGCGTTGGCCACATCCATAACAACAAAGATGGATTCCCGGTAGTGATTTTAAGGCAACTTAGAATTGTCTCTAGACTTTTTATGACAAATATAGTACCTGGCCTCCATCCTAGTGATTGCTAATGAGGGATATCTTCATGCTTGACCTTAATTTATCCGGCCCAAATTCGTAAATGCGGAAAAATCCAGATTTTTTTTTACTTTTCGTGCCCCACCCTCACATTCCAAAATGGCGAGGGGGATCGGGTATAAATTCAGTTATTGTGATTCAGATTAACTGGAAAGTTGCACCACAATGTCACCATGTACAACATTCATAAGGTAGGTGCTTCTGCTAGGGCGACGTGAAAACGACAAAGACAAAGTTACGTTACGTCGCTGTCCAAATTCTAAGTATCTATTCGATCCGACAATCCAAAGCGGAGTTCCTCATAAAGCCAGTGGCCCAAAACGTCACATAGAGGCGCAATTTTGTATTAGTCAAAGAAGCATAGGAGGATAATAAGCGTGACGATGAAGCACTTGGAAACCTAAAGGCATGTAGTGGCAAAACACCTAAATGGGCATCCCGACGCTGACAACAGAGAAAAAATTTCGCGCTCGCTTCGCTCGCGTTCAATATTTCTACATAGTGTAACATATTTTTGTAACTTAGTCAATACTTCGCCCTCACTATACGCTCGAAATCTCGTTTTCATTTCAAGCCTGCTTTCCTGACTTAGCAAACAAAATGGAGTACCTAGTCTACTCCATTTGGTTTGTTAAGTTATGTACATAATAACTACTACGGGACGTATAAAAGGGGAAAATTTTTCGCGCTCGCTGCGCTCGTGATTTTTTTTGCATACAATGTCCAAGAGCGCCGAAACTCAAACTCGCTCTACCCTGATGTCCTTGATTGAGAGTGCACGGGCCGGCACTGGTATAGCCAAGTTTAATACTTTAACATAAAGGAAAATAGTTTATAAAAGTTTGAACTGCCTTGCAAATTTTTATATTTCGTACTTTAGAAAACAAACATATCCCAAAAAATAATTGGCTGTAACAGACGGACAGACAGACACACAAGTGATCCTATAAGGGTTCCGTTTTTCCTTTTTGAGGAACGGAACCCTAAAAAAAATTTTTTTTTTCGGGTTTTTTTAAGACAAAAAAAACTGTTTTTTTGCAACCCTAAGCAAAAGTGACAAATATCATCATAGAATGAAAATTTGGTCAGGGAAATTTTCTTAAATAGTCATGGAAAGTCAGGGAAAAGTCAGGGAATTATTTTTGGATTTAGTAGTGGACACCCTGATATGGTGATTTTTGTGTTTTTAAAGGAACAGCATGCATTTACGTACGGAACAGTGACATTTGGTGCAGTGGAACTCCTGATGATGGTCAGAACGGAACTCCTAAAATCTGAACGGCACACTTATAGTGACTTTGGTATTTTTTAACCGTCGCCTCATATCTCTCAAGAAGGACGGTTATCAAGTCGTCTGTATGTTTTTTTTTATTTTTTTATTTTTTCTAATGTTTGTTCCTCGATATCTCCGTCGTTACTGGACCGATTTTGAAAATTATTTTTTTGATTGAATGTATATGCATACAGATTGGTCCCATTTTTCTCAGAACCCAGTTCTGATGATGGGATCCTGGAGAAATCGAGGGAACTCCTCGAATCTGAAAGGCATACATATGGTGATTTTTGTGTTTTTAAAGGAACAGCATGCATTTAGGTACGGAACAGTGACATTTGGTGCAGTGGAACTGCTGATGATGGCCAGAACGGAAATCTTCAAATCTGAACGGCACGCTTATAGTGACTTTGGTATTTTTATAAGAACAGCATGCACTTTCGTCCAGAACAGTGACATTTGGTGCAGTGGAATTGCTGATGATGGTCAGAACCGAACTCCTCAAATCTGAACCGCACGCTTATAGTGACTTTGGTATTTTTATAAGAACAGCATGCACTTTCGTCCAGAACAGTGACATTTGGTGCAGTGGAACTGCTGATGATGGCCAGAACCAAACTCCTCAAATCTGAACGGCACGCTTATAGTGACTTTGCCATTTTTATAAGAACAGCATGCGCTTACGTCTAGAACAGTGACATTTGGTACAGTGGAACTGCTGATGATGGTCAGAACCGAACTCCTCAAATCTGAACGGCACGCTTATAGTGACTTTGGTATTTTTATAAGAACAGCATGCACTTACGTCCAGAACAGTGATATTTGGTGCAGTGGACCTGCTGATGATAGTCAGAACCGTACTTCTCAAATCTGAACGGCACACTCATAGTGACTTTGGTATTTTTGTAAGAAAAGCATGCATTTAAGTTCAGAACAGTGACATTTATTTAGTTATGTTTGTTAAGCATATTGAGTTTTCAAGTCAAAGTTTGTCAAGCTTCGATTTCTTATAATATAATCGGATTCATGAGGAATTGAGGAAACTCCTCAAACTTTAACGTAATACGTATATTCATTTGTGTTGCCATCTAATAATTAAAGCATTAAAAGCAGTTTTAAAAAATACTTACACATTTCTACATAATCCAACATTCGCAAGTAGCTTTCACCAGAACCCGAAAGGCGATGGTTTTTTTTTTCTTAAAAATTATATAAGAACAGCATACGTCCAGAACAGTGACATTTGGTGCAGTGGAACTGCTGATGAAGAGTGAGCCGCCCCTGGTTAGAGTTCCGTTCTGATAATCATTCTCATCTGTAAGTACTTCAGAATCATCCAAATTTCAAAATTGGTTCAGAAATGACGGAGATATCGAATAACGAACATTAAAAAATATACAGACGAATTGATAACTTAATCCAACATTTGAAAGTATTTATCACCAGAACCCCAAAGGAAGGCGGTTTTTTTTTCTTAAAAATTATAAAGATTACAGACGACGTAATTTTTTGAAGGCATGAAATACCTACAATAAGTAATGTGTCGTTTGCAGCGAGCGCCCCGGGCAGCGCCAGCACGTCTCGCTCTGGGTCGCCCGCGCCCGCGGCCGCCGCCGCCGCCGCCGCCCACGCCGCCGCCGCCGCTGCCGCAGCCAACGCGCCGCCCGCCAAGCGGCCCAAGATCGATCCCTCCTACACGTTAGTATGCTATGGCTGTGCCACGTCCTTACTAACAAATCTATGGCAAGCTGCTCCATCCTGTATTTATGTTCAGTCTTAATTCGTTTTCACATTATCCGATCCCATATCGGATGTAGGAAGTATTTCAAAGGCAAAAATCAAAGGTGAAGGCTTAAATGTATGGGATATTGGCCCTACGTCCGATATCGGATCGGATAATTTGAAAACGCACAATCTTATTATTTATTCTTATTTCTACAGCCATAACGGCCCAGCCACGACATTGGTCTAAGCGCGACAGCGGTGAGCGGGGGCCATACATTGGAGCGAGACACAGCGATGGGACTTTTCATTCGCACGTATGGCTGCCGCTCACCGCTGTCGCGCTTAGACCAATGTCGTGGCTGAGCCGTAAGAGAGGGCGTGTCAGATATTTATGCAGCCTTATTTTTATACTACCTATTTTATTAAATTGTTGGTGACTGCACCACTCCAACTCATATAATAATCGCTTTTAAACAGATTGACCTGCGATACGAGGATTACGAGCTCGAGTTAAACGATTTTATTTAACTATACAAGGTTGATACACAACCCTCGAAATGAGACTTTTTATCTTCTAACATCGCCACGATTCTCGTGTCGCTTATTCGTGATTCTGTTGCCTAATATTTTTTAGTATTTTTCAATTATCCTCAGGGCTTAACGCTAACCCGAACCAAATCAATTCGTTTCGCAATCCGCGTGCTACCGACGCAGTTTCAAAGTAAATGTTGCGATTAGATTCGGCGAGCCTAGTGGCCGCTGGGATTCACTCATCGGTCGTTCAATCACCCTCGGTGGGCGAGTCCGACTCGCACTTGACCGGTTTTTATTTATTTCCTGGTGATATCAGATATTATAAATATTTATCAATGGTCACAAGGCCGAGAGCGACTTGAAAACTTCCATATGAAAGAAAACATCGTAATCGTAAGGCTAGGTTCGCGTACCATTAGGCTATGAGGTTGGCTCGTAGGTATATATATGAGAGAGATATAGTAGATGCGGGAGTGACGGGTGTGTGTTGTGTTGTGTACAGCGAGTGTGGCGTGACGGAGGAGGCGGTGCGGCGCTACCTGGCGCGCAAGCCCATGACCACCACCGAGCTGCTCACCAAGTTCAAGTCCAAGCTCACCGGCGTCAGCTCCGAGCGCCTGCTCGAGACCATGACGCAGATCCTCAAGCGCATCAACCCCGTCAAGCAGAACATCAATGGGAAGATGTATTTAAGTATCAAAAACAACTAATTTATTTATCTCAACTTCGCTCTTCACTATTCATTATTCAAAGCGTAGTGCGCCCGTGGTTACGTTTGATTTGACACTCACATAGGGCTGCCAATTTCGCCAAACCCGGACAAAGATACAAAAAACCCGGACATTTGACGTAAATCGCAATTTTTCCCCGGACGAGTCAGAATTTATTTAAAAAAAAACATCTCCTTCAATTTTCATCAATATTTTTTTACATTTCCCACAATGTGTAATTCGCGAGAAGAAACACCAAAAAAAATTTTTTAAGCTAGGTAAATTTTATGTTTTTTCTACTCAGAATCACAAGCCCTTTCGATCTAGGACAAAAAACAAAAAAGTGGTCACAAAAATGTCTATTATTTTGCGTACTTTTCACTTTGTAACCGCTGTACAGTGTTTGAAAAATGGTAACGAAGTGGAAAAATTTGGGACGCTTTTTTTTACCTAGTAGGATCGAAAGAGCTCGTGATTCTGAGTAGGAAAAACATTAAATTTACCTATTTTACAAAAAAAGTTTTTGAATCTCATTTCGCGAAAATGCCTATTTGCAATAAACAATTTTTCTTACAAAAAAAAAAATTTGTCTTTTTTTAGGTTACTAAGTTACTAGGTCAAATGGGGTATCGTTAGAAAGACCTCAAATTGCACATAATTATCATAACTATTTCTTATAATTTTTTTGTTGAAGAAAAAAGAAATAATTTTGAAGGAAAATGTTAAAAAAATACCGTTCTTCCCCCGCCCCCCTTATCTCCGAAGTTTACTAACGAAAAATTGTGAAAATTCTACGAAACATTGGCTTTATGCTAACTATTACAGGAAAAATTAAATCGAGTGTGTATCTTGGAAACTGTATTTTTGATCGACAAAAAAATTTTCAATTTTAACTTTTAATTTTACCACCCTTGCATATACATATTATATTTCAAATCATATTTCAAAATTATACGAGATTTTACCTAAAACATTATCTTTCAAATAAAGTAAAAACTGTCGAAATCGGTTATCATTATAAATAATTATCCCTGAAAAACCATCATATAATACAGGTCGCGCAAATTAGTTAGAGAATTCACCGAGAGATGGCACTATACTATACACAATAATGGTCATTAGTACCTATACTTCTAGCAAAGTCATTAGAGTTACATATATGAACTGAGTTTTTTTTAACCATTGAAAGTTTGTACGAATACGGAACCCTCGGTGGGCGAGTCCGAGTCGCACTTGGCAGGTTTTTCATTATGTAAACAGATATTAGTTAATCAGTCAACTTAAATTCGCTGATAAGTGTTCGCTGATAAGTACGTGAAAAGTGTCCGTGTTTTCCCCGGACACTTCTTGACTCCCCGCCCGGACGGGCCCCGGACGGCCTCCAAACTAGGACAAATCCGGGGAAACCTGGACGGATGGCAGCCCTATACTCACATAACAATCACGGACGATTAGGCTTTGTAATTTTAGCAAGCAGGTCGCAGCATGTCGAAGATGTATTATTGTATGTATAATTGAATTAGAAGCTGGTTTTACAATCGTAATGTATATACGGTTCATTTTAACGTAGTTTTAATAGTTTGTGAGGCGTCTGGCGGTGCTAATTGTTTAGTTACTCGACCGACCGCCGTAGAGAACCCATTGGATTCGAATGATTTGTTGATAGTAAGAAAAAATGATTGTTATAGTAGTTACAATGTTTTATTTTTTTAGCATACTAGACCAAACTAGATTTTATCATGGCATTCATTCCCATCAACCTACAATCATCTTAATACCTTATGTCAAGTCAAGGATTATTTACATAGGTTTACATACTTCATACTAAGAATCGTACTTGGATTTTTTAGCGCCACCATTAAATACTATAACTACAAATTTATTTATTTTTCAAAATGTGTATTGACGTGATATGTGTAGCTTAACTTCAAAACTGGGTAAATCCATTCTGCTATAAGGTTGATTATCTTTCAGATCATATTATATTTTTTATATATTCAACCTTAAAGCAGAATGGATTTACCCAAGTTTGATGTTAAGCGACACATATATATGTGATAAATATGTAATTTGTTCTTATCAAAAATAAAAACACGCAAAAATATTTGGGGAAAATATGATTTTGACCACCTATTCCAGGCTCCGAACAGCGCCATCTAGTTTTAAGCATAAAAGGCCCATACATTTCAGGGGTACGCTTTTTTGTATGGGGTTTGTCAGTCCAGTATTAAATCGTTCTTGCTTATGTAATGATTATGATTCTGAATAAGTGTAATCCAAGTTTGCTCCATGCCAACATATGACAAATCTTATCTACTAATAGTGCCATTGTAATTTATGGTTATTTTTCGGCTCGTAATTAGCAAACTCGGATTACCATGATTAATTTTTCGTTTGCTATAAAGCAATAGCTTGGCAATAGCAGACTTGCGAATGTCGCTATTTTTTAACTGCCGCCCAAATCTCAAGGAAGAGGTTCTCAATTCGTCTGTTTTTTTCTATGTTTGGTATTCGATATTTCCGTCGTTACTGGACAGATTATGAAAAATGATTGAATGTATACTTACCCATTTTTATCAGAACCCAGTTCTGATGATGGGATCCTGGAGAAATCGAGGGAACTCCTCAAATCCTAAAGGCCTCAAATACATATGATTTTTGGGTTTTTATAAGAACAACATGCATTTACGTTCAGAACAGTGGCATTTGGTGCAGTGGAACTGCTGATGATGATCAGATCGGAACTCCTCAAACTTATAATGACTTTCATGATATATTTATCAGAAAACCATGTAGGTACTTACATGAACAATAGTGACTTTATACACACTAGGTTTTTCCAGAGCCTGAACTTTGCGATTCTCCTCCTGCGGGGTGAAGGAAGCTTTTACAGAGTACCTAGTTGTTTGGTGTTGTTGAGAGCTGATCTGTCACTCCCTTGACGCTCGCCAAAATCGCTGGCACTGAACCAAATTAAGGTACGAAGATGATTTTCAGCTTGCATTTTGCTTATTTGTTTTACAAGGGAGCAAAGTTGCTGTTTAACCACACGTGCCAATATTGATACCCGAGCAAGCGAAATATTCCAATATTGAACCGCGAGCGTAGCGAGTGGTCAATAAGTGGAATCTTGAGCGTTGCGAGGGTTTCAAGGCACGTAGGTTTAACAAACTTTGCCACCGAGTGAAACACAAAAATTTTCACCACACCAACACGAAAAAAATATTGACTATAAAACATCAAACTAAATCAAATCGAGCAATCTATTCAATATTTATGATTCAAAATCATTATTTGTAGGTAAATTCTACCAGTCAGCTCAAGGCATCAAGTTAAAATTTGTATGAAATTACTTTGTACTCTTGTGGATAAAATGCAATTTTGCTATCCGTTTTCGAATAGCAAAATTTATCTTTACCACTTGGTGTAGTGAATATAGTTTTTTTTAATCACAAAGCTTCTACACCTTAATACATATAACTAAAATAAACACCACTCGGAGTTGCTCGAGCGCGTCAGGTACATATTGGTAGTGAAGTGCCAACGCTTAACAAGTAATGTATCTGATGGCAAGGGTATGGATGATAGTACGGATGGAGGATAATTGTATAACCCCAATCGTGCAACGTGACAAAAAAGTATTCTATAACTAGTATAACTGAAACTAAACCAAGCGAGAGAGAGTTAACATTATAAACATTGTGATGATAATGAGTGGGTATGTAACCATTAGGATGTGCGTTTAACTCTCACTTAGCTGGTTTTATATCGAAACTACTGTAAGTAGTTCTCTCGGAAACTGTTATTTGAAGTTATGCTACTCACAAATAGTACTTAGTTAATAGTCACACAGACTGATGCACGTCACGAGGCAATTTCCTCGCGCGGTAAAAAACGTGCTATGTAGACGAGGCACCTCTACATTCTACATTGATTGGTTTGTTGCCGCGCGAACACATTGCCTCGCGAACTGCCTTGTTCTGTGTGGAGCCGGTTAATCAATAGTTTCTGCCGAGAAGTACAATTATTAATATTATAAACTCGAGCCCAGAGGTTGAAGGAATTAAATAAATAAAGTCATAAATAATTTTTAAGAAAAAAAAACCGTCGCCTTTCGGGTTCTGGTGAAAGTTACTTGCGAATGTTGGATTATGTAGAAATGTGTAGGTATTTTTTAAAACTGCTTTTAATGCTTTAATTATTAGATGGCAACACAAATGAATTTACGTATAATGCTAAGGTTTGAGGAGTTTCCTCAATTCCTCATGAATCCGATTATATTATAAGAAATCGAAGCTTGACAAACTTTGACTTGAAAACTCAATATGCTTAACAAACATAACTAAATAAATGTCACTGTTCTGAACTTAAATGCATGCTTTTCTTACAAAAATACCAAAGTCACTTATGAGTGTGCCGTTCAGATTTGAGGAGTACGGTTCTGACTATCATCAGCAGTTCCACTGCACCAAATGTCACTGTTCTGGACGTAAGTGCATGCTGTTCTTATAAAAATACCAAAGTCACTATAAGCGTGCCGTTCAGATTTGAGGAGTTCGGTTCTGACCATCATCAGCAGTTCCACTGTACCAAATGTCACTGTTCTAGACGTAAGCGCATGCTGTTCTTATAAAAATGGCAAAGTCACTATAAGCGTGCCGTTCAGATTTGAGGAGTTTGGTTCTGGCCATCATCAGCAGTTCCACTGCACCAAATGTCACTGTTCTAAACGAAAGTGCATGCTGTTCTTATAAAAATACCAAAGTCACTATAAGCGTGCCGTTCAGATTTGAAGAGTTCCGTTCTGGCCATCATCAGCAGTTCCACTGCACCAAATGTCACTGTTCCGTACCTAAATGCATGCTGTTCCTTTAAAAACACAAAAATCACCATATGTATGCCTTTCAGATTCGAGGAGTTCCCTCGATTTCTCCAGGATCCCATCATCAGAACTGGGTTCTGAGAAAAATGGGACCAATCTGTATGCATTCAATAAAAAAAAAATTTTCAACATCGGTCCAGTAACGACGGAGATATCGAGGAACAAACATTAAAAAAAACAAAAAAAAAACATACAGACGACTTGATAACCGTCCTTCTTGAGAGATATGAGGCGACGGTTAAAAAGGGTATGTGAGTTCGATTTAATGGAAATAAATAAATTTTATGAAAAAGCGTGACCTGTGGTTGTATTGAAAGATAGAAATAAATAGTGTGTGTGTGGATTGAGTGAGCAGCATTTTCTCGCTCCCACTTACAAATCCGGTATGCTCATCTGTTAGCACGATTAGATTACCAGGTTCTGGTTTCTTACTAGTGAAGTATTATATTCTTTGATTCTTACCAATTATCATTCATGTCCTTTTTAATGCATGAATGTCGATATGGTTATTATCCTGACGTCGACAAAAATTACACAATACACATCATCACTAGACCAAGAACATAACCTAAAAACAGTTTGCAGATGGAGAATTAATATGGTATTAGTTTAATATAAACTATTATCAAAATTGAACGAAACTCCCCAATCTCAATATGACAATGGGAAGGTGGGGAAAATCAGGAGCCGACATAGTGTGGTCACCCTACTTGATACATTTGTATGAGAAAAGTTATGTCTGAATATCTTTAAAACCAGACAACGAATATAAAATATTAGATGGTGGATATTTAGTAAAAATGTTTACTAAATGTTGAAGTACTTTTGAGTGTCTTAGGTGCTACAAATCGTAAGATATTTACATTTTTAACTTTCTCAAAACGTGTGGACTGAGTGAGCACTTACAAAAATTTATTATAAAAAACCTGACACGTTAGTGGTTCGTTTTGTATTTTACAAATTCCCATTTCACTTTTACTAAACTATACACATATAATAGCGGTCTAAATCTTATGTTTTTCATCAAAATTCGGCTTTACAAAAGTGTGAGGATTGAGTGAGCATAAGAAACTATTTGTAAAAAATTAAATACGTCACTAGGTGATCTAATATTTATAGAGGTAGGTTGGCCTATTTTTTACTAAATGTTAGTATATTAATATTATATGTTAAATGAATATATTCACTGTTTTCGTTGGTAGTTTGTGAGAACTGAGTGAGCACATGATTGATGATGACAAATTCAGAGATTCGTTTTACAATTGTTTTAGAACTTTTACTAAATGATCAGCATATTTTTTTTTATTTTCGGAAGGTGCTCACTCAATCCACACACACACAAATAAATAAGGTGTACATGAAGCCTAATGCAAAATTTCGTGATTAAAGGAAGAATATAAAAATCAGCCTTGAAATTTAAGGAAAGTTAGTCTTTAAAAAAATACCTTATAGCAAAAAATGGCCGACGGGCCGAACTAGGTAATATGCAGACATTAAACGTCGATACGAACTCGAATCTACATTGTCCCAAAGTTTTATCCTTCAGAAAATGAGGAAGGTCTGGCGGCTCTGGGCTCTTAGTCCATTAGGGTATGGTAACACTTTTTTTTTTGTTTTTTGAATACCTACTAAAAGTTGCTACGTAGCAATTTTCAGCTTTCTACGTAGTACCCTAAAATATGATGATCATGGTATACCTACGTCAGATACAAGTTGTGAGGGTTCAAAAAATTACGGAACACTTCGAGGGAATTCTCTATAATTTTTCCCACTTTTGTAGCGTAACGTACTGTTATGGAGTTAAGGTATATAGAGAGAGAAAGGGATATTTTTAATGGTATAAAATGAAAGATGTCATTCTGTTTTCGTGCCGTTTATTTTTGTAAATAATAATATAATTTCCTTTGATAAAAATATAGTTACAATCAGACTTAACATTTTAACACGTCGATTGGATTTGCACGAAGTACATTTTAATTAAATAAATGGAAGAACTATTTAATTTTTTTATAAACCTACCTATCTAAAAATATGTAAGCAAAATAAAAATAAACCTCAGATTACACTTACATTACCTTCTTAGAAATAAATGTGTAGTCGGCAATAAACATGAGCGGTGTCGTATTATAACCGTCGTCGACAGAACAAAGTCATGGTCTGCCAGGCACAGTTTTTATTCATTTAGGCACTCGCCTCATGATTTTAACTCGAACACGTCACCTCTTTTGTGACATAGTGAATTGCTTTACATAATTCGCAGGCCAGCACCTGCACCGGCGGCGTCAAATGTACCAGATGTATTGGGTACCTAGTACCTACCTCTAGCCGTTCTTCAACAAGGCACTTTTACTATGGGCATTATACTTATTTTGCATTGGCCTCTGTAAAATAAGTCTAGATCTTGTAACTTTCGTACTATAAAACAACTGGTCAGAATACTTTTCTCATACCTTACTAATTTGACTAGGTATCTACGTTTTTAGGGTTCCGTAGTCAACTAGGAACCCTTATATTTGAAATTGATCTACTTATTAAGGCACTGAGACTTATTAAGTAGATCGCGTAGCGATAGCCCAAAATGACAACCTGCACCGTGTCCAATAAGTCCGAAAACGGAATCATAATGGCGAAAGCTTCTTGACAATAAAATTAATATACATTTCGAAATGTAGTGACAAAACTGTCTCAAAGGACTGAAAGCAATTTTTACTTAGGATTTACTTTAACATTTTAAAACGGTGCTTGAAAAAGTATATTCGAATTTTTTACATGTGAAACAAATATTAATATGAATATCCCCACTAATCGACACATGAACCGAAACGCTTTTTACGGACAATTATTTTCATCGACAACAGGGATGATACCGATAAAGCCTAAAGTGAGCGTCAGGACCCCTGGACCACTACAGATATTTGATGTTTAGTACATACTAAAATTTAGTACCTATTTGATACTATTTGGTACCTCCACTGATATCGAAAAATCGAGCGAATAAAGTGGCCAGACATTCTGACGTCAGGATGTCTGGACCATTTTTGGTTTACATAGTTCTAGACAACACTACTAATTGATATCTTAGTCAATATTTACTACCTATTTTGTACCTGTCAATATATTTTTTTCAAATTTTTTTGGCGTACCAGAAAAAAGTTATGACGGAATTTAAAGTTGTGAGCCCGGCCGTACCGTTGAAGTATGTAGCGCCTGTCAAAAGTATAGAGGCAAATCCGCCTGCCCTCCTGCGCGCGTCAACTTAAATAGGAATTTAGTTTTAGGCACTCGCACATCATCTCTACTACTGACTAGTGGCATTAATATAGTCGAAATATAAAAGTAATTAGTGTAATTACACTAGTTTTCCATTTTCCTCCTGAGAGACCTAAACACGTGGCAACAGTTGGGCAAATTCTAGGGGGGAAATAGCATAAACTGTTATAATTAACAGCGTCATTGGTAATATTGGTATATAGGATGTATTTTGATGATGTGGACCAGTCTATGGTCCACGAGCTCCGTTATAGGAGTTTATCATATAAATAAACTACTGCTTTCGGTAACATTTGTTTTTTGCATCGATTAGTGTCAATTATGAATTAAGAATAAATACAAACATCAAATCAATCATCTACTATCAGTACCTACAACCACAATGCCGCCAAATCTGCCATACAGCTCTACAGCTGCTGAACAGTCGCAAAAATGACCGGCTGTCAGGGGTAAACTGATTTACAAATTTCTCCGCCAGGAGATGTCTCTCAGGGACATGACATGAGATTAGATGTTATTGAGACTGTAGGAGGTTCTCTCAGGAGGAAAATGGAAAACTAGTGTAATTACACTAATTACTTTTATATTTCGACTATATTAATGCCACTAGTCAGTAGAGATGATGTGCGAGTGCCTAAAAATAAATTCCTATTTAAGTTGACGCGCAGGAGGGCAGGCGGATTTGCCTCTATTCTTTTGACAGGCGCTACATACTTCAACGCCACGGCTGGGCTCACAACTTTAAATTCCATCATAACTTTTTTCTAGTGTAGTGTGTTGTCTAGAACTATGTAAACCAAAAATGGTCCACACATCCTGACGTCAGAATGTCTGGCCACTTTATTCGCTCGATTTTTCGATATCATTGGAGGTACCAAATATATGTACTCAGGTACCAAATAGTATCAAATAGGTACTAAATTTTTGTATGTACTAAACATCAAATATCTGTAGTGGTCCAGGGGTCCTGACGCTCACAGCCTAAAGAGAGTTCTATTCTCGTCTGTTCGTGAGTTAGTGAGCAGCATTATGCTACTGTCATAATCACATTGTCAACTCTAACAAGCCCAGGAGGCCCCAACGGCCGGTTCGGAATGTCAGCTAACAATAAGTACTAGGGTAAGACACAGGTTAAATATTGTTTTTCACATATAAGAAATACATATCACAACCTCATTCAAGTGTCACCGTATGTTACTAACGATGTTCTACTTTAAATCGGCATACCTAAAACATCATTATGCCTAAGACAATGTAAAACTCTTAAAATTAATTATCGGCATTTGTAGCAAATTAGGAACAGTTTAACGTTGTGCAGCATCTTATAATGCATTCTTTTTACAGTCCTTGAGTTTTAATTATGTAAGTTAAATAGTTACCAACTTAATTCTAACATATTTAGTACTTAAATACCTACATAAAAAACTGTAACACTGTAATTGCACATAATTACGTATGCGTACCTACGTACATTTGAAATGATGAATTATCTATCTATGAATAAATGAACCTACTCATCTAATTTCAATGTAAGTAGGCATTGTGCAAGGTGTTCCACATTTGAGCAAGGCGTTACAAATTGAAAATAATTAAAGTGCATTTTATTGTCTCACCAGTTAGCAAAAGGTACTTATCGAGACAAATAATTATTTAGTGAAATATTACCCATTGTTGTTTACATAATATTTACGTAAGTAAACTACTTAATTAATAAATCACAAATAATAAGTGAATAAGTAACGTAATGCCTAATGGCGAGAATTTGTATAACTAAGTAATAAGGCAGACTATGACAAAAGTGTCATAATCATAATCATACCATAACAGCGATACAATGCAAGGCCGGTAAAACTTGCGCGAAATAATGTTTAAAATTAAGTATAAAATCTGTCAAGCCAATAAGGAAGGTGCCTAGGCACCTATCCTAAACTGATCATACTTAGGTACTTAAGTGGTTAAATTTTTGGAGTCACTGTCATCCGTATCACTACACAGTATGAAACAAAGTCCCCCTCCTCATCATTCTCCTGTCTGTTTGTTTGTATGTTCGCGATAAACTCAAACAGGACTGAATGTGTTTTAATGCTGATTTTACTTATGATTAGAGTGATTCCTGAGGAAGGTTTAGGTAATTACGTAATTAGTTATGTGACGAAATACGCTGGCTGAGAATTTGATCGATAACGTGTTGCCCGCGCCTTTTGAGATATAGCAACAACAACGCAAGGTCAAATTATCTCTTTGATTCATTGGTATAAGTACCAATAAATTTCGCGGTAACATATCTTTCATCTATCTTTTGAGGAAAGCTTACCATAACCATTTTAATGTTTTACTAAGATAGGTACATATCTATCTAGTGTATATCTGTACTATTTTTTTTACTTATTTGATAGATATATATCTATGTATTACAACATCGCTACATAATGGGCTCCTTCGTTTTGTTTATCTCCTTTAATTCGTCTTCTTCGATTTCTTCTACATTTCTGTGAACAAGTAATTTAATTTCGATTATTTCATTAGTGTTATTGTTGTATTAATAGGTACTAAATTAGATATCTGAAAAATAAGTTATCGAAAATGAGTCATTACGATTATACATAAGTTAAAATATCTGGGGGCACGGCAGTGCCCCCGCCAAGTCGAGCAAAAGGAGGCACGGCCGTACCATCCTTTTCTCGAAGCATTTCAGACCATTTTCAACCCCCTGTTACTCCGTTCTGGATAAAACTAGAAGCCTCAATTTTCAGCACCCAAGTAGTCATTGTATAAACACGGTATATTCCAAATTTTATTAAATTTAAACCAATAGTTTAGGAATAATTACTAGTCAAAGTTTCTTAGTTTTGTCACTCACTGACTGAATGACACACGATCATCAATGATAATAAGACACTTCTAGTACACTTAGAAGCTTCAAATTTAGAATACAATAAGTGTTTAGTGTATAGATCACATAAAAATTAAGAAATGTTGCAATTTCATTCCAGGTTTTTAGATACATCAACTGCATAAATAACTTTGTAATCTCATATCAATATATGGGATTACCAAGTTATATTTGCAGTTGATTTGCAGTGAATACCTAAATCAGTGTACCTGTCTATGTAAAATAATAAGTTTATACAGGTGCCCTATGTGGTGATGGGTTCAAAATCTCACAACCCCATTTCCTCACATGGAAGTCGTAGAAGTCAACTATGGGATATGGATTCCATTGTGGTGTGTGCGAATAGGCTGACAACCCTTTAATAATTTGCCAATGGTGGCACTGAAAAGTGTAGTTTCGTGTGCTCTGCCTACCCTGTTTGGGAATACATATCTGTGTAAACGAAATTTTCAAACAATCAGTTTTCCTATATCACCAACCGCATAACTAACTTTGTAATCCCATATCAATATATAGGATTGCAAGGTTACATGTGCAGTAATTACAGTGAATATATCAGTGTGTTGTAAAATAGAGGTACAATTAAATAATACGTACCTAAATATTATGTTCAAATGTGAAAAAACTTGTATGTTTCGTTAAGTCGTTAATAGTAGGTACAGTCGAGATCATAAATATGTGTACCTACATTTTTTCAACTAATTTGCAATGGGTTAAGGTGAAAGAATGTGTAGCTGATTAAGCGTAGAGCAAGTAGAGCGACCGCTCTGGGCGCCAAATGGTAAGGGGGCCGCCAAAATCGTACAGCTACATGTAAAAAAATAATTTTTAAGAAAAAAAAAACCGCCTTACTTTGGGGTCCTGGTGATAAATACTTTCAAATGTTGGATTATGTTATCAATTCGTCTGTATATTTTTTAATGTTTGTTATTCGATATCTCCGTCATTTCTGAACCAATTTTGAAATTTGGATGACTCTGAAGTACTTACAGATGAGAATGATTATCAGAACGGAACTCTAACCAGGGGCGGCTCACTCTTCATCAGCAGTTCCACTGCACCAAATGTCACTGTTCTAGACGTAAGAGCATGCTGTTCTTATAAAAATACCAAAGTCACTATAAGTGTGCCGTTCAGATTTGAGGAGTTCCGTTCTGACCATCATCAGCAGTTCCACTGCAGCAAATGTCACTGTTCTGGACGTAAGTGCATGCAGTTCTTATAAAAATACCAAAGTCACTATAAGTGTGCCGTTCAGATTTGAGGAGTTCCATTCTGACCATCATCAGGAGTTCCACTGCACCAAATGTCACTGTTCCGTACGTAAATGCATGCTGTTCCTTTAAAAACACAAAAATCACCATATGTATGCCTTTCAGATTTGAGGAGTTCCCTCGATTTCTCCAGGATCCCATCATCAGAACTGGGTTCTGAGAAAAATGGGACCAATCTGTATGCATATACATTCAATAAAAAAAAAATTCAAAATCGGTCCAGTAACGACGGAGATATCGAGGAACAAACATTAAAAAAAAAAACAGACGAATTGAGAACCCCTTCCCTTGAGATTTGGAAGGCGGTTAAAAAAACAAATAAAAAGTATTACTTAGATTGCGTGGGCGCGCACATATTCCAAAATAGCGAGAGGTGTCAGGAATTAATTCAGATATTGAAGTGGTTGTGGAACGATGTAACAAAATGTCGCAGTCTCGCAGTGTACAACATTCATAAGGCGCTTGCTGCTGCTAAGGTGCCATGAAAGGAGGATTTTAGTCATTGACAAACCTTTGAAAGACAATACGTATTCTATTAAAATTGTATCAATTATGTGGTGTTGCCTTACATCAAATAACGTTACGTAATTACAAAGTTACGTCGTAATCCAAATAGTTAAAATACAGTCCGAAGTGGAGTTCTCCATAAAGCTAAAACCGCCAAAGGCGCAAAACGTCTCAGAGAGTCAAAGGAGCGTAAGCGTGATGATGAGCACACTAGGGAACCGAAGGGACCTACTGAAAAAAACACGGAAATGGGCATGCCGACAGAGTTACTGGACCTATCAGTATATTTGGCCTATTAAAGACAAGGGCTTTTATATAATCTCCCCCTTCCTCTCCACTAGCGGGTTGAGTCTTGATAAATTGAGTCAATAATAGGAAAAAAATTCGCGCTCGCTTCGCTCGCGTTCACTGGTTCCGCCAAATGTCTTTTATTTGTTGGACATAAAGAAATAAGTGCAAATGGTGAACAGAATGCATTTTTTACTTACATACTCGTACTTAGTCAAAATTTCGCGTTTGCTACGCTCACGTTCTTATTTAAAGTCGGGTTTCTGACTCTGTTATGTCGTAGGTACATGAACACGATATCCCCTATCAGCCCCAGAGCCATATACCTCTATTAGGGCGTGTATGAGGAGGTTCAAATGTACAATGTATATTATGCTTATAAATAGAAAATAAGGAAAAAAGTTGAACTATCTACAGAGAGTCTACAAAAAGAAATGAGATCCCATCAAAAACAAAACTTGTAAAAACACCAAGTCTTCGCAACTTAGTTCTTCTGGCGTAAAAAGAGTTGAGATCCCTGTAATACCAAGTCGGTTAATTTATTCAGTCCCTACTTAAAGGACCTTCTGCCACAAGTTATTACGTAGTTTACCTATAGCTAACCTAATAACATATTACTCATAGCTATCATATCAATATGAAAAATATTTCATGTTTTAAAGAAAATGGACTGACTTGGCAATCGCATGAGTATACAATGTACCTATCTCACAAGTTATCATATTACTTACAACGATGACAAAATTGTTTCATGCGATTGCCAAGTCAGTCCATTTTCTTTAAAACATGAAATATTTTTCATATTGATATGATAGCTATGAGTAATATGTTATTAGGTTAGCTATAGGTAAACTACGTAATAACTTGTGGCAGAAGGTCCTTTAAGTAGGGACTGAATAAATTAACCGACTTGGTATTACAGGGATCTCAACTCTTTTTACGCCAGAAGAACTAAGTTGCGAAGACTTGGTGTTTTTACAAGTTTTGTTTTTGATGGGATTAGATATATTTACCGGACCGGAAACCGGACTAATTCCAATAAGGCCTAGTTACCCTTCGGGTTGGAAGGTCAGATGCCGCTTTCGTAAACTAGTGCCTACGCCAAATCTTGGGATTAGTTGTCAAAGCGGACTCCAGGCTCCCATGAGCCGTGGCAAATTCCGGGATAGCGCAAGGAGGATGATGAATAGGTACCGCGAATCTCCATCTTTTCGCCTTGGATACCTACCTACCTAGCTACTTGTATTAGCCTGGTTTTATTAAAGTTGAATGCACCGCCTAGTTTATAGTTGATACATGTTCCGCAAAATGTGCTGGATTAAACTAAATATATTCAATCGGTACAAACTTAAAATATTGAGAAAATAAAATGCATGGAAATGCATATCATTTCCAACGCAATATAGGGTATTCTAATAACGGGCCAGTGAGGGCTGCTAACTGATTCCCTGCTGCAACGCGACAACGGAGTTAGAAGACCAGGGTACGTAGCCGAATGGCACAAACGCTTAGATAGATAGATAGATAGATAAAAACTTTATTCATTTCCACAACATACATGGTTTAAATTACAAAACAATTAAGTACATGCAACTTAAAATTAAGAAAAAACAATCTATTCTAAAAAATCTAAACTAATAATGATACGACCATGTGTCGTGGCAGAGAATTGGCGCTGGCTCAGCATGATGATGCGGCAAGCCATATCGCTGATATTCTGCCAGAACCTTTTATAAAAGTTTGTGCAACGCTTTATTATAAGTACGTTCATGTAAGTGTCTGTGTACATGTTGTGTTAGTGTGAGCAAGTCTCTATGTGTATGTATCTGTATGACAGTCGCAGCAAATATATACATTTTTCAATAGTGTTATCTGTATTTTAAAAACATAGTGGCAGAAGTACGCAATGCAACCAAAACGAAGATATATATATATATATATATATATATATATATATATATATATATATATACATTTAAAAAGAAAGAGGAGTTTCAGCCTTTTTCTTTTTGCTCCTTTAAAAGGTGTAATCGATACTTATGCTTGAAATTTAGTTTGGTTCTTAAACGACGAATGGGTGGAGGAATATTGTTCCAGCATTTACTTGCACGGTACCGAAAACTCCTCCTAAAAGCAGCAGAACTGTGTCTGGGTACCCGTAGTACGGCCGCTCTTGACGATCGAGGTTGATGGTTGGTATTAGAGTGCCATACAAGTTTTTTAAAGAGATACGAGGGCTGTTTAGTTTGGACGGTATCGAATAGCAAGCATGCAAACATAAGTTCTTGTCGAGCAGCCATTTTTAACATATCCGAGTTATTTAAATATGGCTTACGAAACGAAACGCTCGTAGATATCCATCTCTATCGCTCTTCCGTATCCGTATTGGCGCGACAGAGCCAGATTAAATACCTTTCGCGGCGTTTCGTTTTCGTTTCGCGTCGCAGAAATGCCATTCGGCTACAGCATCTGCCCTCGTGTTTAAATTAATGAAGATTGGCGTTTACAGATTTTGTAAAACATACAGGGTGCAAAAAAATATATTTTAGGGGCACTCCCAGTATGTTGTCTAAGTATTTGCCACCTTATCCCACAACTAAGTATATATGCTGAAATAAAATACCCTTATACAAATATACCTACAAGAATAATTTCGATGACCTGTTAGCTTGAACGATACGCAACTTTAAATTGAATTGTGCAATCTTATTTCTTTCATTCCTTTGTGTCTGTGAAAACCCCAATTATATAGTTAACTGCCTAAACAAATAGGTAGGTACTGTAGATGTAGGCACGGAGTATTTTTTGTTTGATTTGCGCCGAGTAAGAGTATTATACCTTCGCGTTCACCATTGCGCAGTGATTTGTATTCTCCATACCGACAGCGGCAATACAGGTTAACGAACTTCACTTCGCTTAGGATTTCGATATACTAAACCGGATTTGTGCATTTAATTTCTTATTGTAAATTTGGTATTCTACCGAATTAAGTTTATTCTTTAAGCATTTTAGATAAGTACCTACCTATACTTCACCCACAACACCTACAAAATTTCTGTCACTTCATGCTTTAAAATCGGAATGCCCTAAATACGTAGGTAAGCTAAATAGGTAGGTAGGCTAAATATGTAGGTAAGTAATGGGTACTCCCTGTAGGTATTAAATTTTAGATATTGCAATTAGTATCTAATTCAATATTAATAATGTGATTTTGCTCCAGTCACAGCATGTATGGCGATTATGTAAGCATTAGCATCGGATAAGTAGATACGAGTAGGCATAGCTGGGCATTAACTCGTTAATCCGTTAATCGTTAATTAACGAAGTTAACATTTCGATTAACGGATTAACTTTTAAGTTAACTTTAAAAAATGTTAACGGACTCGTTAACTTCCGTTAAATTTCATAGAGTCCGTTAATCGTTAATCGAGCACCCCAAGCGGGTCGCTGCGCCGCGAAAACCACGTTCTTACTGCTACTGTAAAAGCCCGTAGTACGGCAAAACCTAGGTTTTATCGGTAAAAGCAGATCCGTCGGTTATAAACAGTCTAAAGACCAATTGGCGACTTTGGATCACTTATTCGAGATCTTCTAAATCTTATTAGGCGTGCTAGATCGATCACTAACCTGGGAATAGAGTGCAATCATCAGGCATGACAGACATATCGCGCAACCGACGCATCGACGAGTTAGAGTCCGGCGCGGGCCTTAGATTACTCTACCAAGTTATCGTGGCCCACAGCATCGAGTTGTCATCTCAAATCTCAATCTGAAGAACCGACGCACCACGATTGCGACCGCATGAATGACCCATTTGACCCAATAATTACCAATCCGAAGTAAAACCTTGGATTTAGCCAACCAACGGCGGTACACACCCGAAGAGACCGAAATTATTACATTTCGGTTTTTTACCGATTGGCGTCACAGGTTTTAATGGTTTTTGGTGGATACTTAGTAAATAGAAATACATAATACCTATAGTGGAGTCCTATTTTTATGACGTGTTAACGGATTATCGATTAACTTTAACTTCCGTTAAATCTACCGAAATGTATCGCTTTAACGATTAACGAAGTTAACTTTTTAAGTAACGGATTAACGATTATCGAAGTTAACTATTTGATTAACGGTGCCCAGCTATGCGAGTAGGTATACCTATTACATGACGCAGTTTCGGGGGACGGCTTTATTTAAATTCTACAAGTCAAGCATTGAATGAAGGCTATACGAATAAAAAATGTATGGACAATAGAGTGACGAATAATCTCAAAAATAATTCTAAAATAGCATAACGCATGCCATTTAAATCTTTACAAACCAACACCTTAAAAGAAGACAGAAAAGTTCGATGATCTCGAAGACACGAAAATAAGGTTGGTTAGAGCGATATGTGACTGGGCACTATGTACATATATGACTTACCCACACAGCGTGTAGTTCCTAACGAGCGCTTCGCCGTCGGCGATGGACTGGGGCATGGGGCGGCCCATGGTCTCGGGCAACATCAGCCCGCAGCCCATGGCCAGCACGGCCAGCACGCTCATCACCACCAGTGGCAGCGAGCTCCAATAACGTTCCTGCATATACATCATGCTTATAGGTAAAGAAAAGAACATGCAGTACAGGCACTAGGAAAAGGGGCCAACGTACTATGCTTGGCTCGTCCGCTGAGCAATAGCTACGAGTGAGTTAGTGGCTATAGAACTACTTGATTAGGTACCTACTGGCTGCGTCGACAAAAGGGCAATTGGTCACGCACCGCAGCATATCGTGTACTGTGAAACAGCCATGAAATTCCGAAAATTTTACCAATAGACAATATCTTGCCATTAAAAGGAGATTTGAATTTTTCTCAAATCGTGGACGATTGACCTCTTGTTAATTTATACCGTTTGTTAAGTCTCGAGATATGCACAGTAAGTACCTACTTACTATGTATTTCGGCGGACCGGCGCGGCGGCAGAGCGCCTGTCGCGCGCGGGTCGTACTTTGCCCACCACTGATTTAGAGTATCTATTTAATGCCAGTTATGACAACCACAATAGATTGACTAATCATTGTCAATCAGCTGTGCACTAAGAAACATCTCATACTTGTAAATAGCGTACTCCAATGTACCATAGGTATATTATAAAGGATTCGCTCTAGCAAGTAGCGTAGTTAAGTTCCCCTCTGTAACTTTCTTGGATTTGCAAGCACCAGATTACATTAAAAAGTTCCAAATTAAATTAAAAATCTCAAAAAATAATTAGGAAGATGGTAGAGAATGTGAGTTGTATAGTTTACCGAGTAGACGATGAACGGCGACAGGACGGTGGCTATGTAGCCGCTGACGTGCACCAGCGAGGAGCCGGAGGCGCGCACGCCCGTGGGCAGCAGCTCCGTGGCCCACTGGATGGCCGCCGTGTACGACATGTTGATGAAGAACCGCGCCATCACCGCCGCCGTCGTCTGCGGGACTCCTACAACAACCATACGCAACACTTATCCTCGAGACTCTGCGTACCTAGCCAAATGCACAAACGCTCACGATAATATCTGTTTCGTATCTCTATCGCCCTGCGTATTGGCGCCACAGAGCCAGACTGTATTTCTGTCGGCGTCTGGCGTCGACGATTGCCATTCGGCTACGCCAGCTGGCCTACTACTACGAGCACATTAGGTTTGAACTTTTTAACCGCCTTCCAAATCTCAAAGGAAGGGGTTATCAAGTCGTCTGTATGTTTTTTTTTTATTTATTTTTTATTTTTTTTTAATGTTTGTTCCTCGATATCTCCGTCGTTACTAGACCGATTTTGAAATTTTTTTTTTGATTGAATGTATATATATACAGATTGGTCCCATTTTTCTCAGAACCCAGTTCTGATGATGGGATCCTGGAGAAATCGAGGGAACTCCTCAAATCTGAAAGGCACACATATGGTGATTTTTGTGTTTTTAAAGGAACAGCATGCATTTACGTACGGAACAGTGACATTTGGTGCAGTGGAACTCCTGATGATGGTCAGAATGGAACTCCTCAAATCTGAACGGCACACTTATAGTGACTTTGGTATTTTTATAAGAACAGCATGCTCTTACGTCCAGAACAGTGATATTTGGTGCAGTGGAATTGCTGATGATGGTCAGAACGGAACTCCTCAAATCTGAACGGCACACTTATAGTGGCTTTGGTATTTTTATAAGAACAGCATGCACTTACGTCCAGAACAGTGACATTTGGTGCAGTGAAACTGCTGATGAAGAGTGAGCCGCCCCTGGTTAGAGTTCCGTTCTGATAATCATTCTCATCTGTAAGTACTTCAGAATCATCCAGATTTCAAAATTGGTTCAGAAATAACGGAGATATCGAATAACAAACATTAAAAAATATACAGACGAATTGATAACATAATCCAACATTTGAAAGTATTTATCACCAGAACCCCAAAGGAAGGCGGTTTTTTTTTCTTAAAAATTATGTAGGAATACAATGAAGGTCTAAATTCAAAAATAGATTGGCCTGGGATGCACAAGGACTGCGCCACGGCTGGTGTTAATCGGCCGGGACAGTATGATGATAGTGATCATTTTACGGTTAACCACCATTATTTCCATCATATCCAGGTTCCCTTTCGAAATTACCCGAGCAATTCTGTGACTCGAAGTTATCCTAAGGCACTGGTCCCACCGCGAGCTAGTAAGCTATGAGCTATCGGCTATAAAAACGAACAAAAGATAATCACTCCCGTGCAAATAAAAGAGACACGGCGATTTTGATAGCTCACCGCTGGGCGAGTAACTATAAACATCGCCGTGTCTCTTTTATTCGAACGGGAGTGCTTATCTTTTGTTCGTTTTTATAGCCAATAGCTCATAGCTTGCTAGCTCGCGGTGGGACCAGTGCCTTACGCTCCTTAAATTATTTTACATACAAAAATATATAAATTACCTTTAGGTAAGAATGCGGCAATGCCTATCAATAACCCAGATAATCCCAGGGGCACCACCGTAAGATTTCGCCGACCCCATCTGAAAAATAGTATTTCCAAATAAGTCTCTATTTCTGTTTATACCTATAGTAAATTAAATATTTAAGTATAGGCTTAGGTATAGGTCATACTTACTGAGCAAGTGAGCGAATTTTACTATGAGACCAATCGCGAAATCAAACAGAAATAAATGATTGCAGGTGACAAATACAGCCTGAAAATATGTAGATGATGTGTAGCATAGTGCGGCGCGGCGCTGCGCGGCGTGATTACCTGTCCATGACAAGAGCCAACAGGGTGACGGAGGGGATCTCGGTGGCGGAGGCGAGCGTGAAGGTGAGGAAGAAGTCTAGCCCCAGCGACTCGGAGAGGCGCACCAGCCCGTCGAACACCAGCGCGCAGCACATGTACACCACCACCATGTGCGCGAGCATCGTCCGCAGCGGCGCGCTTCTAAACAAGGCACTCACTGAATGCTTCTCATTTTCATTTTGACGGGATGCTATCTAAAACGCATATATTGGTTCCTCGATTAAGATCAAATCCAGGTAAGGAAGGGTGCAGGTATGGCATATGTTGCCCTAACTATTTTCGGTAGGTACTTACTCAGTAAAAAAGTTTTAATTTAGTCAAACTAAGTGCATATACTAAGTTTGCAGTGTCAATTCAGTCTAATGGAACTATGCATATGATCCGGCTAGAGATGGGCCGAATATGGACTTTGCCGAATACGAATATTCGGCCGAACATTCGGTTCAGCTCTTACCGAACCGAACATTCGGCCGAATATTCGGTTACGCCATATTTTTAAAGCGGATGTTAAGTTAAAACTATTAAATGATTGAGATAATGGTTACATATGTTACTACAACTATGTTCTTATGAATTATGATTTAGTGGATAACTAAAAGTTAGTTAAAACAACTCTGAACTCTTCTCAACTCTTAAACTACGGTTTTTTATCATTTTTACAAAACAATTGTATTTACATTTTGACGCATAGGGAATAGTTCCTTAGAAAGCTACTAAAAAAGGAGCTTATTATCCAACGGAATACGTGAGATCCTCATTAGTTATTTACTTTGTTTATTCGGTAAATATTCGGCAACGCAACCGAATTATTCGGCCGAATACGAACATTGAAAAACTTGCCGAATATGCCGAATACCGAATATTTACCGAATATTCGGCCCATCTCTAGATCCGGCTAATCATAATTACGGCAACATATCCTAGAGTACCTAATTAAAACTGATATAATATGTAATCAAGATAGATCCAAGTATATACAGTTAAGTAACATTTTTGATTCCACTTACAACAAAATCATCCACCACTTCTTGTGGAATTTGGACGCGGTTAATTTTTTCAAAAGTTTTGAACACTCGAACCGCTCGACTGGTACGACCTCTAGATACGAGCCATCTAAAAGAAAAGTAATGATTAATTTTAGCAATCTGCAGTCGTCAAATAGACAAAAATGCACAATGTTTGATAAATACCGGACACTCTCTGGAACCGTGAAGGGAATAGCCAGCACGATGAGCATGGGCCCGGAGGTGATCCACAAGAGCGCGCGCCAGTCGGCCAGCCACAGCGCTATCCACGGCAGCGACAGGCAGCCCGTGCCGAAGAACAGCGCGATCGACAGGTTCGCCGCCAGCGTGCGGTACCGGGGGCCGATGTATTCGAGAACTGCGACGTAAACCATTACATACTGTTCATAACAACAACATTATGTTCCTCCGCTGTGCGTGTTCATTCAGATTCTATATGTATAACTACTTACTTAAAATATATATCATCATAAAACAACTATCATATGCCATGCCGACCAGAAATCTCGCTATGGTGAAGTCTACTATCCCTGTGGTGTATATAGTTGCCACTCCACCTACAAACCCGATCATATTGGAACCTAAAAAAATATTCGTGTTAGTAGGTAAGTTATGCATAAGTTTCTTTAAATGTTTTCCTGATTTTTTAAACACTTGCCAACTAACGCGGGTATTCTTCCAAATCGATCTGCTAACCACCCAAACAGCAGCCCGCCCACAAAAGATCCCGCAAAAAATATCGACTGTGCCGTAGGAGCGTAGCTTGATTTATCGCACACCCAACCGCGCTGAAAGTGAATAGTTGCTAGCATTAATGTACTTTAAAGTCTCTCGGATTATTCCATTCTGTCGATCACTTCAAAATCAACTTACTATCTTCTGAAACTTTTGTAAGTTTTTTTTGCCGAATAATTTGACTTTATCTAAGTTTAACCTTTTGTACACCAGGGTAAGGAATATATGCATATGCAATCACACCTAGCGTCGACTCACTGGCAGTATCTAAGTGGCGGTCAAAAGGATGTCGAGACTATAGAGTGACCTATTTACTTACCTCGCTTACTACTGTGTGATACGGAATGTCAGTAAGTTCGAAATCGTAGCCATGCTGGCACGGTGCGATCGGTGTGTCGTTGCTGGGTGGTGCCATGTTCTCCAGAACCAAACTCCAGTTGGTTTGAAACGTCGAACATCGATCCCAATCCCCGCCATCAATGGCTCCAGGTGCCGAAAGATTCCGTCTACAATATGCACGTGAAATATTAATGTTTAAATAAATAATAATAAATAAACACCTTACACAGATCACACTTAGATCAACTTAGCCCCAAACTAAGCAAAGCTTAGTACTATGGGTGCTAAGCGACAATGTACATACTTAAATAGATAAATACATACTTATTGTACCTACATAGAAAACATCCATAACTCAGGAACAAATATCTGTGCTCATCACACAAATAAATGCCCTCACCGGGATTCGAACCCAGGACCGCGGCTCAGCAGGCAGGGTCACTACCGACTGAGCCAGAACGGTCGTCAAACAAACAAAAACGTTAAAGACAAAAAACAATTTAACTAGGTGTGCCATTTTACGTGAAGCATTGTCGAAGTCTGGCTTTCGTACATACCTACATCTGTACTAAGTATTAACTTGTAGTCATGTATGTAAATTGGTGGAAATCACCGTCACCACCATCAGAGTGTACCTGAGGTCTAAATCCAAGTGCGCGAGCTCTGGCACGTAGCACCAGTAGCGCTGCGGAGTGGCGGCCACGAACATCTGCACGAAGTAGACGTAAGCAAAGAACAGCCCGAACGGCAGCATGGCGACGAACAGGAACTTCTGGTAGCGCCCCATCTCACCGATGTACGTGAACATTGCCTCCAATGCGTCATGATCGGTGTCCGATGGCTTATTGTTTAATTCTTCCTTCGTTTCCTTTAAAAAAATGAAAACTTTTTTAATTGACTGCCTAAAACCTATGAAATTATTTTATTTAGTTGTGTTTAGACAGTTTAACTAATAAAATACCAAGCGATGGGTCAACATTCGACTTTACACGACTAGCTAAGGGCACGTCCCACCATAAATGTTTTTAACCTAAACCCTGTGAACCCTGATATCTTTCTTGTCCGCCAAAAACTTACGTAAAGTTTTAATTAAATTAGGATTCTTATACACTGAACCTGGCAATAAACGATTAATATATTTTACATGAGTCAGTCAAGGCAGCAACTTAGGCCCTTTAAATTTTGTACTCATGATAAATGACCTCCCGGATATAGTAAAACACTCGGAATGCTTATTATTTGCTGATGATTTAAAACTGATACGCGAGGTTAAGGATGAGTCAGATTGTCTCTTGTTACAGGATGATATCGATCAAGTGGTGCAATGGAGTAGCTAAATGTTCTTCCATGTCTTTTAGTCGGTCTCACAATCCAATACAACATCGATACACTATAGCGGGGATACCGATGGAACGCGTTACGGAGGTACGGGATCTGGACGTTTACTTTACTGCTGACCTGTACTTCAGAGATCACGTTGTTACGATATGTAAGAGGGCATACAGACAATTAGGATTCATCATGCGACAGACACAGGGATTCACGAATATAGTGCGTATATAACGTGCACTATACGAGGCTCTCGTAAAAAGCCACCTCGAGATGAATGCCAGTATATGGAGTCCGCACGAATGCAAATACAAATTTATGTTAGAGCGCATACAAAATAAGTTTGTGAAGATTCTTTACCTGAAATGTTATGGTGTTTACCCGTTCTACCCCCTTATGTACCCAACTTTATTTGTACTGGGAATGGTAGGCTACAACAAGTTGGAGGTTAGGAGGGAGCTTGCTCTAGCTAGCTACATATTCAAATTGTTGCGCGGTAGGATCAGTAACCCTGGGTTACTGGGCACCGTGAGTCTCTGTGCGCCCCCGCGGTACGTGTGGCGCCGGCGCCGGCCGCCGCTGCTGGCCGAGCCGCGCGAATTAAGATAACGACAGAGATTGTTTCTAAAAAAATATATTTATTTAAACCGACAGAGTAACAGCCTAGCTTACAATCAAGATTATTCTAACTTAAAATTAATTAATAACAGCTATTTATAATTAAATATTGCAATTCAGCATTGACGTTTGTTCTCAATAAGTAATTGCTGAATTGTCATCAGACTTAGCTGATGAAGGTATTGTCAAGGGTTGCAGCACCCTTAACTCCTCCCTCCTTAAGAGAGAAATTATCTGAAGGTGGCGAAGACGGCTTCAGAGAATTTCGTCTAGAAAAGATATACCGGAATTTATGAAATATGTAAATTAGTGCTGTAACAAGTAAAATGGTATATAGAATTACGGTCCATACACTGACTCTATTAATGAATATGTAACTTTCACTGTTTTCACTTCCACTATTGTATTTTACGCTGTTGAGAATGTCCTTCACGTCGCTGAAGTCCACGCCTCGTAGATCTACCTCGTTCTCGCTCCTCTGGATCTCGTGCTGTAGTTCAGGTAATACGATAGGGGGTAAGTTGTAGCTGGTTATTGAGCTGTTGCTGACTGCTTTTATGATTATATCTTCTATCTGTGTTTCGCAGTATTTGGCTGGAGTCAGAATGTAGGTTCCCTCCATGTTGTGTTTGGAGATCTCGTCTCCGCAGGTTTCAGTTACTGCTGTTCTTTTTCTGGTGTAAAGAAGCCCATTGGCTTCTTCTTCTTCAGATCATTATCTGATGTAATCTTCTGTATGACTGTATCTTCTGTCTTGACTGGTTGCTGGTTACATTTGGAGAGGTTGTCTTTTAATAGCATTATTTGTTCTATACATGTTGCTGCTGGATGCTGTACCATGTCGTCATCGGTGCAGATGTGTTTTCCTTCTTCAATTTCGTTGCAGTGTCTTGCTACGGGTCGGAATTTCAATCTATTCATCATGAGGTAAGGATATTTAGGAATAATAGTTAGTGTTTTTTCAGTTTTGGGGTTAAATATTGGGATAGGGATGATCTTATAGTAAATATATGTGCTTTTCTCTACAATAGGGATATCTAAAATGAAAGTTAAGCGGTTATTACTAATAAAAGATTTTAAGTCTATACTACGTTCTATTTTAATAAGATTTTCCTTTGACACAGGATAAATTAATGTTGCGTGTTTCTCTACCTCAGAAAGTACTTTAACAAATTCGGTTGAGTTTATGATTGATTGATGTAAAATTGATAATTTACTGAATGCAATTGCTGTTTCTATTTCTTGTATAATGTTGTAAATCGTGCGAAAGTTATTTAGAATCTGATACATGCTGTTCATCATGGAAACAATGCTAAAAAGTTTGGTTTCATCTTTTTGAATGTTCTCTAGTTGTTTGGTTTTATAACCTAAATGTTCAACGTTAAAATTTATGTCGCTTGAAACATTTGTTAGCTTATCAAGTGCCTTTTGCAACAGTGTTACCTTATTCTCTACTGATATCTCCTTATGCTTCATCTTCTCTATTACCGAATCGAATCTAATAGCATCATTATTATCTAAGTTACCTGTTATTACTTTAACTATTGATCCTAATGGGTTGAGAATACCTCTTTTAGTTCTTGCAGTTGGTAAAATCTGTAAAAGTCTGTCTCTAGACAAATCTGTAAATGAATTTATCTGTACTTCTAAACCCATTAGTTCTCGTCTAGTGTCTATATTACTATCAATTATATGTTTTAACTTACTGTATTGGTCTAGATTTATTTCTAACAAAGAACTTATTGATTCTAAATCTATAATCTTAATTATGCTCCAGGAGCTAGTCCTCATTAGAGCTGTACCCATCCTGACTGGAGCTATCCCCGGGCTCCGCTCGAGGTTTTGGATGTTGAGACTGCATCCCTGATGTACCAGGACCATCAGTGATATCACACGCCACCTGTGGAGGTCGTTTGATGTTTTTGAGTGGTACACGAGTATTTCTTTTCTTGACTTGCACAGGGATAATGTTCTTATCCGGCTTACCTATAACCTTTGCTTTTTCGTACCTAGGTTTTTCTTTGGGTTTACGGATCCTAGTGTCTTTCATATAAATCGTGTCACCTTCTTTGATCTCCGGTGGTATTTCTCCGCCTTTATTATCCCTAACTTTAACCTTATCGTTAAGTAACTTTTCACTCACATATTCGTATAAAACTTTTAGCCGTTTTCTATGGTCTAAAAGTAATTTTTGCATTAAATTACGTTCTCTATCTATATCAAACGCATTTCCGGTTTCCGTATGACCGAAAACTAATTCGAACGGGGTAAAAGTCGTAGCGCTATGTATCGAATTATTATATGCCATTATTGCGTATGTCATTACCGAAGCCGCATCTTGGTCGCTTCTATCGTACTTTGCTAATCGATAGATTTCAATTAAAGTCGAGTGGAACCGTTCTACCACCGCCATTGAGTTGGGGTTATTTGGAGTCCCTATGTGCAATTCAATTTTGTATAGAGATAGTAATTCCTTCATTAATTCGTTATTAAATTCGGATCCAGAATCACAGCTAATCTTTTTAGGAACGCCATACATGCTAAAATATTTTATTAGTGCTCTCACGACTTCTGGAGTACTTCTGTTGGGTATGCCTATTGCTTGCCCTAATTTGCTAAACGCGTCTACTGCTGTGAGATAATATTTGCTTTCAATAAAAAGAAGATCAATAAATATTTCTTGGAACGGTGATTCCTGAGTCTGTGTTAATTGAATATGTGGTTTAATGGGTTTTCTTTCATACTTCATCTTACGACATTGTTCACACGCATTTATAATAGCTGAAATAGTTTCTTTCATATTGCTCCACCAGTAATCTCTTTTAAGTTTAGCTAACGTTTCATTTATGCCTCTATGGCAAGTTTTGCCCTCGTGATATTTAATTACTAATTGTTTTATATCATGTTCGTCTGTTATGGTGACTATACGTTCTGTGCATTCGATTAAATTTTGTGCTCCTTTTTTATAGAGTTTAGTTACTACGTTACTGAATGTTTTTCTGAATTCAGGTACTTCAAAATAGATAAAGTATTTATTCTTCAAATCTACGTACTCTTTTAAAAATTTACTTACTAATCCTTCGTTATTTGTTGGCATATGCACTTCAAGAATTCTCTGTTTTTTATTAGATAGATCTTTAACGCTAATATCATCTTTAAACCATGTATATACTAATATTTGTTTCGGCTTCAAATCTATAGCTTCATTCAGAATTGGGATACCTTCATGTTCGCGGTTAGAGATAGAATGGGCTGTGGCCCCATCATCTGAATCAGAAATTTCCATGGTTTCCCTTTCTGGTTCTGATTCTGGTCTACTTAATTTAGCAATTTGGTCTGTTAATGACTGAACGTAATTTTGTAATTTTTGCTCTTTTTCGTCTACATTAACAGCCACGGAATCATTGTCGTCACTTAGTACGTTAAGCCTTATACGTGACATTGCGTCGGCATTTGTATTTTGATTGCCCTTTTTGTAGTAAATTTCGAAATCGTACTCTTGTAATCTTAAACGCCATCTCGTAAGTTTACTGTTTGGCTCCTTAAGGGAGTATAGCCAAGCAAGTGGACGATGATCTGTATAAATAAAGAATTTATTTCCGTAAAGGTAAGGTCTAAAATGTTTAACGCCTTCAAGGACAGCAAATAGTTCTTTTTCTATTGTGCTGTACTTAACTTGAGTATCACTCAGAGTTTTGCTATAGTACGCAATGGGCTTATCTGACCCTATGGGCCCTTGCGATAAAACAGCACCTATTGCGTAATTTGACGCGTCTGTGGTCAAAATAAAGGGCTTTTGGAAATCTGGGAACTGAAGAAGTGGTGCATTAGTTAATATTTTCTTACAAAGCTCAAAACTTTCCTTATATTCATCATCTAATATAACCTTTCTTCCTTTCTTCAAGCATGCCGTCATAGGTCGCGTTATTTTAGCAAAGTCTTTAATAAATTTTCTATAATATCCTATCAGTCCTAGAAAACTTTTTATTTCGCTAGGAGTTTTGGGTATAGGATAATTAAGTACCGCGTGAATCTTATCATCATTTGGCTTAAGTCCTTCACTCGTTATGGTATGTCCAAGGTAGAGGACTTCCTTTCTGAGGAAATGGGACTTATCCAATTGCACTTTAAGATTGGTTTCCCTAAACCTATCGAATACAGCCTTTAATTTAATAACGTGGTCTTCTAAACTTTTGGAGAATATTATGACGTCGTCAAGGTAAACAAGACAGTGTATCCCTTGTAGGCCTCTCAGGACGTTGTCCATCGCTCGCTGAAAGGTTGCAGGGGCTGTCTTGAGTCCAAAAGGCATCCTATTAAATTCGTAGTGCCCAAAACCTGTGTTAAGCCCGGTTTTTGGTTTATCATCATCATCAACCTCTATTTGATGGTACCCGCTGGCCAAGTCTAACGTTGTGAAGTATGTGCTCTTTCCCAGCATATCAAACAAGTCGTTTATGTTGGGTAGAGGGTATTTATCGTCGACTGTGATGTCATTAAGACGTCTATAGTCGATGACCATACGCCACTTCTGTTGACCTGACATGTCCATCTTTTTGGGCACTAAATGGACTGGTGCACTCCAAGGAGAATGTGACTCCTGGATGACATTATCCTTTAACATTTTATCAATTTGCCTCTTAATTTCTTGTGTTTGTACAGGAGGCATCCTGTGAGCCCTAATAAAAACTGGATCCTCGTTTACCGTTCGTATCTTATGTTTCACTTGGTTTGTAAATGAAAGTGGGATATGTTCACAATAAAATATATCCTTATACTCTTCACACAACTGACTAATCACCTTTCTTTCTTCTTCATTCAAATCATCCAATCTTAATTTTGAGAGATTTTCTGATAAAAGCCTGTCATTTGAAGTTGTGTCCGCGGTGAAATTTACATTAACTAATGTTTCGCTTGAATATGGTTCTACTTTAAACGGTGCTGTGACAACTAACCTCCTGCTTTCTGACGTGCAATTTTGAATAACGGTGGATGCGTAACCATTCACACATTTCACCAGCGCGGCGGGCATTCTTATCCCTTCCGAGAGCTGTTTAAATTCTAAAATTGCGTCACCGTTTAACAACGTTACAGGTAGCTTAACTCTGCACTCACTGCGGGCTGGCAATTCAAAAGACTCTTTTATAGGCGGAGTATACAACATTGGTATCTGAGTTGAATCCGTCTCTAGCATGCGAGTTTTATAATTAACGCTTGCAGGTAACTGGTGCAGTAAATCGCTACCTATTAATCCGTCATACCTATCATCTACATCGTACACATAAAACTTATGACGTTCTTCACTTTAAAAAATTTTTGGTAAATTAATATAAATGATTGTGTCATGTGTACTGCGTCCGTGGGTACTAACTACCTCAAAAACTTCTTGGTGCTTAAAATTACTAAAGTATTTTTCTACTAGTTCCGGTTTCATAAATGGCCTTTCGCTTCCGGTATCAATCATAAAAAGTGCCTGTAATTCAGGAATAGCAATATGGGGAAGCTTTAATTTTCGACTATAGTTTAATACTATTCTGGTCGCCTGTTTGAGGCCGCTAGAAAAAAATTTCCGACCTCGTTACTTGGGCCTGGGGTTGGTTCAAAATGTGGCTCTAAATACATTTGGTCGGCGTCAATATTCTCCGTATAGTTAACGCGTCGTGAACTGGCAGTTCTCATGGTAACGTCAGTGTTAGAACCCGATGCCATGTTACGAGTCGGCACGTGTGGAATCGGCCCCGCGTTAGCCTGCGGTGAATAACCGGCGTATTGCTGATCTTGCATGTGCAGCGGCGCCGCTTGCCTAGATTGCGACTGCCATTGATTACGTATATTAGATGAATAATTAGAGCTATTTACTGGCCTGTTATTATTTCTGAATTGTTGCGAACCGTTCGATGGGTAAAAATTATTTTGAGACCTTTGATTAAAGTTATTTCTATTCGGGGGAACATTATTATTTGAAAATCTACTGTCCGACCTATCTTGTAACTCGGAAGTATAATTAGGGTTCTATCTAGCATACCCTTGGTTCTGCCTATTATTCGCTTGATTTCTAAAAGGGTTCTTCATATTATAGACGGTGTTAAAATTTTCTTCTTCTAAAACCGTTTTAATCGCACCTTCTAGTGTAGTGACGTTTTTTAATCTAATCATTTTAACTAAATATTGCGGTAAATTATAAAGAAAGACATCAAAGGAGGTATGAGTATAGATTTCCTGTTTGGCATTGCGTATTGTTTCATTATCTACCGTTTCCGCTACTTTTGCTAGCAAAATGCTTCTAAAATGTTGAACTCTATGACAGAAGTCTATATAACTTTCGCCTTTATTAATCTTTAAAGCTTGCATTTCTAATAGTAAACATTGCTCGGTCCTGGGATCTCCAAAATGTTCCTTTAATAATGCTTTTAACCCGGTCCATGTAGTGATATTCGACCTTTCCCCCAATAAAATAGCTGCGGGACCCGCGAGTCTACTAGTTAGAACTTGGAATAAATATTCATTTTGATCGGGTCCTCCCATGAATTTACTTATGACAAATTCACATTTACTTATGTATACCGACAATTCCCTAACTTCTCCACGGAAAATCGGAATCATTTTAACTACATTTTCAGGAACCAAAGTAATGCCTTCAATTTTAAATGCAAATAAAAATAAACGTGCTAAAAATAACTACTCTTGCGAAATACCTATGCGTAAGTCGGTCGATTGAAGTGAACTTTGATACCTGTTATGACTACGTCAGATTAATATGTACCTATTTAGTGTTTTATGATCATATGTTTATTATCCTTATAAAAACACGTACAAAAAGGAAAAAAAATACCCTGTAGTGCTGTCGCGGCGTTGTATATCCTTAACGGCACGTTAAAACTATTCCCTAATAGCAGGGGGAAATTAGCTAAAATTACGGCATAATTAATGGAAGGTTTTTTTAAATTAAAATATGTACGTTATAGACCGAAGTTATTTTTCATCAACCCTCCCCACTCCTCCCTCCTCTGCGTCACCCCTCTACCCTCCCTTAAAGTGCCGAAAATGCGGTTTTTATCGATTTCTGACAAAACTGTTGAAGATACAGAAAAAGCGCGTAGGAACGAAGTAATCCTTAATAAATTTACTACAAATCATTCATTAACACTTTGGTTCTAGCACTTATAGTTTACGCATGATCCGTCACGAAAGTTGGTCCTTTGCTGCAATATTCTTTAGTGAATGTTAAGTTTTCGCCCAAAATGCATACGAAATCATCGAAATTTGTTTGATATAACTAAAATATTGTAACTCATGATTAAAATAAAATTAAGGGGGAAAAATCACTACCATGGGTGGAATTTCCAATATGTCTTGGAATTCCAGTAACTATTTAAGACGTAATATTTTCACGGTAGTAGTCGCTAGGAGTACCATTGATCTATATAGTGTATCTATGACTGGGGATGAGCTTTTGGTAGCTGTTGGTAGAGCCCTAGAGTATCAATCCAGTAGCCGTGAGTTCAAGTCCCACCCATGGTAGTGATTTTTCCTCCTGAAATTCATTTTCAGTTTATAATATTTTAGTAATATCAAACAGATTTCGTAAGCAATTTGGGAGAAAACTTAACATTCACTAAAGAAAATTGCAGTAAAGGACCAACTTTCGTGATGGATCACGCGAAACCTATAAGTGCTAGAACCAAAGTGTCAATGAACGATTTGTAGTAAATTTATCAAGAATTACTTTTTTCCTACACGCTTTTTCTGTATCTACAACGGTTTTGTCAGAAATCGCGAAAAACCGCATTTTCGGCTATTTAAGGGGGGGAAGAGGGGTGACGCAGAGGGGGGAGGGATGGGGAGGGTTGATGAAAAATAACTTCGGCCTGTAATGTACATATCCCAATCAAAAAAAATCTTCCATTAATTATGCCAACATTTTCATATATAACTTTCCAGAAGCAACGGACTATAAAGCGTTACCACGGCGTTGTATATCCCTAATAACACATATATTTAAAATAAGTAAGGATACGTATAAAAGGAACAGAAAGGATGATGAAAAAGATCTACTCACATTCCTTCCGGCGACTTTCACGACACCTTACGGGCTGGAATCCTCGAGATTGCTCCGGTTGGCTGGAGATGGACAGCTTTCTGGATCAGCTGGCTTGTTTCTTCTGCGGCAGGTTCTCCTGGTGTTTTCTTAATAAATTTGTTTGTTCGAATTCCCGTTTAAAACGTAGAAACGTACGTCGTCCGGCACGGTACGGTCGCGAATTTAACGGCCTCTGAACGTGTCAGGAAAACGACGGGAATCCTGTCCTCAGCGCCAATTAAGCTCGGAACACACTACGCGGACGTCCGTCGTAAAACGACCGCGACCGCGACCTATCAGTGTGCACGGAACAAAACATCCAGAGAGCCAGATTTAGATCGGACGTCCGTGCGCTCAAGGCCACGTCCGCGTCCGTCGACCGATAGTTTGCACGGTTATGTGTATTTCCATTGTCCAGATTCCCGTCCGCGGTCGATTCACGACGGACGTCCGCGTAATGTATTCCTAGCTTTAAGATAACGACAGAGATTGTTTCTAAAAAAATATATTTATTTAAACCGACAGATTAACAGCCTAGCTTACAATCAAGATTATTCTAACTTAAAATTAATTAATAACAGCTATTTATAATTAAATATTGCAATTCAGCATTGACGTTTGTTCTCAATAAGTAAATGCTGAATTGTCATCAGACTTAGCTGATGAAGGTATTGTCAAGGGTTGCAGCACCCTTAACTCGCGCGCGCACCGGCCTACTGCGCGAGGCGCCGTGGACGAGAGCCCTGCGTACGCTCAACCGAGTTGCTACCCGGATAGATCTGTTCCATTGCTCTGAGAATGACTTCACTAAAGCTACTTTGTTTGTATTGTGTTATGTTAATTAGGATAATTGTAAAATATAATTAGGTTAAGATTGCTACACTATCGTATTAGGTAACTGTAATGGTAGTTGTATCGTTGTTGTAAATAAGTAAATAAATAAAATGATGTTCCGTTACGTTTACCAAGAAAAGGATAAGCAGGTAGTTAACGAAAATATAAAAGAACTAGCTTTGCCCGCGGCTTCGCTCGCGTTAGAAAGAGACAAAAAGTAGCCTATGTCACTCTCCATCCCTTCAACTATCTCCACTTAAAAAATCACGTCAATTCGTCGCTCCGTTTTGCCGTGAAAGACGGACAAACAAACAGACACACACACACTTTCCCATTTATAATATTTATAATATAATATATAATATTACATAGTATTGATTAGTATGGATATAGCTCAATTATATTGTAACGATAAAATATAGTGTCATTGTAGCTTTAGACTTTAGAGCGCCCCGTAAAAGTCTTATCTGAAACGTGTAAACAGTTTTAGCCGTATGGACACCGTTAGATTCTAAGTCGTTTAAAATCATTTAAAAAAATATATTTTTGATCAATGCTTGTCGCGTACGAGCGTCCGACCCACATGCATCATATAATCCCATCATATAATACCTAGAGATATTGATTATAGCTTATCTATGATATATGTTCCTCCTTATCTGACCGATTTTTATCTACAGGACAGGGTGGCTAGCCGAATGGCACAAACGCTCACGAAACGCTCACGAAACGAAGCGCTAGTAGATATCTATCTCTATCGCGCTTGCGTATTGGCGCGACAGAGCCAGCGGCGTATCGCTTTCGTTTGGCGTCGGAGAAATGCCATTCGGCTACGGGGCCAGGGTGGCTAGCCGAATGGCACAATCGCTCACGAAACGCTCACGAAACGAAGCGCTAGTAGATATCTATCTCTATCGCGCTTGCGTATTGGCGCGACAGAGCCAGCGGCGTATCGCTTTCGTTTGGCGTCGGAGAAATGCCATTCGGCTACGGGGCCTGGTATCTTATTTATTATGTTTTACGTAAGTTCTCATTTATATTTATTGGCTTCATTTTATGTTAAAATATTATTTTGAAACTATTAATAACCACCTAAATACGAGCCCCGGCGCAGTGGTGTTCACTGTTCATGTGCAAAAAACCACATTTTAACTAAATAAACAATACTTATGAATTCCTAATTTCAAAGGAATATTAAATTTTAAACGATAATTACAAATAAACTGAATAGGTTTATAAGCGCCATTTGGAGTCTAGAGCGGCCACTCCACTCGCTCTACCCTCGATCCCGCCCGCCCTGTGTATACTGTGTGAGATTACGGTTACAATAGGGAACTTGACTGTAGTTAAAATTATAGTACATTGTGCAACAAGGGAGGTAAGGGGGTCATTAAAGACGCGTGTTATTTTTCACGACTGCCGCAGGCAGGAGTGAATAATAGACACAAGTCTTTAATGTCCTTACCTCCTGAGTTACACACAATGTTTTTCATCACATTTGAGAGAAAAATACAGAGGAAACAGTCATAAGGCAAAACCTTCAACCGGCGGCGTTGCGACTTGCTACCAGTAGTGTATATCTTGATGTACATCAGATTATTCATATTAAATCCATTGTTTTGATAACAAACACTTTTTGAACGAAAACAAACACGAAAATACTGCATATCAATTAAATGCAACGTTCAAAAAAGCATATAAATCATATAATTTTACTTATTTTTCATTCATTTAAATATTTTGATCTGTTGTACTCTCCGTTGCTAGGCAACGGCGGGTGCCTCGCGTACGCACGCGGTCAAGCGCGAGTAGAGAGCATATTGTCAGATTGTAAATTATAACAATTTATCTGAGTTAAATTTACGAAATAAATGCAAAACACACTGAAATAATTGTAAAACATAAATAAAATGCATTTTTCTTACCGTATTATATATTTTGTAGCTTAATAGTCAAATTTTGGTTGTGCAATAAAAATCCTTGGCAGATTGAAACATCCTTTGCCTGAAGTATTGTACGGATTTTATTAATTTTTAAAACTAAATCCATTATTCCCTTGGGAATAAAATAGTACATTGTGCTTCAGTACACGTAGACGCAATGATACCTTTAAACAGCAAATGTGATGAAAAATATTTTATACCACGCACGAAATAAAGCATGAGATTATAAGAAAAACATGGACAGAAGTTATTTTTAAATCCAATCCAATTTCATATAAATTCCATATCAGCAAGTCGTTTAAATTCGTTTTGACAGTTCTTAAAAAGAAGCTGATTTGACTAGGAGGCAAGTAGGTAGCCTATTAAGACGCTGGAGCGAAAATGCTGAAATGAAAAGGAGCCCCCTTCCAATTTGGGAATTTTAGTTTAATATACTAGTGTTATTAACTAGATTTAACGAAAAAAAAAAATTGACCATTCAGGACAACTCAGTTAAAAGGTATTGCGAAATAATCTTTAAAATCGAGGTTCCGCTCTCGACTGTTTCCTCCTTTAAACTCAATCAATCGTAACGAAATTTGAGAATCTGAATATTAATGAAAAAACCGGCCAAGAGCGTGTCGGGCCACGCTCAGTGTAGGGTTCCGTAGTTTTTCGTATTTTTCTCAAAAACTACTGAACCTATCAAGTTCAAAACAATTTTCCTAGAAAGTATTTATAAAGTTCTACTTTTGTAATTTTTTTTCATATTTTTTAAACATATGGTTCAAAAGTTAGAGGGGGGGGACGCACTTTTTTTTTCTTTAGGAGCGATTATTTCCTAAAATATTAATATTATCAAAAAACGATCTTAGTAAACCCTTATTCATTTTTAAATACCTATCCAACAATATATCACACGTTGGGGTTGAAATGAAAAAAAATATCAGCCCCCACTTTACACGTAGGGGGATACCCTAATAAAACATTTTTTTCCAATTTTTATTTTTGCACTTTGTTGGCGTGATTGATATACATATTGGTACCAAATTTCAGCTTTCTAGTGCTTACGGTTACTGAGATTATCCGCGGACGGACGGACGGACGGACGGACGGACAGACAGACATGGCGAAACTATAAGGGTTCCTAGTTGACTACGGAACCCTAAAAATCTGTGTTGGAACTTGGCTAACTGTTACCAATTTTAAATACGTCACCTTTTTTTCGCCATAATCAATAAGGCCGTTTTTGGAAATTTTTGATGGGCTCTAGCGTCTTTAAAAATAAGAATATGAAAAAAAATGAAAACGGTCCGACTCAGATAAAAATAATAATAATAATCTGTGTTGAAAAAATCTTTGCACTATCTTCAAAAACCAGGGAGGAAATACTCTATCTTCAAAAACCAGGGAGAGCGTTTGTATGGAGAATTGACCCTTCCTGTATCGTCTTAAACTTGCCTTTTAAGTATCTATCAATAAATCTTTTCACATTTATGGGTTTTTTCTTCCACGTTACGAGGGAGCAACTTACTGTGTCGTAGTAGCGTTTCGTTAGCCACGGAGCGTGAACGATGATCTTAAGTAGCAAATCGATCGTGTACCGTAGCGTAGTTATCGGCATTTATTATTTATTATGATTAATAGGGTTACTTACTTTTAAAGAAGTAAAATGTTGTAAAATGCTGACTTAGGTAGGTACCATGTAATGATCATATTATGGTTAATTATTCCGTATTAGTGCGACAGAGCACCATAACTTTGGCTATTCATCCATACTTACTAATATTATAAATGGGAAAGTGTGTGTGCGTCTGTTTGTTTGTCCGCCTTTCACGGCAAAACGGAGCGACGAATTGTCGTGATTTTTTAAGTGGAGATAGTTAAAGGGATGGAGAGTGACATAGGCTACTTATTCGCTAGATCCGATACTAGATGCTAGGCCGACAGGTATCGTAGATAACGTAATGTCACAAGTAATTAAGGACGTAGTAATTATAATTATTTATTAATCTGTGATTTGAAAACAAAAAGCAATGAGCAAAACATCAGATTATCTAATTCTGAGTTGTTATGTAAGGCACGAGCCACAAGCGGTTTATGCTAAATATTTGGGGACCTTGACTCCGGGTCAAGCCATCGCATGTGCAAGTTTCTCCACGCAATTACCCACAGCTGGCGAGGTGAAACACCCGTAACCGTTCGATAGCGGTGGTCCTACTTATAATCCGGTCCACCTTGTTATACCTACTTGTTATTGTGATTATCCGTGCTACGAGTAAAGCACTCGTCTGAGTTAAGATAAGACGCTACACGAGCGAAAATGCTGAAATTTGGGAATTCTAGTTTAATATACTAGTGTTATTCACTAAATTTATCGAAAAAAAATTGTCCATTAAGAACAATTCAGTTATTAAAAGATATTGCGAAAAAATCTTTAAAATCTAGGTTCCGCTCTCGACTGTTTCCTCCTTCAAAACTTAAGACGATACAGGAGGGGTCAATTCTCCATACAAACGCTCTCGACTATTTCTTCCCTGTTTTGAAGATAGAGCAAAAATATTTTTTTTAACACAGATTATTGTTTCATTTATTTATCTCTTTTCTTAAGCTAGGTTTTTTACAATATGAGTATATAACACAGATTATTATTATTTTTATCTATGTTGGACCGTTTTTATTTTTTTATTTTAATAAAGACGCTAGAGCCCATCAAACATTTACAAAAATGGCCTTATTGATTATGGCGCAAAAAATGTGTGGTATTCAAAATTGGTAACAATTAGCCAAAAAACTAAATGGTCCGACACCGATTATTTCATTGTTATTCAGATTCTCAAATTTTGTAACGATTGATTAAGTTTTGAAGGAGGAAACAGTCGCGAGCGGAGCCTCGATTTTAAAGATTTTTTCGCAATATCTTTTAACTGAGTTGTTCTGAATGGACAAATTTTTTTCGATAAATCTATTTTATAACACTAGTATATTTAACTAAAATTCCCAAATTGAACCCCCCTTTCAATTTGGGAATTTTAGTTAAATGACTGAAAACTCCTTTCCATTTTAGAATTTTCGCTCCTGTAGCGTCTTAATCAATCGTAACAAAATTTGAGAATCTGAATAACAATGAAATAATCTGTGTTGGACCGTTTAGTTTTTTAACCGCCGCCCCAAATCTCAAGGAAGGTTCTCAATTAATCTGTTTTTTTTTAATGTTTGTTCCACGATACCTCGGTCGTTACTGGACCGATTTTGAATTTTTTTTTTATTGAATGTATATGCATACAGATTGGTCCCATTGTTATCAGAACTCAGTTCTGATGATGGGATCCTGGAGAAATCGAGGGAACTCCTCAAATCTTAAAGGCATACATATGAAGATTTTTGTGTTTTTATAAGAACAGCATGCATATACCTACGGAACTGTGACATTCGGTGCAGTGGAACTATTGATGATGGTCAGAACGGAACTCCTCAAATCTGAAGGGCACACTTATAGTGACTTTGGTATGCATTTGTGTTCAGAACGGCATGCATTTGTGTTCAGAACAGTGGCATTTGGTGCAGTGGAACTGATGATGATGGTCAGAACGAAACACCTCAAATCTGAACGGCACACTTATAATAACTTTGGTATTTTTATAAGAACAGCTCGCATTTACGTTCAGAACAGTGACATTTATTTGTAAGGACAGTTGTTCTCTTTGTTATGTTTGTTAAGCATATTGAGCTTTCAAGTCAAATTTTGTCAAGCTCGATTTCTTATAATCGGATATCGGATTCATGAGGAATTCCTCATGAAACTCCTCAAACCTTAACGGTATACGTATTAAGTTTTGTGAAAAAATTATATAGGTATTAGCGATATCGAACAGGCAACTGAAACAATGCGAACTTATTTTGCACGAAAACACGCAAAATCCAATGCTCAGCTACAGGGATGTGGGTAAAAAATTTAAATTTCCACAATCCACTGTTTGTTCCGTATTGAAGAGGTTTTGGGAACACTTAACTTTAGAACGAAAGCCAGGAAGTGGTGGATTGCAGGGTATAAAGGAAAAAAAGGAGGAACGCATCTTAAGGATATTTGCTTCAAATTGTATAATCACCTCGTGAGCTCGTGACGTGGCTAAAAAGTGAAGATGTCCCAAATAAAAGCTTTATATCGGGAATGTGAGAGTAAATCATACTCAGATTTAACATAATTACCATTTATTACAAATCTTTGATAATAAGCAATACTATTCACAAGCAATCACGATAGCAGAGTTACCTTGTTTACTCGTCGAGCTCCAAACTAGAAGTGTCGTCCTTCAGATTGACCAACTGACAGTTACTCATAAAGAAAATATCAAACGAGGGTGGCTTCAAATTACGTTGTTTCAGTCTACCCATAGTATTTATGAAAATAATCAAAACAAACAAGGTAGATTAAACTTCTGCATTAAAACTATCTTGATTTGTTAATCACAATTGACAATAATATGTTCTCGTGCTCCTTCGTCCCATTGAAACCTCGATATTTACGCATTTTCGTCAATCCGTGTCGATTTGTACACAGGAGCACACATAAGGAAACAAATAAAATGATTTTGGAACATAACTGGGATTGGCTTCCACGTCGGCTTTTCTACCTCCAATAAAATTTGCACTATAAATTCACCGTAAATTCAATTCAATACTTGTATCAAATGATTACGCACTTTAAGTAAAACTTCAGAGGTTAGATGACACTTTTCTTCTTACGGCAACTATTCACTTAAACGGTGGTTACGTTTCCACCACGGTCTTGGAAATTGCTAGAATTTAGTCGCAATTTTTCTTGGAGTTATTACAATTCACCATAACAAATTTTACTAGGCCCATATTAAATCTACTTATCTCAAAAACGATATGAAAATGTTTACTGCAATATGGATTTGACAGCGTAAGTCAGCGACTAAGATTTAAATTTGGCCGTAGTGAGCGCTGTGATCGTTTTAGCTACCCCCTCCACCCGCTTTGCACCCTGCCACCCCACTGCCAGTGCCAAAGTACGATTCAACCGGTTGACAGATTTGAATGTTTGGTCAATGTGACTACGACTACAACAGTATAATACTTATAAAATATTAAAAAGAAACAAAACAACATACATCAACTATCCTTATGAAATTTCAACTATTTCGAGTTTGGACAATTTTTTCAGTCTCATCGTAATTTAATTTGGCTAGCCATTCCCTTAAAAGCTGCTTGGTTTTAAAAACTGGTTTATCTTTAATATCTACGTCAAATCGTTTTGCGAACGCAGTACGTAACGTTGGAACCTGAGTTCGGTACACTCTCCTTTTCAACATATCTTTGTATTCGTCGCTTCCAAGAATCTGTTTATGTTTGCAGACCACAATTTTGAGAATATATAGTTGGCGTATCGTTAGCACCTCGGATTTTTGATATAGTAATGATGTTGAGTACCTGAAGGGTTTATTTAACATGGTTTTAAGGACTGCACGCTGAGCTCTTTCCGCCTCAATAATAACAACCAATAGTATACCTCATAAGTAGGTAAAATTTCTTTGCGAATTTTAAATTGGATAAGAATTCTAAGTAGTTCATTAGAACACTGGAAAGAAATCGGAAACGAGTGGCCATAAATTAAAACCCACCGAAAGGAGTTGCGAATTCAACTTCACACGTGTACCTATTGTACAAAAGTTTTACAGTAGGTACATACATAAGTACATATTAATATGCCGGTCTTTTAATGTCTTGACGGTGTTATAGGCAAGTAAAGTGTGTAGTATTATGTAGGTCCTGTAAACAATATTTCATTAGGTACAACAATGTAATCAGAAAGCGTAGGGCGGCCAAAATAATGCGAAGTTTGGCATGGTGCCCACTGTAAACTTCACAGCATGTAGATGTACTGACACTGACTAACGACTTACCATATTCATCGTTATCGTTCGTAACTCGTTCAATTCATTAAAAAACTTCCTGATGCACTATTTTTGTAAACTTTTTTTAAGCAGACGTAAAACACAAAGAATACTTCTAATATCACTTCATGTAAACACGTCGTTTGATTCGTCGAGTGTAATACACACATGTGTAGAGCAAATTCCAAAATTAAAACATCAGCGTGGACGACGCGTCCGTCCGATGCTATCGGCTGAGTCTACTGCCGGACGTTGCGACAAAGTCCATACTTATGTTTTTACCTATCATGCCTTGGAGTTTTAATTTAAATTACTTCATCGAAACTATAAAATCACGCATTTAAATTTCTATTTCATGATAGCTTTTCACACTGAGTTAGTCGAGATATAATATAGAGCTTGTATTTGCTAATCGGGTTGCAGTAGGTATCTATTAGTTTACACAGCTGGTACTGGTTACAATTTCAGTTTGCCGTGCTCGGCTCCTGAACACAGCGCAGTGCGGCAAAACGCCGGTAAATCGACCAGTGGGAGCCTAGCTCGCGAAATTATCGACCAATCACTACATTCAAGGACAGAATTGCTTTATGCAACTTTATTCAATTATTTTTTGAAAGTGTCACAATGACACTGAAAAAAAATGGAAGATCAAATTATATCAATTTCAAGCACAACAATCATCACGCCATGACATATCGATAGAAATGTGATACAAATACAAACATCTGCGTCAATAATATTATTGAAATGAAACAATAGTTTCTGACGGCATATTTATTTCGGATTTGGGAACAAAGCATTACATGTAGGAGAATCTTTGGAATAACAAAAAATAAATAAAGTGGAAAAAAATATTTGAAATGGATAAGTGGTATCGACTTTTTAGTCCAAAATTCATTAGGCAACATGGTAAAAGACAGATAATAAGACCGGGCGTACTACCGGCGTCGGCGGCGCGCGTCGGCGATGCGCTCGTAGTCGTCCAGGGTCTGCGGCAGCGGCTGGCCCGCCGTCTCGGGCAGCAGCAGCGCCGCGGCGCCGCCCGCCACCGCCGTCACGCCCACCAGCACCAGCGGCAGCTCCCTCCACAGCCGCTCCTGAAGTACAGTATACTTCACATTGCAGATCTTACATAATTACGCGGACATGGCTATTCATGATCACGATACGTGAGCAGTGTTCATTCCACAGATTCTGTCGTTAGTGTGGTGTACCTATGTGTTACGGATGATGATAGAATAATATATAAACTTCCTACGCCTAGGTCTACCCAACACTATGTGTATAGCTGGATACATTATTGAAAGTTTATACATATATTTAGTGATCAGTTAAACCCATGCCAAATATAATCCAATACTAAATAATACTATAAACTATTTAATTCAATTAAGGTACAGTACCTATTTATTTATTTATGGGGTTTGTCATTATATGTTACAGATTTCAGCAGGCCTAGCACATGATGGCCGCGGGAGTATGTCGCCGCGAGATATACTACCTGTCCTTATGTCATTAATACAATTAGACAAAGACGTGTCATCTATCTCGCGGCGACATACTCCCGCAGCCATCATGTGCTAGGCCTACAGAACAGTGACTTTTATGTATTTGTTCTCTTTGTTATGCCTGCATATTGAATTTTCAAGTCAAATTATGTCAAGCTCGATTTATTATAATCGAATATCGGATTCATGAGAAATTGAGGAAAGTCCTCAAACCTTAATACGTATATTCATTTGTGTTTCCATCAAATAATTAAAGATTTACATTAAAAGCAGTTTTAAAAAATACCTACACATTTCTACATTATCCATCATTCGCAAGTACGTTCCAAAATACATTATTTATACGGGCGACAAAGTAACGTTTATATTTAAATTTCGTTAAATGAACAAAAACTGTAAAGCTGGACGGAAACATGCACATTTACCCTTAATGTTAATATTACGACTTACGAGACATGACATGACAACAGGACATGAGATTACGAGATAATTAGAAGCGTTTGTGTGAACAATTTACGACTGTCCACGATACTTTTGTGTTGATTTTCATTACGTGCCGTGTAATTTTGTATGGTTAATATTTTCATTGTATTTCTATGCAAAAAGGTCACATGCCTACTGACCACCGCGTTTATATTCGCCCGTATTGAATTTACGCTCAGTATGAGCTCATCTCATTGAGTCACACGCACTTTAAAATTAATTGATGGTGTATTGAGGTCACAGATGTTGTTTACTATACTCACTAAAAATAAGTGCATGGCAGTCTTTGCTCAAAAAGTGCCCATTTTAGGGTTCCGTAACAAAATGAACCGTGGTGCCGTTGTGCGACTCTGTCCGTCTGTCTGTCTGGCACAAGGTGGTGTAACTAATCCTCCGCTCACCTTTACTTATTTACTTACTTACTTGACTAACCAACAGTATAACTAACCCCCCCTTTAAATATACCCCGTAAATTTGGCCTTGTGATCGTTTAGTGTGTGTATGTAGAACCCTTCGATGTGAACCGCGATAACCTAGATCCTTTAATGAGTATCAGCTGTATTTTTGACTAATTTTTAAAATTTTATTTATTTATATTTTAAAGAAGAATAAAGGTTATTGTAGCATAATAATATAGTGTTATAGAAGAGTATTTTATCAGATTTAGGCCTAGAAAGTTATATGTGAGAAAATTAATGACGTAATGAAGAAAATTTTTAGAATAGAAGTTAGTGAGTGAAACATACATGAAATAAATATTAAAAAATATTTTGGTAATCATCCGCTACGCCTTATTAGTGGTCCCGGCTTGGGCAAGGGCTTGCGATGCGGTATGGGACCCCTGACCCGACCAAACCACTTTATCGGGAACCTAAGCAAGTAAGCCTGAAGGGCTATCTATCTACAAACTAACCCCCTGTTTTTTTGTTTTGTTTCTTTTCCCTAGCTAAACCCCCTGTTCCCCAATACTGAGAATAGACCATAACTTCTCGACCTTTCTAATGTATTAACGAAACGCCGAGTAGTCGCTAACCTTTATGAAAACAAGTAAGTCTACTAACTCCTCGAAGCTTTTGACTTTTCATCAGTGGACGGCGCTCGCATGCCACTGGACCCTATAACAAACTAATCCTTTTATTCCAAAGACAGTTTGTTTCCCTAACCAACTTGATAGAATTTACCTTGAAACCCCAGTTAGCAACACTTAGCGTCCCGTCGCTACACCAAAAGATCAGAAATTGCTACCACAATTATTAATTTTACTCAAAAAAATTAAGTAATAAGAGATTTTATAAATTACCAGTTTTACCACATATTTTAAGATAGTAAACACCACATTTAAAGTCCATTTGAACCATATAAATAGTAGTAGTTAAATTATTTCTCCACAATACACGTTGACCAATTATAATTTAAGACCAATCATAAGAGAACTCTACTTTCATAGAAATAGTGTGTGACTCTACCCTAATCCTATTGTTTTTCCTACTCTAACATATCTGTAACACAGACCCTCACTTACCATAGATCTTGTGTTCAGAATATGTACAAGTGTATCCCTACTAGAACTGTACAGTTCAGCCAGCGAAGCTGAGATAGGCAACCTATAGGCTTGTGTTCTGATGAGCAAGGATTACTCCTAATGTCTTTCGTCAATCGTGAAAGTCCTCACTTCCATCCCCCAAAAAGACTCCTAAACGCGTCAGGCTCGCTAGCCGGACCGTCTGTCACGAACCCTTTTATAACTTCAAACATCGACATACCATCGACACAGTATCGACGTTTCATCGACACAGTATCGACATACCATCGACACAGTATCGACGTTTCATCGACACAATATCGACATACCATCGACACAACATCGACAGAAAGCCATTAACTTGCGCACATAAGAAAAAGATCACAAGTGCTTTGTTTACACTCATACGCTCTACGCAATAAAGTTCACGATCATCACGCGGATGTTTGCTTATTAACACGTGCAGATTGCAGCTGTTTTAGAGAGAGATAGAGCTATTGGTATTGATACCTACGTAGTCCAATAGTGGAGTGTTCCGTAAATATTTTTACGTAAATATTATTTTGTGAAAGATTGTTTAAATCAATTTAGTAAGTGACTTCGCAATGAAAGATCACATTTGTTCTTAATTGTTACATTGAATGATATATTCAGAAAGTATAATAATCAATATTAGTCATTATTACCTCTCTGACTCGTAATTGGAACCAAGACATAATATCGGAACGCTATGCAGCTGACAACTGTCAGTGTCAGTATTTCGTCCATGTGAACGTAGTTTGTTGATAAATACGTTTTTCCAACCTGTTTTACATTTAATAATAGTGAATTTTATCAGTGAAGACGTAACTAAACATGTGATTAACCATCAAAGATATTATTTGTTAAAATATTCAATGAAATCCCGAAGGAAATATGCACCAAAAAGTTGGTCAAAGAAAAGTTGATTCGCCGTAAGTTTTATATGTAATAACGAGTCCATTTCCTCGTCATAGACGCTTGTTCTGTTACAACTCGCCCCCAGATTGGATTTCTTTTACAAAATACAAAGTGGTTAGTAAAAAAATCCAATCTTATTTAGCAAAAGAAGCAATAAAATTGAATAAAAGAAAAATATCTCTAGATCAGTCGGAAATATCCCCCCATTTCTAATTGTGTGGTGTGTATTCCAATACTATGCGACTGCTAGCGACTCAGTTTTGAAATCAGCTCATTAGAATCTCGACAATGAACCATGATAACCCCTTTCCCAGAGTCCACGCACCGCCAGGGATATCAGGTTGTGAATCTGATAGGTCCTACTAACCCGTTCTTGCTAGCTCGTTCCCCGGTCGCGGCGAATATTCATTCCATCCACACTGTTGGACCGGAATAATTACCGTAGTAATTTCAACGAGTTCACAATAACTTCCCACGCAAATACGAAGAAACCTTTTGAGCTCCCATTATAAGTCCAGAGCCTTCAATCTCCATTGTCGGAACTCAAACCAACTTTTCTACCTAATCACTCCCAGCCACATGTTTTGGCGCATGTCTCATACTTGAATAAAATATACTGACTTAAAGTTTGTTTGGGTGTTTTTTTTTTTATAAAACAAACCTTAAATGACATAAGCATGTACCTCAACTTGGTACCATATCATTATTTGATCAAATGAAGAAATTAATTGATGATACTAAACTTCACATCTTTGAACATATATATAAGAAGGAAACAAATATTGATAAGAGCCTCGTTCTTACTAGACGATTTCGGCCCTTAAATATGTCGATTGTCAAATACATCCCATTCAAGATGAGGTGTGTGGTTTTCGTGTGGGTCTTATTACCTTGTGTAGTAGTAGTCACAAAAAACTACCCTTTAAATGGGTCGAATCCATTGGATTTTAACCTAACCAATAAGAATTTTATGACTAATGTGTTCCCAAAATTCCCCCCCTTGTTTGTTCCCGCAAATTCCGACCAAACTAGTTTTGACCACTTTCCAGCGCTGTCTGTCTGTATCAATCCACTCATTCCATAAAAGAAACATTCGAGACACACTTTCATATCTTACATCCGTCATATCCAGCCATTCAATCTATCTAACATACATCTATAAGCATTCATCACCTCTAACTTATACACATACACTCGTTCATTCCTCCTCAATTACGCTTTCACTCAATTGTTTACAGAAAGCCAACGCTTTTAAAAGTAATCAAAATAAATAATAAAAATGGAAATAAAAACTAGATAATAATTTTAAAAGTTTACCTATCCCATTTTACCCCACTCTACCCTGACTCGAAGGCAAAGAACATTTCATTTTATTTATAAGAAGTCCTACATTCATCATTTACAAAGTAATTACTTTTTAAAGTATTTGATTTTATAAAGTATTTACTAACCGCAAACCATTGGACAACATGTGACACCTTATCATAATCTCATCTGCTACAAAATTGTATGACGATCAAGCATACCAACTTAAGAACAATGACAGTTTGAGTAATGTCGCCAATAGAACACCTTTTGGCGGAGATATATATTATCTGTGGTTAAATTATTTTCTCTAATCTATCTCATGTTTACCGCTAAACCGCTTTGTTCGCGAAAAAATGGCAGATCCGTTTTTGTTTTCTTTAGCTCATTATTAATTACGTGATCTACAATTAGAATTATTTAAATATTCGCTTTATTTTAATCTGCTTAAACAATACGACAGAAAATTCTGCGCCGACGCCGGTCATGAGCCGTCCATATTCGCCATTTTGTCATTTTGCAAACTAAGAAAATGCAAACAAAACATTATTTGCCCTAAACACGCGTTACTTCCAAATAATTTTGTCGAATGCCGACAAAGTGATCTTGTTTTATCAAACTGAACTCCGAACTGCAATAGCAATGTAATTTTCCGTTAGCGAAAGTGAGGTTATGAAATTGACATGACATTTAGTGAATGCAATGCAATGGACATGTGTTTTGTTGTGTTTCTCATCAAGATAATAGAAGAATCTAGTGCTCATACTCATGATCTAATGAGCAAACAGCCCATGCAAAGGATGTCTTATCGGGCTATGTCTCTACTAATAAAGTGAACAATTGCCTTCTTCAAAAGCAGCTTTGCAAGAAAGGTAAGCTTTTGTTTTATTATTTGATGTGTTTTCAAACAAGTCGTTGTTTTCAAAACCCAGCAGAACGAACTGCAATGACTAGACCGAATATATATGGTGAATTGTTGCTTATTTCGTTGTTTTGTCGTCAAATAAGTTAATGATAGTAAATTTCCCACGTTACTTTCTGACTTTCACATTCCCTAAGAGGATCTAAATGTACGTGAAATAGGCCTAACTGTCAAAATAGATTTGTTAGTTTCAAACAATTTCAACTTCAACTTTCCGATTGGAATTTTCCAACACTTTTGCCTCAGAATGTACAAAGATTATTAATTGTGGAACCTGAACACACCTCGTTTAAAGAATGAGCATCAAAATTATGTCTCCTAACTGTACTTGGAACTTGTAATGTTGTTTCCGTTCCTAGCTAGCTACCTAGCTTATAGATTATGGAAAGCAATATTTGTAGGACCTCAAATGAATGTCATGGCATTTAAAAATAGGCATTGAAACTTGTCCAAACTTTAATTTTGTATTTTTGTATACTTAAATAAATTATGTAGACTAAAAATCCAGACTTAGCATAAATTTTGTTTGTGTTACAATGAGTTTAAATAGTGTATGTATCAATTTTCAGTATATGAAATGGATTATCATCATTGAAGAACATCAACCAGCTGTCGGCAATGTGCAGGTGGACTGAGGAATTTTCCAGTGTGTCCTTTATGGACTGTACTCCGTCTTAGCACTATCCTTAAGTAAGTACAAAAAATCATTGCCACTAAACAGCTACTTTTTAAACTTAATTAACTCTACTTAGTGAGTAAAACGACTCGGCAGGAAATTTTACATTGCTTAGAAAAACATACATACACCCTTTTTTAACTAATCTTTCAATATGTACAATTTCAGGTTTTACCCGAGAGGCCACGCTTCAGGTTGGACCGTCTTTCCATATATCTACTGACTTCATATAAACGAAAGGTACTTTTATTTTTTTATAATAGCTCATACTAATTATTAAATTTAAAAGTTAATAGCTCATGGCATTAATATTATATTTAGATAATTTAGGCGAAGTATAGCGATGACAATAAGCGATGAAGTGAAAATTGAACTTAAATTAATTTATCCTAATTTTATTGGCTAAGCAAACTTATTACTAACTCATTTATGTCCTAGCTCATGTAGATATGAACTGCTAGGCAGGGGTTCTCAAACTTTTTAATATTTTTTTTTCTTTTTGTAAATTTTGTAGTATGCGTTGTTTTTTCTGACACAACATTTCTCACGGGCGTGTCTTAGTTCCAAAATTAAGCGACGCGCCCCCGTGAGTAGATAAATGAAATAATATTGAACCCTATTTGGCAGAACCTAACTCTAAACAATATCCTTTTCTTACTCTTTCTATATGAATATTTCTAATGTCTGACTATTTCCTTTCAGTGTACTAAGGACTCGCTGATCTGCACTGCACTACCAGCTCATGTTCAATGTTACTGAACAATAAAGTAATCTGACAATTAGACTGGACCCGGTCATGTTAGGTAAGTTTACATACTTACTGCGTACCACATACTACATACTATTTCTGAACCTCAGTAAAATATGGTTTTATAATGATGAGAGTGCTTATTATCTATGCCTACTTAACAGGAATATTACAAATTTCAATCAATTTTCATGAAATTAATTAAGCAATTGTGACAATGATCAAGCAGTGGTGGAGTTAGGGTATGGCGAGGTACGACCTCCCAGATGCTGGTAATTTCGTAGGAAATCTGGTGACGATTGTGTAGCTATTTAACATAACTAATAAAATATGTATGTTGGCATATGCCTGATCCGTGATATATTGCGACAGTGTAAGGTTCCGTATAAAAGCTGTGTACACAATCTACCGAACATAATGATTGTATGGTTTTACACTTACTATTTTAGACTAGCCTACAGCTTATCATGTGAGGTAACGAACTCATGTCATATGGACCTATTGAAAATCTTGTTTATACATACATACTTGTTTGTACTATAGCAAAAATATATACTTATAGAAAGTTGAAATTCGCACTGTGCATTTAGTTTATTCTGAATTTATTGGCAGACATAGGCTATGGTGACCGCTCACCATCAAGCGGTGACATATGCTTGTTTATCACGGATGTAATATGAAAATATATGATGACTTATAAGCTATTTAACCTAAATTAGTTCTAAAATGATTAATACCTATATCCTAACAGACAGACATTTGTTCTCATAGTGAAAATATTCGGTATAAAGACTTTGTCAATTTATTGTATGATGTATGAAATCCTGTGAGACAATACATAGATTATAGAGTGACAACTAAAATGCAAAACAACCCATCCATCGAAGGATGTACTTGTCATAATACCACATGCGTGTAGCTATTCAGCATTCATAGAAAAATGGCGGAATGCCACCTACAATTTTGTACTTCAGCGCGACAATAAATAATCGCGCCCCCATAACCATTAGACTAAAGCCTATCTTCTTGTATTACTAGGTCTTAAATCTAGGGCTTAGGTATCTTGGATTATTTTAGGAAAATCATCTTACATCTAGACTAGTAGTTATCCTGCCTATGAATGAAATTCTGTATAACACACGCCTGCTAGGAATATGTATATCATCAGAGTGTTCATAGACTATATAAGACAGCATCGAAGCTGCCAGACGCTGCGATGTGAAGCGCAAATGTGATGTAAAGCTTTCAAAATAGCCCTGAAGATGGCAGAACCTGCTATGAAAATGTACTAAGCCGATAGAGCACAATTTGTTTTAACATGAAATTCTATTGCTATTATACATAGTGTACACACTTATGTTTCCAATTTCGGTCACGAGGTGGCAAACTCTTCTAAAGTGCTACAGCTCCGCGCCTCCGGCCTTTTATTTTAGGTACATGGGTATTTTTTCTATAAGTACCTAGTATTTTACGTACTAGCCCCGCCTATCACACAGCTAGAAAAACATACATTAAGGCACAGAATAAATAATAGTACTACGCATAGGCGCAAGGGAACGTCAAGATGTGCCAACGCCAACAATTGCTACGTAGCAATGCAATCCGAATCGCCTAATCGGGACGATGTGTAAGCACTACGACTATGAACTAATTTCCTAGAAATATTTTTTTTTGTCTTAGTTTACTACGCTACTTTACTTTTATTACTATGTTTTTTTTTTTAGATACCAGTGGAAGGAGATGAATATACAATTGACTCCGCATCGATGCATGACTTCGCTCGGGATGCGGCAATAATAAACAATGGAAGAAAATACTACAGACGAGTTTATTAACGATAAAGTTATTTTAGTTTTTATGAAATAGCGATTGAATAAAAATATTAGGCCTATGAGTTTTATTTAGAGATGAAATAAGTCAAAAATACAGCACACCCACTCGTCTTCACAGCAACAAATGTAGCCTGCTAAGGCTACTTCCTATTATTTATTTGTAAACCTTGGTATCCAAGATGTGTTCTACAGAGCACATCTTAGATCCCTTGGTCACGTCACCAAATGTAACTAATCCTCCGCTCACCTTTACTTATTTACTTACTTACTTGACTAACCAACAGTATAACTAACCCCCCCTTTAAATATACCCCGTAAATTTGGCCTTGTGATCGATTAGTGTGTGTATGTAGAACCCTTCGATGTGAACCGCGATAACCTAGATCCTTTAATGAGTATCAGCTGTATTTTTGACTAATTTTTAAAATTTTATTTATTTATATTTTAAAGAAGAATAAAGGTTATTGTAGCATAATAATATAGTGTTATAGAAGAGTATTTTATCAGATTTAGGCCTAGAAAGTTATATGTGAGAAAATTAATGACGTAATGAAGAAAATTTTAGAATAGAAGTTAGTGAGTGAAACATACATGAAATAAATATTAAAAAATATTTTGGTAATCATCCGCTACGCCTTATTAGTGGTCCCGGCTTGGGCAAGGGCTTGCGATGCGGTATGGGACCCCTGACCCGACCAAACCACTTTATCGGGAACCTAAGCAAGTAAGCCTGAAGGGCTATCTATCTACAAACTAACCCCCTGTTTTTTTGTTTTGTTTCTTTTCCCTAGCTAAACCCCCCTGTTCCCCAATACTGAGAATAGACCATAACTTCTCGACCTTTCTAATGTATTAACGAAACGCCGAGTAGTCGCTAACCTTTATGAAAACAAGTAAGTCTACTAACTCCTCGAAGCTTTTGACTTTTCATCAGTGGACGGCGCTCGCATGCCACTGGACCCTATAACAAACTAATCCTTTTATTCCAAAGACAGTTTGTTTCCCTAACCAACTTGATAGAATTTACCTTGAAACCCCAGTTAGCAACACTTAGCGTCCCGTCGCTACACCAAAAGATCAGAAATTGCTACCACAATTATTAATTTTACTCAAAAAAATTAAGTAATAAGAGATTTTATAAATTACCAGTTTTACCACATATTTTAAGATAGTAAACACCACATTTAAAGTCCATTTGAACCATATAAATAGTAGTAGTTAAATTATTTCTCCACAATACACGTTGACCAATTATAATTTAAGACCAATCATAAGAGAACTCTACTTTCATAGAAATAGTGTGTGACTCTACCCTAATCCTATTGTTTTTCCTACTCTAACATATCTGTAACACAGACCCTCACTTACCATAGATCTTGTGTTCAGAATATGTACAAGTGTATCCCTACTAGAACTGTACAGTTCAGCCAGCGAAGCTGAGATAGGCAACCTATAGGCTTGTGTTCTGATCCCCCCCTCTGCTCTTGCCCGCGGGCTAGGGTAGCAGAGAGTAAATCGCCCTATCTGTGTATATATCCAGTATTCTAGGACACACCAGTACTAGCCACATGGGAGACCCAGCTGCGACCAAATTTTACTTAGATATGGATCGATCACAACCGAAATCCCCAGCGACCAACGCCAGCATGAACCAGAACACCGAGTAAATAAATATAAATATATATAGGACCCCAGCCTCAAATACTGCCGACTTCAGTGAGCAAGGATTACTCCTAATGTCTTTCGTCAATCGTGAAAGTCCTCACTCACTTCCATCTAACAGTTGGACTCTTTGAGACCGGTGAGAAAGTACGCCTTTTGTAAGTAAATAAAGACGCCCAAGCCTCCACTTGGAACAAAAAGACTCCTAAACGCCTTATGTTTAACAGCCGCAAGGTATAAAGCACTTAGCCGGACAACAGTCTGTCACGAACAATGATCTGGCTTATAACTTTCACAAAATAACCCCATAGAAAATTACTAAATTCAATTTTACTGACCAACTAAATAAACGAATGAAGTTTCCTTTACGTGCTATAATCTAAGCTTAGTTTTGCAAGAATTACTCCCTACAAAACCAAACACAGACTTATCTCCAAGCACCAACCATACATCGACCCAGTCTTTGTATTGCTTGACGGCACTCATGAAACAAAGCACAGAAAACTTCACTATACACATCGATTTAAATGTAACACTACACTATAAATAGAACACTAAAATAACCCCACAACAGTATAACACACGAAAGCCAGAGACACTGTTAGTCTTGTAGATATTTTAAGAATGCCGCGCGTCGGCTCGCTCCGACCCTTTTATAACTTCAAACATCGACATACCATCGACACAGTATCGACGTTTCATCGACACAATATCGACATACCATCATCGACACAACATCGACAGAATGCCATTAACTTGCGCACATAAGAAAAAGATCACAAGTGCTTTGTTTACACTCATACGCTCTACGCAATAAAGTTCACGATCATCACGCGGATGTTTGCTTATTAACACGTGCAGATTGCAGCTGTTTTAGAGAGAGACAGAGCTATTGGTATTGATACCTATGTAGTCCAATAGTGGAGTGTTCCGTAAATATTTTTACGTAAATATTATTTTGTGAAAGATTGTTTAAATCAATTTAGTAAGTGACTTCGCAATGAAAGATCACATTTGTTCTTAATTGTTACATTGAATGATATATTCAGAAAGTATAATAATCAATATTAGTCATTATAACCTCTCTGACTCGTAATTGGAACCAAGACATAATATCGGAACGCTATGCAGTTGACAACTGTCAGTGTCAGTATTTCGTCCATGTGAACGTAGTTTGTTGATAAATACGTTTTTCCAACCTGTTTTACATTTAATAATAGTGAATTTTATCAGTGAAGACGTAACTAAACATGTGATTAACCATCAAAGATATTATTTGTTAAAATATTCAATGAAATCCCGAAGGAAATATGCACCAAAAAGTTGGTCAAGGAAAAGTTGATTCGCCGTAAGTTTTATATGTAATAACGAGTCCATTTCCTCGTCATAGACGCTTGTTCTGTTACAGTGGTCACATGACTAAATATCTCGAGAATTACTAATTTTCTGTTAGAAAATGAAAATTTGGATCCTGGGCCCCTTTCCTTATTGCATAAGGAAATTAGGTTTCAAGTATAGTCATGTAGTTTGAAATATTGAGATTAAGGTAGATATGACTTATGAATAAACGGGTTATTTACACGAGTAACGTACCTATCACTCAGTGACATCGAATATCGATAATAATAATAAGTAGCAGCAGCCGCTGGTCCATACAAGCCGATTCCCACCGGCTTGCCTAAAATTGATTAGTATAGTTACTGATAAGTATAGTTACTACTTAAATATTAACTATAATATAACAATATCTGGGCAACCGAGCTTCGCTCGGTTCTGTTTCGTATCCTTGACATGTGTCGCCATCTAGTTCAAAAATGAATAGTACCTACATCGAGCGAAAGAATTCTCAGCCTTAACAACACAACTACTCCACACGAGATGGCGCGCATTTCGCCACAAAAACTCAAATAGTGTATTTTCTATTCGTTTTAGCCTTGACCTGTGTCGCCATCTAGTGTTTGCAATAAATAGTACTTACATCGACCGAAAGAATTCTGTCTTAACAGTACAACTACTGCACACGAGATGGCGCGCGAAGAAAAACGCATGAAAACTCGAAAATTCGCGTTTTCCGGGACCTAAGGATAAGTTAGACCGATTTTTCACCCCCAAAAACCCTCACATAACAAATTTCTGCGAAATCGTTAGAGCGGTTTCCGAGATCGTCAGTGTAAATAAATATATATATAAATAAATAAATAAATAAATAAATATACAAGAATTGCTCGTTTAAAAGTATAAGATAAGAGATCCCTAGTGGCATCGATTGCAGACGTTTCTGCTAATCAAAAGTTAAAATTTAAGATAAGAGTGTCAGATTCTATGACAGTTACGTATTTCATGTACCATGTATACTTCTTCTGTACTTCGGGTCTTCACTTATTTTTTTTTTTATAGAAAATTAGTGATAATTAAAAACGACTAATTTTAACAACGAAGTTGTTGTATTGTAATGTATCTACTATTTGGCATTCGTGAAAATAATGAAGCACCAATAAAGTGTTTTGATTTACAATTTTATCATGGGAATATGAAAATATTTGTGTCATTATTGTTAACTTAAATGAAAAAGATCAGGTAAACTTGTTGCAGTTATAAATGTATTATATTATATATTAACAATTACACCTGTCTTTTTTTATACCACGTCGGTGGCAAACAGGTATACGGTCCGCCTGATGGAAAGCGGTCACCGTAACCTATGGACGCCTGCAACTCAAGGGGTGTCACATGCGCGTTGCTGACCCATTAGAAACTTGTACCCTCCTTTTTTGAAGAACCCCAAACTATAGTCTAAGGGTCTGTGTCTAAGGATGGGTTGCACCAAACCGTCTGTCATCGTTAAAGCGTTCGCCAACTTTTATTGTTCGGGAAGTTCATATTATCAAACCGTCCATAAACGTCGATGAGTCTGTTAAGCACATGCAGATGGTGCAGCGACACTTAAACGTCAATTTTATACCCAAATACTGTACGCCTTTATCGGGCAGGATATGGCAAGGCAAACATAAAGCAGTTATCACCTAAGAACTGTGTAAACCACGTAATAACCACGTACCTAATAACATATTTGTGATATTAATTTGAATTTGATGAATAGCCGGGTCCACACAGAGCGAGGCAATTTTCTCGCGCGGTTATCGTCCTATGTGACGTGTCTCGGCCGAGGCAGTGCGTGCGTTTTGCTCGCCCGAGCAACCTGCCTCGACCAAGGTACGTCCACTCCACTCCACATTTGACGTTTGCCGCGCAAGCACATTGCCTTACGACGTGCCTCGCTCTGTGTGGACCCGGATAATAGCGTAGTGTGTAACTTACGGAATAAACGAGGAATGGGGCCAGCATGGCGGCGGCGAACCCGCTGACGTGCACGAAGGAGGCGCCCGAGGCGCGCACGCTGGTGGGCATCAGCTCCGGCGTCCACTGGATAATGGCGCTGTACGCCATGTTGCCCAGGAACCGCGCGCCCACCGCCATCACCACCGACGACACCCCTGTCACACACAACACTATACTACCTCTAGTATGTATCAGACCTACCCCACACTCCGGGGGTCGCGGGGCCGCGACCCAAAAAATCCGGCCCGCGGAGTCTCAACGTCTCCCAGAGAGCCTGAAAGCCTCTGAGCCGGCATGGCGAAAAAGAGAGTAGTAGTGGCCCACGGACTTTAACTATTATTATATTAAACCTGAACTCGAAGCCGATGTACTACATAATTGGAGCCGCGATACAAGATGCAACAAAATAAAGGGTAACCGTTTTAGGCCATATTCATTCACATATCACCCATGTGCATTGTTTACAACTTAGTTAATAAATCGAATGTATAGGATTTACATAATTTAATAAAAACTTCAAAATTTGAATGACTTATTAAACTTCTACAGGGTGAACTCCTGTTCTAATCGCATGAAATATCCTGTGTAAGTCTGATAACGTCGTTAACACACGTATGCATTAAAATCTTACAAATCTTAACCCTTAAATGCATGACGAAGATTTATTCAAATTTGAATTTTGACATGCTGTCATTAGAGTCAAAAATAGATGATGCATATATACATCACTATGCATTTAAGGGTTAAACCTTAGATTCATTTCAATTTAGTTTTTGACACATCGGCCCATCCCGTTCAATTCAAGCGTGAGCAATACTTTATAGTACTTAAGTACTCATTAACCGTCGCCTCATATCTCTCAAGAAGGACGGTTATCAAGTCGTCTGTATGATTTTTTTTTTTTTTTTTATGTTTGTTCCTCGATATCTCCGTCGTTACTGGACCGATTTTGAAAAATTTTTTTTTGATTGCATGTATATGCATACAGATTGGTCCCATTTTTCTCAGAACCCAGTTCTGATGATGGGATCCTGGAGAAATCGAGGGAACTCCTCGAATCTGAAAGGCATACATATGGTGATTTTTGTGTTTTTAAAGGAACAGCATGCATTTAGGTACGGAACAGTGACATTTGGTGCAGTGGAACTGCTGATGATGGCCAGAACGGAACTTTTCAAATCTGAACGGCACGCTTATAGTGACTTTGGTATTTTTATAAGAATAGCATGCACTTTCGTCCAGAACAGTGACATTTGATGCAGTGGAACTGCTGATGATGGCCAGAAACAAACTCCTCAAATCTGAACGGCACGCTTATAGTGACTTTGCCATTTTTATAAGAACAGCATGCGCTTACGTCTAGAACAGTGACATTTGGTACAGTGGAACTGCTAATGATGGTCAGAACCGAACTCCTCAAATCTGAACGGCACGCTTATAGTGACTTTGGTATTTTTATAAGAACAGCATGCACTTACGTCCAGAACAGTGACATTTGGTGCAGTGGAACTGCTGATGATAGTCAGAACCGAACTCCTCAAATCTGAACGGCACACTCATAGTGACTTTGGTATTTTTGTAAGAAAAGCATGCATTTAAGTTCAGAAACAGTGACATTTATTTAGTTATGTTTGTTAAGCATATTGAGTTTTCAAGTCAAAGTTTGTCAAGCTTCGATTTCTTATAATATAATCGGATTCATGAGGAATTGAGGAAACTCCTCAAACCTTAACGTTATACGTATATCCAATTGTGTTGCCATCTAATAATTAAAGCATTAAAAGCAGTTTTAAAAAATACTTACACATTTCTACATAATCCAACATTCGCAACTAGCTTTCACCAGAACCCGAAAGGCGACGGTTTTTTTTTCTTAAAAATTATTACTAGATAAGAGTTGTATGTTACTAACCTCTGGGCACAAATGCACCTGAGAAAGCAACGACTCCTCCTATAATCAAGGGTACAGAAACTATTTTGCGACGTCCAAACCTGTAAATAATAAGACAAATTTTAGATCATAATTTCTAACACATTTCTACGAAAATTTCTTGGCTCCTAAATGGATCGATCGAGCTGTTTACTGTGGAGTGGGCAGGCAAGTGTTTTTAGGAGTTGGGTATTGATGGGTGCGTCGAGTAGCAACGTCGCCTTCCCTAGATTTGTTTACTTGTGGCTAACTTATGAACATTTGAACATTTGACCGTCGGTATAGTAGATTGTGTCACAAGACTCACAACTCTCACAAGTGAGCAAAATGACACATTTACCGCGAGGGTCTCGATTATTAAATCCCGAACGAAGCGCTGATAAAATTTGAATAATCCTGTGAGACATAAGTACTGGTTTTCACATCACCTGCGGGAGGGGGGGGGGGGCATGGGGGATCTCGACCCCCCCCCCCCCCCCTGGAGCATAGGTTGGCCATACCAAATACTATGTAAACTCTACGAGTTAATACGTGCAGCTTGGTGCCAAAGTTGGCAACATGCGATACTAGCGCCCCTAGCGGCATGAGTTGATCAAAATAGTTTAGTTCATACAGTATAAAATTAAAAAAAGTTACACATTCTTATTTTTTTGTTTTATTCCGTCTAAAAATGTTAAAGTAGATCAAGTAATCGCATTTTCTATTTTAATTTACTAAAATAAAAGTCTGACAAACTACTTTGAACAACTCGTACCGCTAGATGGCGCTAGTAAAATTGTTGCCGCTCCATTGTATGGGAAACGTCAGAAGCTGCACGTATTAACTCTAGAGTTTATATATTGGGTTGGTAAGAAAGTAATGAGCGAATCATAACCAATATTGTAATTTTTATTTAATTTATTATTTTAATCATTTATCAAAAATATAATGGCCTTCGTTATCTACTACTTGTCTCCATCGTTCTGGTAAAGAATGAATAGCATCGGCGAAGAAGTTCTTAGGTTTAGATTCAAAAAACTCAGCTATGTACTGTCGTAGATGGGCTTGATCATCGAACTTTTTTCATTCAAGGCATTGCTTAGCGATCTGAACAATGCGTAATCCGTAGGTGCCAAGTCTGGAGAGTACGGTGGATGAGGTATCACTTTCCAACCTAGCTCCAATAGCTTTAGCCGAGTCACTTTTGCAATGTGTGGGCGAGCATTGTCGTGTAAGAAAAAAACTTCAGCATGCTGAGGACGATTCTGACAGATTTTTTGGTTTAAATTTTCAAGCTGATTACAGTATACTGATGCGGTAACAGTCATTCCACTTGGTAGGAGTTCCCAGTAAATAATACCATGAATAACCCACCAAACGGACAGCATAACTTTTTTCGGGTGAGGCTCTGTTTTTGGTGCCTCTATTCCTTTTTCGTTTGGAGCTAGCCACTGACGTTTGCGTGTGTGATTTATATATAAGACCCATTTTTCATCTCCAGTGATGAGATGGTCCAACCAGTTGAATGTGCGGCGAAAAGACAGAAGTTGTATGCAGATATCGGCACGGCGGTTTAGTTGATCTCTATCAAGTTCGTGCGGTATCCAAACACTGTATTTGTAGTTTTTCCCAACTCGTGTAAATGTGTTTCTATGGTGACATGAGAGCAGCCTAACTCGGTAGCAAGAGTACGACTCGTTAGCCTCGGTTCTCCTTCAATTAAGGTTTTTAATTTGGTTACATCAATCTTCACCGGTCGACCAGACTTAGGTTGATCTGATAATGAAAAGTCGCCACTACGAAACCGCTGGAACCATCGTTTCGCCGTGGCCTCAGACACAACTTCAGGAGCAACACGCTGACATATATTACGCACTGCTTCGGCGGCTGAATGGCCAGACTGAAATTCATATAGTAAGCAATGCCTTAGGCACCGGCCACACCAGACCGTCGCGTGTCTCGGGGCGCGCAACGGGCGTCCGCGCCACGCCACCTGAGTGTAATTCAAAAAGCGTCTCCTCAGTACATTTTGTATAGGAAGGACGTAAGGCGCGCCACCAAGCGGCGCGGCGGCGCGCGCCCCGCCGCCGCCACGCCACCTGGGGCGCGTCTTACGTTTTTTGAATTACACTGAAGCGGCGTGGCGCGGACGCCCGTTGCGCGCCCCGAGACACGCGACGGTCTGGTGTGGCCGGTCACTTACATGCACTCTTAATTCGTCCATTTTCTTCCTTATATTAGCTCGGCGACAGCTAGTGAATGACTGACGAGGAACTGTGCGACTCGCCCTTTATATACTTTCGACCATAGAAGATTCTAGAACTGTCTCAAAAATTTTATGTGGAATTCAATCGATCGCTCATTACTTTCTTACCAACCCAATAGTATTTGGCCATACAAATAGACCACGTGACCCCCCCCTCCCTGGGGCCTGAGCCTTTACCGCGTAACCCCGCCCCCCCCTGGGCACGAAGCTGGATCCGCGCTTGTGAGTAATTGCAATACAGTTGTAGGTAATTATGCAAAAATATAAAAAACATGTGATCTTCAATAGAAAAGTGTCACTTTCCGAACATCCTCTTGTATCGTAACGTACTATTTAATTAAACAACTTTTCGCTAAACCATCGACATTACCAAGTGGGCTTGATATATGAAGTACTACCCTTTTGCCCGCGGCTTCGCTCGCGTTAGAAAGAGACAAAAAGTAGCCTATGTCACTCTCCATCCCTTCAACTATCTCCACTTAAAAATCAGGTCAATTCGTCGCTCCGTTTTGCCGTGAAAGACGGACAAACAAACAAACACACACACTTTCCTATTTATAAATGTTAGTATGGATAGTAAAATAGGAGTCAGGCGTATAAGCATGGTCGCGCGATAAATTATATAACATCAGGCCGTCCCTGTCGCACTTACACAATAGTGCGATAGGAACGGCCTGATATGTTATCATTTATCGCGTGACCACGCTTGCCTGGCAGGTTGCTGTATGCAACGAACCTGTCGATTAGCAGGACTACTAGAGCGATCGATGGCATCTCTGTGGCGGACGTGACGGTGAACGCTATGAAGAAGTCCACCCCCAGGTGCTCCGACATGCGGATCAGCCCGTCGAATACCAGAGCGCACGCCATGAATGCCATCACCAGAAACAATACAGTTTTTCGTAAACCCTTGGTTTTAAATATTAGTAACAAACTTTCATTATTGTTAGTGTATGATTTGGCGGCAACCTGAAACAGAGTAGGCAAGTTAATCATTATCAACAATCAACGCAACTACAATGAGATAATAATAACAATTTCACAATTAAAAGTAATTGATGGGGTGATAAACAAAAATTGCGGTCCCATTATCTTAAGGAAAAGATTAAAATGGGCGCCCAAAGGTAATTAGCGAAGGTTCAAAAACCACTGCAACTAGACGCGTAGTGTGGTTGTAAGATAATAAAATATGTAAATTAAGATAAAAAATGCTTTTAGTTAAATTACAAACTTAGTTCATTCAGAAATAGGCTAGTTTCCTACTAGTCAAATCTGCTTCTTTTTAAGAACTGTCAAAACGATTTGCTTATATGGAAATACTATGAAATACTGAGGAGTGACGTCACGGTCAATTCGTCTACTTTATATCTTTCTCTTTGACTTATTAAATAGAAATTATGTTTAAACATAACTACTGTCCATGTTTTTCTTCTAATTATGTGGTGCTTTATTTCGTACACGGCATAAAATATTTTATTTTAAGTAAGTATAGGAAACTAGCCTATTATTTCGTTCAACGTTTCAAAAACTGTTCAATCCATCAAGTTCAAACTAATTTTCCTAGAAAGTCTTGGTTTTTCAGGGATAATTGTATAATGTTAACCGATTTTGACAGTTTTTACTTTATTTGAAAGATAATATTTTACGTAAAATTTCATATTAATTTGAAGTACGATATATATTTGCAAGGATGATTACATTAAAAGTTAAAATCTGAAAAGTTTTTTATTTATAAAAAAAAAACGTTTCCAAGATACAGACACGACTTTATTTTCCCTGTAATATTTGGCATAAAATCATTTTTTTTTTACATTTTCCTTCAAAAAACGATTTTATTCCACAACAAAAAAATATACAAAATAGTTTTGATATGTTTGAGCTCTTTCTAACGATACCCCACTTGACCTAGTAACTTGACATTTGCAGTTTGCCCCCCTTTCATTTTGGCCAATTTCTATAATTAATATTAATAAATAAAAAAACATAATAGGTACCTTCAATTTGTTGAGGTTTACGATGTTCATAAATAATCCCAATTTCAAAACGATATCATAAGTAGTTCTCGAGATATTTACTTATAGTAATGTGACAGACGGTGACCGATTGATATTCCGAAAAAAATACGCCGATTTTCGGTACGCCGACAACGATTCGCCGACACCTTTTTTGGCCGAAAAACGATTGGAAGAATCTCATTTCGCATAATATTCGTTCATAAAAGGAGTCAAATAAGCAGAAAATTGATACGCCGATTTACTTATCGTCGATGGGCGAGTCCGACTCGCACGTGGCCGGTTTTTTTTAACTTATGGTTCAAATGTTAGAGACACACACACACACACACACACACACACACACACACACACACACACACACACACACACACACACACACACACACACACACACACACACACACACACACACACACACACACACACACACACACACACACACACACACACACACACACACACACACACACACACACACACACACACACACACACACACACACACACACACACACACACACACACACACACACACACACACACACACACACACACACACACACACACACACACACACACACACACACACACACACACACACACACACACACACACACACACACACACACACACACACACACACACACACACACACACACACACACACACACACACACACACACACACACACACACACACACACACACACACACACACACACACACACACACACACACACACACACACACACACACACACACACACACACACACACACACACACACACACACACACACACACACACACACACACACACACATTTTTTTAAACTTTTGGGCTGATTATTTCCGAAAATAATAACTAAATCAAAAAAAGAAATGAATTTGGTAAACCGTTTTTCATTTTTAAATTCCTATCTAACAATCTATCACACGTTATGGTTGAAATGAAAAAAAAAATCACTCCCCACTTTACGTGTAGGGTTACCCTAATACCTAACACATTTATTCCACTTTTTATTTTACCTCTTTGTCGGCGTGATTGATATATGATATACATAATTGGAACCACTGAGATTATCCGCGGACGGACGGACGGACGGACGGACAGACATGGCGAAACTATAAGGGTTCCTAGTTGACTATGACTACGCAACCCTAAAAAAGCACCATCTGTACTACTGAAAAAGAAGAACTTTCATACGACGTTTTTCAATGCACTTTAAAAAATTCATCGCCTCGTGTGTAGTGACACTAGTGACCAATCTAGCACACTTGTATCCTAATGTACCTACTAATAAAATTTAATTGCTCAACATTACAATTCACAAGGCCTTAGCTAACTTAAGGCAGTAGTGGCAGTACCTACCTTATCTGTGGAACATAACCTTAGAATACCTACCTAACGCGGATGCAGAAGGGTAATATACCTATTCATAGATTTCTACTACACTAATGCTACTTACTATAAATGTATCGAGAACATCTTGAGAAACTTTAGTTTTGTTGACTCTTTCAAATTTATGAATTATTTTTACAGCTTCATCAACTCGCCCTTTGGAAACCAACCACCTGAAAATAATGCCGTATATTGAAATATCTTAGTTATTATTCGAACTGCTTCCCCGTCAGTTCCACTTCCCCAGAAGGGAGGCAGAGGAAGAGCACCTAATACTCAGTCGGTAGACACGGTTAAGGAATACGCAAAGTCAGAGCCGGGGCTTCCCTGCAAACGGCGCAGGATGAGGACACAGCAATGAGGACACGACTGGAAAAAAAGAACATGTACCTACTTGGAAAATAATCCCATCAGCACCTACTCAAGGTATGTGTACCTCTATATACATATGTAAATTAATATGCTACTATTTTTTGCAAACTTCCAACCCCCATTTTAGGAAAGTGGGGGGTTAGAAAGGCACAAAAAGTAGCCTATGTCACTCTCCATTCCTTCAACTTAATAAATCACGTCAATTCGTCGCTCCATTTTGCCGTGAAAGACGGACAAATAGACACACACTTTCCCATTCACAATATTACCCAACACTCTCCGGGACCAGGAAGGGAGTGACGAGCGCGACCAGCATCGGCAGCGAGGTGACCAGAGTGAAGGTCCTCCAGTCGCTGAGCCACAGCGCCAGCCAGGGCAGCACCACGCAGCCGCCGCCGAAGTACAGTGCGATCGACATGTTGGCTACCCACGACCGATGCTTCACGCCCACGTACTCCAACGCTGCACAAAAATAAACCGCTAAATGTACATACTTATTTACATTTTTTTGGCAAAATAATAGGTATAAGCTTTTATGCTAACTTTACTTTTATTCCATTACTGTCTGTATTTTTATTCGACTACACATTGTTCTCATCGAGACAATGTTAACAACCCCAAACACGAAGAAGAAATCGCTAGATTTAATCCACACTTATTACTTAACTTAAATAATGTTCTGTAATTTCTAAGAAAAACAACTGCCGCTTTTGGGGTTCTGTTCTGGTGAAAGGTACTTGCGAATGATGGATAATGTAGAAATGTGTAGGTATTTTTTAAAACTGCTTTTAATGTAAATCTTTAATTATTTGATGGAAACACAAATGAATATACGTATTAAGGTTTGAGGACTTTCCTTAATTTCTCATGAATCCGATATTCGATTATAATAAATCGAGCTTGACAAAATTTGACTTGAAAATTCAATATGCAGGCATAACAAAGAGAACAAATACATAAAAGTCACTGTTCTGAAATAAATGCATGCTGTTCTTATAAAAACACGAAAGTCACTATAAGTGTGCCTTTCAGATTTGAGGAGTTCGTTTCTGATCATCATCAGAAGTTCCACTGCACCAAATGTAACTGATCTGAACGTAAACGGAAGCTGTTCTTATAAAAATACCAAAGTCATTATAATCGTACCGTTCAGATTTAAGGAGTTCCGTTCTGACCATTACCAAATGTCACTGTTCCGTACGTAAATGCATGATGTTCTTATAAAAACACAAAAATTACCACATGTATGCCTTTCAGATTTGAGGATTTTCCACGATTTCTCCAGGATCCGATCATCAGAACTGGGTTCTGATCTTCTGATAAAAATGGGACCAATCTGTATATACATTCAATCAAAAAAAAAAAATCAAAATCGGTCCAGTAACGATTGAGATATCGTGGAACAAACATTAAAAAGAACATACAGACGAATTTCATGAGAATCACCTTCCTTGAGATTTGGGCGGCGGTTAAAAATAACGCAATATTTAAGTAGGTATTTAGAACTATTGGGAGACAGGAAATAGTTATTTGTTTTACAAGGGGGCAAAGTTGTTGTTTAACGGCACGTGCCAATATTGATACCCAAGCAAGCGAAAGATTCCAATATTGGAAAAAGTGGAATCTTGAGCGTTGCGAGGGTATCATTGGCACGAAGGTTAAACAAACTTTGCCACCGAGTGAAACACAAAACTTTTCACCACACCAACACTATGAAAATATGAACTGTATCAAAATAAATAAAATACTTCAATTTATTTAACGTTTATGATTCAAAATCATCATTTATACGTGAATTCCAACCCCCAGCTTTAGACATCAAGTTAAAATTTGTATGAAATTACTTTGCACTCTTGTGGATAAAATACAAATTTGCTATATGTTTTCGAATAGCAAAGAAAGCCTTTATCAGTTGGTGTGGTGAAAAGGATATTATGAATTCCGATATACATTAGGTATTGCCTTCATAAGTACCGTACAATTGGCGCGTTTCTGTTTTTGTAAGAATTGCCAATGCCGAAATCACTTATGATCTCATAAGTACACAAAAAGGACGTGTTATAGGTATTTATGGTTCGACTCGCTCATTAAATTATCGTAACACGTACTCGTTTCAACACATAAAATTATGCTAACAAAGGTGTAAGAATACTTATAATAGGTACGTACCTATTTCGTATGCTAACGGACTAATCCCAATAAGGCCTAGTTACTCTTCGGGTTGGAAGAGCGGATGGCAGTCGCTTTCGTAAAACAAGTTTCTACGCTAAATCTTAGGATTAGTTGTCAAAGCGGACACCAGGCTCTTATGAGCCGTGGCGAATTCCGGGATAACGTAAGGAGGATGATGATGGATGTAACATGGTTTGCAATAAACGATATTGATTGACAGATTGATGATAAACATTTTCAGATGTGGCCGTAAGCAGGCAGCATATGCATATGCAATGCTTGCAGAAATCGGTGGCATTCGTTAAATTTTCCTTCCTTACCAAGAATATATGAATAGAAAACAGCCGTCACAAGACATCCCAACTAGGAAGCGGCATACGGAGAAATCCCAGAAACCGGTAGTTAAGGTCATGGCCACTCCGCCTACACAGCCGAGAATGTTAGACACTGTAACATGAGAGAAAAGCACTTATTAGAAATATTAATTAATAAACAAAACCGGCCAAGAGCGTGTCTGGCCACGCTCAGTGTAGGGTTCCGTAGTTTTTCGTATTTTTCTCAAAAACTACTGAACCTATCAAGTTCAAAACAATTTTCCTAGAAAGTATTTATAAAGTTCTACTTTTGTGATTTTTTTCATATTTTTTAAACATATGGTTCAAAAGTTAGAGGGGGGGGGGACGCACTTTTTTTTCCTTTAGGAGCGATTATTTCCGAAAGTATATATATTATCAAAAAAACCGGCCAAGTGCGAGTCGGACTCGCCCACCGAGGGTTCCGTACAAACTTTCAATGGTTAAAATAATCATACTACTCATACTCATATTCATTTATTCATTCAACGCCACTTTACACGTCAAGATTTGATTTAAAAAAATAATATTCATACAACAATAATACTTAGAGAATAAATAGACAGAAGATTGAAATTACAAAAAGTTTGGCAATATTCACATAAAAAATGCACAAAAATATTTTTCTAATTAGGTAAATAAAAAAATTGTCATAAGTGTAGAACGGGTGCTCGACCAGCCAATTTTTTAAGCGATAGGTACTTAAAGTTCGACACACTTAGGCGCTTCAACCACATATTGCGGCAATTTATTATAGACGGCAGGGTCCATCACGTGTGTTAATTTGACCGTAAATTGGATTTCGCCAATTTACGGTCGATACCTACTAACTTTCCGGCATTTCGAATGTTGTACTTGGAACACATGTTGTTAGTTTTGTCACAGAATATATGTATAATAGTACAAGTACAGAAGGCTCACTCCTTTGATGTTCACAAAATGACGCCATTCTAAATTCTTACCTACATTAACAAACGGACCGCACGCGAGCAGCCAACATTGAATTTTTCCCCTCACTAGCTCGGAAACACGTGTTTTGTCCTTTAATACCAGCGGGTAAAAACGCATTTTATCCACTAGTGCTTTAAAATTGATAAAAGTAGGTGAATCTAGTAATAAAGATCATTTACCACCTGTGGAACTACTGGAAGCAGTGATAAAAGAAAATCTTGCAGTACAAAAGGCGGATATGCTTTAAGGCATTCTCTACTATGTTGATCTTTCTTTTATGCGGGGGGCTTCGCCCCCCGAGCCCTCCTTTATGTGCTCTTAAGGGTCTCAAGAAAACCCTATCCCAACTTATTTTAAATACTACGTTGATCTTTCTTTTATGCGGGGGGCTTCGCCCCCGAGCCCCCCTTATTCATGCTCTTCAGGGTCACAAGAAAACCCTATCCCAACTTACTTTAAATACTACGTTGATGTTTATTTTATGCGGAGGGCTTCTCCCCCCGAGCCCCTCTTTACTTGCTCTTAAGGGTCACAAGAAAACCCTATCCCAACTTATTTTAAATATTACGTTGATCTTTCTTTTTTTCGGGGGCTTCGCCCCCGAGCCCCCCCCTTTATTTACTCTGAACGGTCACAAGAAAACCCTAACCCAACTTATTTTAAATACTACGTTGATCTTTCTTTTTTGCGGGGGCTTCGCCCCCCGAGCCCCCCCTTTATTTCCTCTGGAGGGTCACAAGAAAACCTTAACCCAACTTATTTTAAATACTACGTTGATCTGTCTTTTTTGTGGAGGGCTTCGATCGCCCCTGAGCCCCCCTTTATTTGCTCTTAAGGGTCTCAAGAAAACCCTATCCCAACTTATTTTAAATACTACTTTGATCTTTTTAGTAGTTCCAGTTCATATCTTCCGGCTCCATCATCAGACCTTGAAACCTAATCGTAGTCAAAGTTCATTACAAGACTTTTCTAAGAAACGCAAAAACAGCTATGATACGATGTTACATCATGTAGTTCCAGTTCATTTCTTCCGGCTTCATCATCAGACCTTGAAACCTTATCGTAGTCAAAGTTCATTTCAAGACTTTTCTAAGAAACCCAAAAACTGCTATGATACGATGTTCCATCATGTAGCTCCAGTTCATATCTTCCGGCTCCATCATCAGACCTTGAAACCTAATCGTAGTCAAAGTTCATTACAAGACTTTTCTAAGAAACCCAAAAACAGCTATGATACGATGTTCCATCATGTAGTTCCAGTTCATATCTTCCGGCTCCATCATCAGACCTTGAAACCTAATCGTAGTCAAAGTTCATTACAAGACTTTTCTAAGAAACCCAAAAACAGCTATGATACGATGTTCCATCATGTAGTTCCAGTTCATATCTTCCGGCTCCATCATCAGATCAGTTCAACAGTACCATATTACTGTACTGTCATCAGAACTACATACAGCTGCCAATTATCATTAGGTACGCTACGATCCTTGGAAGATGGTTAAATTAGCCTCCGTAGATTCCATTACATAGTTACATACACGACGACCTAATAAAAGCGTTTAGATTTTTAGTTTAATTTTTATTTTTAATCGGTTGATATTTATTGTATGGAATTTTTATTTAAGTGTTTTGAATAAATAAAATTTATATAAAAGCGTGTTAATATTAATATTAGCGCCATCTAGCTGAGCCCTTCTTCTGTGTGGTACTGAGGTAAGTACGTTTTATTCTTAGACTTTATCTGTCTATACGGAGTTATATATCGATACCTCTGGGTTCAATTGGCTTAAAGGACATTTTGGCGAAAATGAGTTATATATACAGTTTTGTTCAGAATTTCAAGCGCTATCGATCTGTGTAGTTAAAATTTCGATATCTCTTAAAAAGTTGCCTTTACGACCAAGATTTTCTACTATGGACTTGGAAAAATAGCTTTTCTGAAGGGGCGTAAATATCAAGTCATTAATTATAAATTATTATTTGTGTCGTAAAGGAAATCTACAAATAAAAATATAGTCGCAAGTCACCTTGTTATATATTGTTGCCCTTTAAGCCCTTACTTTCTAAGGATCACTTTCTATAGTAGTGTGATAAAGTTGGGCGTAAAGGACAAGTTTTTTTGTTCTTCGTCCTTTACGACCAGCACTAAAATTATTTTATCCGCAACTGTAATCGATATCTTTGGGTTCAATTGTCGTAAAGGACATGTAATGCAGGTTTCCAAGAGAAAGATAAACCCACTTTTTTGTTTTTTTTTACCTATATTTGTGACGTGTATAAGAAAAATATGCAGATTACGAGTATCTTTAACCTAGTGTAGCAACCGTAGTGATAAACCAAATTATTTAGAAGATAGATGGTTGTAAAGGACACGTAAAAATGTTATAACGTCCTTTACACCCATGATTTGATAGGGTCGTAAATGACGGTCTTAGATGATTTTTATACAAAGTCGGGGCGTAATTGTAACTGAAATGGTACAAATGTTGTTCTAAGTTTACAATTAAAAACTGGAAAAATGTAAATGTATCAAAACGTACTTAATATGGCATAGAATAGCTCTACATCAGTTTAATGCAGTGTATTATTTATCTAAGCTATCTTAGCAACAAAAAAGAACAAGACTAATATACAGTTTTGTAATAAAGAAACAATATTTGCTTAAAAACTATCTAATACTTTGGCAACAAATTCAAAGTTATCAGAGATAACATACACTAGAGAAATTTCGTCGGGTACCGCGGCGGGCGGGTGGTCTAGTGGTGAAGACGTTAGCCGCGTAAGCTGAAGACCCGGGTTCGATTCCCGGCTCGGCCACCAGTGGGCCTTGTCGGTTTTTCTTTCGTGTATGATATCTATTTAAATTTATAAATTCAAAGTTATTTTTTTAGTATTCACCGCTGTCTGAATAGTCAGTAGGTTACGCATTCCGTCTTTAATTCTAGCAGGGAAACGCTTTCGTAGTATTATTATACTGCGGCGAGATGTATGTAATTAAAAAAAACATTATGGTAATCAGGGTACGTACCCAAATGCACAAACGCTCACGATAATATCTATTTCGTAGCTATATATCTTTATCGCTCTTGCGTATTGCACCAGCCAGACTGCATTTTTGTCGGCGTCTGTCGTCGACGATTGCCATTCAGCTATGGCGGCAGTAAACTTTAACAGTAGACTATACTAACATTTAGTGCGACTGCGACAATAACAGGTGCGTTTCGCTAGCGAATGAGCGTTAGCGTTTGGTGACTTGGCTATGTACCCAGGTACTTAAAGCATTGACTCCTAGGATTGATTGATTTCTAGGATTGAACTCATAATTAAAATTATTATTATTTAACAGGTTTAAGACTAAATAACAATCTTCTGTTTTAAAATTATCAAAAATATGAATCAACATAGTAGGTAGTCTTGACTACAGTTTGTATACGCGTCCTAACTTGCGTTTATAAATAAGTACTTAACTCTTAGTGATTCTTAAAACTTCTTTCTACTTTAGACTTAAAATTACTGTCGTATTAATATAGTCTACTATTTGGTTTTGAACCCCGAATTTGTATAAAAATCATCTAAGACCGTCATTTACGACCCTATCAACTCTAATTGTTCAAAAAAATCGTGGGTGTAAAGGACGTCCATAGCATTTTGACGTGTCCTTTACAACCATCTAACTTCTAAACCGTTTAGTTTATCACTACGGTTGCTACACTAGGTGAAGGATACTAAAAATCTACATATTTTTCTATATACGTCACAAATATAGGTCAAAAAACAAAAAAGATATAAACATTTTTCTAAAAAAAAAGTTGTTTTTTGCTTCTCCTGAAAACCTGCATTTTGTCCTTTACGCCAATTGAACCCAAAGGTATCGATATGTCTTTGACTAGAAGTATAGGTACTCTAATGAGTATTATTGTATTTAGCGCCGTCTCTCGGCAAAATTTACTAAGTAATTTACGCGACTTGAGACTTGTGCGAACCTTTAGGCATGGAAAGTCACATGAAAAGTTGTCGAAACTAATAATAGATGGCGCTGCATTTAAATTTCTTGACTGATAACTCTAATACTAAATTGAATATACTCTAAGGTAGAGCAGAGTCTTAATACCTCCGCTTTACAAAAGACCGCAATCAAGTAGCACTAGACTTTACTCATTGTTGTGTTCCTGCCGGTGAGTAAGGCAGCCAGAGCTCAACGAGGGTGCGGTACTCCTTCCTTCCTTCCCCCTCCTTCCTTCAGTCGTCGGCACCCAGGCCCCTTCTAAGTACAGGTTTGTACAAGTTTCTAATGAGTCGAGTCGGCAACGCACATGTGCCACTCCTTGAGTGGCAGGCGTCCATATGTAACAGTCACCGCTTTCCATCAGGCGGACCGTATGCATGTTTGCCACCTACGTGGTACAAAAAAGAACTCTCGACGAATTCACCTTAAACATTAAAAACTAAATCAAAATCGATTGATTCGTTCGGGAGCTATGATGCCAGACAGACATGTCAAGCGTCAAACCTATTATTATTATAATATTTTTGCGTTGGTGGTTAAAAACAAGAAACCTCCTTCAAAACTATAATAAAACACAACTTTCTATGAAAATCGGTAAAGTGCGAGTCGGATTTCGACATTTCCATACAAAAAGGTCATGAGCGCCTGACTACACTAGATTTGTACTTTAAAGATTTTGCGTATATTTTGGAAACTATAAGAGATAGAGCAAATAGACTTCAGATTTTGGTTGTCGGTGGCACAATTTTTTTGTTTTCGTATATATACACCATTTTTTGGACCTATTAGGGCAATATTATGGTCAGTGCAGTTCTAAACAGTCGTAAGCGCCTCTTTTTTAGTAGGAACTTAAGTCATTTTGGCAAATGCTTAAAATTTTTAACAATTTCTAAACAGAAATGAATTTCTTTCTACCTGTCCATGGCGCTCACAAAATTTCAAAACATTTAGTAAGTACTTGCAGCGGCAGTGAGTGAAAAATCTCAATTTGAGTTTTTTTCTCTTAAGTCCGACTTACGCTTGACTGTAGATTTCTAATAGGTTTTCCTGTAATCTACAGGTAGAGGGCTATCTCGTGTATTTTTTTGAAAATTTTCCGCTAAGTAGTTTCGGAGATAAGGGGGGGGGGGAATGGTAATTTTTTGCTTATTTTCTTAAATTACTTCTAAATTACCAAAATAAAAACTATAAAAAAAATATATTTGAGATGCTCTTTCATTTGATATGTAGCACAATATAGTTCTAATAACTTTGATTTTTAATTTTCAATTTTACCCCCCAAAAGTGGCCCCTATGATTAAATTTCGTTTAATTTCATTTAATTATATTACATGTCCGTCTTTGGGCCACTTGTTTACATACGTGTGCCAAATTTCAAGTAAATCGGTCTAGTAGTTTCGGAGAAATCGGCTGTGACAGAGGGACAGACAGACACGCGAGTGATCCTATAAGGGTTCCGTTTTTCCTCTTTGAGGTACGGAACCCTAAAAACGATCTTAGTAAACCCTTAGTCATTTTTAAATACCTATCTAACAATATATCACAAGTTGGGGTTGGAATGAAAAAAAATATCAGCCTCCACTTTACATGTAGGGGGGGTACCCTAATAAAACATTTTTTCCATTTTTTATTTTTGCACTTTGTTTGCGTTATTGATATACATATTGGTACTAAATTTCAGCTTTCTAGTGCTTACGATTACTGAGATTATCCGCGGACGGACGGACGGACGGACGGACAGACAGACATGGCGAAACTATAAGGGTTCCTAGTTGACTACGGAACCCTAAAAAATATAAAATTAAACCTTAAATCCCTCGCAACGCTCATGATTCCACATTCTGGACATTTCACATTATATGTAATTACTAATAATTACATCTTGGAATTATTTGCTTGCTCGGGTATCAATATTGGCTTGGCACGTGCAGTTAAACAACAACTTTGCCCCCTTGTAAAACAAACCTAACCTTAACCTATTGTATTTTACTGTGGGTGTTGAGATGGTGCTTGTCTTTTATTCGTACCTAACTATGTTTGTGGCCTTACCTAAATATTCTTGAAGTTTACCATAATTTGAACATGAACAATGCATGCGACAATAGTTATTTGTTTTACAAGGGGGCAAAGTTGTTGTTTATTAACCGCACGTGCCAATATTGATACCTGAGCTTTGCGAGGGTTTCAAGGCACTAAGGTTAAACAAAGTTTGCCACGGAGTGAAACACAAAACTTTTCTGGTGTAGCTTGTAACATCTAACCATAGAGACTCACTTAGAGATAAGTTTAAGGACATTAATATAATTTATTTATTAATATATACAATTTACACAGCATTACAGTTTGCACCAAAGCGCTGGCAAATTTAAACATGCTTAGGCAAATAATTACAGTATTAATTATGATTAATTCATGCAAATACACAATATACAATTGGAAAAAATAAGAATAGAAAGAAATGTTTCAACAAAAATACATGTCAAAAAATACGATGAACAGTCACAACATTTTATTTTCATTCATCCATCGTCTCACAGTATCTCAAACAATCACGACACACATTCACCCATCTACTATCAAACACATCGCAATCAGGAGCTGATGTCAGGAACGCATTAATGTCCCTGAGGGCTCGGAGAACTGGGGAGTGTCTGCAGGAGACTGTACGCGCAAGAGGTACCGCTAAAAGACTGGGGCACCGCGGCCTGAGCTGGTTCTTAGGGACGAATGGTACCGAAAGCCTAACAAGTTTTGACACCAAATCAGGACAGTCACTCTTTCCCCTCAATATACTACACATATATGTCAAAAATTTGTAATTACGCCTTACTTCCAGAGAGTTGAAGCCAAGCGATCCCAGCAAGAATTTAGTAGGGTACAGATAGGGATAGTACCCATACAACTTTTTATACAGAAACCTTAGAAACGCTTTTTGTACTCTCTCCAGAAGTAGTGCGTAAGTACTTTCGTAAGGGTTCCAGACAATTGCCGCAGACTCAAGTTTGCTACGAACCAGTGACGTGTACAAGAGCTTAATCACCTTTGGATTTTGGAAATCACTCGCACTTCTGATAACAAATCCCAGTCTTTTAAAGCACTCCGAAGCTAACTTTTTAATGTGTTCATGAAAGGACAGGTGATCATCAAAGATAACACCTAAGTCCTTGACTGTTACGACCCGAGACACATCCTCGCACCCCAATTTGTAGACAGCATGTAATGGTCTTTTTGCTCGGCTAAACGTCATGACAGAACACTTGGATGCATTGAAGTGTAGCTTATTAATAGCACTCCACTAAAAAACAGAATCGATGTCGTCCTGTAACTTTTTGCAATCAGCTATATTTTGCAATCAGCTATAGATCATCCGCATACAGTAGACATTTGGCATGTTCAACTGTTTTCTCAAGATCGTTTATCATAATGCCAAACAGCAATGGACCCAAGATCGACCCCTGACTAACACCCGAACGCGTTGAATACTCCTTCGACACAAAATTTCCGTGTTTGACAAATTGCTTCCTATCACCTAGGTAACTTGCGAAAAATTTAAGGAGCTTAGGTGAAAAGCCAATACGGCATAGTTTGTGCATCAAAACGTCGTTGTCAACGCGATCGAATGCCTTTTAAAGTCTAGATAGAGTATATCTACCTGCTGGCCCTCATCCAAATGCTTCGATATGACATCAACTAACGTGAGGAGGTTGGATTCAACTGACCTATTTGCTCTAAAACCGTGTTGTGAATTGCATAAAAAGGGAGAAATTTGCGAGACTATCAATTTGTGCAAGACTGATTCAAACATAATGACAGTGCATTGTCAATATATTTATGAGAATATTATGTATGTACATAAAAACATTTGTAAATTTAAGAAAAACTGTGATGTACATAATATAAACACTAGAAATAAGCATAAGCTTGCAGTGCCCTTCACTCGGCTCCATAAAATTAAAAAATCATTCATGGGTAAGATTTTATAACAAACTTCCTAACGCCATCACTGAACTGTCTTTTAATCGATTATGCTTCAAAGGAGGGTTTGGGTTGCCGACGACTCAAAGGACAATAGACGGAACAAATTAGTTCCGTAAGTCCTCCCGTCGTCAGCACCCAACACCCTCGTTGAGCTCTGGCAGCCTTACTCACTGGCAGGAACACAACACTATGAGACACTATTTTTTGTTTAAATGTATATGTACTCGTACAGTAGTTACTGAGCGTTTTCTACAAAAAAGATTAAAAACCTATTCTCTTACATGGTAATAATTTTTGGGTTCGTCGAACTCAGAATTTCTAACATAATTATCCTAAACTGATATTTTTAAAAATTCCAAAAAAGTATAGATAAATTTTAGTTTCTAAACTACGATTCGAATGATTTTTTTTTCTAATTGTTTATTTTCGATGGAGCAAGGGTATTCAAATCGCTTTTGAAATCTTAAATTAGTAAATGAAAATGCAATAGTTAACTGAGTAACGTAATGCTTTAAAAACTCAAGTGGACTTTTTTTTATCTAAGGAGTAATTTCGATAAAATATTATATTTAGCGAGGGTATTAAAAGTTGTGTTTTATATCTCAACTTAATAAATAGAAAATCAAAATGACAATAAAAATATCAATAGGTTTTCTAAGATAAAATTGATACCTTCGGCTCTCCATTCTTGCTCGGTCAATAAAAAATACGAAATTAATATCCAAAAAAATACAAAAAGTTAATAGAATCCTGGGAATCGAACGCAACTTCACGGCGTGACAGACGACTGTACACCAACGACGCCATTACATAACACGCTGTTCCCGACGAAATTGGGCTATACATATATAATTAATTAAATATAAATAATAATGTCAAATCCATACTAATATTACAAATGGGAAAGGGTGTGTGTCTGTTTGTTTGTCCGTCTTTCACGGCAAAACCGGAGCGACAAATTGACGTGATTTAATTTAAGGGGATTTAGATGAAGGGATGGAGAGTGACATAGGCTACTTTTTGTCTCTTTCTTACGTGAGCGAAGCCGCGGTCAAAATCTAGTTTATTATAAATGGGAAAAGCTGGTTACTCTATAATCTGAAGTGGAAGAATTCGTTGTTTCACCAAAGATAATGTGTGTTTGTTTGTTTGTCCGTCTTTCACGGCCAAACGGAGCGACGGATTGACATGTTTTTTAAGTGGAGATAGTTGAAGGGATGGAGAGTGACATATGCTACTTTTGTCTCTTTCTAACGCAAGCGAAGCCGCGGGCAAAAGCTAGTACAGCACGGGTAGCATGGTCGCGCGATAGACGATAAAATATCAGGCCGTCCCTGTCGCACTATTAGTAAGTGCGATTATAGGGACGACCAGATGTTTTATCATTTATCGCGCGACCATAATTGCCTGCCAGCCGGCGTATTATGATTCCAATTTTATCATTTATCCACGTGGATAAAGCATCCGTCACGCTTTGGCTAGTATGTCAGTGTAAGAGTGACAGTTGTCTTATCCACGTGGACAAGTGATAAAATTGGAAGCATGATACGCCGGCTGGACCAGATTATATTGATAATAATTATTATTTGTAACCATTTAGTTAATATTGTCTTCAGTTACCGCGATAGTTACTCATGAAATAAAAACTATGAAAACGGATTAAATCGCGTATAATGAGTTTAAAATTCATCCCGATGTTTCAAACACTTTACAGCGTTCGTGGTCAACGGGTGACTGAGGAAAAATTACAATGTGCAAAAGCTACCCATATTCTTGTATATAACCATTTAGTTGTTGAAGAAAAACATTCACACAACAATAACATAGGTCAATCAGCTCAGTAAATGCAATACTTTACTAATACTATGCCCACACTATGACCTATGTATAATGTATTATACCAGACGTGTAATATTTTATTTTATCAACAAAGGCATAATAAAGGATTGTATTGTATTTTTGTATGAAAATAAAAAATAGGAAAGCAATATAGTAATAGTCAAATATTCCATTAAAAAAATAAAAAATACTTAATAAATCCATAAAAGTTCATTAAACATTATGTAAAGCGTATACTGATCTCTAAAGCCTACTCTAGCACACACGACTACATGAATGATGAAACACCGTGGGATACAAGTATTGCTGAAAACCATTAATTATATAGCTTATTAATGATGATATTGATAATTCAATGTATTTTTATACAATTTTTTTGACATTTAGAATTTATTCTAGAAGTTTTTAGACTAGTATTTTTTTTTATACAATTTAGATTGATATCATTTTATTAAATCAATGTAGTTTTAAAACAATATTGTTTATTGCACCAATAAATTGCTCTGATATTTAGAATAAGATTAATATTGTACACTGTTGATAATTTAAAAGTGCTTATTGTAAGCCTATTTGAATAAAGAATATTTTAATTGATTGATTGATTAAAAAAAACCCTTTATTAAAATTTGATTTTATTTAAAAAACTTAATAAACTACCTGGACACAGAAGTTGTAATAATACTAATAATTACCGAGCAAAGCTGGTATCCGTCCGAATTTGTCGGCGAAGTATCCGAGAAGTATGCCGCCCAGCATGGAGCCCACAATACTGATGGTCTGGGACCACGGCACCAGCACCGAGCGGCTGCACACCCACTCGCGCTGCAACCACAATCATAGTAAAATAATGTGCCCCAGAAGCCATTCGTTATGGCTGAATTATTTTGCTCCATGTTTTAAAATATGATGCTGATTGCATTGAGCATTATTATTTGTAATGAGACTAATAGCCGCGAACAGAAAAAACTGTGCTAATAAAGTTCGTGAAATACTTATTCGACTAATTGAAGTAAGTACTACTCGAGTGAATTTATGTTTAAGTTGCGTGCTCGAGCGGATACATCAAATAATTTTGGTATCAAATCAACTATGTCTGCAAAACTCGTATCAATTACAAGCAGGAAAAATCATTACGGGTTATGTAGGTAAACGTAAATAAATAATAGTTATTTGTTATACAAGGGGGCAAAGTTGTATTTTAACGCCGAGTGTGGAATTGAAAAACGAGCAAGTGAAAGGATTCTATAGTTGAACCACGAGTGAAGCGAGTGGTTCGAGAATAGAATCCTGAACTTGCGAGTTTTTTAACACACGAGAAGTAAAATACATTTGCACCCGAGTGTAACACAAAACTTTTCCCCTCACTATAGCGAGGTAACTACAACGCAAAAAATGCGTTTATCACTGCTTCCAGTAGTTCCACAGGTGGTAAATCATCTTTATTACTAGATTCACCTACTTTTATCAATTTTAAATCAGTTAATTTGACTTTATTCAAGGTCAAATTACTTTACCCACTAGTGGATAAAATGCGTTTTTACCCGCTGGTATTAAAGGACAAAACACGTGTTTCCGAGCTAGTGAGGGGAAAAATAAATAAATATTATAGGACATTTCTTACACAGATTGACTGAGGCCCACGGTAAGCTCAAGAAGGCTTGTGTTGTGGGAAATGTCAAGTTGTTTGATTTAAGGTCCGGGACACAGATCTACATGAACTATGTACTATATTAACTGGTTCGCAATAAAGACATTCGAAAGATAAAGAGATCACCAAAATAAATAGCGGTCGCCAAATCTTGGGATTGACAACTATATGTCAAGGTGGACCCCGGACTCCCATGAGCCGTGGCGAATGCCGGGATAAAGCAAGGAGGATGATGAGATTGATGAGAGAGGAAGTAACCGGGACCGGGGCGAACTGGGACATACCTCAGTCGAGACGGTAGAATATGGTATGTCATCGAAGAGGAACTCCCACCCGTCCCGGCAGGGGAGGGAGGGAGAGCCGGGCGCGGGCGGGCGCAGCGTCTGCAGGATCTCGGTCCAGTTGGCGTCGAACATGAGGCAGCGCTCGAACGCCCCCGAGCTGCTCACCGGGATCGACAGGTTTCGCCTGACCAATACTACTAACGTTTACATTATTCTAAAAATGTGACGTCTACCTAAGTACAATCAGCAATAAAAATATACAGGCCTTAATGCAGGGATGTATATAATGTAAAATACCCTATAATGGACGGTGATGCCATTATGGACAGAAAAACACAAATCCTTAAAAATAAGTATCTAAATTTAGTTTCTAAAAACTGACGGCAATGTACCATAAACTAGAGTTGTAGAGCTGTTTAATTTTAAAGTTTCAATTAATTCGGTTATTTCTGAAGGATTTGGCGGCAAGGTAAAATTCACCAGTTTACTGAAAAAAATATCAAGACGAATTCTTAGTAATGTTGCTAAGAGAGTTGAGTTCATGTATAAAATAATAATAAAATAATACTCGGTGTAAACTTGAATGAGTTTTACTTACCTACTGCATTAAGCATGAGATAAGGTATAGCATACTAGTTTGTTACTCCAAAGATATAAACAAATAGTGTTATTTTGCGAGTGTCCATAACTGGAACCGGAAAACGACGTACCTCCTATGATGGACAAGGAACAATTTACGAAACCAAAATTTACAAGAAACAATCCTACGTTAAAATAACGCAAACTAGTATTATTTGGGGTATATAAAATTGACTCATCATCAGTTTGCTTTAAAAGTAAAATTTTAAACTTATTTCACTGTCCATAATCCATTACTGGAGAACTGCCGTCCATGACTGGAAAAAATACCTACTTAGTTTTAATTTGTTAACTATGAGGAAACCAATATCAGTACCTATTTTGCAATAGACTTGAAATGTAAAAGAAGGATAGGATATTGTCACTACTTTTAAAAAAACTTGTATCTTCGTCTGTCAATGAAAAGAAAATTGTAGTAAGTATGTATGGAATGCATGTAGACTTACTGCGTTTTAACTTTGAGAAGCAGCGTGAGATACGAGATTTTTTTCAAAGTAGTGACGTTATTCAAGTTTTAACACGCTTAGCGCTAGAATTTTTACATATTATATCAGTGAAATATCAAAAATAGGCAAAATTTTATCTTAAACTGTCCATGATTGGGTACGTTACCATAGATATGTACGAGCACAAATGACTAGGTACTTAACGTTAATTTGAAGGTTATAAATAATAAATAATAATAATTAATAAATATTACATTCTTACACAGATTGACTGAGGCCCACGGTAAGCTCAAGAAGGCTTGTGTTGTGGGTACTCTGACAACGATATATATAATATATAAATACTTATATACATAGAAAACATCCATGACTCAGGAACAAATATCTGTGCTCATCACACAAATAAATGCCCTTACCGGGATTCGAACCCGGGACCGCGGCGCAGCAGGCAGGGTCACTACCGACTGCGCCAGACCGGTCGTCAAGGTTATATTTTATAATACAATGAATACGATATGAATCACAGTACCTAAGTAGGTATTCACAATGTAAGTAGGTAAGTATTAGGTTAGGTCAGGTGATGAATAAATATATAAAGTGATATAGACCTCTCAGTGCATGATATACCTACCTTAGTTCCCATCCTAGGCCATTGAGTTCAGGGACCCGGCACCAGTGCTCGTAGGGCGTGGCCGTGACGAACAAGTGGCCCATGTACACAAACGCCCACAAAAACCCGAAGGGCAGCATCCCCACGAAGAGAAGCCGCTGGTACATTCCCATCTCTCCCACATCTTTAATGACTGCTTCAAGTGTTGCACTAACATCTTTTAGTTCTTCAGGGGTAACTTCCTGGGAATAAACAACATAATTGATGACTGACCTCTGCCCTTTCCTTGATTAAGTACCTACTTTTTCCCACATTAAGCGCTTTTACCTATAGTTACCTTATTTTTCGCGCCTAAAGCCATTTCTTGTTATCAAACGTCAACCGCAAAGACGTAAGTCTTAACAAGAAGCCCAGGGGATAATGGAGTTATCACAACCTCATTATCATTATTAAAAATATTAATTGATAAATAGTATTACGTTGGATTTCATTAATCGGTCGAATTGAAAAAGAATCGCTGGGTAGAGTGGAATGTAAGTAGATATCGCATCATCGCATGACGCATTTCAAATTGAGAACAATTTGCCTAGGCCTACTTGTACCTACTTCGTATACAAACCTAGTTCATACTCATATGATAGAACAAATTAATTCAAATGTTCAAAATGTACAACGCAAAGTTATTTATTCAACAAGTCTACTTCATTCAATCGATGGAGATGTGCCTAATTTAGATACTATTCAAATCCTTAGAGCACGAAAAAAAATCTAGAAACTTTGACGCCAATTCTGGCTTCCCATGCGGTAAAGGGTTAATTTCTAATGCTGAAAAAAACTAGATGATCCATTGAGAGTTGTTGATATTCAAAGAAAAACAATACCACCACTGAACATAGAAAAGGAAAAAAGAATGGAAGAACTTTATTGGTATTTTCTTTTTCCTGATGGAAGAAATGGATTTGGGGAAAGTAGGGATGTTCCTATTACTGCTTTTGATTATTTCCGAGCACGCATTATGAGCGATGATAACAGGTTTCAAAGAATTGATTAATTTGTTTTTTACCTCGTCCGTTGTAGAATATTTTAAAGCTAAGAAAAGTGTTTCCGTTTCTTGTAGAATGAAAGTAGGCGAAAATAGACCTGAAAGTCTTGTTGACAACATGCATTTAACAATGAGAAACATAAGAGGATCAGCTTCTTATTGGAGAAAATGTAGTTCATAATTGCCATGGCGCGAAGTCTTGGTCCTCCCACTTGGTTTGTCACATTTTCGTGCAATGACCTCAACTGTCATCCATGCATTGTTCATTTCCGATGGTCGCCTTGTTGATATGCTTAATTCTGTAGAAGATATATCATTTGCTGAACGCCTTGAATTAGTAGAAAAGTACCCGGTCGTTGTGGCAAGACAATTCACACTCAGAGTAACCGCATTGGTGCGGTTTCTAAAATTTAACTCCGAATGTTTAGGAGGAGCTGTAGCAGACTTTTGGTATAGAATAGAATTCCAAAATAGAGGAAATCCCCACTTACACATGCTATTGTGGTGCAATGGTGTTCCAGATTTCAATAGCCCTGAGGGACTTGAGGTAATTGAACAGGCTATATCATGCTCACTTAAAGGTGACAATGACGAGTTAGTTAAAAAAAATACAAATACACAAACACTCTAAAACGTGCTTTAAGGATCGAGACAATGGATCTTGACGTTTCGGATTTGCAAGAGCTATTAGTGATAAAACCGAGTGTTTAGATCCGGACGAAGCTTTTCGTAATAATAGCCGGTTCTGTGTGTTGTAAAGAAAAGCAGACGAAGTTATGGTCAATAATTTTTCCCCTCACTAGCTCGGAAACACGTGTTTTGTCCTTTAATACCAGCGGGTAAAAACGCATTTTATCCACTAGTGGGTAAAGTAATTTGACCTTGAATAAAGTCAAATTAACTGCTTTAAAATTATTAAAAGTAGGTGAATCTAGTAATAAAGACGATTTACCACCTGTGGAACTACTGGAAGCAGTGATAAACGCATTTTTTTGCGTTGTAGTTTCCTCACTATAGTGAGGGGAAAAGTTTTGTGTTACACGCGGGTGCAAATGTATTTTACTTCTCGTGTGTTACAAAACTCGCAAGTTCAGGATTCTATTCTCGAACCACTCGCTACGCTCGTGGTTCAACTATAGAATCCTTTCACTTGCTCGTTTTTCAATTCCACACTCGGCGTTAAAATACAACTTTGCCCCCTTGTATAACAAATAACTATTAATTCAGTTCTCTTAAAAATATGGACTTGCCTATTACATAGTAAAATATGCCAGCAAATGTAAACCTAATGATTGTGGTGACGTTGTAAGGGAAGCAGTGGCAAAAGCAAAACGTCAAACCAATGATGTATGGAAGCTAGGGCTTCCAAATACCGGACATTCTCCAATACCGGTATTCATTCCGGTATTGGCGATTTCAATACCGGGATCCCGGGATCCCGGTATTGAAATCAGGAAAATATAAAAACCAAGTAATTTGCTTAAAATAACAAATTTTATTCAAAATCTCGTTTGTTAATTTTCATGCGTGTTATACTACAGCAGAATCTTGCTAATCCGACTTACAATTCTTACAAATGGGTCAAATCGATTACATTTCCAACTTAAAAAGTTTCGATTTTGACCCAAAACGGTTTTTCAAACTTATGTGGCCAAGTCGGCTCAACTTTTATTGTTTTTAAGTATACCTACATAGTTCAAACGGCTACGCCCTGTGCTCTTTATTTTTGTTGTGAGTGGGACTGAGGACGCAGTATAAAATCAAGCGGGAAAGAGCGCCAGATCTGTACTCAGGTGATTCTGTAAGTTAGATATCGCCTCCAGATCGGACATTTTGCAAGAAGACGCGGCCATAGCAAACCATGTTTTTTGCCAAATCGTTCTCTTTAAGCTCGTGCGGAATAGAACCTTTTACATTTTAATAATAACAGGCCTTTGCATCTATAACAGACGATTCAAGCAGCATCCTTGCGACACTTACATTCGTGGCCGTATAGCCCAATTCAAGAGAGGATCCCTCGTCCGCACACACGGCAGGTATATGCTCCCCCAGATGGGCGGGGGTTAGAGGCCTGCTCGTGACGCCTCATGCGTTTATCATTCAAGGAGAAAAACCAGGCATTGGCGTGCTTGGATTGACCGTCATGGATAACACGGCGCCACGTGGGTCGGTTCTCGGCCAGTCGTTGCCACTGGTTGCATGGAATATCAAATGTGACTATGTCACGCTTCACGCAATCTTTAAAGCGCAGCATTGGCCGTCCGACCGGTCTCTTTGCATCTGCAACCTCTTCCAGCAGGATTTGACGCGGCAAACGAGTCCGCTCCATTCGATACACATGCCCGAGCCACCTCAGTCGCCTCTTCTTTAATATGGCTATGATACTAGGAAGCTGTGTCTCATTCATGCAGTGTTACATTTTATAGTCGGTGTTAATGGTATAATTGTACTGTAGATTTAACTATAATATCAGTATCACTTTATTAAATAACAAGCATTAAGAGCATTTCTCGATTACACACACTCTATAGTTTCATCATTGACTTTTGAAATTAGAACATGAGATGATTTTTTTAAACACATTGTAATCAATATCTATGGTACAATTTAGTGGTATTTTTGTTTTTCGTGGCGCTAGAGGCGCTAAAGCACTAATAAAATAAATCCACCAAATCATTGAATAATTAGCCAAGAATCCGCACGAAGCGCTTTGCTTCTTCTTTTCTTATGCGCACTGCCAAGGAGTGGAATTCCTTGCCGGCGGCTATATTTCCGAGCTCATATAACCCTTCCTTCAAATCAAGAGTGAACAGGCATCTTCTGGGCGAGCTCACTCCATCGTAGGCCACGTCTTTGACTCTGCTTTGGCTAGTCTGTGGCCAAGAGTAAGCCCATTTATAAAAAAAAAGCTAAATTGTCCGACATAGATTATTAAAAATCACATTAAGAAATAATCTATGGAATCACACATTACTTTGCGGAAATCCATGATAATCAAAATCAAAAAGATTATTTCGCGGAATAGGAACACTTCATTTACGTATAAGAAAAGTAATTTTCCTCATTTTGATAGTTCAGTAGTGAGTTCCCTATTTCGTTACTATCGGGAATGTTACGGCAAAGTTTTCAGCTAGAGTTCAACACACTAACGCACACGTACAACAGTGAAAATAGAGTAGCTACGGTATACGTTAGTTCGTTTGCATTAACCAATATAGATGCATCAAGGCGATTTGTTTACAGAGGATCTATGGCCTATTACAACTACGTTTGACGTGTTGCTTTTCTGTCACACTTACGTGCGAAGTCACAAGTGCGACAAATGTGTCAAAAACTGTTCGCGGCAGACCCTCCTCAATGAATGCTTTTGACGCGTAACTTTAATTCTTTATCTGGGTAATCATCGAAAAAACTATCATTTTCATACAAATCTTGCAAAAACACCAAACAGAGAATGTGTCAAATCGAGAAAAGAGAGCAACAAGCAAGATTTACGCGTGTAGTGACCATCATGATGCAGAAATTTTACGTTTTTGATGAGTAATTTACGTTAATTTGGCATAATTTGTTAGTTTTTAAAAATACCGGGATCCCGGTATTGCTAAATTAAATACCGGTATTGAAATGGGCCCAAAAAAAGGCGGGATCCCGGGATCCCGAGATACCGGGATCCCGGTATTGGAAGCCCTAATGGAAGCAACTGCTTTCTGTTTCAATGGTGATTCTTGGACAACGGTTAATTAGTGCTCCAGAAGCGGCCTACCGTTTGTGCCACTTACCTCTTAAGATGAGTTCAAGAAAAGCAGTTTTTATAAATAGCTGCCGTCCAGAGAAGCGATATAGGCTTTTACGTTTTACTGAAGATGAAACTTCGGTTTTCAATAATATATTCGATCTCTACGAACAAAGGCCATATCAACTTGAACAGATAAGCTTGAAGGCTGGCAAGCTAAGGATGAATTTGCAGTTCGCTATGAAACCGTAGCAAGTGCATTTTGGACTGACGATGATGGAGATTTCGAAGTAAGAGACCAAGAGGATTAAAACTCTAGATTTATTACATTACGCGATGGCACGAGAATGCGAGTACGAAATCAAGCTGCAGTTTTACGCACACGCAACTGTACCTTGAACACTGAGCGAGAAGGATTTTTTTTACAGTCTTATCATGTGTCACTCTGAAGCAGGGAAAATGTTACTAGAACACAACTTTTATCTTCTCCCTAGAAGTCGGGTATGTCTTCAACATGCAACAGAAGGAAACTGGACCAATTTATTGGACACTGCGGATAGGTAGCCTCCACGATTTAATCGAGAGTATACCAAAGACATTGTCCGCATTTTTCGATATATTCTGGGAACATTGAACTCTACGGTGCAATAATTAGTGAACCAGTTACAAAATATGTAACCGTGACGGTGGGAGACTCCGGTGACAGGTCGACACTTTCCCAAATTCGCTACTAAGTATATAGTTAATTTGCGCATGATACATTTACGATTGCAAGAATTTAAAAACGATAATGTCTTGTTTGGTGGCGTAAATGTCTTATTATTTGGAGATATTATGCAACTGCCACCGGTAAAAGGACATTGGTGCTTTCACCAACCACAAATCTGAACGGCACACTTATAGTGACTTTGGTATTTTTATAAGAACAGCATGCACTTACGTCCAGAACAGTGACATTTGGTGCAGTGGAACTGCTGATGATAGTCAGAACCGTACTTCTCAAATCTGAACGTCACACTCATAAGTGACTTTGGTATTTTTGTAAGAAAAGCATGCATTTATAATAATAACACAATAAAGGCAATAAACACATATGCAGTTCCCATATTAACATACTCCTTCGGTATTATACAGTGGTCCCAAACAGATCTTTGCAACCTCCAAAGAACGATAAATACCTTGATGACAAAATACCGTAAGCACCACCCACGAAGTTGTATTCAGAGACTGACTCTACCAAAAGTAGAAGGAGGAAGGGGATTAATTGATATCAAAAACCTTCACAATAGACAGGTCAAAGCACTAAGAACATTCTTCCACCTCTAGCCTCGAGGTGGCTTTTCGAAACCTGGTCGGCCAAATGGGCTGCTGCCAACCGATTCAGAGCTACTTAATCATTATTTCAAAATTCAACCAGCTGTAACGAAAAAACCTTGGTTTTCCAAACTAGTTATCCCCAAAGAATTCTGCTCTATGGTAATTCGTCTAAAATGTATTTGGTCTAAATATCAGGGGCCCATTTCTCGAAGTTACAATTTACAAGCGGTTGTCAATGTCTAATATGACAAGTTGGATAGAGACTTCCGCTTGTAATTTGTAACCTTCAGTTTTGAGAGATGGGCCCCTGGGGCCCGTTTCTCGAAGCTACAAGTTACAATTTACAAGTGGTAGTCAATGTCTAATATGACAAGTTAGAAAGACACTTCCGCTTGTAAGTTGTAACTTTCAGTTTTGAGAAATGGGCCTCAAAGGTCGCCCCCAAAGCAACGAGTCGCTTTTAAGCGGCAAAAAACTACGGACAGAACTAGGAGGCCGTTAATATGTCCTACTGCGACATTAAAAGAAATAAAAAGGATTTTTAGTTCACAATTATTTGCAAATGATTATTCTTTTCATCTTACGTGTCACTCGCTATAAAAATTGATATTATCTATCTATTATAAATCTCTATTATAATTACAATAAAATAAGTGGCTAACTTCGCTAGATCTCTTCGGCGGGCTTTTGATGACCCGTATACATTAGATGCGTGTTCAATGATTGTATGAATGAACCAGAATCTATTGGATATACCGGATGGATATGGTTAAAATGAAAATTTTAGTAGGTAGAGCAGAACTTCTATTTACCACCGAGAAGCCGAAACAAAAAATACGCCGATTTTCGGTACGCCGCCAACGATTCGCCGACGTCTTTGGCCGAATAACGACTGGGAAGGATCTCATTACGTTAATGATCCAAATGATTTCGGAAAATTAAACTATGCATAACATTTGGCTATAGCGGTAAGTTAAAAGGACCCGATAGTGTTATCACAGAGATTGGACGGATTTGCCACATTCTTAGTGACTTACGTCATTTGAATGACTTTTAGTATGAGATGACGCACAAAAATCCGATCTCTGGACTTATCACTGAAGATTCATCAGCTCTAATCGGTGCTAATGCCCTTAGCTTTTACTAGCTATAAAACTACGTGTAAATAACTATATGAGACGTTTATTTTCATGTATAAGAAAGACAAAAAAACTCTTGTTCCCGAATGTTTTTTAAGATTAGATACATTTCACTTTGTGTGTGAAATGTCTGTATAGTTTATCCTGTTTTAAATTTGTGGATAAGTACGAGTTAAAAACTTTTACGTTAAACATGTACATAAATTAAAATTATGTGCTGATTGCAACGAATCAAAATCGATTATACAAAGCAAATACTCATGGAAAAGGTATCTACTGACAATTTACAAGAGCCACTTGAAAAGGAATATTCTAATATTATTAGTATTTGATGATAATATTGATGACAACGAGGACCAAACGGAGAATTAGGCATTTTAAGGTGTGTGTGTGGATTGAGTGAGCACCTTCCGAAAATAAAAAAAAATATGCTGATCATTTAGTAAAAGTTCTAAAACAATTGTAAAACGAATCTCTGAATTTGTAAAAAGTTAAATCAAAAGATACAGCCATTAACATGTGCTCACTCAGTTCTCACAAACTACCAACGAAAACAGTGAATATATTCATTTAACATATAATATTTATATACTAACATTTAGTAAAAAATAGGCCAACCTACCTCTATAAATATTAGATCACCTAGTGACGTATTAATTTTTTTACAAATAGTTTCTTATGCTCACTCAATCCACACACTTTTGAAAAGCCGAATTTTGATGAAAAACATAAGATTTAGACCGCTATTATATGTGTATAGTTTAGTAAAAGTGAAATGGGAATTTGTAAAATACAAAACGAACCACTAACGTGTCAGGTTTTTTTATAATAAATTTTTGTAAGTGCTCACTCAGTCCACACGTTTTGAGAAAGTTAAAAATGTAAATAAGGTAACTGTACACTATTCCGGGATAGCAAAATGTGGTACATTATTCCGGGATACTTTGGTTTTTGTCGCAAACTAAGGAAACTATCAGTAAAATCTTAATTTAAGGCAGTATTTTATTAACTATAGATCAAATAGAACCGAAAAAGTCGATTTTCGAATATCTATCATATCTTTTGAAGCCGTGAGGTACCTCCAAACGCGTCAGTCGCAACCACGCAGTGGTTTCTATGGGCGTGTTTGACGGTGAGCTTAACGCGGCAGCGGAACTTCTTAAGGGTTTACTGTGATGCGGGTAAGTTTATTTATATTAAATTTGTATCATAATTGTCTTATAGTTATTAAAAGACATTTATATCATCTTTTCAAATTAATTTAAAGCATATTTTAATTAAAATACCCGCTCCCGGAATAATGTACACCATTTTGACGCGGTGTACATAACTGCGGGAGTATCCCGGAATAACGGAAACACAGTCCATAATGTTTTTATGTTTTATTACTATTTGCGGTGAAGTATATTTATATATTTGATGTAAATTTATTGAGTAAAGATTACAGATTATAGTGACATAATTACGGTACATATATTTTTTAGATTTTAGTCTCATAATTGAGTACTAAATGTATACTCGTTGAGTAATACGTGCGAAATATTGGAGTGTGGAATCGACATTAAATTTGTTTTATTTCACAAAATTAAAGCACAAAGGTTACTTATTTCGATGTTTTGAGTATAATTGTTATATAATCTTCCAATGTACTAAGAAAAAAATCTTGTTTGTCTTTTAATATAGCCTTCGTTTTGACTGCCGTAATTAAGTACACGACTTTATATGAGTGTATCTTATTCCGGTATGCCTATATAAAGTATATTAAAATATAAAAACACAAAATAAAGTATAGAGACCCGACTATTATGTTTTTAAACTTCCTTAGTTAGCTAAAAATCTTTATACCGCATATTGGTTTGTCCGTCAGTCAGTCCGTCTACGATTTAGCTCAATCATTATTACTATTAGAAAGCTAAAATTTACATGAGGATAATACATAATAGGATAGACATATATAAATATAAAATAGTACAAATTAGTCAGACAGTCAATCTGTGTAAGAACGGCCTATAATATTTATTTATTTAGTACTATTTATTTATATATACATACTTGAATAACGTATCACCACCATATATGTATACGGTGTAGCTCAGTGATCACCAGTACCACAAAACTGAAATTTTCACGAGTACCGTGCAATTTTTATAACCGGCAATAGCTTCTGGATTGAAATTAAATTTTGAAAAAAAAAAAAAAAACCCCGACATTGTAAAGCGTTTTTCATCAAACATGGCTAAGAACACTCTCGACTAATTCAGCTTTCAAACGAAAAAAACTAATCTAAATTGGTTCATCCATTCGAAAGCGATGCCTTAGACAGACAGTAAAACTTATAACACCCTGTCATTATAATCATACAATAGTTATACCGTAAAATATCATATTTCCCATCCCACCCCAACCCATCAAAACATTGCCAATTATAAAAAATACACTCTGTATAAGCATCTATCAAAACGATATGTGCATTTATATATTTATGTAAACAATATTTTTTATTTTTTTATTCGTTTTTTACATTATGCTTCAACAACGTGGACTTTAAAGGTATCCCGTAATTACGTACAACGACTCCCGGAATTGAAGCCATACCAAAATTGTATCCCGGAATAATGGACAAACTAAGGGTTAAGTAAAACAATGGTAATTTCTATAAATTAGAAGTTACGATGCAAAATAGTGTCTTAAATCCATCGTAGAAGACTTATCCTTAAAATAAAATAATTAACACGACTAGAAACTTCACATTTTTTTTACAATCCTCACTCAAAGTAGGAAACGTCTTAAGTTCCCGTAATATGGGACAGTTACCTTATCTTACGATTTGTAGCACCTAAGACATTCGAAAGTACTTCAACATTTAGTAAAAATTTTTACTAAATATCCACCATCTAATATTTTATATTCGTTGTCTGGTTTTAAAGATATTCAGACATAACTTTTCTCATACAAATGTATCAAGTAGGGTGACCACACTATGTCGGCTCCTGATTTTCCCCACCTTCCCATTGTCATATTGAGATTGGGGAGTTTCGTTCAATTTTGATAATAGTTCACCGGATTTGTAAGTGGGAGCGAGAAAAGAATAACTATTTCTCGCTCCCACTTACAAATCCGGTACGCTCATCTGTTAGCGCGATTAGATTACCAGGTTCTGGTTTCTTACTAGTGAAGTATTATATTCTTTGTTTCTTACCAATTATCATTCATGTCCTTTTTAATGCATGCATGTCGATATGGTTATTATCCTGACGTCGATAAAAATTACACAATATACATCATCACTAGGCCAAGAACATAACCTAAAAACAGTTTGCAGATGGATAATTAATATGGTATTAGTTTAATATTATCAAAATTGAACGAACGAAACTCCCCAATCTCAATATGACAATGGGAAGGTGGGGAAAATCAGGAGCCGACATAGTGTAGTCACCCTACTTGATACATTTGTATGAGAAAAGTTATGTCTGAATATCTTTAAAACCAGACAACGAATATAAAATATTAGATGGTGGATATTTAGTAAAAATTTTTACTAAATGTTGAAGTACTTTCGAGTGTCTTAGGTGCTACAAATCGTAAGATATTTACATTTTTAACTTTCTCAAAACGTGTGGACTGAGTGAGCACTTACAAAAATTTATTATAAAAAAACCTGACACGTTAGTGGTTCGTTTTGTATTTTACAAATTCCCATTTCACTTTTACTAAACTATACACATATAATAGCGGTCTAAATCTTATGTTTTTCATCAAAATTCGGCTTTTCAAAAGTGTGTGGATTGAGTGAGCATAAGAAACTATTTGTAAAAAATTTAATACGTCACTAGGTGATCTAATATTTATAGAGGTAGGTTGGCCTATTTTTTACTAAATGTTAGTATATAAATATTATATGTTAAATGAATATATTCACTGTTTTCGTTGGTAGTTTGTGAGAACTGAGTGAGCACATGTTAATGGCTGTATTTTTTGATTTATCTTTTTACAAATTCAGAGATTCGTTTTACAATTGTTTTAGAACTTTTACTAAATGATCAGCATATTTTTTTTTATTTTCGGAAGGTGCTCACTCAATCCACACACACACATTTTAAGTCATGGCTTGATAATATTATTCTCAGAGAAAAAAAATACTGATTTGTGCGACGAAACTGAATACGTTAACATGTAGGTACCATTTGTCAGATTTTATTGAACGTTTCAGACAACTACTTAATTAGTGATGAAGGGGTAATCTGTGTGTAACAAATCTAATGTGTAAATATTTACAAATTGGTTGTGATGTACCTATTAGCAGCAACGTGGAAAGTTACTTTGAGTATGAAATACTAAGTTAATATATCGAGCGAACACAATATACCTTCCTGAGAAACAAATGTTTGATGTTTGCTTATGTATTATTACTATTAATAAAACAATAAATATAAAAGTGTTGATGATTTTATAATGAGTCACGTAGATTACTTGTCAGGAGAACTAAAATCTGCATACTGTAAGTGCGTTTTCACATTATCCGATCCGATATCGGATGTCGGACCAATGTCCCATACATTACAGGCGCCATCTTGGATTTTTCCTATTGAAATCCTTCCAACATCCGATATCGGATCGGATAATATGACTAATAGTTTTGGGAATACACACATCATCCAAAAAGTTATCGACAGATTCCGAAGAAGAAAAAAATGGTTCAAGTGAAGAATTTCGGCTTAATTCTATATTTTCTAAAAATCCTAATTTAGTAGAAAACTGGCGCAATAAAACGAGTAATAGAGATTCAACTAAAAATACACTATTAGAAACAACCAAATCAGAGAAAAAGAAAAACGTTATAGATGGAAATAATTGCAGGTCTGGTGTACTTAATGTTATTTTGAATAATACACGTGCATTCGTTATATAATATAGTCGAAGGCTCTGTTAAACGAATTGGACGAAATAGGGTATCCATTTCGTTCCACGCCGCAGAAGATGACAACGTCTTCCTTGACTCCACTACATTGGCGCACAACAACTAAGTAAGTATAAGGCATTTGTGCCAACATTCAATATTACCGGACTGGGGCTCGTTCATGGAGTTCCTGCAGGTTGGTCCCCGAGGATGTCCTCAACAACCTCAAGGCCCCATACCCATAAATCTAGTAGTTGTGTATCGTTTTTATCTAACCTTAACTAACCCCTTTGGAATTTTAGAAATTATCTTAATGGATTGCTGTGCGTTTGATTTCGTAATCTCAAAATACTTGAATTCAAATACAAATGACACTGGCTGATCAATAGGAAGCCAATAAAAAAAAAAATATAAGGTTAATTGGTCACTGGCGGAATGTCAATCGTTATTTTTCAATATTAGATATTAGATTGGAAATTTAAGTTACTTGATTAGGTTAGAGGCACATAACTAATTAATTTAATAATGGGGAAAGATTCCCTAGGTGTTACCGGAGGATGGAAAATCTCAGACTGACATAGGTACCCCTCCCTCTCCTGGCGCTCATGTCACAATCACTGAAAATCGGGATATCCAGGCTAGCAAGTTAAGGCAATTCTAACATGAAGAATAAAACTCCAACAACAGGATATCAGGAAATGTCGGTCAAACAAAGAATTAGATCTCGCTCGAATTCTCGGTCTCTCAGTTCTCAGAAAATCAAATCCGATATCAGAGAAGTAGGCAGTGGAAAGAAAACACTGAAAATATTTATAAAAAATCTTTCACCTAATGTAACGAATGTCACGAGAGTGGGTTTAGTGGAAGGTATCCCAACTGACTGGTATCTTGAAGATATTATTAATTTCGTAAAAGTTCCTAATAGATCAAGAGCCCAGGCCCGCCAGACCTTCCTCAAATTCTCAAGGATGAAACTTTGGGACAATGTAGAGTTCACATCGGCGTTTAATGTGTGCATATTTTCTAGTTCGGCCCATCGGCCAATTTTTTGCTATCAAGTGATGAAGGTGAAAAAATAAAGTGCTTACTTCCTTAAATTCTCAAGGCTGATTTTTATATATATGTGTTAGAGCACGTTGTTAGAAATTGGTTATAATCAATGCCAGACCGTTTCCGCCGGCCATACGACTCTAACTTACCTCATTTTCTCAAGCCTGATTTTGGTATATGATACGCAGGGACCTGTAACCAGACCGTTTGTAAGCAGCCAGACCAATTGGATGGACCCAACCATCCGCCAGACCGACTTAAAGTTTCGATATAAGCATTAGGGTGGTCCAAAAAAAAAATGTTTTTATTGTTTGAGCTCCACATGGTTATTTCTACACGAAAACTTATTAAAATCATGTCAACCAATTTTGAGAACAATCAGACTTTATTTAGAGGTCGCTCAAAATAAAGCAATAATGCCATACTGAAATGTATGAAATGAACTTGATTAAAGAAAAAATCTTACATGGAGGTATTTTAATGGTTTAATTATATTTTTCCCTATTTCATTAGAGCTAAATAAAACATGAACCGGGCAGTTTGCAATGTTTTAATTATTTCGGTTTTTATTTTATTATAGGAGATATCCAATTTTAAATGTATCTTGAGCGACCTGTAAATAATGAGCAAATGGGTTAAAATTTGGTACATAAACTACTAATTCATAATAGAACAAAGGGAACCATGTGGAGAAAGGATTAGTCATATTTATTTTTCTTCCATACAAATGTGGACCACCCTAATAAGCATTAGTAGAATAGAAATATTCTGGGTCTATAAAAGCTAAAAACTTGAATTTTCTACATTAAGCTACGTGTATATTGTATACTTGACGTAATAAGCGACTTTCAAAAATTTTACTTCTAAACGCTCCGTCTTGCGTGAGCGACGGGCGACGCGACGCGATGCGACGCGATGCGACGGCGACGGCTCAAGGTCATCGCGTATCCATCGCGCTAAACTTCGGCACTAGCATTTTGGTGATTAGAATCACAAGATTCGCCGTCTTTCACAATGTGCAAATGGTCTAGCGGGTTTGACTTCTAGGTGGAATCGTTTGCGCCATGAGTGTCGTGAGTTCGAATCTCGGCTCACGCAATCTTTTTGCATTTTTATTTACTTTTTTTCTTTTATGTTCTACTAGCTTTTGCCCGCGGCTTCTCTTGAAAGACGGACAAACAAACAGACACACACACACTTTCCAGTTTAATCAGTATGGATTATTTGATTTTGTTTACCTGCTTATTTCTTTCTCTAAGATTCTACTTTCTTATTTTTTTTTAAGAACTCCGGGTTTTATACTAACAAGGAAAGTTTTAAGTAGCACACAATAATACTGCATTTTGTTTTTATTAACTTAATGTTTATTTTAATCTGTTATTGTGAAGGTTGAATATGCAATCCACTCATGCTTGACCAACTTTAAGTTTGGAATCTCAGTTGTCTATGTGCAGACTTTTGAGTTTTCAAACGACACTCTTTTGACAGGACTGATGATGTAAACATGTTTGTGTAAATCAATATTAATAAATTATAAATAAATAACGTTCGGATAATCCAAAGTGCCTTCCTATTGTTCCAAGGACCTCCTGTGGGAATTACCACAGGTTATGGCCCATACGCAACATTAAGGAACATTGTGTTTAAAGCTAGGAAGTGTTTGTATTTTTTCAGCATTATTTAGTCAGCTTTCGTACGGCGAGAATAACGTTAGCAACCACAGTTGTTGACAACATAACCTTAGCAACGAGAGTAACATCATAGTTAAAGGAAAACCGTAAGTAAATTACATCATGGACAGCAAGGACAACATAAAGACTTTGAAATTAAATACGAATTATTCTAATTGGAGAAAACTAGCTAAATTATTTCTTGATGCAAAAGGAATTGGAGCTGATGATAAAGGTAAAGACGCAAAAGCTAAATACTATATTTTAAATTCAATAGATGAAAATATTTTACATTATGTGATTAATTGCTCAACCACAAAGGATATTTTTGAAAAATTAGATATTGTCTTCAATTACAAAGTGGAAAAAGACAGTCACCTCAGAGTTATAGAATTTTATAACTACAAATTTACTGGAGATATACTTCAAGATATTAGCAAATTGCAAAATATGTGTTTTGAACTAGAATCTACCGCAAATAAAATAAATGATGACATGCTTATACAAAAGATTTTGACCATTTTACCTTCAACATTAAATTACTTCAGGACTGTATGGGAGGTAACTCCGAAGTCTGACCAAACCATACATACTTTGATCGAACGAATTCAAAAAGAACTTAAGCTTGTTGAAAATAATTATTCAATAGTAGTCAATTCAGATATAAATCACCAAATCTGTTTGGTGATTTATATCTGAATTGACTACTATTGAATAATTATTTTCAACAAGCTTAAGTTCTTTTTGAATTCGTTCGATCAAAGTATGTATGGTTTGGTCAGACTTCGGAGTTACCTCCCATACAGTCCTGAAGTAATTTGTTTTAATTGCAACCAACGAGGGCATATTGCGAGATTCTGTAATAATAAAAAATGCACAATATGCAATAAAAGTGGCCACACTTCCAGTGAATGTTTTTCTACAAAGGTATGTAGGAAATGTAACAGGAAGGGACACATTGAAAAATTTTGTCGCACTTTTAGTCTGGTGAGTGAACAACTGAAGCATACAACTAGTATTAGAGCCATTATTGATTCGGGTGCATCCTCTCACATGTTCTATAATAATGATGTCATTAACTCCACAGAAAATGTAAATGTAGAAATAAGATGTGCTAATGCAGAGAACCTCGTCGCACAAGCCATAGGTACAGTAAAAACAAATGGTTTTGAACTGGAAGATGTACTACATGTTCCTGCAATTTCTAGAAACCTGATATCTGTAAGTTCAATCACTGATCATGCAGCTTCTGTACTCTTCGTTGGAAACAAGGTAACTGTAAAGAAATATAATCGCATTATTCTTACGGGATATAAAACTAGAAACGGTCTTTATGAAACAGAATTTTCTGCTAACACTGTTCGCGAGGTTTTGCTTTCTGAGAACGCCGATATTTGGCATCGTCGGCTAGGTCACGTATCGGATGTGCCGCGTCTAGCTAAACTGGTGAACGGTATCAAAATTGGGGGGAACATAAAGAAAACTTTTGTGAAATATGCATTAAAGCAAAAATGACTAGAAAACCTTTCAAAAATAATAGAATTAAAGCAAAATTTCCTTTAGAAATTATCCATACGGACATTTGCGGTCCGATAGAAATTCCCACCTGGGATAATAAAAAATATTTTATTACTTTTTTGGATGACTTTACACATTTTTGTGTTGTCTACTTAATTACTTTTAAAAGTGAAGCCTTTGATAAAATAAAACAGTTTGTGACTTTAGCGGAGAACCATTTCAATACAAAAGTTAGGAAAATCAGATGCGACAACGGAAAAGAATACTCGAACAATAACCTAATGTCTTGGTGCAGCTCTAAGGGCATAATTATGGATCTAACAATACCCTACACTCCTCAATTAAATGGAAAAGCAGAGCGATTGAATAGAACCTTGTTAGAACGAACGAGAGCATTAATATTCGATGGTCGAGTTCCATATTATCTATGGGGTGAAGCTCTTATAACTGCAAGTTTCTTAATCAATAGAAGTCCTACCGAAGGCAAAGACAAAACTCCAGCAGAGATGTGGTTTGGCATCAAACCTGATGTATCACATGTAAGACGTTTTGGTTCAACAACTTATTATAAAATAAACTCTGGTGTACGAAAGCTAGATGTCAGATGCAAAAAGGGAATCCTGATTGGCTATATCAGGAATGGTTACAAAATATGGGTGGATGAAACAAAAACAATTGTAAGAGCGAGGGATGTAAGAATAAATGAAGATGAGCAAGGTATATATACAAATGAAGAAAATGATGAAAGTATTAGAGGTCTTTGGACAATCGACGAAGAAACTGAAGAGACAGTTAGAGAAGGCACAACACAAAATGAAGATCAAATAAACAGGCAGGAAGAAAATCAGGTCAGAAGAGTCAACAGTAATGAAGGTCGAGAAGGAGATACATTAAGAAGAATTGAAACAAGTAGCAATGGAGAGGAGGGTCGAGAAGGAGGTACATCAAGAAGAATTGGAGGAAGTAGTAATATAGAGAAGAGTCGAGAAGGTGATATGTTAAAAAGAAAAGTAAGAAGTAGAAATGCAGAGAATGTTCGAGAAGGTGTTATTCATTTAAGAAGATTAGGAAGCGAAACAAGTGAAGATGAAACAAAAGATGAAACAAAAGAAGATGAAACAAAAGAAGATGAAACAAAAGAAGATGAAACAAAAGAAGGTGAAACAAAAGAAGGCGAAACAAAAGAAGATGAAACAAAAGAAGATGAAACAAAAGAAGATGAAACAAATGAAAGTGAAACAAATGAAGGCGAAATAAATGATGGCGATACAAATGAAGGTGAAATAAATGAAGGCGAAACAAATGAAGATAAAACAAAAGACAATGAAACAAATGAAATAGAAACAATTGAAGAAGAAGAAAATAATGAAGTATTTTATGATGGGAATGAAGAATTTTTTGATAATGAAGAAGTTGAAAATCGAGTTGGAAGTATTGAAAATCAAAATATTGATAGTGATGTTAATCAAAATAGAAGAGTTCAACCTGCTAGAGACCGCAGATTACCTGATAGATATAAAGATTATTTAATGAATTATGATACTGAAGCTTCAATGTTAACTTACGAGGAGGCAATAGAATCAAAAGAAAAGGATAAATGGAAAAAGGCAATAAAAGAAGAAATTAAATCACTTGAAGAAAATAAGACGTGGTCATTTGTGGATGAACAGGAAGCAAAAGGAAGAAAATTAGTTACTAGCAAGTGGATTTTTACAGTAAAGTCTGATGGCAGATATAAAGCCAGACTAGTTGCGAGAGGTTTTCAACAAAAGTACAAAATAGATTATGACGAGACGTACAGTCCGGTAGTTAATAGTACGTCTTTAAGAATCTTACTATCTATTGCAGCGGCAAAAGGGTTAAAAATAAAACAGTTTGATGTGAAGACAGCCTTTTTACATGGAGACTTGAAAGAATGTATATACATGAAGGTACCCAAAGGCTATAGCAACAAAGAAGGCAAAGTATGCAAACTAAACAAGAGCTTATACGGTCTGAAACAAGCTCCACTAATGTGGAATATTAAGTTTACAGAGTTCTTAATAAAGATGGGGTTCAAGCAGATGAAACTTGATCAATGCATTTTTGTTATGGAGGGTGAAAGGAACATTATTCTTGCGGTATATGTCGATGATGGATTAGTTCTTGGAGAGAAAGAAGAAGATCTAGTGTACATAATAGAAAGAATTAGAAAGGCTTTTGAACTAAGAGTCTTAGATGAAGTCACCAATTACATTGGTTTGGACATTAAGCAAGATGAAAATGGGATTAAAATTTTTCAGAAAACATACAGTGAGAAAATCATTAAGAAATTTAACCTAAACAATGCCAAAGAATGTAAATGTCCAACAATTCTGATAGAACAGCATCCGTCAGTAAAGGTTGATACTAAGTCTCATGAGCTTTACCGAGAGATGATAGGGTCATTGTTATATCTTTCGAATAAAACGCGACCAGACATTAGTTTTCAAGTGGGTTATTGTTCGAGGCATCAAAATTCTCCAAATTTAAATGATTTGAATAATGCTAAGACAATTTTGCGATTCCTGAAAGGCTCAACAGAAAAAGGGATTCACTTTAATAAAGATGATAAAGTACTCAGGGGTTATTGTGATTCGGATTTCGCGGGAGATCCAGACACTAGGCGCAGCACTTCTGGTTTTGTGATTTGGCTGAATGGTGGACCAGTGGCATGGAGCTCAAGAAAACAATCAGTAGTTGCACTGAGCAGCACAGAAGCAGAATTCATAGCAGCAGCAGAATGTTGTAAAGAACTACTATTCATAAGGGATCTGATTTTTGAGATAACCAAGGAAAAACTAGAAGTTGAGATGAGAGTAGATAATCAATCTGCAATTTGGCTTATGAAAAAAGGAATCATGGGGAGAAGAAGCAAACACATAGACGTAAAATACTACTACCTAAAAGAGAAAATTGACGAAAATCAGATTACAGTTAAATACTGTCCGACGGGATCACAGCTGGCTGATATACTAACTAAAAGTTTACCGGCTGTAAAGTTTGAAAAATGTCAACGAAGATTAGTGTTTTAGTGATATTGTGGCTAAAATGAGTCATTGAGTGTAGTATAAGTGCGGGCTAAAGTGAACGTTAATTATTTTTCGGCTCATGTCGGGGTTTGTTTATAATTATCGTAGTATGTAAGTTTTTTATAGGGTGTGTAAAAATAATACAGGAATGTGTATTGAAAGAAAACTTAAGGATTCTGGAAACATGAAATAAAGTTAGAATTAAGGGGGTGCTTAATAATGATTCACTTAAGGGGGTGTAAGTGTATGTACTAATGGTAAGTGAATCAATATAAAAGCAACCAACAAACAACTTAAAAAAAAAAAAGAGTAAAACCACACATTAATTTAATAGTCATTATTTACACAGTGTTCTGAAGTTATCCTTAAGTATTGTTTCTAAATTTTATTTATTCCAAATATTATTATAATTTTTAGTATTTTAGTATTTGTTTAGAGAAGGGAAGGATACGTAAATTTTATAATCGAATATATATTTGGCAATTAGTAATGATGTATCGAGCAGTGGAGAATAAAGATAAGTATGAGTCGAGAGGTGGAATAAATAAGGGAGATAGATGTAGTTAATTTATATATTAGTAGTGATGTATCGAGTGGAGAATAAAGATAAATATAAAGCGAGAAGTAGAATAATTAACTGTTTATTTATATATTTGTAGCGATGTATCGAGTGGGAGAATAAAGAATAATATGAGGCGAGAAGCTGAATAATTAACTACTTATTTATATATTAGTAGTGATGTGTCGATTAGTGGGAGTTTATATTGTATGAGAGTACATGTAGATATGTAATAATTAATATTGGATGATAACGTTTTTTGAAACCTTTTGTTTTTGGTAAACTAATGTGATGAAAGTTTTTGAAATATTGTTCTGGAAATGAGATTGTGGCCTTTTTAAATAAAAGTTGTAAAGTATTAGATAAAAGTTGTAAAGTATGTACTAACGCTTCAAGCAGAGTCGATTGAGGGGGTGTGTTATTGTGAAGGTTGAATATGCAATCGACTCATGCTTGACCAAGTTTAAGTTTGGAATCTCAGTTGTCTATGTGCAGACTTTTGAGTTTTCAAACGACACTCGTTTGACAGGACTCATGATGTAAACATGTTTGTGTAAATCAATATTAATAAATTATAAATAAATAACGTTCGGATAATCCAAAGTGCCTTCCTATTGTTCCAAGGACCTCCTGTGGGAATTACCACAGATATTTAAGAAATTATTGATACCCGCCATTCTGACGTCAGGTCGGCGGGTGCACTTCCAGTTCTAGCTAATGGTTAGTGCTCGCAATATGCTTCCACATGTATGAAGCACAAACTAATTCAGAGAGCCGTTCAAGAGTAATATGGAATTGAATAAATACATCTATAAACGCTTTAAAATATCTAATACATTTAATTATCAATCGTTATTGCTGCTCTGTAAGGCTTCTGTATACGTAACACTTTTGGCTAGTCCACTAATATCGCGCTGTAGGCATACTACTAGTAGGTACTTGAACATGAGTTGACATAGCTAAACTATGGGTCTCTATTGGTTCCCATACTTTTTTAAGTCCGATTTTTACTATCCATAACGTTTTCCGTCATAATTTTTCTTAGTCATATTATCACTAGTCATAAAATTAAACATCAGAAATTGTAGTTCCGATTTTTGAAAGTCATAATTATTGTTAGTCATAAAATTTATTAGCCATAATAATCAAAGTCCATAGTTGTACAAATCCATAATGTTGAAGGAAATAAACTTATTCGGAATAATTGTTCTAAGGATTTTATCACAAGTCATAATGATTAATAACCATATGTTTCTTCACTATTAGCTTTCAATGGGATTTCTATTGTTTCCCATAAAAAAGGTTCGTCTGCATTTTCGTAAGTTGTAATTTGGCTTACTAACTTCCTCAGTATTTATTAAATTTTCATGGCACCTATTAAACCAACTGGTCTCGCCAAGGAGGAAACTAACGAAACTAACTACATGACGCAAAGGGTTGCTTTTTGAAACAATTTTGTTCCGCCAATAAGTCGACGGAGCCCCGCTACGCGGGCCTCCTATTTCCGCTCTAAGGTACAAAAGGAAACTAACGAACCTACACGAGGAAAAGGGTTATTTTTAAAACAATTTAGTTCCACCTATGAGTAGACAGAGCCCCGGCGGGGCTCCTATTTCCGCTCTAAGGAATCAAAGGAAACTAACAACCTACGTGAGGATTAGGGTTACTTTTTGTTTTGAAGTCATAAATAATATTTTATGTATAAAAAATTTCTGTGTAATTATATGTATGTCTGAAATATAATATACTTTAGGAATTTTAGACATCAAATCTATATGATGCAGAACAATCAGTAGGGCTTCAAAATATATGCTTAATAATATTTCTGAATAATTATAGTTATACTTTTCAATTTTATACTCATCAACTTTATGACTTTTGAGATTATGATATCCAATATTATGGTTTGTTAGAACCATTAAACGTTATTAGTAACAAAAATTATGACTAGTGATGTTTATGACCACAAAATATATGAATAACAACTTCTGACTAACGAAATTATGACCAATAAGTTTATGGGAAAGTAAGGGATCCCCTAAACTATTCCTATATCCTTAATTGCTAAGGGCCACTTGCACCCACGAAAATGGAGAGTTAACCCGAGGGTTAACCCACCATTTTATATAGAATTTGACAGATGTTAAAAAATAGGTTGTGCAATGTATTTAAATACAAAATGCAAATACTTTGGGTTTTTACCTATTTCAAATAAAAATACAAAATAGTTTTACAAAAAGGTATTTGAAATACAAAATGCAAAATAGGTATTTTCAAAATACATTTATTCAAATAAAATACTTTTTTGACATAAGGTAAAACTTTTATTTTTAAGATGTGTTTAAAACACAGAAATCCCATAATCACCAGAGAACCCAGAAAACTGGCTCCTTCCTGGCTCTATAAAATGAACACGATAAAAAGTGAAACCAAAATAGACTGTCTCCGTGTCTTTTACCTAATATTATAAAAATCAAATGAAAGAGTTACATCGCATGTATGAAATATGAAAAAAAAATCCTAAAATATTACTTAATATTAATTAGGTATACGAATCGATATGGATTTTCCCCGATTTTTCGATGTTCACGGGCAGGGTGCTTTGGGATCTTGTAATAATCGCTTACTAATTATTATAGGAACCATGCACTATGTTGGCAGCACTGAAAATAAGTGTGTTTTTGTAAAACATCAAATTAAGCACTTCCGAACGTGTTGTTGTTGTCCCGGTCACTTACACAACATAACTTAGGCAGACAAAGAAAAAATAGAATACGCGCTCGGTACCATCTATCTTACGTCAAAAAGTGACAAAAAGCATTTTGTATTTTGAAGTGGTAGAAAATACAAAATACTTGCACTAAAAAGTATTTCAAATAAAATACAAAATAGTTTTCGATAAAGGTATTTAAAATACTAAATACAAAATAGGTATTTTGTATTTTGTATTTCTATTTGAAATGCTTTTATTTCAAATGATTAACATCTCTGGAATTTGACAGTTGACAGCCCACTAACCCTGAGTTAAGTGGTTGGTGCAAGTGGGCCTAAGAGTAGTACTGAAACTTAAGCATTCCCTTATTGGGAATAAAGGCATGACTTTATGTATTTTTTTTAGACAGGTATTTTATTATCAATTAATTATTTGAAGGTATGGCAAGGTATCATTTTTTTTTGGCTGCCGTTGCCCTGGAAGAAAAGCAATTGAGGAAGATTCAACGACGAGGTATAAGAGATGTGTCGAATCCTTTTCAAATGCCCAACGAAGAGTTTCGGCACATATATAAAGTGCGCAAAGAATTGGCGCTCCATTTATGTGCCGAACTCGACGCCGACCTTCAGCCTCGTCATGCTGATGGACTGCCGGCATACCTCAAGGTAAAGATATCTGGGGGCACGGCAGTGCCCCCGCCAAGTCGAGCAAAAAGAGGCACGGCCGTACCATCCTTTTCTCGAAGCATTTCAGACCATTTTCAACCCCCTGTTACTTCGTTCTGGATAAAACTAGAAGCCTCAATTTTTAGCACCCAAGTAGTCATTGTATAAACACGGTATATTCCAAATTTCATTAAATTTGAACCAATAGTTTAGGAATAATTACTAGCCAAAGTTTCTTAGTTTTGTCACTCACTGGCTGACTGACACACGATCATCAATGATAATAAGACACTTCTAGTACACTTGGAAGCTTCAAATTTAGAATACAGTTAGTGTTTAGTGTATAAATCACACAAAAATTAAAAAATGTTGCAATTTCATTCCAGGTTTTCAGATACACCAACTGCATAAATTTATACAGATACCCGATGTCGTAATGGGTTGAAAATCTCACTACCCCATTACCTTACATGGTGGGAGTCGTATAATTCAACTATGGGATATGGGTTCCATTGTGGTCTGGACGAATAGGCTGACAACCCCTTCATAATTTTGCCAACAGTTGCACTGAAACGAGTTCGTGTGCTCTGCGTACCCTGTTGGGAAATACATGCGCGACTTTATGTATGGCGAGCCCTCGCCAAGTACAGCAAAAATTTAAAACAAGTAAATTGCAATTCTGCCTACATCACCAACTTCATATACTCATATAACATATGAGTACCTATAATCAATACAATACAATACAATACAAATATTCTTTATTGTTCACCAATATAACAAAATTACATCACATAACTTTAATTAACTATGGTAGACAACAGGCGGTCTTATCGGTAAAGAGCGATCTCTTCCAGACAACCTTTGGGTAGTGGAGACAAGACACAATAATTTTTAAGAAAAAAAAAACCGCCTTCCTTTGGGGTTCTGGTGATAAATACTTTCAAATGTTGGATTATGTTATCAATTCGTCTGTATATTTTTTAATGTTTGTTATTCGATATCTCCGTCATTTCTGAACCAATTTTGAAATCTGGATGATTCTGAAGTACCTACAGATGAGAATGATTATCAGAACGGAACTCTAACCAGGGGCGGCTCACTCTTCATCAGCAGTTCCACTGCACCAAATGTCACTGTTCTGGAAGTAAGTGCATGCTGTTCTTATAAAAATACCAAAGTCACTATAAGTGTGCCGTTCAGATTTGAGGAGTTCCGTTCTGACCATCATCAGCAATTCCACTGCACCAAATATCACTGTTCTGGACGTTAGTGCATGCTGTTCTTATAAAAATACCAAAGTCACTATAAGTGTGCCGTTCAGATTTGAGGAGTTCCGTTCTGACCATCATCAGCAATTCCACTGCACCAAATATCACTGTTCTGGACGTAAGTGCATGCTGTTCTTATAAAAATACCAAAGTCACTATAAGTGTGCCGTTCAGATTTGAGGAGTTCCATTCTGACCATCATCAGGAGTTCCACTGCACCAAATGTCACTGTTCCGTACGTAAATGCATGCTATTCCTTTAACAACACAAAAATCACCATATATATGCCTTTCAGATTTGAGGAGTTCCCTCGATTTCTCCAGGATCCCATCATCAGAACTGGGTTCTGAGAAAAATGGGACCAATCTGTATGCATATACATTCAATCAAAAAAAAATTTCAAAATCGGTCTAGTAACGACGGAGATATCGAGGAACAAACATTAAAAAAAAAAAAAAAAAAAAATATACAGACGACTTGATAACCCCTTCCTTTGAGATTTGGAAGGCGGTTAAAACAACTGATTTGAGTAGGTGATGCAGTGAGTGATAGAAAACGTCAAATAATCTCATCAATGTGTTGTAAAATGTAATTAAATATAGAGGTAAATACGTACTTAAATATTGTGTTCAAATGTAATAAAAAAAACTTATGCTACAGTCGTTAATAGTAGGTACAGTCAAGATCATAAATATGTGTACGTTTTTTCAACTAATTTGCAATGGGTTAAGAGCGACCGCTCTAGGCACCAAATGGTAAGGGGGCCGGCCGACAAAATCGTACCTACATGTGAAAAAAATCCAATAAATAGTACATTACATCAGAGGCCGGGAAAATGAGGATTTCCGGCCAAGTGGGTATATACGGCCGAGCGAGCGTGCGAGCGAGGCCGGATAGGGATACGAGGCCGGGAATCCGTTTTCACGCCGAGGCATGTATAGTGCTTTTCTCAAACATACAATGAAATAAAAAAAAATGCTCTAAAGGACAATATTTTATAAAAAAAAGTTACTTTGCAGGCCTAGGCCTGAAAAATAATATGAAATCCCTTTACAGTCCTCTCGAGTTGTTGCGCCCAAAAAGCGATACTTCCCAGCCCATTTTAAGGAACGTAAAGACAATATTTCATTGCATGTTTGAGAAAAAGTATTATATTGCGTGGGCGCGCACATATTCCAAAACAGCGAGAGGTCATCATCATCCTCCTTGCGTTATCCCGGCATTTGCCACGGCTAATGGGAGCCTGGGGTCCGCTTTGAAAACTAATCCCAAGATTTGGCGTTGGAACTAGTTTTTACGAAAGCGATTGCCATCCGAACTTCCAACATGAAGGGTAAACTAGACCTTATTGGAATTAGTCCGGTTTCTTCATGATGTTTTCCTTTACTGAAAAGCGACTGGCAAATATCAAATGACATTTCGCACATAAATTCTGAAAAACTCATTGGTGCAAGCCGGGGTTCGAACCCGCGACCTTCGTATCGAAAGTCGCACGCTCTTACCGATAGGTCACCAGCTAGCGAGAGGTGTCAGGAATTAATTCAGATATTGAAATGATTGTGGAACGATGTATCAAAATGTCGCAGTGTACAACATTCATAAGGTGCAATTAAATGAAAGGAGGATTTTAGTCATTGACAAACCTTTGAAAGACAATAATCCATTGAAATTGTACCTATCCATTATGTGGTGTTGCCTTGCATCAATTAAAGTTACGTAGTTACAAAGTTACGTCGTAATCTAAATATCATGTGTCTAAAATACAGTCCGAAGTGGAGTTCTTCATAAAACTTATGCCAGCGAATTGTCGCCTGCGGTATTTTCGGACCAATACGACCTTCAAACTTTCAAGAAAAGAGCGTACACCCATGTTAAAGGCCGGCAACGCACCTCCAACACTTCTGGTGTTTCGGGTGACCAGGGGCGACAGTTATTGCTTACCATCAGGCGACCTGTCTGCTCGTGTGCCTCCTATCCCATAAAAAAAACGTCTCAGAGAGTCAAAGGAGCAAGCGTGATGATGAGCACTAGGAAACCGAAGGGCCCTACTGAAAAAAAAAAACACCGAAATGGGCATCCCGATACAGTTATGGACCTGCAAGTAGGTACATTTGGCCTATGAAAGACAAGGGTTTTGATAGAATCCCACCATCCTCTGCACTAGGGGGTTGTCTTTATAAATTGAGTCAATAATATGAAAAAAATTCGCGCTCGCTTCGCTCGCGTTTATTATTTCCATCGAACAAATATCTTTGAAATGGTAAACAGAATGCATTTTTTACTTACATACTCTTAGTCAAAATTTCGCGTTTGCTATGCTCACGTGTAGATACATGAACACATGAACACACAGGGGATACCCTATCAGCCCCAGGGCCATATACCTATGTATCTTATACTTTTAAACGAGCAATTCTTGTATATTTATTTATTTATTTATATATTTATATTTACTGACGATCTCGGAAACCGCTCTAACGATTTCGCTGAAATTTGTTATGTGGGGGTTTTTGGGGGTGAAAAATCGATCTAACTTATCCTTAGGTCCCGGAAAACGCGAATTTTCGAGTTTTCATGCGTTTTTCTTCGCGCGTCATCTCGTGTGCAGTAGTTGTACTGTTAAGACAGAATTCTTTCGGTCGATGTAAGTACTATTTATTGCAAACACTAGATGGCGATACAGGTCAAGGCTAAAACGAATAGAAAAATACACTATTTGAGTTTTTGTGGCGAAACGCGCGCCATCTCGTGTGGAGTAGTGTTGTTAAGGCTGAGAATTCTTTCGCTCGATGTAGGTACTATTCATTTTTGAACTAGATGGCGACACATGTCAAGGATACGAAACAGAACCGAGCGAAGCTCGGTCGCCCAGATATTTAACTATTAATGCGTGTATGAGGAGGTTAAATAGGAAAGAAGGAAAAAAGTTGGACTATCTACCTACAGAGAGTCTACAAAAAGAAATGAGATCCCATCAAAAACAAAACTTGTAAAAACACCAAGTCTCGCAACTCAGTTCTTCTGGCGTAAAAAGAGTTGAGATCGCTTTAATACCAAGTCGGTTAATTTATTCAGTCCCTACTTAAAGGACCTTCTGCCGTAAGTTATTACGTAGTTTACCTATAGCTAACCTAATAATATCTTATAACGACCATATCAATATTAAATATATTTCATGTTTTAAAGAAAATGGACTGACTTGGCAATCGCATGAAACAATTTTGTCAACGGTGTAAATTGCGATTGCCAAGTCAGTCCATTTTCTTTAAGATCTCAACTCTTTTTACGCCAGAAGAACTGAGTTGTGAGACTTGGTGTTTTTACAAGTTTTGTTTTTGATGGGATAACGTTAACCTATTCCTTAAATGAATCTCATCACCTTGGTCATATTACTTATTTAATATATATACGTAGTTACAATTCTTCTTTTTAGGTATACAATTCAATTTTTCTTTTTAGGTTCTAACATCATTGCACCTTTTAGCTGACGGTGGTTACCAGAGGGGTACTGGGCAAGACCACGGTCTGTCCATTGCCCAATCCACCGTTAGCAATTATCTAGACCAGTTCGTAACAGCGGTGAACAGAAGGTATGTTAATTTTGGTGCTGTACACCATCGATACTGGGGGTAAAAGGGTAAAAAATATGACTCTGCATGTGCAACGAGATATTAAAAAATCAAAATATTTATTCAGCAAATAGGCCACAGGGGCACTTTTACACGTCACATACATTTTATCATAACTTTTATATTCGAATTTAAATTACACAATTGATACAATACTAATTTTACCTAATGTATAACGCTACTACAATTTATTAGAGAAGTATAGGTAAAGTCTCTTCAAGTCGAATTACAACTAAAACTACACATATTTTTTCCTTTTATACATCACATTTAGAATTATTATGATTAGATATTGGAAAATAAATTGACGCAGACAATATAACATCATGATATTTATATATTATGTTACTTACACAGTATTTTAAAACTATACAGAATTGATATGACTGACATTTGACAGGTTTGGAAAAGGTCAGTCGGGGTAATAGTAACTACGGGTCAATTGTAACTAATCGAAATATCTTTCATATTTTACATCATTTACTGTAGTGCCATATATGTCCAGATCATTCATCATTTCACCGTAGATGGTGTTGATAGACCTGATGATCTCTCATCTGATCTACACGACCGTGTAGTTTTCGACGAAATTGGTAGTATGCGCGTGAGAGACAGCCTCTCAAACATTCCATAAAAAATATGGTTTTAATATGATTTAACATTTTTTTAACCGCCTTCCAAATCTCAAGGGAAGGGGTTCTCAATTCGTCTGTATTTTTTTTTTGTTTTTTTTTTTTTTTTTTTAATGTTTGTTCCTCGATATCTCCGTCGTTACTGGACCCATTTTGAAAAAAAAAATTTTGATTGAATGTATATGCATACAGATTGGTCCCATTTTTCTCAGAACCCAGTTCTGATGATGGGATCCTGGAGAAATCGAGGGAGCTCCTCAAATCTGAAAGGCATACATATGGTGATTTTTGTGTTTTTAAAGGAACAGCATGCATTTACGTACGGAACAGTAAAGATAAAGATAAAAGATATTTTATTGAGTCAATAAAGGTGCTTATTCTACTTACAATTTTAACATTTTACTATCATGTTACAAAACCAAAAGATAAGTATCATCTGATCCCCGTACTAGTGTGAACTGTATTACGGTGGGTCAGGATTCACCGTCCTTACGTATGTATTTATATAATTATAAACCATGTACCAATCACTTGTAGGATTATCTAAACTAACCCTTAGTGACATAACACTTAGATCGAAACTAGTGTGCATACAAAATCGTTACTTTATAAGTTTGCCGAATTTGTTAATTAGTTACTACATTAAAGTACCTACCTACCTACTTAATAAGAACTTCATTTTAACATGGCAACAAAGGTAAATCAAATATAAAATAACAGTCAAGAATTTCACAAACGAATAGTGAACAACACCCGTTGCTGGGCCGTCTTCTTTGGAGTAAACACGTAGTATATGCAAAAACATAAGATTAAATATTTATAAGATTTTAGTTATGTATACATATAGGTACATTAATTGTGTGTTTGTGTGCGTGCGCGTGCGCGCGCGCTCGTGTGTGTGTGCATGTGTATGTGTGTATATATGTGTGTGTGTGTGTGTGTGTGTGTTACACTAAGTTTTTTAGCAATTTTTCTGTGTTTTCGTAATCATGTTTTTTCGTAATCATGTATTTTCCAGCTGCTTTTTAAAAGAGTATAAATTTAGTGATCTCAGTTTTATATCTTTACTTATTTTATTGTATATAGTGGGGCCTAGGACGTTGTAAAAATTTTTTTGGAAATTTCGTTTTATGTGGTGGGATTAAGTAAACTTTGTCATCTCTCCTTCTAGAAGCAGAGAGGTCTGGGCTGTGTTTGTGCTGTTTTATTAGCAACATTTTAACAAAGAGTTGTCTTACCGATAGTACTGAGGTGTCTTGATATAAAGTGGTGGTTGGATATCGGAAATTTTTGAAAGTTATAACTTTTAGTACTGTACGTTGAGCTCTTTCCAGTGTAAGCATGGAAGTTTTTGATGCTCCTCCCCAAGCAGTAATACAATAAGTAGTCACTGATTGACAGAGGGTATAATAGATAGATATTAAAAGTTTCTTATCACATACATGATTAGATTAGATTAGATTAGATTTCTTTATTTCATGATAAAAATTACACTATAAATTTGTTACATGCCAAAGTTATGAAAATGAAAATGAAAATGAAATATTTATTTTTCAAGTAGGCATATTACAATGCGCATATGAACGTCAAATAAAGCTACGCCAGCTCTAACCCTACGCCTCAGCCTCGAGAAGATTTCAGTCCCCCCTCAGTTGGGAGGGGGGGTATCCACTATGGGACCGGCAAGAAACTCGGCGGGCAACTTCTTTTCAAAACATTACATCTTATAACTAACATATGCATTAAATAACAAGATACAATTTAACATGCAAAAGTATTCATCAAAGAATATGAACAGACTAGGTACTCTATGGCAATTAATTTCAATAAATTATATTATTGCTTAATAATACGTCGTTCTTCTTCAGAGAAAACATATCAAATTGTCACAGAAGAAAAAGATAATATGAATCTCAATATCATTAAATATGTAATTTACCTACACAACATAAAATATAAAATATTTGATGTGCTTTCTTATCTGAACTGTGTCCTCTATACATAATACAATTTATTTTAATTGCTATTCGTTTTTTGTAGTTTCTGGTTCGGGCCATGCATGTTTGTCTGTCAAATAGTCCTCGACTCTGTAATAAGCCTTTAACATCAATGATTTTTTTAAGTAGTTCTTAAGAGCTGGGAGGGGTAATCTCAAAGCAGTGTCAGGTAACTTATTATAAAAATGAATGCATTGCCCAACAAATGACTTCTGTACTTTACGGACACGAAACTTCTTTATGGCAAGCTTATTTTTGTTTCTAGTGTTATAATTATGGATATCAGAATTCTTAGTGAAACAGTCTAAATTCTTAACAACATAAATTATACTATCATAAATGTATTGGGAAGCTACAGTTAAGATATTAATTTCTTTGAAGAGTTCTCTTACTGATTCACGTGTTCCTAAGTTGTAAATAGAACGAATGGCTCTCTTTTGTAATACAAAGATAGTCTGTATGTCAGCTGCTTTGCCCCAAACCAGAATACCGTATGACATTACACTGTGAAAATAACTATGATACACTAGGCGAGCTGTCTCAACATTAGTCAGTTGCCTGATTCTCCTAACGGCGTATGCGGCTGAACTTAATTTGCTTGCTAGTTTCCTTATATGAGGACTCCATTGTAGATTTTTGTCCAATGTTAAGCCAAGGAACAGTGTTGTATCTACCATCTCTAAGCATTCATCATTCAAAAGTATTTTTGTATCGATTGGTTTAACATTCGGCAGAGAGAATCGAATACATTTGGTTTTCTTAGAATTAAGAAGTAAATTGTTGACAGTAAACCACTGCAGTACATCAGCTAACGTGCTATTAATTACATTGTAATCCGTAGATTTTCGGTCAACATTAAAAAGCAGTGATGTATCATCAGCAAAAAGTACTATTTCACAAAAGTTTTTTACTATACATGGCAAATCATTTATATAAACCAAAAACAGGAATGGACCTAAAATTGAGCCTTGTGGCACTCCTAATTGGACAACAGTCCCGCTAGAGCGAGTTTTGTTAACAACTACTGTTTGTGTTCTATTGCTAAGGTAAGAAGACATAAAGTTTAGGGCATTTATAGACAAACCATAATGTTCTAATTTCAAAATGAGCGTTCCATGATCCACACAATCAAAGGCTTTTGAAAGATCACAAAATATGCCAATTGCATCACAAGAATTTGCCCAAATATTATATATATGTTTAATGAGTACCGAAGCAGCATCGGTCGTGGAACGGCCCCTTGTGAAACCGAACTGTTTGCTTGTAAGTAATCTATGTCTGTTGAAGTGTCCCAGTAGATCATTTAACATTAGCTTCTCAAAGACTTTACTTAGAACAGGAAGTATTGATATGGGACGGAAATTGGTTATATCATGTTTATCTCTGTTATGTTTATCTTCTCATCATGATCGTCAAAAATTACATTATGAATTGAAAATAATAAAATGAATAGTTTCTCCCAATAAGGATCGTCATTTACAAAGAGAAATACACAAAGCACAATAAAATTAACAAATGAAATAAAATCAGAAATGAAATACACAAAGCACAATAAAATTAACAAATGAAATAAAATCCGAAGTCAGTGTAATCAAATGCATGCTATCACAAATTCAATTCCATGTACTCATTTACAGAGTACAGAGGGTTATCTAACAAAAGGTTTCTCAATTTGCGCTTAAATGCTTCGTCACATGGCTCATTCCTAAGATCGGCAGGTAAGTGTTCGAAGTAAGTAGGGCCGATGACACGCGGGTTCTTTTTTGAAAGTGCCATGCGACGGGGGACTGTTCTCAGACGGCCTGTGGCTCGAAGCTGTTTGCCCGGACAGGCAACGCGAGCAAATTGAGATATATTTTGCTTAACAAATAACAATATATCAAACATATATTGTGAGTAGTGCGTCATTATACGTTGAGAAATAAAGAGCTCTCTGCATGGGTGCCTGTCTCGTACACCAGCAAGTATACGTATTGCGCGTTTCTGCATTATAAGTACTCTTATTGTATCTGATGAGTTTCCCCAGAGCAGTGATCCGTATGCCATGATAGAGTGGAAATGCGCAAAGTACACCTGCTTTAAGGCTAAACATGTCTAAGATTTTTAAATATAAATATCAACTTTCTAATTTTACTCGCCAGATTAGAGATTTTTATCAACTAAAACTCCTAGGTACCTTAAATATGACGTTTCAGAAATAGATTGGCATGAGCTTGAGCAAACAGCTTGACCTTGGCAAGAATGTACTTTAATTGACACGTCTTTGCATAACGCTTGCTTATTGTTTTTAATACTAAAAGTTAGGTATTTCGTTTTAGCATAATTTAACGTAAGAAGGTTTAGGGAGAGCCACTCATGTACCTGGTTAAAACCATTTTGAGCTAGCTTATTAACCTCCTCCCAAGATTCACCATGAAATAAGATAACAGTATCATCTGCAAATGAAATTATTTCGGCGTTTTCAACATTGAGTCTGCATAGCTCATCAATATAGATAAGGAACAAGGTTGGGCCAAGAACACTGCCTTGCGGCACTCCGTATTCTATGTTCTCCTCAGTGACATTTGGTGCAGTGGAAGATGATGGTCAGAATGGAACTCCTCAAATCTGAACGGCACACTTATTGACTTTGGTATTTTTATAAGAACAGCATGCACTTACGTCCAGAACAGTGACATTTGGTGCAGTGGAACTGCTGATGATGGTCAGAACGGAACTCCTCAAATCTGAACGGCACACTTATAGTGACTTTGGTATTTTTATAAGAACAGCATGCACTTACGTCCAGAACAGTGACATTTGGTGCAATGGAACTGCTGATGAAGAGTGAGCCGCCCCTGGTTAGAGTTCCGTTCTGATAATCATTCTCATCTGTAAGTACTTCAGAATCATCCAAATTTCAAAATTGGTTCAGAAATGACAGAGGTATCGAATAACAAACATTAAAAAATATACAGACGTTACAGACGAATTGATAACATAATCCAACATTTGAAAGTATTTATCACCAGAATCCCAAAGGAAGGCGGTGTTTTTTTCTTAAAAATTATGTATTTTACAGTTAGTTGCATAATCATCAACTATTTTATCTTTGTATGTCCTAAATATCTTCTGATTTTCATGTTTTTATATTTAGTATTTAAGCTATAACTGAGCATCCCCAAATCGCACAACCCCAGCTGGCTACACCGCACAGAGCCACACGTCCCGACCTGGCTCTTCCGCCACAACCCACGCCTCCAGCGGCTCTTCCAAATGAACAAAACGCTGCGCCTGCCTCCCAACCACGCACAACGCAAGCCCGGTATCGTGGCGCAACGGCAACGACCAATTTTACTGAATTACAAAGGGAGCAGAACGAAATCTTAAAAGTAATTATTAAATCCATACTTATACAGAATTATGTAGTAAGAGTGGTGATACCATACCAGTTTAATGCTAAGAATATAATGAAGGTCTCAGTGGAATATAGGATATTGCATTTATCGGTTACATAATTTATTATTATTATTCATTTATTTATCTTTTCTCTATAAGCTAGGTTTTTTACAATACGAGTATAAAAGTGCGAGAGCAGCGGGGCAGGGCCCAAGCTGCCGGTGGTTAGGGCTACAGAGAGAGGAACCGTCGGACTATCCGCGCCGTGTCCAAGATCACCGTCTTTTGCATCTGGCCCTTGATCCAGCCACCTAATAGCGAGAGTCTCTTAAGATGTTGGTCGAGACTCTTCGCTATGAGACCGTTCGCTGAAACGACTATCGGAACAATTATCGTTGAATCAACATCCCACATGGCGGTTATCTCGTGAGCCAAGTAGGTACTTACTGGACTTGTCCTATTATTATTATTATATCGGTTACGTAATTTACTGGCTTTAATTTTACAGCAAATTTTACAAGAGCTGAAACGCCGAAATAAGTTCGAGGAAGAAAAAATCGAAAGGATGCGAGAACGCAACCAAATATTATCTAGGTAAGAATTTGGTTTGTATACGCGGGCTTAATAAATAAAGAACTTCACCACACCAACTGGGTAAAGGCTTACTTTGTTCTTCGAAAACAATATTGAATAAATGCATTTGATTTAGTTTGATGTTTTGTAGTTCGTATTTTGTTCGTGTTGGTGTGGTGTAATTGTGTGTGTTTTACTCGGTGGCAAAGTTTGTTTACACGAAGGTTAAACAACCACGAAACCCTCGCAACGCTCAAGATTCCACTTTTTGAACAAGTCGCAATCTTGCGATTTCGAATTTTTCGCTTGCTGGGGTATCAATATTGGTTAAACAAGAAATTTTGCCCCCTGTAATTATTTCTATGACTCCCGATTCACATGCGTGCAATTGACAACATTTCATATTTTTGAGTACTACTTTTTATTGTTTGGTTTGAAAGAACTCAATACTAAAAGATACACGTATTTTTTTATTTTTCCAAAAACTGCTATTTTAATGAGAAATTCCCTTTTTATTACTACTTCGAGCAGAAAGAGCGTAAGTTACAAACGTCAAGACACAGCTTCGTGACGTCACATGTGTTGTTTCATACATCTAAGAAAACGACAAAATCATTCCTAAAAAAAAAGTTTTAACAGTCAGCTTAAACAGTCCGGTATGACTGACTGTCAAGTGTCACTGTCAACCACTAGTGAATGACTACGAATCATAGACTAAGCCATGATTTTTTTAATATCTTTGCTACGAACTGTGATAAGTCACTGTCAAACTCAAATGAAATCTCAACTGGAAGATTTTTTTGTTATAGTGGCAGCTCTTAAATCAGCTATTTGACGTCACTTCCCCTTTAAACTATTTTTAAGATTTTTTATACTAAAAATGCGGAAAAAAAATTAAAAAAATGATTTATGTGATCTACAAGCGTATATCTCGAAATGGTTTTCGATTTAGGGACATTGAAAATTTTGAAACGTTGTCAATTGCACGCGTACTAGGCAAGTGTAATAAAAATAATGATCATTTCAGCGTTTTTAAAATTTTCTCTTCAATATGTTGAAATATTAACCTAATGGGCAAAGTGGTCAATAACTAAAATTCCTTTTTTGTTTCAGAACAACTTCATTAAGCGCGACCCAAGTGATATCAGAAGAAAATAATGAATAAGAAATAGGGCACAATGTTTAGGTAATGTAAAATACCCTATAATGGACGGTGATGCCATTAAGGACACAAATCCTTAAAAATAAGTATCCAAAATTAGTTTCTAAAAACTGACGGCAATGTACCATAAACTAGAGTTATAGAGCTGTTTAATTTTGAAGTTTCAATTAATTCGGTTGTTTCTGAAGGATTTGGCGGCAAGGTAAAATTCACCAGTTTACTGAATAAAATACCAAGACAAATTCTTAGTAATGTTGCTAAGAGAGTTGAGTTCATGTATAAAATATTTGAAAAATAATACTCGGTGTAAACTTGAATGAGTTTTACTTACTGCATTAAGCATGAGATAAGGTATAAAACATAGGTTCTAGTTCGACACTCGCAATATAACGCTATTTCTTTATTTCTATAAATTTTTAACCGCCTTCCAAATCTCAAGGGAAGGGGTTCTCAATTCGTCTGTATTTTTTTTTTAATGTTTGTTCCTCGATATCTCCGTCGTTACTGGACCGATTTTGAAAATTTTTTTTTTATTGAATGTATATGCATACAGATTGGTCCCATTTTTCTCAGAACCCAGTTCTGATGATGGGATCCTGGAGAAATCGAGGGAACTCCTCAAATCTGAAAGGCATACATATGGTGATTTTTGTGTTTTTAAAGGAACAGCATGCATTTACGTACGGAACAGTGACATTTGGTGCAGTGGAACTGCTGATGAAGAGTGAGACGCCCCTGGTTAGAGTTCCGTTCTGATAATCATGGTCATCTGTAAGTACTTCAGAATCAAAATTGGTTCAGAAATGACGGAGATATCGAATAACAAACATTAAAAAATATACAGACGAATTGATAACATAATCCAACATTTGAAAGTATTTATTACCAGAACCCCAAAGGAAGGCGGTTTTTTTTTCTTAAAAATTATGCGAGTGTCCATTACTGGAACCGGAAAACTGCGTACCTCCTATGTTGGACAAGGAACAATTTAAAAAAACCAAAATTTATTTATGGTGTATAAAATTGACTCATTTTGTATCAGTAGGCTTTAAAAGTAAAATTTTAAACTTATTTCACTGTCCATAATGGGGGATCCATTACTGGAGAACTGCCGTCCATAATTGGACAAAAAAACACCTAGTGTTAATTTGTTTTAACCACTTAACTGTGAAACAACCAATAGGAGTATCTATTCAGCAATACAATTGAACTGTAAAAGAAGGATAGGACATTCAGTATTTAACACGCTTAGCACACGCTTAACACGCGAATTTTTACATTAATTATCGGTGAAATATCAAAAACAGACGAATTTTTTTTAAACTGTCTTTGATTGGGTCCGTTACCTTAGGGTCTCTATTAGTTCCCATATTTTTTGAAGGCCGATTTTTACTAGCCATAACGTTTTCCGTCATTTTTTTTAGTCGTATTATCACTAGTCAATTAATTAAACGTTAGAAATTGTAGTTCCGATTTTTGAAAGTCATAATTATTGTTAGTTATATAATGTTTTAGCCATAATAATCAAAGTCCATAGTTATACAAATCCATAGTGTTGAAATAGTTGAAGGAAATAAACTTATTCGGAATAATTGTTCTAAAGACTTTATCCACAAGTCATAATGATTAATAACCATGTGTTTCTTCACTGATAGCATTCAATGGGATCTCTATTGTTTTTAATAAAAAAATGATGTAATGTTTTTTTCGTCTGCATTTTCGTAAGTTGTAATTTGGCTTCTTCTTCTCCAGTATTTATTTAATTTTCATGGCACCTATGAAACCAATTGGTCTCGCCAAGGAGCCGACGTCGACGACTTCTATATTCGCTCTTAAGGACAAAAGGTGACTAGCAAAAGGAAGCTAACGAACCTACACGAGTCAAAGGGTTACTTTTTGAAACAATTTTGTTCCGCCAATAAGTCGTCCTATATCCGATGTGCGTTCCCATTGCGGTCCACGTTAGAATTTCGAGCTTTTGAATATGTCAATGTTTAGTAAAAGTTCTCAAACGATTGTAAATTCAAATATCATAACATAAGATACCCTGCCCTAAGCTTTGCTCATGTCTACTTAATATCAGTCCGACACAGCGTATTGTCTATTATGTTTAATATTTGATTTATGTATTTTTTTTACAATTGAATCAAATTTATTCAATAAATAAAAAGTTACTAGTATGTACAAAATAAAATATAAAAATTAAAACTAAAGCACCTTAAAAAAAATTTAAAACTAAATTAAAATATATAAACTAATCAAAAAGACCTCAACGAGCTGTACCGGGTGCAAAGGTGCCCATCAAACTTGCCGCATTGCCACGTTGGATGGTAATGAACAACCTTTGCACCAGTTACGAGCCCGCACGAACATCGGAGGTCCTCTCTCTCAGCTTATGTCCCAACTCCCGTATAAACGCTATGGCCTCTGACCCCCAACACCCCGTTGTCTCGAAGGCGAGGGGTACGAAATAATATTTAGCCTCGAGAGCAGAATATTTGACTCTTTTTAATAAAGCTGCAGATTCTGCTGCAGCGCCGGCTGCCTGCACCGTCCGGCTTAGGTGTGAGGCGGCGAAAGTGCTGACGCCCGTGGCGTCCCACAGTAGGCACTTTCCTTTCCTTTCTTTCTGACGACCGGTCTGGCTCAGTCGGTAGTGACTCTGCCTGCTGAGCCGCGGTCCTGGGTTCGAATCCCGGTAAGGGCATTTATTTGTGTGATGAGCACAGATAATTTGTTCCTGAGTCATGGATGTTTTCTATGTATATAAGTATATATTTATCTATTTAAGTATGTATATCGTCGCTTAGCACCCATAGTACAAGCTTTGCTTAGTTTGGGGCTAAGTTGATCTGTGTAAGGTGTCCCCAATATTTATTTATTTATATTTATTTCTGCCAAGGCACCAGGGTTAAGCCATCAGGACGTTTGCCATCGGACGTTTGGCCGTTAGCTTCCACCGTGGAGCCGCAGATGCATTTATGTAATTATATACCGCCAGAGTAGTGGAGTAATTTTTTCGAAATCCTTTCTAATTATCGTTAAATATAGAGTTTTTTCACAAAATTTGTAGAATCGTTTTGACATTGCTGTTTCTATTATTTTGGAAAACGTTGGTAAAACAGCTATGGGACGATCATTATTACAGTAGTCAGTGTGTTTACCTTTTTTTTGTAAATGGTTTTTATGATTGATAATTTGAGTGAGTCTGGAATAGTGCATTGATCTGAAACTACACCTTCCGAGAAAGATTGGTTTATCATTAGGAAATTCTCTTTTCCGATTTTGTAGGAATCTTCCGAAGGTCACTGGGTGGAGTATAGTGTTTGATACTGAGGCCGCTTCGATTTTTTGAACGAAAACCATAAAATGACCTTGGTCATTATCATTACATCACAATTGGAGTAAGAGGGGAAGTGGGAGTCTACGAGGGTATTTTGTTCTAGGAGTCTGCGAGGGTGTTTTGTACTCGGAGCGGTTACCATCGGAGAGTGGAATGGTGATTGCTGACCCGGTGGAATTTGGCTATCATCAGTCAGTACTAAGATGAGGCTGAGTAAGATCTATACTGGAGTCGTCTGACCATCTGTCTGTGGGACTAGGCGATCTAGATCGAGCCCCCTTGTTCTTATTATGCAACTTATCGAAGCGATCTTTTTCGTGGTTCTCTTTTTTTCCCTTTCACGTCTATTTATGTTAAAGTACCGTAACATCGGGGTACTTTGTCCAAAAATCATGATACTTTTTACTTCTCGTTTCGTTTGAGTTTCAAGTAATACGAATTTAAATGGCACTGTGCTATTTTATAGTGTTTTATGTTTTTTTTTAATATTGCGGTTACGAGTGCGGGGCGGGAGCTGTCAGTTTAAAATTTTCTCGGCCTAAATTCTTATTTAATTTATTTATATCATATCTTGTTTGGGACATTTCGTGCCCAGAGTGATGTGTTCTTCTAACCCATCGCCCGAGCCGGCTGCTATTTCTGCGATGGACTCCCCGCAAAGTCCCCCGGATATGGACCGTCAGTCACCGATCTCTCCTGATACAGACGAGGATTTAGTTTTAGCTAGACCAACCCTTAAACGAGCTGCAAACAATTCAAAAGAAATGTCGTCTGACATTCCAAAAAAAATTACAGTCATAAAATCGCACATCAGCATCGTCACCAATCGGGAGACAATGTTACACCAACTCGGACGTTGGTCCGTATGTAATTCACGTACAGCTAAAACCAGTCCCTTCTTCCGATAACGTTTCCTTACACCCAGTGAAATTTGGTCAGTATTTGTGCTCAAATAGTATCAAAGGATTACTTGAAAGTGGAATTCCCTATCAGGGTGCCATGTGTTACTTAAAATATTATTGTAGGTATCAACTGTTTACCATGGTTCGGAATAAAGTATTCTATTCTATTCGTAAGATAAGGTAAGGTAGAAATCGTATAAGCCTCGACTTCACTAATGGTCTTTCTGCGAACAGATTTTTAGACACGGTCAATAAGGAGGATTCACACTATCTGGCGTTTATCCCAACTTATCACGTGATGGCAAGAACGTTTATTATTCGCAAAGTTCCCAAGAATCTGACCAATGAAGAAGTAGCAGCGGCTATGGTGACTCCTGAAGGATTTAGGAAAATCTTTAAGGCGAGGCAACTCAACGCAAAAAATAAGGTGGGTAACGGTTCTGAATCGGTCCCTACGGAGACAATGGCCCTGACTATTGACGGTCTTAACTATTTTCTCACTGAAAAGAACAACTTGCCCGTCATTCAGTGCAGGCAATGCTGCAGATATATATGGAATATGGATATATTATGGCACATTTCAGATCTGCAATTGATTGATGTGCAAAATGCAGCCAGTCGCGCTTAGCTCCCATTGTACCTCTTATAATGACGTAGACTTTTCTGCTCTGGGTACGTAGCCGAAAATGGCACAAACGCTCACGAAACGCTCACGAAACGAAACGCTAGTAGATATCTATCTCTATCGCTCTTGCGTATTGGCGCAACAGAGCCAGACTACGCGGCGTTTCGTTTTCGTTTCGCGTCGGAGAAATGCCATTCGGCTACGGGGCCTTGTACCCATCCAGCAGATGATAAAAAATGCCCTGAATACAATCGACAACATAAAATTAAAGCTTCCATGTGAGAGGAGGCTATATCTTTCAGCGAAGCTTCGCATCTTTTCCCATCCTCAAACCCCTCCTACGCTGAAATTGCTGATTCCCCTAACACATCTGTTGGAGCTGGCCATCAGGTGCATACTCTTTGTATGAAACTGTTCTATGTATTCAAATTTAATTTGAATGTTTTTGACAGACTTCAATAAAAATAGTCCAAGAGGAATATTTGTTTTATTAGGTTATGGTTATTTATTTACAAATATACCTTTTATAGTGAGCTTTTGTCCTATTTTCGGATGAGTTTTCTGTTTTGAACTTTATTGTGTTTCGTGAAAATATGAGTGGTCAAAAATTAGATCGCTTTAATATTGAAAAGCTACGTGGTCAAGACAATTGGTTAGAATGGAAGTTCGATATAAACCTGCAACTATCTATGCACAAACTGCAAGGTATAGGTAAAAGGCGTCGACACTGTTCCTGTTCCGCCAAGCAACTACGCGTCGGCAAGCGAAAGCGAAAGTTATCAAAAGAAGCTTATTAAATTTGAAGAACGCGATTCACTATTACAATGCATCATAGGGTGTAGCGTCTCTGCCGAACCAAAAGGGCATATTCTCACTGCCAAATCTGGTAAGGAAATGTGGGATAAACTTCACTCGATCTACGAGCAGAAGAATGAGAGAAGACTTGACTTATTGTACTGTCAGCTGTTCACCTATACGAAAAATGAAGCTGATTATATTGCTATGCACGTCTCTAAGCTACATACTCTATGGCAACAACTCAACGACGAATTAAAGGAAGAAGGAGCACTCCCTCAATCATTACTTCTGAACAGGATATTGAATAATTTACCTTCAACATACCTCGAGTTCAAGAATGCTTGGGAGTCGGTGCCTAAAGAGAATAGAAATATCTCTACCCTCATGGAATGTCTGCGCCTTCACGAGCAGCGCCTTGGAGATCTCGGTACTCATCCTTCTACCTCTACGTTTGACGAGGCTCTGATGTCAAGTAAATCTATCCTAAAATGTACTCACTGCAATAAAATCGGACATAAACGATCAGCATGTTTCTTACTCAAGAAATCTAAGAAGCGAAACAACAGAAATAAACCTGCGAGTAACGAGTCCACTACCAATGATGGAGATGCGTTCCTGTCTCGTCTTAACGATTCAAACTCAACCTGGATTGTTGACTCTGGTGCGTCTCATCATGTTACGTCTAGCGCCGATTGGTTCAGAAACTACACGCCTTTCGATAACCCAATAGCTTTGCGCCTTGGAGATGATCGGGCTATGTATGCTTACGGCCAAGGAATCATTGACGTAGAAATGTCTGTAAATGGCAAATGGAATCGTGCTCACCTAAATAACGTGTGGTATGTACCGACAGCAGGACAAAACCTATTCTCAGCTGGATCAGCCTTAGACTACAGTTACATTGAGGTAGCCGACAAGAACAAGCGCATCTTCAAAAACAAGAGCGGTCAAGTTAAAGCTGTCAGCGTCAGAGATGGTAATCTGTATAGACTTCTGATGAGAGTAATAACTGCAAATGCATGTGTTGTCAAAGATGGAACTAATTTACAAATTTGACACGAACGGCTTTGTCACCAAAACAAAAGACATGTAAAAGAAGTTCTTACACGCAACGGTATAAAATTTTCACCAGATAAAGATGACTGTGATGGCTGTGTATACGGAAAAATGACTAGATTGTCATTCGGTACAAGGCAACATCGTGGAAACAAACCAGGCGACCAAATTAACGCTGACGTTTGTGGTCCTATGTCAGATCTTGGCGGAAAAAGATACTTCGTTGTATTCAAAGACGATTTTACAAAGTTCAGAAGAGTTTTCTTCCTAAAACAAAAATCCGAAGTAGCCAGTGTACTACCCAAATTTCTTGCTGAAATTAAAACAGCCGGTCACACTGTTAAAGAATTACTCACAGATGGTGGAAAAGAATTTAACAATGTCGAAGTACATCGTATCACTGAGGCAATTGGCTTACATCACCGCATGAGTATGCCTTACATGGCAGAACAAAATAGCGGAGCAGAAAAAGAAAGTAGGATTCTTGTTGAGGCAGCGCGAAGCATGCTATACAATAAAGACCTTTCGAGAAAGCTGTGGGCTGAAGCCATCAATACTGCGAGTTATGTTATTAACAGAACTGGACCAACACAGATTAAAGGGAAAACACCTTACGAGCTCTGGTATAACAAGACACCTTGTATTGACCATTTACGTATTTTTGGCACAGAATGTTTTGTACATATCCCAAATCAAAAACGTAAAAAGCTCGATAAGAAGGTTATAAAAGGATATTTGGTGGGATATTGTGGAGATACAGATGGCTATCGTATCTGGATTCCAGGCCCCGTAGCCGAATGGCATTTCTCCGACGCCAAACGAAAGCGATACGCCGCTGGCTCTGTCGCGCCAATACGCAAGCGCGATAGAGATAGATATCTACTAGCGCTTCGTTTCGTGAGCGTTTCGTGAGCGATTGTGCCATTCGGCTAGCCACCCTGAAAAGAATGACGTTATCGTTTCAAGAGATGTATTTTTCAGATCAGAAACAGTTTCTTCCGACTTCTGCCAGCTTCCATGTGTCACTGGCGAGCATGAAGATCAAGAAACAGCTGAAATCATTGAAACAAAGAACGATTCTAATAATGAGGCTATCTAAGAGATAGACGATTACTTCAAGGTTGTCGATCTAACTGCTGTATGTGTATATGTCTCTCAGGACAAAATCCTGACGAACATTCGAAGTTGGCTGTTATCTTGGTCTAGAAATGAGCCTACATAGAAACTATTTTGAAACATTGACATGTGTGATGTAAACTCTGTTGTCATTCCTATAGACAAAAGTCAGATGACAGAAAATTCAAATCAAGACAATGACACGAATGTCAATAATTTTCAGTATAGAGAGTTGTCGGAAAATTATAATTATTTATCGGTTGTGAGCAGACCAGATATTTTCTAGACTACAAGAAGGTCGACTTCTGGCTACGTATGTCTGGCCGCAGAGGGAGCTACAAGAAAACAGTTACGATGACAAGGAAACCTACAGCTCCCCTTTTAATTAAAATAACCGAAATCAGATCATATGCTGAGGCAATATCCAAAAAGACACAGCAACACATTCTTCTCTTGAGAGCCTATGTCAGTTGCTAGGATAGCATGGCTGTCAGCTATGCTTTTGCCTTTACGAAAGCCAAATTGAAATCGAGAAAGTAGATTATGGTATTCCATGTAGCAATCCAGTCGGTTTTTCAATAGATGTTCAGTTATTTTACAAAGGGTAGATGATAGCAATAGAGTGGTAAGAGGAAGCAAGGTCAAGGTCAGGTTTTTCCTTGTTTCAAAATGGGGATAACGAACTGTTCCTTCTATGATTCTGGGACACCATTTTCAAAAAAGCAATTTATAAGCGACAATTAATATGAAACCGCATCGGAGCCCGCCTTGGAAGGAAAAGAGTAAGACACCCCACCTGGACCTGGAGAGGAGTACTTCAATTTTTCAAGCACACACCGTAGTTCAGAAATAAAAAAGGGATTTGAAAGAAAGTTATCAGATTTTTTTTTAATGGCTTCGTGCTCCTGGCGCATCCAGCCAGCCGAGTAAAACGAGGAAACGAAATTAAAGGTTTATAAAGGATTAGAAAGGATAGAATTTTGGGATAGGATCAAGGAATAGGTGATTATGCTAAAGTTTAATATTATGACAAGAAATAAATGAATGAATATAATGATTTAAATATGAATGGGGAAGAATCAGAAATGAGCAGTACAGATGAAATAGAAGTGGGAAACGGAACTTTTAAATCTGACTGATGCTTCAACAACATAGTGCGGTCATATAGGTTGTCAGGAAAAGAATATGTGATTAAGATCACCGGGATCAGCTCCACAAGAACATGCGGAGCTGTCCACGCGACCCAGCAGTTTTAAATGTTCCGGAGTACAAACGTGACCCAATCTTATTCTAATCAACATACTAAGTAGTAGCTGGTTTTGGCAATGAAATTTTAGCGAAGCAGGCTATGGAAACTATGAACCCTTGATCATGACATATCAGATCATGATCAATAGAAGATCATGATCTAAAAGTGGGAGCTGAAATAGATTTCAAATTTTGAAAACTTTTGATTAAACATGGAGGACTTTTGTGTTTCCAATAGTTGGAAGTTGTAATCTGAAACAGGAGACTAGACAAGATACACCATAGTTGATGATTGGAGAATTGGGAACAGCAAAAAATAAATCTATCAGAACAAAATTGGCTTCGTAAGTGCAGTGGAGGCTCAATACACTCAACTTGCATGGCATTGATAGGGCTGGAATTCATGGCACCACAAATAAGTCTCAGTGCTTTAGATTGAATACGATCTAATTTCTGAAAGCCGGCTACATATCCTGGCTCTAAAAAAAATGTACCATAATCTAGAATACTTCGTATCAAGGCATTATACATAAGTTTCATGCAAAAAGGGTGTGAAACCCACCAAACACCTGAAACACACTTAAGGATATTCTTTTTTTTTTCACATTTAGAAATGATGTAATCACAATGTGGAAGACCTGTTAATTTACTATCCAAAATAATGCCTAAAAACTTGGTTTTATCTTTAATGGAAATGGAATGGTTATTAAATTGAATATTGATCGGAGGAGGAAACATTTTTCTAGTAAATAGAACTAATACGCTTTTAGGAACTGAGAGTTCCAAACTATTTGAATCTAACCATAACTTCAATAAGCTCAAAGAACAAGAGATGGATCTACTGGCTACTTCAATAGAAGGATGTGGTGAATATAATTATAATTCATCAGCATATTGCAAAACTCTAACAGTACCATTTAAAGAGGACTCCGTATAGATATTTTATATAGTAATGGACTTAATACTGATCCTTGTGGGAGCCCTCTCCACACTAAACGGAAAATCCTATTGTTATCATCTATGAGAAGACTAATGGTCCTTTCTGATAAGAGGTTTATTATGAAATTGGTTAACATTGTCGGTATATTTAATTTATAAAGTTATGCTTGTAACACTGAGACTAAGACATTATCATAAGCTGCACTTATGTCAAGAAAAGCAGCTATTACAGACTCATTTTTAGAAAATGCCAATCTTATATCGGATACTAAAATGCTCAAGCTCTCATAGGTAGATCTACCTTTGCGGAATCCAAACTGGCTGTTAGAGAGTAATTGGTTTTTTTCTACAAAATATTCTAATCTGTTTTTAACTAAATGTTCTGCTACTTTAACAAATACTGAAGAAAGGGCAATTGGACGGTAAGAAGAAACATCTGAAGCTGGTTTGGTGGGCTTTAAAATAGGAATAACTAGTTGTGATCTCCAAGAATCGGGGGATTTTACCAGACTGAATAACAGTATTTACTATAATATGTTCAGATAGTAAGCCAGGATACCATCACCAGAACACCATCTTCCTCAGCTCAGGTGAAGTATCTTTTAAACCACCTATTACACCTTTTAACTCCTCCATTTTAAAAGCTCCATTAAATGTATTGTGATGGTTAGACTCGAAAGAAAAAGCAGCGGGGTGGAATATAAATTCTTCAGGAACAGATGCTGGAGCCAATCTGTCCATGAACTGAGTAGCAAGGTTAGGGGGAAGGATCTGTCTAGAAGATTCATTGAAAGTATGTCTAAATCTTTTAATATTATTCCATACTATGGATGGTTTTACGCGAGGACTAAGGGATAAACAGAACCGTTTCCAGCCCTCAAACTTTTTCTTTCGCAGAAGTTTTTTAGTCTCGAGCAACTTGTGTGTACATTTCAAAATTTGCATTTGTCCTTATAGTGCAATATTTCTTTCAGCCTCCTTGCGTTTCCTGATTGCTTGAGAACAAGCATCATCCCACCAAGGCGGAGAAGGTATTTTACCAGATGCACTGTTTTTAACTGGAAATATTTCATCAGCTACTTCAGACATTGTCTGAGCTAAAGTAACTGAGCAACTAACTACATTACTATCATCTATGGAGGGTAAACACAACAATTTCTTCTCTGCCTGGGATTTAAAAAGTGTCCAATCTACATTAGTTAAATTATACTTAAGCCTAGGGCTAGGTCTTGGAAATGGTGGAATAGAAGATGGAAATGTGATCGCACCCCTAAGTTGATTCCAAAGTGTGCCTAGTGAGAGAAGACGCAAGATCAACTGAACAAATTGACAGATCAATAGCACTAATTGATTCAGTAGGTGCTGATAGGCGGATTGGAGAGCCATTGTTTAAAACATAAAGATTGTGATCATCTAAGATATGTATGAGGCGATTACCACTATAATTAGACGTTGAGCTACCCCATATCGGCTAATGGGAGTTAAATAAAATCTCCTTAAATCAATGGGCCTAGGAAGAGAAGAAATTATTTGTTCAAGCTCAAGAAAAGTGGATGATGATGAATTAGGGGGTTAATACAGAAATGACACAAATGTTATTTACAATGGCAGCAACAATTGAAAAATCGTCGCTGGGGCTGGAAGATGATAAGGTGAAAATGAAATAGAATTCCTGACGAGGAGAGCCACTCCTCCCCACCCGCCAGGACGGTCCTCTCTGAGGCATGAATATCCCGTAACTCTAAGAAGAGCTCCAGGCTTAAGCCATGTCTCAGATAGGGCAAAAACAAATGGTTGATATTTTAATAAATGAATTAAATCTTGTTTTTTATTTACTATACTTCTGCAGTTCCACTGAATTATTCTGGCCATTATTTTGTATAGTTACAACAAGTTCTTCAAGCATGGGGGCAACGTGGGACGATATTTTTAGTTTTGAAAAGGTGCGCGATATTTTATTGATATTCACAGAGCAAGCTTCTTGCACCAGAACTACGTCAAGTTTACTTCCGAACAAATTTTGAACGACATTTCTATCAGACAAGTCACAGAAGTTTAGAAAGTAGTTATAGTAAGATATGTTTAACGACGCACTATTTAAATTTAAATCTCCTAGTAAAATAAACGGCTCGGAGATAATATCGATTTTTGATTCTACGGTTTGAAATCTATATATATAAACGGCAAAGTCCTGAGTGACTGACTGACTTAAATCAACGCACAGCCCAAACCGCTAGTAAATCCATATAAGAGCCATCTCTAGATTGTGGGGGCATATAAACGAAGCACACATAAAACGTTACGTTATAAAAGGAGAAAGAACACCATAAATCTTCGCCATCTTTGGTTTCTAAATCGGCATGTCGCTTTGTGCCTGGGCGCGCACGTAGGGCTTCCAATACCGGGATCCCGGTATCTCGGGATCCCGGGATCCCGCCTTTTTTTGGGCACATTTCAATACCGGTATTTAATTCAGCAATACCGGGATCCCGGTATTTTTAGAAACTAACAAATTATGCCAAATGAACGTAAATTACTCATCAAAAACGTTAAATTTCTGCATCACGATGGTCACTACACGCGTAAATCTTGATTCTTGCTCTCGTTTTTCGATTTGACACATTCTCTGTTTGGTGTTTTTGCAATATTTGAATGAAAATGATAGTTTTTTCGATGATTACTGTTATTGTGAAGGTTAAATATGCAATCGACTCATGCTTGACCAAGTTCAAGTTTGGAATCTCAGTTGTCTATGTGCAGACTTTTGAGTTTTCAAACGACACTCTTTTGACAGGACTGATGATGTAAACATGTTTGTGTAAATCAATATTAATAAATTATAAATAAATAACGTTCGGATAATCCAAAGTGCCTTCCTATTGTTCCAAGGACCTCCTGTGGGAATTTCCACAGGTTATGGCCCAGACGCAACATTAAGGAACATTGTGTTTAAAGCTAGGAAGTGTTTGTATTTTTTCAGCATTATTTAGTCAGCTTTCGTACGGCGAGAATAACGTTAGCAACCAGTAAATTACATCATGGACAGCAAGGACAACATAAAGACTTTGAAATTAAATACGAATTATTCTAATTGGAGAAAACTAGCTAAATTATTTCTGGATGCAAAAGGTATTGGAGCCGATGATAAAGGTAAAGACGCAAAAGCTAAATACTATATTTTAAATTCAATAGATGAAAATATTTTACATTATGTGATTAATTGCTCAACCACAAAGGATATTTTTGAAAAATTAGATATTGTCTTCAATTACAAAGTGGAAAAAGACAGTCACCTCAGAGTTATAGAATTTTATAACTACAAATTTACTGGAGATATACTTCAAGATATTAGCAAATTGCAAAATATGTGTTTTGAACTAGAATCTACCGCAAATAAAATAAATGATGACATGCTTATACAAAAGATTTTGACCATTTTACCTTCAACATTAAATTACTTCAGGACTGTATGGGAGGTAACTCCGAAGTCTGACCAAACCATACATACTTTGATCGAACGAATTCAAAAAGAACTTAACCTTGTTGAAAATAATTATTCAATAGTAGTCAATTCAGATATAAATAACCAAACAGAGGAAGCAATGAAAAGCAATGAAAGAATTTGTTTTAATTGCAACCAACGAGGGCATATTGCGAGATTCTGTAATAATAAAAAATGCACAATATGCAATAAAAGTGGCCACACTTCCAGTGAATGTTTTTCTACAAAGGTATGTAGGAAATGTAACAGGAAGGGACACATTGAAAAATTTTGTCGCACTTTTAGTCTGGTGAGTGAACAACAGAAGCATACAACTAGTATTAGAGCCATTATTGATTCGGGTGCATCCTCTCACATGTTCTATAATAATGATGTCATTAACTCCACAGAAAATGTAAATGTAGAAATAAGATGTGCTAATGCAGAGAACCTCGTCGCACAAGCCATAGGTACAGTAAAAACAAATGTTTTTGAACTGGAAGATGTACTACATGTTCCTGCAATTTCTAGAAACCTGATATCTGTAAGTTCAATCACTGATCATGCAGCTTCTGTACTCTTCGTTGGAAACAAGGTAACTGTAAAGAAATATAATCGCATTATTCTTACGGGATATAAAACTAGAAACGGTCTTTATGAAACAGAATTTTCTGCTAACACTGTTCGCGAGGTTTTGCTTTCTGAGAACGCCGATATTTGGCATCGTCGGCTAGGTCACGTATCGGATGTGCCGCGTCTAGCTAAACTGGTGAACGGTATCAAAATTGGGGGGGAACATAAAGAAAACTTTTGTGAAATATGCATTAAAGCAAAAATTACTAGAAAACCTTTCAAAAATAATAGAATTAAAGCAAAATTTCCTTTAGAAATTATCCATACGGACATTT